>NC_057852.1:62129424-62729424 GCF_015237465.2 Chelonia mydas
TTCCCCTCTACAGAGTGAGAAGCACCTAAACTAAAAAGTGCTTTATCTTCTTGTTTCCCTCTAATTTTAAATGTTTACATGGGGGCCTTTATGTTTGGCTTGTGCCACATATTTGCAAATTTGTTTTGACATTAGTGTTCTCATAATTTTCCAACCTGCTCTATTTTTGCAGGTCCTGCTTAAAATAAAGACTAATCGTGGGTTTTATACCACTCCCAGAAAGAGGCTGCAAGATACTATAGGACTAAAACTTGACTATAGCTTTCTCATACAGAGCATTGACAAAAACAAATAACGAAAGTAGCAGTGAGATGGAATATGGAAATACTAGAAATCTTAGCAAGACCTGGGTCATGTGAAATTTTAGCCATATAGCTAAAGAGATTTGAATAAATTGTTTGGATAAGCATCCAAAACAAGGGTATGACAATACAAGATGCTCCCCGACTTTCCTTAGGTTGTATTTAAGGCTCTTATCTTTCAGGAGACACCAAGAACGTTGCAGGATCAGGTCCAAACCTCCCATCATTAGCAATTAGTACTCTAAAATAGAGAAGTTATTTCCCTGTTAAACTAATCTACAGCAAAAAAAAAAAATACACTCTAGGTTTATGTAAAATTGGACTTGAACAAAATACAGCACTTTCATTCTTAACGTGTAAATGAAGTACTACAGAGGTCACCTCAGCCTTATGTCCATTTCATTGGTAATGGACAATGAGACAAAAAGAAATGTGCTATTCAAGAATCTTCTCTTCTTAGTTAGAAGTGTTCTAGTTCATTCAAATTCATATCCTGACCCTTCATTTATTTTAGCATTCAGCTTTTTACTAACTTGTGACCCATTTACAAAATACAGAGCTGTTTCAACATCAGAAGTAAATAATATGACAACTTGTCACACCAATCAACTTCGAAAAATGTGTTTGGTGGCAAAAACAATGTCATAAATGCAAGTTAGATTGGGGGAAGGGAGTATTTATAGCAGGATTGCACCTACAGTCAATCCTGAAGAGTAAAAAAAAAACAAAAAACCAGACACTCTTGATAAACTAAATCTTAAATGTCTTTGAAGAAATGAATTAATAATGGCATAACTTCCTTAGATCTTTTCCCTCTGATGTACAGCCACCCTCAATCTATATGGCACTTTCACTCTTCTTATTAAAAACATATTTTTTTCTACATATAAATAAATAACAATGGAAGAGGAACTGAGGTGGGGCAGGGAAATAAAGCTCTATTTTTTAGATAGTATTTGAAAAGAGGGAGAGTTGAGGAGGAGCAGAATTACACATGGGCTTGTTGATATAAGGGTGTTTTGCCTTCGTGTAGTTGTTCAGGTGCTGAATCCATCCAGATCCTTAGGGTAGCTGTGATGCTACAGGGGCAAACTGCACGGGCATCTTCCCCCCCCACCCCACCATCAGTACAGCACTGTTCTGTTAATATAGCTACCCCAGTGCAAAACCCCACAGGGTAGACAACCCACAGCAAGGCTTTCTCACAGGCAGACATGTCTCTGTAGAAAGTGACAAGTTTGTATAGTGATTGAGAGGGAAGAGTGATGACAGAGAAGTGGATGGAATAGGAAGGAGAGTAGAAAGTGTCAAGGAGCATGAGGAAGAATGAAACGAGCCCAGTCAGTCTTACTATTTTTTAAAAATGAATGATTTTGAATTTATAGGAGACCCTTATTGTGTGCTTACATACTTTACGCTAAAGTGATTTAAATGAAATAGGATATAAAAGATCCACATCTGAGCCTTTTATTCTAAAGTTACAGCTCAGAGCAATATTTTATAGCAGAGTTAAACTCCTGAGAATACGGGTTTATAATGGAAACTCTGACAGACCATCAACTACAGAAATGCTAGCAGGTGCCACTATAACCAAAAATTTATTCATACTAATAACAATGTTCCACCAGAACAAGAGTTCAGAGAAGTTTGCTTATGGCAATTAGATCTATAGCCAGTTGAACCTGTTCTTCATTTCGAAGGATAATTTCCTTTTTATTTCCTGTGTCCTTTGTATCTGGTTATTGCTTAAACATAAGGATAGTAGTTATTGTTGGTTTTTGTGAATGGCTTTCCTTGAGCTCCAAAAGTCTTGTGCCATTTTTGGGAAATAGCAATTAATTCTTTGCTGTTGGGTTTTACAGTATTTTGATATGTCATGAAAATGTGACCTTATGCCAGTTCTGCATTCAATTTATTGTCTTAAAGGAAACTTTAGCACAGATTAAACAGTATGAACTATGTTACTACAAGGACTTTTCCTTGCAGAGTGTTGGTTGTACATTTTCTATGATGGCCTCTGCTCTTTGACACACAGACCTCCTGACATTCAACAACCTCTGAAACTATGAATCTTGCCTTTTTAATGTAATGAAGGAGCTCCTATGAGGGAACTGTGATCTCCTCTTCAAGAGAAAAATAGAGTGTGTGTGTGTCTGATCAGATATTTTGAATAAATGTCATAATTAAACTGGAATTCCTGAAACACATTAGTCACAATAAATCTGAAACACAAAGGAAAAAAGTCAGATGGTTTCATGAAATTGTGATCAATTTCCTAATAATCCTCGAACTATACATTGAGTATTTGGAGCTGTAAGGAAAGATAGGAAGTATGGCAAGAGACCACCCTTAACCAGGCAATCTTCAATGATCTAAAAATCAAAAAAGAATCCTACAAAAAGTGGAAACTAGGTCAAATTACAAAGGATGAATATATTTAAAAAAACACACACACACACACACACACACACACGTATGTAGGGAGACAATCAGAAAGGCCAAGGCACAAAATGAGATCAAACTAGTTAGAGACATAAAGGGTAACAAGAAAACCTTCTACAAATATATTAGAAGCAAGAGGAAGACCAAGGACAGGAAAGGCTCATTACTCTATGTGGGGCGGCAGGGGAGACTAACAGAAAATGTGGAAATGGCAGAGGTGCTTAATGACATCTTTGTTTCAG
Organism: Chelonia mydas; assembly: GCF_015237465.2. Classification (NCBI taxonomy): domain Eukaryota; kingdom Metazoa; phylum Chordata; order Testudines; family Cheloniidae; genus Chelonia; species Chelonia mydas. Next base: position 62,132,411 of record NC_057852.1, read on the forward strand.
TTTTCACCAAGAAGGGTGGTGGTGACCAGACTTCTAATGTAGTGAATGCCAGTGAAAATGAGGTAGGATCAGAAGAGGCTAAAATAGGGAAAGAACAAGTAAAAATTACTTGGACAAATTAGATGTCTTCAAGTCACCAGGGCATGATGAAATGCATCCTAGAATACTCAAGGAGCTAACTAAGGAGATATCTGAGCCATTAGTGATTATCTTTGAGAAGTCATGGAAGACTGGAAAGATTTCAGAAGACTGGAAAAGAGAAAATATAGTGCCCATCTATAAAAGGGAAATAAGCACAACCCAGGGAATTACAGACCAGTCAGCTTAACTTCTGATAAGATAATGGAGCAAATAATTAAGCAATCAATTTGCAAATATCTAGAAGATAATAAGATGATAGATAAGTCACCACAGATTTGTGAAAAACAAATAGCTTTCTTTGACAGGGTAACAAGCCTTGTGGATGGGGGGAAGTGATTGCTATATCTTGGTTTTAGTAAAGTTTTTGATACTGTCCCACGTGACTGTCTCACAAATAAACTAGGGAAATCCAGCCTAGATGGAGCTACTATAAGGTGGGTGCAAAACTGGTTGGAAAACTGTTCCCAGAGAGTAGTTATCAGTGGTTCACAGTCATGATGGAGGGCATAACGAGTGGGGACTGCAGGGATCAGGTCCGGTTCTGTTCAATAGCTTCATCGATGATTTTGATAATGGCATACAGAGTACATTTATAAAGTTTGAAGATGATACCAAGCTGGGGTTGCATGTGCTTTGGGGGATAGGATTAAAATTCAAAATGATCTGGTCAAACTGGAGAAATGGTCCGAAGTACATAGGATGAAATTCAATACGGACAAATGCAAACTACTCCACTTAGGAAGGAACAATCAGCTGCACACAAACAAAATGGGAAATAACTGCCTAGGGAGGACGACTGCGAAAAGGGATCTGGGGTCAGAGTAGACCACAAGTAAAATGAGTCAACAGTGTAACGCTGTTGCAAAGTAAGTGAACATTCTGGGATGTATTAGCAGGAGTGTTGTAAGCAAGACATGAGAAGTAATTGTTCCACTCTGCTCTACTCTGATTAGGTAGGCCTCACCTGGAGTATTGTGTCCAGTTCTGGGCTCCACATTTCAGGAAAGATATGGACAAATTGGAGAGCGTGCAGAGAAGAGCAACAAAAATGATTAAAAGTCTAGAAAACATGACCTCTGAGGGAAGATTGAAAAAATTGTGTGTTTAGTCTGGAAAAGAGAAGACTGAGAAGGGACATACCTTTTACATACTTGAAAAGGTTGTTACAAGGAGAAGGAAGAAAAATTGTTCTTCTTAACCTCTGAGAATAGGACAAGAAGCAATGGGTTTAAATTGCAGCAAGTGAGGTTTAGGTTGGACATTAGGAAAAACTTCCTGTCAGAGTGGTCGAGCACAGGAATAAATTGCCTAGGGAGGTTGTGGAATCTCCATCATTGGAGATTTTTAAGAGCAGGTTAGACAAACACATGTCAGGAATGGTCAAGATAATTAGTCCTGCCACGAGTGCAGGGGACTGGACTAGACCTCTCAAGGTCCCTTCCAGTTCTATGATTTAACACAGAACAAATTTCCATTTTTAAGAGTTGGAATTTAGGCTTCAGACATATGTCCCTTCTCAGCTGATGGTTTGTTCTTCCAGAATGTCTTTCACTCTTGCTATTCTGTGATGATTTCAGTGTCCAAACTTCTGTATTCTGTAAAGACGTTTCCTATATAGCAGTACAGCGAGTGAGAAATTATTGCTGGGTCATTCACTGGAATCTTGCATGTTTGCCCAGGATGCTTGCATATCAGCGTAGATTTTTTTTTTGCAATACAATGGATCTACATTCATTAAGAAAATAGAATTTGGACCATGCAAATACATGAAATATTTCAGACATCTCATAAGAAGTGATTACAGTTAAGTTTCTAAGTCCATTGCACAAATAAGCTTTTGTTACTCTCCCCAAACCCCTTTTGTTATAATGTCAAATTCTAGGAAACTGTTCTGTACCACTAGAAACCATTTTGCTAAGTGTTTAAAGATGTTATAGCTATCTTAATGATTAACAAGAGGCCTGTTAGGAAGTTTGCATTTCTCATTTTCCTAAGTACTTTAAGTGTTGAAGGTACAGATATTGGGAGGGGGAAGAGACTTCACTGTCTTGATAGACCTGATATGATCTATCAGAATTCACTCAGATGAAATTTATATTGACTTGAAACGTATTTGAGGGGGGTTTGTTTTTAAATCTAATTGCTTGTAAAAATTGTGAAAGAATGGATGAACAGGAGGTTGCTGCTCTCCTTGTACAAGTTAAATAAAATGTCAGCTGGCATGATGTCTGTTTTCCTATCTGTGTTCTTCTTTATGGTTTAACCTTGCTATGTATATCATAGACTAGAAAATAAATGATTCAGATCTCATCCACAATGGAGTTACCTATGGTGTAAATGAAACTCAAATTGGACTCTAGGTACCTAAGTCCCTTTGTGGATCTGGGCTCTAAAGAGTCATTCTCTCAGACCTAATGCATATTTATTTAAGGAAAGTGAAACAACTTCAATTGGAGACACACGTCAGAATCTCCCTGTAGTCCAGTGGTTCCCCACTAAGGTGGGGAAACCCCAGTTTAAATCATATGACCCAGGAGCCTCCGGATACCAGCTGGCAGAGGGATCCTCTGTTTTCACCAAAAGAATGTCATGTGTAAATAAATGAATGTGTGAGCCTGTGTCACAATGGTAATTATGATCGTTGCAAAAGATTGTGTGTGTGAGAGAGAGATATTAAAAATGATGGTAAGTTCTGTGACTAGGGACTGGTCACCAGAAAGGTGAAAAACACAGGCTTTCTTTCAGGCAAGAAATGTTTCTGTTTACACTGAAATTAAGTATTGTATAGTTCACAATGGGCATCCCCTTACAGTCTGGGCCAAGTGCTAATGAAAGACTGAAATCATTAAAGAGAAAATTTGCAGGAAGAAGGGAACCAGCAGGGGAAAGCTCTGCTTACACGTAAGGGGAATGGAATTTTTAGTGGTGTAACTAGGGGTATGGAGATAGACCCTCCTTCTTTCAATATGGAAGGACAAGTTGCCAGTGGGCTTGATCTTATGAGAAGGAATCTTAACCAATTTGGTTGAAAATGCAGGAGAAGGACTTATGGTAAGTTATCTTGTTAGAGTCTGGAAAGCATGTTATGATTGTCTTATGTAACCATTTGTTTCCAATATTCTCACTATCACTTGTCTCTGGTCTTTGATAAACTTATTGTCAATATATCTACATAATGTAATCTGTATATCTCTTTATATAAAGTGCTGTGTGTTACATGAAGAGGTGATCCTGAGTTGAATCCTACAAGGTGACATGTAATATTTCTTTGGGAATAGCAGTTATGTGTGTGTAGCACAGAACAGGGGCTGGATGCTCCAGGGGGATGCTTGGAGGATACAGTGGTTATGTGCCTATTGTTAGCCTGCGCACAGAGAGCAAGGCCTGGAAAGTAGTGCTTGTATTGCCAGAGGGGGTGGCTTCAGGGAGCTGATTCACAGCAGGCAGACAAGACTTCCTCCATGCTAAGGGCAGATGGTGGAGAGGTGCCTCATGATCCTGGGAAGCATCACAAATCCCTTCCCCCCACATCAGGCATGGCAGGAGAAGGGAATTGAATCAGGGTCTCCAACATCTTGATTGAATTCCCTAATCGTTGGGCTAAAGATTATAACGGTTCTTAGGGTAGTTTACATCAAAAAATAGTTTAGGTTTTGATTTAAATGATGATGGTCTGTGACAGGGGTAGGCAACCTATGGCACGTGAGCTGATTTCCAGTGGCACTCACACTGCCCGGGTCCTAGCCACTGTTCCGGGGGGGGAGGGGAGAGCCTCTGCATTTTAATTTAATGTTAAATGAAACTTCTTAAACATTTTAAAACCCTTATTTACTTTACATACAACAATAGTTTAGTTTATATATTATAGCCTTATAGAAAGAGACCTTCTAAAATGTTAATGTATTACTGGCACGCGAAACTTTAAATTAGAGTGAATAAATGAAGACTCAGCACACCACTTCTGAAAGGTTGCCGACCCCTGGTCTATGAAAAGGTGCTGCAGGTCTTCAACAGTCTTGAACTGCACCAAGCACAGGTTTCTGGGTCTGATTCTTAAGTCATGCAACAGCGAGACTAAGGCTCAATAAGGATATAATGCCCAAGCACAAAAGAAAAAGCTGCTAAAACTTCAGGCCCCAGGACGAATATAGGCATGTGGGGTGCCTCCTATTACAGAGCTTTCTGTGCACAAACCATATGTAGTTGCGCATGAAGTGGATAGCAACTGCTGAAATATAAGTATCAAGGTGAGTCACCAAAACAATCTTCATGGTCCAACGTAATCTAGATTAGTTCAGTATTGCCCAGATGGAAGAACCATGTTACGACAAGAGTCTTCCCTGTAAACAATAAGGTTACTGCAACACAGACAACAGTGTCCAAGACAAAAAATCTAATGGTAGACTTGCTAATCATGCGTTAGGCTAGTAAAATGGTAGTGGTGTAACATAATTTAATCAAAGCAGGTGCAATTCCACTTAAACCAATAAAAATGCACCTGTTTAAATCTGGCATGTAGGTATGTCTCTCCATTGTTCTCTTTATTAGTGTAAAATATTTGGAACAAACCAGCTATTTAAAACTTTTTTATTTCAGTTTTTAAAAGTGTGCATGGATGTAAAGGAAGAAAGATGTTTAGTATACTGGGCTTCAAATCCAGAAGGCTGGCAGACCAGAGGAAGTAAAGACTCCTCTGTGTGGTGATTAAACATCTAAAGTTACTGTGAGATCAAGCAACAAAACCTCACTTATTGTTTGTAGCCTTTGCTTTTGTTAGCAGTCTGTATGAGAAGAGAGGGACAACACATTGTCTCCAGATGCTTAAATGTAAAAGAGATCAATGCCAGTTTTTCATGATTAGCCATTTGGTTTACCTGTGAAAAGAAGGCCATTTTCCTCAAAGACAACGAGAACTACAGAATATGTGGTATCTCTTCAGTTTTCAGGATATTATGTGAACCTTCTTGTCCTTGTTTTCCTTACTGCACTGTAATTGCTTATGTCTTTAATCTGAGAAGAACAGGTTTTCTGAGTACAAGCAGGACTGAATATAATCTATTCTATAATCTAAACTACCCTTGAAGACTTTTGAGTTCATACTAAATTGCATACTGAGAAACTGGTCACTTTCAATTCTGAAGGTTTTAAAATCAATTTTATGCAATGAGACTTTATTATTTGTTACAAAACATTTAAAAGAATATGTGGTACTTGAAGTCATAGACTCAAATGAACAAAAGCTGTATCTAAAAGAGTCAGTATAGTGCCACAGAGGACAGTCCTATACTAACTCCTTGAGACTTCACAAAGGCAATTAAAATACTTCATTTTGCAGATGCCATGTGCTTCCATTATGCTTATAAAATTATTACAAAGTATAAAGGATGCAGAGCTTCCAGTGTTAGTTCAAGTGGAACTAAACCGTGAGTGGATTTATCTGAATATTGAAGTGGCTTGAATGTAACCAAAATAAGTTTGACAACAGCTTCGGCTTAGAGGTGAAACGCTAACAACTAAACCATTACAATTTAAGTGAATCATCTTACAAAAGCAAATAGATTTGTTTCTTCACAGGGAGGAAAAAATCTCTTGGTTAAGAAGTGGGGAGCAAAAAAAAAGGTGGTGGGGGGGAGAAGGAGGATCCTGGGAACTACAGGCCAGTCGGCCTCACCTCAGTCCCTGGAAAAATCATGGAGCAGGTCCTCAAGGAATCAATTCTGAAGCACTTAGAGGAGAGGAAAGTGATCAGGAACAATCAGCACGGATTCACCAAGGGCAAGTCATGCCTGACTAATTGCCTTCTCTGACGAGATAACTGGCTCTGTGGATGAGGGGAAAGCAATAGACGTGTTGTTCCTTGACTTTAGCAAGGTTTTTGACACTATCTCCCACAGTATTCTTGCCAGTAAGTTAAAGAAGTATGGTCTGGATGAATGGATGATAAGGTGGATAGAAAGCTGGTTAGATTGTCGGGCTCAACGGGTAGTGATCAATGGCTCCATGTCTAGTTGGCAGCCGGTATCAAGTGGAGTGCCCCAAGGGTCGGTCCTCGGGCTGGTTTTGTTCAATATCTTCATTAATGATCTGGAGGATGGTGTGGATTGCACCCTCAGCAAGTTTGCAGATGACGCTAAACTGGGAGGAGAGGTAGATAGGATACAGAGGGCCCTAGACAAATTAGAGGATTGGGCCAAAAGAAATCTGATGAGGTTCAACAAGGACAAGTGCAGAGTCCTGCACTTAGGACGGAAGAATCCCATGCACCGCTACAGACTAGGGACTGAATGGTTTGGCAGCAGTTCTGCAAAAAAGGACCTAGGGGTTACAGCGGATGAGAAGCTGGATATGAGTCAACAGTGTGCCGTTGTTGCCAAGAAGGCCAATGGCATTTTGGGATGTATAAATAGGGGCATTGCCAGCAGATCAAGGGACGTGATCGTTCCCCTCTATTTGACATTGGTGAGGCCTCATCTGGAGTACTGTGTCCAGTTTTGGGCCCCATGCTACAAGAAGGATGTAGAAAAATTGGAAAACATCCAGCGGAAGGCAACAAAAATGATTAGGGGACTGGAACACATGACTTATGAGGAGAGGCTGAGGGAACTGTTTAGTCTGCGGAAGAGAAGAATGAGGGGGGATTTGATAGCTGCTTTCAACTACCTGAAAGGGAATTCCAAAGAGGATGAATCTAGACTATTCTGAGTGGTAGCAGATGACAGAACAAGGAGTAATGGTCTCAAGTTGCAGTGGGGGAGGTTTAGGTTGGATATTAGGAAAAACTTTTTCACTAGGAGAGTGGTGAAACACTGGAATGCGTTACCTAGGGAGGTGGTGGAATCTCCTTCCTTAGAAGTTTTTAAGGTCAGGCTTGACAAATCCCTGGCTGGGATGATTTAGCTGGGGATTGTTCCTGCTTTGAGCAGGGTGTAGGACTAGATGACCTCCTGAGGTCCCATCCATCCCTGATATTCTATGATTCTAACTACAAAATTGTGTGTGGCATGCTTTCTTTAGCAGCCTTCAGTAGGACTGCTGGGGTGAACAAAACAATCTCGAAGGAGTCATTGAACAAATCATACAAGTGAGAAGGGCAGGCCTAAGAAGACAGCTACACAACAGGAGAACTGGTGAAAAATCAAACAGGAAAACCGTGTCAGCTTAATGTAAAATTTACAGGTGTCTTCCTTAATCATTATTAACATGGCTTGTACATAGGAACTGAAATGCAGTTATCATGCAAATGCAACAAATTTCCTGCAGAAATAGCAGAGGATATTTTTAAGTCATGTATGGTTTTTATTTACAGCAATGGTGCCTAACGAAGTGGCAAAATACAGCCATTCATGTAACCAAGCCTACATGTATGACATTCTGTCCAATCAACAGTAAACATGCAGTAAATCCATCACACTTTGTGCCAGAAAATGTGCTAGATGTTATACATTGCTATTAGTCTAATGGTTTATTTAGGGGATTTTCTCTGGTGCTTATTATAGCATCTGAGCACTTCACAAAAGAGAGATTTATCCTAACACACGTGTGATGTAGCATTATCCACATTTTACAGATGGAGAATTGACACACAGATTAAGTGATTTGCTGAAGGTCACACAGGAAGTCTGCAGCTACGCTGGAGTCCCAGTCCAGTGATTTCACTGAAGGACCATCTTCCTCCCATTATTCCTCTATTATCAAAGATCTACCAAAGTAAAGATGCTGCAACTAAGACCATGGATTAATGTCACTGAGAATCTTCTGAAGTTAATGTCAAAATTCTGCTGAATAAAATGTAGCCGCTCCAATTCTTATGTATATAGCAAAATGGCAGTCTGTTCCACCTCTCAGCAAATGTAGTAAGTGTTACATTAGTATAGGGACAGTGTACAGTAGTTAAAATAGCTTATTTTTGTCTGATGCAGCAAAACGTCTTCTCTGAGAATACTATATACACAAATTTCTTATTTGAGTCAATGGAACCTGTGCTCTGGTTTCTGATCAAATGGCAGGGAATCTAGCTAAGGGGCTCAGCTGGTTGAAAAAATGTTTTGTTTCCACAGAAAACTTCAAGGAAAAATAAAACTAACTTTCATGAATTTTCCATGGAAAATGTTGGGGTTTTTTTGTTGTTGATGTAAATCTTAAAAATAGTTCAGTTGGAAATATCAGTTAGGTGTAGCTCATGCTCACATTTTTCTCTAGAGGCCAAGATCCCTAGTTTGACTAATCATCTACTATGCACCATGATCTCACCTCTTGGTGCATTGTGGGAGTCCCAAAGCCATGGTCCTTCATGAAATGAAGTCCTGCTGGGGAGCCTAGCCCACAGAGGAGAACGAGGACATGAGGCAACTAAACTACAACTCCCATGGGGCACCACAGTGGCTTAGCCTAACTAACATTTTACCAAAAAAACACATATTTTCAGTGGAAAGCGCACAGGTTTCATTGAAACCTTCATTTAGCCCCAAAGCCCAATTTTCTGATGGAAAAGTTTTAGCCAGCTCTACTAATGGGACAAATTCAGCCCTGACTTAAGCCCAGACAGAAGGTTGATTGGATGCTGGGAAGTTGTGGGAGGAAGGGAAGAAAGCTTCCTCTACCCAAGGCTGTGGAGCTGCTCCACGGAGGCAGATGAGCTCTTTGTATCTCCTAACAAGGCTGAACTGTATGAGGGAGGAAAAAACAAGGATACTTTGCTTTCTCACTGTCCCTTTGATACTGCTCTTCCCTTACTTCCACCCAACACCTGTGTGCTGCCACCTTGTGACTCTGCCGTGCAAGAGTGTGCATCCCGTTTGCTGTCCCTTCAAATCAAACTCTTCCCATGTGCTGTAGAACAGGACTAGTCCTTCTTCATGAAGTAAGGGCACCATTATAAATAGTCAGTGAGCAAAAACCAAAATCAAAGGCTGATGTCAACTGGAGGCATGTGACTAAATTGATGATCCTTGATTGTGTTGACTTTTGTGTAAGGCTTATACTGTTTCTAACTGTTCCTTTAACAAAATATTCTGTTTTCTTACAAAACATCTTTTGATTTCACTAAATGGACAAATAGAAACAAGCTTTTTTGCATTTGGAGTTCATTCTTGTGAGGTGTACGCTTCAGGAAGCAGTTTCATAGAGTCGGTAAGAGAGGTTTTCCTTTTTTCTTTACTTAGTCATTCTATTTTGTCTAATACCCATGTCTGGGAAGAGCAGTAGAAAATGAGAACAGTAAATACTGCGGAACCAAAATGAAGCTCTTCCTTAGAATTGTTTGCATTCACAAAGATTTGCTCATTAATGTAATAGGAAGGAAAATAACCCAACAATCTCTTCAATTCAAGCATGTAAACGGGTTATACAGGCAGGGGATTTGGTAGGCTCTGATTGTGATTATAAAGGTCCATTAAGAGAAACAATGAAATGTAAAAGTGCAGAATGAAATAATCTGGGGAGAAGATCTGATAGATCCTTTGTCACAAACTTGGCCTGTGGTTTTTCAGTTTGATCTATTGTTTGTTTTGTTTCGCTTCAGAGTTCTCGTCTTCAGATTTGGTGTTCTGTCATTTTGTTTGGATTGGCTAAGCCTCCTGCCACTATCTTTTTACAACTCTTCATTTGCTTAATTAAAACTCCCTTAAGTAGACTTAACTAGAGCTGATCAGAAAATGTTTCCTTCAGCAGAAAATGTTGACTTTTGTCCAAAAAAAAAGGGTGGGAGGAGCACCTACCGAAACACACAGTGGGCCTGATTTTGTTGTCCTGTGCCTTGTGTAGTCACTTGCATCTGTGCAAAGTGGGTATAACAGATTCTTATCAGATAGCATTTTACACTCTCTGTACGGGGGTTTAATTGACCTTCATATGGAGTAGGATAGTGGAAAAGCCCAAGCATACTTGTTTTAGTTAATCTTTGTGTTACGCCCTCCAGCACTTGACATTTTGATCATCTGTACATTCTCAATATCTGTTAAGTACTTAGGGTGAATAATATTTAACAGCTTACTCCAGGTTAACTTTTGTTTTGGGAAGATTTTGTATGTTAAATGGCAAAAAAACATCGTTAATGAATGGCTGAGGTTGCCTGGTGATAGCTTGTGCCCTTCCAGAATGTCAAGTTCCGTGAAACTCAACTTTCAAAAACCAGGAAATAAAAGTATGCTTTGTGTAAGTGTGAAGGGGTTGTTAAAATTGATAAGTGTGGTATTTCAGAGGAGTAGGCTCAGTGTTTGAGTGTAGGGCAAGCGCAGATATTGTTATGTGACTAGGCCGCGGGTAGTCATGCCTCATGATCAGTCAGTAGCCTGGTGCCAGAGCCAAGGGTCAAAACCAGTTTACCTGAAATGAGTCAAGACAGGAGCAGGGACCAGGCCAGGCCTGAGAAAGGCAGAAGTGCTATCGTAGCTATGGGCAAATACTTTGAGTAGATGGTAAGCTGCTGGCTTGAAAGCCAGTCTGCTGCCTCTTCCAACTAAGTAGGCCAGCTATACACATTTGGTTGCCTTGAGCCTGCCAGTGCTGCAGGCCCTGATTCCTGACAGGTAGCACCTGTCCACTACAATGTGAGTGTGTGTTATGGGAGTTGTGGGGCACCGTTCAAAGAGGGCAAAGTTAATGTTGCGTGGACATTTACCTTAACTCTGTATCTCCTGGCTTTCAGAAGTTTGAGTTTTGCTGAACTCAACAATCTGGAAGCTATCACAGGGCAATCTTAGCTCTGTGTTAATGAAGTTTTTTGCTATTCAATTTCCTAGTTCTTTAAGCTGAAAGGAAATGTTAGTAGGAGCTTGTTGCAGTTCTTAACTAGGTTTGCAGTTGATATGCTACTGTTGCTAGGCAATGATCAACGATCAAGCTTTTATATAGTGCTTTTCATTCGTATATTTCAAAGTTACACCATTATCCCCCTTTTTACAGATGAGAAACTGAGGCACAGAGGTGAAGTGACTTTCCCAACGTCACCCAGCAGGCCAGTGGCAGAGCTAGGATTCGTCCCAGTCCAATGGTGTTTCCACTAGGCCATATGGCTATGTGCTCCTCCCACCTCTTGTACATATTGTTATAGTGAAATGTTTGCGATGTATAGTTGCTAACAGAGCCAATGAGAGAAACCTCATCCATGATCTATGTGTCAAAACATTAGCCCTCTTTTTTTTTATTTACTTTTTATTACCTGGTAGTTAAAGTAACTTTTTAAGCATGTGAGAAGTCGTGTGTATGTCACTCCTTCTTCACCCCATTCCACCATTCCCTGTGATAAGTACCCCTTCCCAACAAAAAACCCCAAACAAATAAGGATAGACAGATTTTTAGCAATATGCCTCACAATCTTTTCCAGATTTCTGCCTAAGGTGAAATTTAAGCTGATATTCTCTAGGTGGGTCAGGTTCAGAAAGACTATTCTTTATCCACTTGAGCTATCCAGTTCGCCTCCCAGTTTTCATGCTAACAATTAATTCTGTTAATTCCTCTATCTGCGCATGCTCAGTGTAATCTATTAAGAGTAAGAAGCACATGAGGCTTTCAGTGAGCCTAATAGAAGCAAAAATATTCTTCAAATATTTGATTTTTCAGAAAGGGTTGGTTGGTGCCATGCACTCTGTTTGCTACCTTCAAGTATTGGAGATCCTGTGCAATGATCTGAGGCCTAGGTTGATCTCCATCTGTGAACAAAAGAGTGTTGCCAGAATCTCTCAACTTCAAGAAAAGCTGCTTTTGGAGGGGTGCTTTACCTCAGGAAGCCTTTGGTTCCAAAGTTAGATGACTAAAGAACCCTGCAGCACCATGAGTCATACCAAATTTCAATGCAAGTAACCATGTAGATTTTAGAGCACATAGTCTAGCTTTAAACAGAAAGCTGATCTGAATCTTAACTATAGCAGAGCTGTTGCTCTGCTGTAATATTTTGTTTTCTAACTTTACATAAACAGTCCTTCTATAGCAAGAGTTATTTTGGATCCTTGGGCACTTCAGTGAGACTGCTAATTAGTGCCAAGTGTGGTGGTGTCTTTTATTAGTGGGTACTGCCCAATGATCACTCAACTGAGACCATCCATTCATCTCAAGCACAAAATGACATTGCCATTTGTTCACTACTTGTCTGGGCTGGATTCAGACCAGTGACTTCTAAGTAAAAGGCTCTGTATTCTCTTCTAATAACTAGTAATAACTTTTGTTTCCATAATTGCTTCCATTTTAAACTCACAAAGCTTTAGTCTCCCACATGTGAGGCATGTCTGTCTTTGAATTCACTATATTACATATTCTCAAGGTACATTGGAAAAACTAGAACAAATACTTATTGCTAGCCTGAAATATTCAGTTAAAGCCACATGTTGGGTTTTGTGTAGCTACAAGCTTATTCATTCTTTAATTTTTTACTATCAGTGATTACTTTTTTTTAATACAAGTGGATTCCTTTTCAGGGAGCCTGAAAAAATCAATTTCTATGTTGTGTTGCCCTTTGAAAGTCATAGCCAGTGCTGCTGATTCATAGCATACTTACCACACTTTCTACAGGTTCAATTAACTCAATTTAAAACAGAATTTCCAAAGTCAATGTTATCTTGTAAGGCACTATAAATGTCAGTAAAAATGTACTATCTACCTAGAGTTAAATGCTAAGAGAGCAGATGGGTTCTACCTACGTCACTTAAAACAAATAGTGCCATATTGGACAAAACACTAAAAAATATGCTTTTCATTCCTGAGTATCTTTTGTAAGAGGCACTAGTAATTATAAACAGATTCTTGCAGAAGCCTGAAGGAAGATTATTCTCTCTGGGTGACAGGAATCAGGGCCTGCAGCAGACTCAGTCTCTAGGTAACCTAATGAGTGTAGCTGGCTTGTAGTAGGCTTCCTGACTGGTTGAAGGATCAACAGACTAGCAGTTTAGTGGCTAAGTGCTTAACACTTAATGCTTAAGAAATACAGCCAAGTCTATTTTTAATAGTGGTTCTTGCTGGTTCTTGCTATTACAGCTTCAATAACTTGGATTATTTCTATACACATGCTTAGCAAATAGATAATATATTTTAAATTTTTAAACCCCAAACAAATAGTCTCCAAGATCAGAAACAATATAACTTAGAACATGCAGTGTTAATGAACTTCAACAAGGCTATCTATGGAGGTAGTGGAATCTCCATCCTTAAGGTTTTCAAGGCCCAGCTTGGCAAAGCCCTGGCTGGGATGATTTAGTTGGGGTTGGACTAGATGACCTCCTGGGGTCTCTTCCAACTCTAATCTTCTATGATTCTAAGGTTATATTGCACTAAACATATTAGAATAGCATAAACAATTTTAGGTTCATCTGACAGCCTCTGTCAGTTATTCCTGCCCCCCCCCCAAATGGTACAGACTAGTGTTGGCACAAATAACTGAGTGTAATTTTTAAAGGTGTTCAGTGTTGACCGAACTCTGTTCCCATTTAAAGTCTGTGATAAAATTCCCACTGACTTTATTGGTAGTGAAGTCAGGCAAAAGCTGAGTCCTTTGAAAATCTTAACCTAACTGTCCCTGAGTGAACTGTGACTTCCTTTAATTTTGTTCATTAATCATAGAAATAAGTCCAAAAATAATTTTGAATAATGTGCTGCATTGGCAGGTCTGGGTAGAGATGAAAAATATCATTTCCATCTTTAACTTCGAGGATGTTCATCACTTTTCCATTTGTTTTTCATGTCTAACTTCTGTGATTCATAAGCTCAGCACTGCTTCTGAAATTCTGTATGCATATACAAACCAAAATCCTTTTTGGTTCATCCATCTCTTGGCAACATCCATTTGTACTTAAATCAAGGTAGTGACTTAAAAGTGAAAAGCTGCATTCCATTATAAGCCCCTTGATCACTCTGACTCATATGCTAAAAAAGTATTTAATACTAGAACTAAATAACTTGTGAAACCTGTCAGATTTGATCAGTAATGAGTAATTAGGATCATGCTCTTGATTTTGTAAGGCTTTTGGCACAATCCTACATGACATTCTCATGAGCAAAATAGGGAAATGAGGTCTAGATGAAATTTTTATATGGCAAGTTCAAAAGAGGTTGAAAGACCATACTCAGCATAGCTACCAAGGATTTGCTTTGAAACTGGAAGGGCATATCTAGTGGGGTCCAACAGGGGCCAGTCCTGGGTTTTGTACTAGTCAATATTTTCATTAATGACTTGGTTAATAGAGTGGAGAGAGTGCTTAAAAATTTGTGGATGACAGCAAGTTGTGGGGGGCAGGGTTTGCAAGCACTTTGTAAGACGGAATTAGAATTCAAAATGATATTAACAAATCAGAGAATTGGTCTGCAATCAACAGGATGAAATTCAATAAAGGGACGTACTAACTACTATACTTAGGAAGGAAAAATCAATGCATAACTACAAAATGGGGAATAACTGGCTAGGCAGTAGTACTGCTGAAGAGGATCTGGGGATTATAGTAATCACAAATTGAATGAGTCAACAATGTCATGCAGTTGTGAAAGAGTATGATTCTGGGGTGTATTAACAGGAGTTCTGTATGTAAGAACCAGGAGGTAATTGTCCTGCTCTACTTGGCACAGGTGAGATCTCAGCTGGAGTACCATGTCCAGTTCTGAGTGCCATAGTTTATTAAAGATGTGGGCAAATTGAAGAGGGTCCACCAGAGAGCAACAAAAATTATAAAAGGGTTAGAAAACCTGACCTATGAGGAAAAAATAAATTGGGTATGTTTAGAGTTGAGAAAAGAATACTGATGGCGAAGACCTGATAAGCTTTTATACAGAGGACAGTGATAACTTGTTCTCCATGCTCACTGAAGGTAGGGCAAAAAGTAATGGGTGTAATATGCAATAAGGGAGATTTAGGTTAGATATTAGGAAAAGCTTTCAAACTATAAGGCTAATTAAGTTCTGAAATAGACTTCCAAGGGAGGTTGTGGAATCCCCGTCATTGAAGGCTTTTAAGAACAGATGAGATAGGGATGGTCTAGATTTACTTGGTCCTGCCTCAGTGCAGAGGATTGGACTTGGTGACCTCTCTAGGTCCCTTCCAGCCCTACATTTTTATGATTATAGGAGACAGCAGCAGCTCTAGAAATACCTCTTTAGTGAGTAAAGCAAAACATTCAAGGTGGGTTAGAAAGGCAGATCTCAAGCTACCCGTTATTAAAAAATCTAGTTTGGTTCAATATCAGCTCTGGAGCTGGTAGAGAGGACAAGAAGTAGATGACATGTACTGAGATCCTGACCATTTAGGGATGGGTTGACCCAGATTTAAAGATTAGTTGGATATACTAAATCCTTATGTAGTACTATGTGTTGGAGTTACTCATGGATAGTGGCTAAAGTGAAGTAATTTATCACTCCCTGTCCTAAAATGATACACTACAATGGATATTTTAGCAAGAGCATAGTGGGGTAAAATCCTAACTCTGTTTCAACAGTACAGGATAGTGCAAGTAAAAGTGTCTCTTTTTAGGTCAACAATCTCTAAGTCCTAGATCCTGGAAAACAGTAAAACATGGAAGTAGCACTACTGAAGTCAATTGGACTGCCTAACTCATATGCTTATTTACTTATTCTAAATTTAGGATGTGCAGTGGAGTTGGAGGCTGAAGTGGAACATCCAAGTATTAATTCATATCCATATTTTCCTGAAATCTTGTGCATAGGTGACCCTATTGCTCTGGACGCCCAGGAGCACCGTAAGAATGCCATCATAGAGTTGGGATGATAGGCAGAAGTACAAATAACAAATGAAATTGTCCTACTGTACATTTCATTGTCTATAAAGGGACTGAATGAAAGCATTAGTATGAGCTTTAATGTGTTTCTGGTTACCAGCAATATGTTGAATTAATCTGCTGTAAATGAATTAGTCTCCTGTAGCCTTGCCATTACTAGGAAATGCAAAGTTACCCTTTGACCCATCATAATTATTACATGAACAACATTTATTCAAAATAGTGGCAGGAATGATTTCTTCAAGTGGAAGAACAGCATTAAAACTTGCTTTACACCTAGCTTAATGAATTAGCTCACCCTCATGGACAGGACTTACAGAAATTAAGATGACATCATGCCAAGACTCAGACAAATGGCACCTCAAAACACTGCTTGGTATTCCATCACATTTACAGAAATATTGACATTAACCACATTGTGAAATACATTTAGTTTTCTCTCAGGGCTCAGGCAAGACCATCATGGTCAAGGCCGGGTCCCAAAAGGTAGGACGCTACAAAAGTATAGTAACCTCTGCACAGTTGTACACCAAGAACGGGGTGTACTGCAGTAGGGTAACATACAGTATAATAAAGGAAATTTATGGGAATTTCCACTCACTGGCTGTAAAAGCCATAGTTCTGTTGTATGAGATCAGTGGGATATGGGGAGAGGGGGAGAGAGACTCAGGGCTTCAAGCGCAGCACTAGGGGTAGCTGTAATATAATACAGGGAGATGCTGTTACAGTTCCTATAGGCTGGCCAGTACACAGTAAGAAATAAAAAAACCAGTAGCAGAGAAATAGCAGCCGCACTTGTCAGGATAGGAAATTCCCTCCCCAAGTGAGGCTGGCATAGGTCAACCATTTCACTGTTGCTTGCTCCATAGGTACGTATTTAGGACAAAACAACATAGCTGATAAGAATTCAATAGTTCTTTTATGAATAAAAATAGATTGTTTTGAAACATTTAAAAGTCTACATTACCCGCATGAATGTAAAGAGGTGAATAAACATGGCTGCCCCCTGCTGTACATGACTAATTGCCTTACTAACCAAGGGCATGGTTTAGCTGATGATGCATGCATAGAAAAGCTTGTATCCCTCACAGGAGTCATGTAGCAAGTAGAGGCAGGATGATGA
This sequence comes from Chelonia mydas, assembly GCF_015237465.2. NCBI lineage: Eukaryota > Metazoa > Chordata > Testudines > Cheloniidae > Chelonia > Chelonia mydas. Next base: position 62,149,385 of record NC_057852.1, read on the forward strand.
TTACCTAATGTACACAAAAAGAAAAGGAGTACTTGTGGCACCTTAGAGACTAACCAATTTATTTGAGCATAAGCTTTCGTGAGCTACAGCTCACTTCATCGGATGCAGTAGAAACAACAGTGAAAAGGGGGCTCTGTTGATCAGACAAGGAAGGGAGCTTAGAAAGATTGTGACTGATTTCCATGAGAACAGTTCTGTGGCTGAATAAATGTAATAACATTTTGAAGTGTGCTAACTGTATAGCAATTCTTTTTATTGCAGACAAGAATATTCACTGTTTATTCAAAGGCCAAAAGACTCTGCTTTTACCCAACATCTCAGTGTTCCTTCAGTCCTCAGATCTTTTTTCCTCCCATCATGTTTTTCTCTGTCGGACTTTGCCAGTGCTTTGGTTCTGATACAGAAGTGGCTCTGTGGTTTTCCCTCAGTTGTACTGAGTTTGTGGTCAGTTGGGTTTTCATAGACCTGAAGACTCCCAGAAACCTTTTCAGGTCTCCCTAAGAAACTTGTATATCGACTTTACTTCAGGTTTCTACAGCCAATCAGTCAGCATACAGCTTGTTTGATAAAGCTGCTTGAAGGCTAGCTTCTGTCTGACTTTTCTCCTTTCTTATAGCTGCTCTGTTTCACCTGTGGCTTGTTAAACATCAACTACTGGCTTCCACTTAATGCTTCTGTAACCGCAACTGTCCAATACATACAGAAACCACGGTCATCAGTGAGAAATGAATTTGGAACTTCAGGACCAAAATTATAAATCAGGCCAAACCTACCTAACTTCCTTCTTTGACAAGGTCACTGGCCTAGTGCCTGGGGATCAGCTGCAGATGTGAAATATCTTGATTTTTAGTAAAGCTTTGACACAGTCTGAAATGACATTCTCATAAGCAAACTAGGGAAATGTGGTCTAGATTAAATTACTGTAAAGTGGGTGCAAAACCATTTGAAAGACTGTATTCAAACAATAGTTATCAATGGTTTGCTGTGGAGTGGGATCCCCCAGGGGTTATGTCCTGACTCTGGTACTAGTCAAGATTTTTATTAATGACTTGGAAAACAGAGTGGAATGTGCGCTTATAAAATTTGCTGGTGACACAAAACTCTGAGGAGTTGCAAGCACTTTGGAGGACAGGATTAGAATTCAAAATGACCTTGACAAATTGGAGATTTGGTCTGAATTCAACAAGATGAAATTCAGTGAAGACAAGTACCAAAACACTTAGCAAGGAAAAATCAAATGCACAATTACAAAATGGGGAATAACTGGCTAGGTAGTAGTACCGCTGAAAAGGATCTGGGGGTAATAGTGGATCATAAATTGAATAAGAGTCAACAAAGTCATGAAGTTGTGAAAAAGGCTAATATCATTCTGGGGTGTATTAACAAGAGTGTTGTATGTAAGAAACAGGAGGTCATTATCTTTCTGAACTCAACACTCTTGAGGTCTCAGCTGAAGTACTGTGTCCTATGGACAAATTGGAGAAAGTCCAGAGGAAAGCAACAAAAATGATAAAGGTTTAGAAAACCTGACCTAGGAGGAAAGATTTTAAAAAACTGGGCATGTTTAGTCTTGACAGAACAGAAAATGGGGCGGGGGGGGGGGACATGTCCTCAGATATGTTAGGGATGGTTATAAAGAGGACAAGGACGAATTGTTTTCCATGTCCACTGCAAGTGGAATAGGAAGTAATTAGCTTAATTTAGGTCAATATTAAGAAAAGCTTTCTAGCTGTAAGGATAATTCAGTACTGGAATAGGATACCAAGGAGGCTGTGAATTCCCTGTTGTTGGAGGTTTTTAAGAACAAGTTAGACAAATACTGATTAAGGACGGTCTAGTTATACTTAGTCCTGCCTCACCACATGGAGCTGGTCTAGATGACACCTCTCAAGGTCCCTTCCAGCTCTCCTTTTTTATGATTCTATACATTTTCCCCCTTGAACTAAAGAATATGTACTTTAGTTGAGGGATAGTAATAGAAGATATAGGTGCTAGAACCAACCACTGGAGAAAATCTGATCCCATGCCCTAGCCCAGCACATTACATCTATAGATCATAGTGTGGTAAACTATATTTCTATCACAATACTAGGGGGAGTTAGGACGGTAGGTTCCCTAGGTGAACTAAGGAAGAGTTGGTTCCCTTGCATACAATATGGAAAAAATCAGACTAGCTAGGAAAAAGAAATATCATTCAGGCATGCATGGCATTGATCCCAATTTGCTTTTCACTACTCTTTACTGAAGATCATCTTCTTGCCACCCTAATAAAAGATAAGTTTATATAGTCTATTTTCAGGTTAATATTTTAATTTTAACCGTTAGTATAAAGAAAAGGCTGTACCAGTATTTCTGCCAAAGTTACAGATAACACTGTCACATTGACTAATGCTGTCTCCAAAGGTCAAAACCCCCTTCTGTGTTAAGTATAGCCACAAGCCCTAGACAGAAAAGGTGTTCCAAAATGCTAATGACGTCCATCAGATGAAGATCAATTTTCAAGACCTGGCACTGAAAGCGTCCAGATACAAGGAGTTACATTTTCTGCTTCATTGACGAATGGTGAGTCATTGGCCATAGAGTGGAAAAAAATGATTACCAAGGAATCTGTGACGAGGTGATACTGTTTCCCATAGTGGCTGTGATGATTCACCACATCCTCTGCTTTAATAAGTTTTCCTTACCCTCAGGTCATGTACCTGTCAAGCTATTAAAATTAATTTTTCTTTATTTTTGTCCTGGAACACAAATACTGAGTGAGCATGCTTGTGCGAAAGGACAATGAGACTTAAACGCAGGAATAGTTCAGTACCACTTTTAGGAAGATTTTTTAAAAAGTTTGTTTTAGTTCTGTCAAAGGAAGTAAAATCCTTGTTCATATTTGCGAAATCTGCCATCAGGTTTTGTTTCATTTTCCCAATTTAGAGTTGGATTGTTCTTATAGAGCCATAACTGAAAATAAATTTGGTGTTTATAGTGATACAGTTTTTAAGTTCATAGATCTTCATATGTGAAGATAGTATTGCAAACTTGTTCCTTAACAAATTGTTTACACTTTTATCTTTGTTATGTTAATGATAAAGTCACACTAGTTTGTTGGTATAGCAATTTTATGTGGAGGATTGGGAGCCTTCAGATTGAGGTTTGGAATAGGTTATGAAAAATAGTATATTGACATGTAGTATTACAGAGAGGATGTTTTGCTTTGCCAAAAAAAGTCTCATTAAAAAAACATTACTTTTTCCCATAGAAAAGTTTATAGTATAGAATTTTAAAAACAACTTCATAATTCTATAGTATGGTATAGAAGTCTCTATATTCTAAAAATATCTATTTATATGAATATTCTAATCATTTTCCATTAATTTCTGATTTTTTTTTTTTTTTAGTTAGGGTTTTAGAGGAATTTCTATTGAATCTTATTGGTTACATCCCTATTAAATTCTGCAGGTATTTTCCATAAGGGGAGAAAGATACTTTCTAGAATCTTTTAAAAACCTCCTATGATTGTCACTCTCTCTCTCTCTCTGTGTCTCTCTAAGATATAGAGATAGATATAATCTATCTATATATGAATTTTCCTTTGTTTTCTAAGTATTATGGATTTTTTTTAGTGAAATTTCTATAGAATCTTATTTACTTCATCCATATTAAATTCCCTAGGCAAATATTCTACACTAATCAAGGAAATGTGAACTTAAATATTTTCAACTGAGCTGAGGCTTCAGATTCCATATATATGGGTGCACTTTGTGCCTGAAATCTTTGAGGTACAACACAAAATTTCATCATTATGTAATCAAGATAGAATATTGAGGCTACATAAAGCTCAGTCAAAACAAAATGCTTCATTTTGTGTCAGAATGATTTTTTTGGGGATGTCTTGGAACTTCCAGAGAACCAAAAGAATCAGTTATTTGCATAGCTCTAATTAGGACAGTCAGCTTTGAGATATGAATCTACAAGATTTGCTCTTAGACATTTCAAATAAATAACTAAACCCCACCCAACCCGCTTAGCTCCCTTCACATAACCGTGTGGATTTACTGAAGAAGTTGCTTTTTATCAGCATACAGTGTAATTTATGAGTATAGCGGTTACTATGGAAACGACTCTTTTTTGCTTAATAGCTGAGAGCGAATGATTGCCTAGATATTTACAGTAATTTGCTGAGGGCTCCAGAACATCAGTAATGCTCTATGCAATTTTATTTTGTGATTATTTTTCCCCAAAGACTTTAAATCTAAATCATTTTATAGATCTGAGCTAGTAACAACTATTTTGTAATTTTGCATCAGGGCTTCTACATAGGACAAAACTGCTCATATTCAGTGTAAAGGGGGTATAATTGAAGACGTGTATTTTAAAAGGAAAACATCAGGAAGATGGAAGGCCTCTTGTAGTTCTGCTGTGACTTTTAGGTCACATTGGGTCAGGTCTCCTAAGACTTCATTTCCTGACTCTGCAATGCAGTTCACTGCTAAGTCCCTTCTTAAAACACACTTTTCCCGTAAACCCTGGTCCTGTCTCTGAGATATGCACTAAAAAATCTGGAACTAAGACGACAAACTCTGTTCAGAGCTTCTCAGTCACTTGTACTTTTATTACACCATCCTTTGACTGATCATTGTCTACTTTAAACTGAAGAGCCTGGTTGTTTTCTCATGTAAAATGCCTAGCACAATTTGGGTGATGAATAAAAAATGTTGCCAGAGGTGGTATCTTTCAGACTGAATCTAAGTGCAAGAATTGGTCATTCCTTTCTTCTAGTGATCTTCTAGGTAGAAGTTTGAAGATCATATGGAAGATATCCTCAGTACCACGGGGCAGATCCCCAACTGGTATAAATTGTCAGCTCTATTGACTTAAATGGAGGTGTGACAATTTACACTAACTGAGGCTCTATCCCCAGTGGCTTTACTGTCCAGGGCTGTGCATCACTCAGTTCATGTGTGTCAGGCCTTTGTATTCAGGGGAGCAGGGGAGCAATCTTTTTCACCTGCCATGCAAGTGTCAAGCACATTTGGAGTCCTGCACTAATGGGAATGCAAAGGGTGATGCACTGCCATCATTTTAATGGGGGATAGGGAGGCTTCCTAAAAACACTTGCATCTCAGTTAGCAATACATATAACATTTCCTAGGTAACCTACTCTTCTTCCACACTCACAGAAATCAAGGCTGAGTTCTTTTAGAGTGCCTTTAGTGTCTAACAGTTCATCTTCATTGTTTTCTTTTATTTTAGTACTTAATGGTAGAAATCGGTACGGATTGGATATAGTTCTGCAGCCCTGGTCTCCCATCCAAACTCTCTCTCCATTTTTTTTTTTTATGAACTTCTTTTATGGAGTGCTCAGAGTCATCTTATCACCACAAGATACCGAACCAAAGAGGTGCAGTTCATTGAAAATATTTTTAGAAACCAGACAGAATGGGGTCAGTTTTCTATGCCAAGGAAAAGGAAAAAATGCACCAGGTGTGAGAGACTATTTTTAAAGAGGTCACATTATTTGCACATTCTCAAGCTTAAAATGAAGCTTTTATAGAAATGCCTTTTCCCCTTGTGAGGTTATTTATGTTACCTTGAAACTATTCTGTCTGAATAAGTTCCCATAAGATGTCTGAAAATAGGCCTGATCAGTCTTCCATTTTAACTTACTTGCAAAAATGTTATTGACTCCAAAGAAAGTAGGATTAGGTCAAACTGCAAAGAAAGTTATTCAGCTTAAGTCTTTTAGGGCCTCATCCTGCTCCCATCAAAGTCAATGGCAAAACTCTTACTGACTTCACTGGACAAGATCAGCTTCTTATATTATTGGTTGTTTTGATCTGTTCTTTTTTTATATATGCAATTATTCTGGCTTAGTCCTATGAACTCCTTAAAAATAGCATTTTATACAGAAAAGGTGGCCTTTTCCTCAGTGCATGAACTGTAACTATTGTGAGTAATGTTAAATATCTCAAATTATTCAGCATAAACTCTTTATCAAACAACACTGCAAATTGCAAAAAAAAAAAAAAAATCAAGACTATGAAGGACCTGTTTATTAATATACGCAAGACTGGATCAATAGAGTGGCCTAGAAGATCAAGCCCGAGCCATTGTGTGGCTTAGATTTTGAATGGTAGCATTCAAGCTATGGAATGACACTGGTAACACTAAAAACTTTGCTGGATACCTTTCTTTATGTTAGCTTTTCAAATAACTGGTGTCTGAAGAGAGGATCTATGTTGAGGGATGACTCAAGGCTGACAATAGAGCAAGAACAGAACTGTATTATTAGTAAAAGTACTTTCTTTCAACTAATACCATATAAAATACAATGCACAAGGTCATGCATGGCACTGTGATAGTGGGTATGGTGTTCTCAGCTCACAGATAGAGATGATTCTGCCTATAAAAAAAGAAAATAAATAGACTTTATGATCTTTCAGTCAAGTCCACAGTATAAGTAAGAGACTCGATTCCACAATAGACATTAAAGGAAGTTTCATGTGGATGATAAAGCTATCAAAATACCATTATTCATTGGTTCTGCACACTTAGGTGTATCAAACCCATTAAAGAACCAATTGTAATTCACTATAGAATGGCACATTTATTAAGCTGAGGTATCAAACTTCAGAAAGGTACTTTGGCATGAAAAGGAAAACAATTACTTTTTCTTCCACCCCCCACAACTTCATACATCCAGAGCTGCACAACAGACACACTTGAATGAAGGTGACCAGTCCAGTACAATGTTCTGTGGAATTGCACACCCACTCAGAATTGACAACAAATATTGTCTGAGGTAAGGCTAATGTTGAACTGTAAAGCTGCGAGAGATTGTAAAACTGAACTGATTTGGAAGTTTGCCTAAAAACAAAGATCACAAGTCCAAGAGCTTAATTAAAAGTTACTCTCAGTTACAATGAAATATGCTCACTTCCAAATAAAGCCTTATCTGTCATGTTTGATTAAAAAAACAAACCAAAAAACCCCCCATTTGGCTGTTGATCAAAAGTGATTAATAACAGGCAATGTAATGCTGATCCATATTTATTCTCTCTTGGGGGTTTCCATTCCAAGTGCTGTCAAGTTAATAAATTCCTATTAAATGGAATTCAATCTACTAAACTAAGCAATCAGAAATATGCTGGCATTAGTAGTATAATAATGTTTTTTCATCTTGTGATCTAAAGGGATAAGAGCAAGGGGCCAGACCGCAGGCCAAATCCAGACCACCAGACACTTTTGAACAGACCCTAAACTCTTTGAATGTGCTTATTATCATTATTGTTTTTATTATTATTTTCTCTGGAGACTGGACCTTGACTATACCTTGACCAAGAAATTTGGACCTTGACAAAAAATAATTGACTACCCCTGGTTTAGAGTCTGCAGGAGAAATCTTAGTTCCACTGAAGTCAATGGGAGTTTCAGTGGACACAGATTTCACCCAAAGTGTTTAGAGACAGGGCAAAGTTAGAATAGGGCCATATTCTCCATAACATTCTCCATGGCATATTTCCATCCAACCCTGTTGCTATCCAACTGGGCATTAATGGTGCTCCTGGCATCACTAAATCAGAGCAATATTCATTAGCTTACCCACCTACCAGATACTTTATAAATATATAAAATTTAATGCCTTCAAATACTTTTCCCAGATTTACTGCTTATATTGTGCTCAGATGTCCCTTTTATCTATGGGCCAGATTTTAAAGTTATTTAGAGTCCTATGGGTGTAGACGTTGCTTTTGAAAATCCCACTACGTACCTATCTGCATCTTTAGTCACCTAAATGTCTTTGAAAATCTGGTCCTGTGGGTCTAGATAAGAACACTCTGTGGGGATATCACCAATGTGGCTCTGGGTCTAGTTGGCTCATGAGCTTTATAGAGGGCTTTTCATTTATTCTTTGAAACGCCTGTGAACATCTCAGTGCAGTTAAAAATGCAGACTTCTATTAACTTTGAAAAGAGTTCTGAAAGTTGGGCTGGCTAGATAATGGAATAAATTGCTAAGGGTGATCATTGGTGCACCATGACTAGAAGTATTCAGGAATAGACTAGACAAAAGGTATAGAGGGATTTAATATAAAGGGCATGTCTGTATTAGTGATGGGAAAGATGTTCTAGCAGCTCTTTCAAGCCCTTGTTTCTAACACATCATTCAGATGCTGTTTACAGTAAGTCATTTTACCATTTTCCTGCTTGAAACCTGAACATTCTTTCTTAAGGGACAGCTTGTGATACCCTTGGCTACAGTGGGCTACTTGGAGAGTAAGGTGCTACCTGAGTGAGTAAGGGAATCAAAATCTGCCCCCATGTCAATTATTTTGTGTATAATTAATCATTCTTTTCAGTCCTTGAGCATACGATGTTCAGTGGGGGACCGTTAATATGGCTTTATAAGGCATTCAGTGTAGTGGTTGCCATCCAATGGCACTGACAGTAACCTGAAAGCCTTTGTGGGGAGCGTGTTAGAGTATCTAATCTCCCACAGATGGAGCATTTCTGTACATGGAAACGGGCTCAGGCAGGAAAACAGTATTTCTGACCCAGCTCATCTTACTGAAAAATAGAGATGCTCTTCATGATAGTTGAACAGATTCTTCAGTTTAAATACTTCTACAATGAAACACGTTTTTCTTTTCTTGATTGTGAAAGATGCAGGGTAGATAGCAGGATTCAGAAAAAAGGTACATGACACTGTAACCCTACTAAAACATGGTCACATTTTTGTGACATGAAAAATCTTTTTTTTTTTTTAATTTGGCAAGGAAAAGCCAATTCTGGAAAAAACCAATCAGCATTCTCACTTTAGCTACTGGTTTTCTTAGGGCTGATGTGTAAAGTGATAATACTATCACACAGAGTCCTTCCACAGCAGTTTTAGTAACTGGCAAAGACTATAACCTTCTTTGCCTTTAGCTTTAAAATAATGGTCTGAATGTTTCATGCAGGCAATTACTTAAACAGTCTGTTTGCAAGCATAAGGATGAAATTATATCTGGCAAACTGCATCATTTCACTATGGTGAAAAGGTGGTGAATGAAGCAGCAATATTCAACTGATAGCTATTGCCAGAAGATCAGTAATAAAGTACCCATGCCCTAGTCATAAAATTCTCATCCCAAATGTATGGGATGAAGGGAAAGACAGGAAAATTTATTACTCTTTATAAAGACTTTCAATCCAATTTTCACTTAAATAACCACAAAAGAAAGTTCAGATAGAGGGTCCCCTACGTCTAGATTTACAGTATTTGCATGAAGAAAAGGAGTACTTGTGGCACCTTAGAGACTAACCAATTTATCTGAGCATGAGCTTTCGTGAGCTACAGCTCACTTCATCGGATGCATACTCATCCGTATGCATCCGATGAAGTGAGCTGTAGCTCACGAAAGCTCATGCTCAGATAAATTGGTTAGTCTCTAAGGTGCCACAAGTACTCCTTTTGTTTTTGCGAATACAGACTAACACGGCTGCTACTCTGAAACCTGTCAGTATTTGCATAGTAGCCACTTTTTTTTATGGTAAGCCTGAATTCATGCACTATTTTGCTACAAAGATCAACCCAAGGAATACATTTAAGTCCAAATTTTCAATATATGGGGCCAGATCCTTAGCTAGAGTAAATCCAGTATAACTCCATTGTGATGGAGTCAAGTGATGGACTTTGTGCATATAAATTCCATCACTTGAGTGTTCAAGTGAGAGCACCCAAGCAAATGCACTCCATGAGTGATTATGGAAATACAGCTGTACCTGCATTAATGAAGATCAGGTACTATGTTAGAAAATTTGGCCACAAAACTGGACCATCGGGCCATGAGGAAACTGAATGTTTTTCAAGAAAGGGATCCAGTGGTCATGTTCTGAATGTAATTGTTTTTTTCTGGGGGAAGGAGGAGGATTAGTGGCATAAAGTACATCAGGACCTTCTTTGATCATAAACTCTTTGGGGCAGGAAATTTTCACATGGTTTGTACAGTCCTAGCACAAATTGGACCCACAAATCTGATTACATTCTTTAGTGTTGCTGTAATAACAAAAATGGGATGTAGCTGACTGCCAATGTTTCCTGAAATATGATACTCCACTGACTTGAATTTCTTTTCAATGGGGCTGTTCATAGGAGGCGAAAGTTAGGCACCTGATTCAGTACATTGCAGAACTGGAACCAGAGTATGTAGTTTTCTTTGGAGTGAGGTGGGCAATTCAGCTACGTACCTGGAACCAAAAAGGAACAAAAGAGAGTAGGGAGAATCAAATGGTTAATGTTAGGGGTACATTTTCCAAGCCCTTCCTGTTGATTTTACTGTGAAACTTCCATTGGAGTCGCATGGCTAACTCCTCACTGCTCCCATTAGCCACTTTAAAAGTTTACCTGTGGGCTTACAACAAAAAGATACTGGGCTGAAGAACTCGCAGTTGAGCCTTAAATTTGGAGACTTAACAGTTATGAAAAATATGTCTCAAGAGTTAAACCTGCTTATCTCCTAGTTGCAGTAATTGTTTATATTGCAGCTCTGATAGCTTAATTCTTCTTGCATTCTCCCATCTGGTAAAAGACGTGCACTATTTTATGTTTTTTTCATAGGGAAAGAGCAATAATGGACTTTCAGTCTGGATGATTTTTACTGTAAAGGGAACAGTAAGGAAAGAATAATATAAAGTCTTAATAAGAAATCACAGTGGACATGAGTCACTCACTAACAAGAGCCACCTCGAACTCTCAGGCAGTGCCCTACAAACTGGGTTGGAGGCCCAATTTTCACACACTTTGCTCAGTGGGATATTTGTTTAGACTTTGAAAGTTAAATTGTACTGTCCAGAGATGATGGCAGGAATGTAGCATAATCTTTGAGAATTTGAGTTCTGTATTTTGAAATGAAAATTTTCTGCAGACATTCACAACTCCTTCTCTGAAGAGACTGCTATTATCTAGTCATAGAAGATAGTAATGTGTAAGTAAAACAGTGCCAAGAACTTGCCATATCAGTGGGTTAGTGCACAAGCTGTCAACTTCGGTAAATCTGTGCTCAAATTCTGTCTCCTGTCAGAATTCAAAGTGTTTGATAGGATCATCCTAGGACTATTGTGTATTAGAAACCACAACACAACTTCTCATATTTGAAACTTCACTCAAGACTAGAATGGGACAGGTGCTGAAAAATTACTTGTAAATATTTGTTCCCAACATTAAATGTGTCCACTTTACCTGTATTTGTGCCTCTTCTCCGTTTGCTTTTTGTGAGTGTCCCAGAAAACAAGCTCACTGGCAGGAAAGATTGCCAGAATATTACACTTTAAGTAAATATTGGAGAATATTTGTTGAAAAGCAAATTTCAAAATTTGTCTATTTTCTTGTGTGAATATTCTCATTTACAATGTCATAGAATCATAGAATATTAGGGTTGGAAGAGACCTCAGGAGGTCATCTAGTCCAATCCCCTGCTCAAAGCAGGACCAATCCCCAAATAAATCATTCCAGCCAGGGCTTTGTCAAGCCGGGCCTTAAAAACCTCTAAGGATGGAGATTCCACCATCTCCCTAGGTAAGATATTCCAGTGCTTCACTACCCTCTTAGTGAAGTAGTGTTTGCTAATATCCAACCTAGACCTCCCGCACTGCAACTTGAGACCATTGCTTCTTGTTCTGTCATCTGCCACTACTGAGAACAGCCTAGCTCCATCCTCTTTGGAACCTCCCTTCAGGTAGTTGAATGCTGCTATCAAATTCCCCCTCACTCTTCTCTTCTGCAGACTAAATAAGCCCAGTTCCCTCAGCCTCTCCGCATAAGTCATGTGCCCCAGCCCCCTAATCATTTTCTTTGCCCTCCGCTGGACTCTCGCCAATTTGTCCACATCCCTTCTATAGTGGGGGGGACCAAAACTGGACACTATTCCAGGTGTGGCCTCACCAGTGCCGATTAGAGGGGAATAATCACTTCCCTCGATCTGCTGGCAATGCTCCTACTAATACAGCCCACTATGCCGTTGGCCTTCTTGGCAACAAGGGCACACTGCTGACTCATATCCAGCTTCTTGTCCACTGTAATCCCCAGGTCCTTTTCTGCAGAACTGCTGCTTAGCCAGTCAGTCCCCAGTCCGTAGTGGTGCATGGGATTCTTCCTTCCTAAGTGCAGGTCTCCACACTTGTCCTTGTTGAACCTCATCAGATTTCTTTTGGTCCAATCCTCCAATTTGTCTAGGTCACTCTGGACCCTATCCCTACCCTCCAGCATATCTACCTCTCCCCCCATCTTAGTGTCATCTGCAGACTTGCTGAGGGGGCAATTCATCCCATCATCCAGATCATTAATAAAGAAGTTGAACAAAACTGGCCCAGGACCCTGTGGCACTCCTCTTGATACCAGCTGCCAACTAGACATTGAGCCGATGATGTCAAGCTCATCGTGTCAGGGAATGGAAACCTGGACCTATGTGTTGAATCAAAACAGCTCAAGTAGTTTGAACACTTCATATATGGAAATATGTTTGCCTAAAATTAGCAGTTGTACTGAAATATCTGTCAGAAACCAAGATATGGAGGGTCAGGCCTAGTGGTGTGAGTAGTGGCAGCCAGGACAGGAACTGGAGCCCAAGGTTGGAGCTGGAATCATGAGTCAAGAGTAAGTTCAGAACAAAGTAAGAGTAGGGTTGGAGCAAAGGCATTGCTAGAGCAGGCCTGGGAACAAGGCTGAAGTCAGACCAGGGCTGGAGCAAGAGGAGCCCTGTGGAATCTGTCACCACTACCAGGCAAGAGAATTCTAAATCATGAAGTGACACGGGGCAGACTGAGCTGCTGTTTCACTGGTGTGGCTTATATGCTTGCTGTGAGAGTCACCAGACCAGCTTCTGGCTTGTGGATTGACTAGAGCCTAGCAAAGAAATGACTTATCACCACATGTGGCTTAATCAGGCCCTAGTTCAGAGATGACTCATTACCTCACATCACCAGGTGAGTTGCAGGTCATTGATATCAATGAAGCTTTGCTGATTTAAAATTTAGCCCTTAAAATCTATTTTTAGAGTAAATTATGAGTCTCATGTACTGGCACAATGGGGTTGTTGTCCTTAACTAGGGTTTGTAGGTGCTATTATTCTACTAATAATAATGTTTTAGTATTTTGTAAGCTTTTTAAGCTTTTTATTGAACAGGTATGGCTAGGAGATAGTGACTGAAGTCTTAGCACTGCTCTGAAATTCATTTTGAATTTCAAGAGTGTGATTCCCTCCCTCCCTGTACTTACAAGTAGGTACTCTAGTGATATGCCTCTATTTTTTTTTTAAAAAAAAGGGGTCGGGGAAGCCCTAACTACATTAACTGAAGGGAGGGGAAAAAACCTGAGAGTGAAACTTCTCCCAACACAAATGGCTATCGCAAAGCTGAAGTGCCATTTACACCCTCAAAATAGGTCTTAAGTAGAATGTAAGTGGTACACAAGCCTTCTGCACTAGCCCTTTTCACATGGTAAATTTCACCCACTCTAATGTGAAACTCCATCACCGGTTTCAGAAAGCAACTTTAAATTCTGTACAGTGTAGCTACATACAACCCAGGCATTTGAGTGCAGGTGGTGTTTTGAACCAGCTGTACCATTGTGATGTAAAAGGAATTCCTTGTAATATAGAAGGGCACCTCATCAGCTGAGGGGAATGTAAAGATAAGCAGCCTAAATGAGCCAGTAGAAACATCTGTTGCACTCATAAATTTATATGACTGTTCAGCTGTATAGAATTAAAATGTTTCACTAACGCTTATTTTAATAAACCATAAAAGGGATTGCATTGCAAATTATAGATGCTGTCTGAGTTTTGAAATCAGGTTAAATACTTATTTTTTAAGTTGAAGCTCTGCATTTCTACATCTATCATAACACTGCATTTCCTTTAATAAAATTAGAAATTTAGTTAAAGTTAATAGGCCTGCCTGTAAGCTTTGAAAGAAGCCACAGTTTGGGGGACTAGAAGTACATTTTGTGTATGAATCATAAGTAGTGAAAAATCATTAAACACTAAGAGCCATTGGTATTTAAATATGAAAGCTAGTATGATACCACATCTTTGGAAGTTTTATTTATACTCCTGTCCATGCATCAAGGGTCTTTGCCCAATGACCACTGAAGTCAGTAGAAAGTCCCCCATTGACTTCAATGAGCAGTGGATTTAGATTATTCCTTTCTATAAATTAACAGTAATACAATAAAAAGAACAAGGAGTTATAGCGTGTATGGCAACAACCATTTTTTCATGTTCTCTGTGTTTGTGTGTGTGTGTGTGTGTGTGTGTATATATATATATTTTCCTACTGTATTTTCCACTGCATGCATCCAATGAAGTGGGTTTTAGCCCATGGAAGCTTATGCTCAAATAAATTTGTTAGTCTCGAAGGTCCCACAAGTACTCCTTGTTCTTTTTGCTGATACAGACTTACATGGCTACCACTCTGAAACCACTAATACAATGTTCATAGAAAGAAAGGGTAACACATATGAGACTAAGTAGGGGGAGAAACTAGGGTGTGCATATATACCTATACAACACCTCTCTCTCTCTCTATCTATATAGACACACCCCAAGGATGAAATCTGGGCTCCTTTAGAGTCCATGGCAAAAATTCCATTGATTTAAATGGACCCAAGATTTTCTCCCCTGCTGTCTTGGTCTCTAATCTGCAACTGTATTTCTAGTCTCTCTTCCAGGATGTTCCACTGCCAATACAAACTCCATACTTTTCTTCTCTCAATTTTCCAGCATGTTAGTAACTCCATCAACCTCCTCATTTCTCAGGCCTGATACCTCAGTGCCACCTCCCTCCTGTACCCAATATCTAGTCCGATATTAAACCCTGTTGATTCTTCATATATAACATCTCAAACATTTGTCTTTCACTTCTTCCCTACTGCCTAGCCCCTGATCCATTCCTTGGTAGTCTACCACATAGCCAACTGCAGATATCTTCTCTGAAGTCTAGGGAAAGGGGTGGGGTCCAGCCTGAGCTGCAACTTCAAAGAACTATCTACACAGGTATTTTGAAAGCTGTGAGGCTTGCTTCCATGGGCTGTATAGACACATCCTCTGTGGTATACTGACTCAACTTGCAGCTCTCTAACCTGGCCAAAATGTTGTTGCTTTTGTCTGTCTAAACTAATCAATCTAATTGATCTAATAGGCATCATTTGGACAGACTATGTATTCAAGGTACATCTATAAAATACAATTTTAAAATAAAGCTGAAAAAATATTAAATCTGTTTTCTGCTTGCAAATAGTCTATGAGCAACTTTATAATTTTCTTTAAATGTTTCATAGAATCATAGAATATCAGGGTTGGAAGGGACCTCAGGAGGTCATCTAGTCCAACCCCCTGCTCAAAGCAGGACCAATCCCCAACTAAATCATCCCAGCCAGGGCTTTGTCAAGCCTGACCTTAAAAATATCTAAGGAAGGAGATTCTACCACCTCCCTAGGTAACGCATTCCAGTGTTTCACCACCCTCCTAGTGAAAAAGTTTTTCCTAATATCCAACCTAAACCTCCCCCACTGCAACTTGAGACCATTACTCCTTGTTCTGTCATCAGCTACCACTGAGAACAGTCTAGATTCATCCTCTTTGGAACCCCCTTTCAGGTAGTTGAAAGCAGCTATCAAATACTCCCTCATTCTTCTCTTCCGCAGAATAAACAATCCCAGTTCCCTCAGTCTCTCCTCATAAGTCATGTGTTCCAGTCCCCTAATCATTTTTGCTGCCCTCCGCTGGACTCTTTCCAATTTTTCCACATCCTTCTTGTAGTGTGGATCCCAAAACTGGACATAGTGCTCCAGATGAGGCCTCACCAATGTCGAATAGAGGGGAACGATCACGTCCCTCGATCTGCTGGCAATGCCCCTACTTATACATCCCAAAATGCCATTGGCCTTCTTGGCAACAAGGGCACACTGTTGACTCATATCCAGCTTCTCATCCACTGTAACCCCTAGGTCCTTTTCTGAAGAACTGCTGCCGAGCCATTCAGTCCCTAGTCTGTAGCGGTGCATGGGATTCTTCTGTCCTAAGTGCAGGACTCTGCACTTGTCCTTGTTGAACCTCATCAGATTTCTTTTGGCCCAATCCTCTAATTTGTCTAGGGCCCTCTGTATCCTATCCCTACCCTCCAGCGTATCTACCTCTCCTCCCAGTTTAGTGTCATCTGCAAACTTGCTGAGGGTGCAATCCACGCCATCCTCCAGATCATTTATGAAGATATTGAACAAAACCGGTTTCACTATTTGCTGAAAAATTTCCATACAAAATTCTTTCACTGTCATTCACTAGGAATTCATTGCAACTACTCAGTACTGACCATTAGGAAGCAGGTAGTCAGTAGGGAATACTGAGATCATTACTGTTGCCCCTTTTGACCCTAATATCTCATCAAAGTTTGGGGCCCCGGGGAGGTTCAAGTTAGGAAGAGAAATTTGTGATGCAGTCTTGTTTATTCACAATGAATGTACAAAATTCTCAGTGTCTGAATGCAGAAGGAATCAACTAGCAGGACACAGCTTCTTCTGCTCACAGCACCAAGAACACTCTTTTCAGCCTGCACCCTGGCCCAGAAACCTCTTCCCAAGGTGGGACGTCATGCTTTCAGTTGGTCCTTCAGACTGTCTGTGTTTCTCTCTGATCCTTTGTGTTCTGCCTCTGCCCCCTCCCACCTGACAACAATACTTGGCAAAATCTCTCCACCCCCTCCGTTCAAAACTTCCTAGACAGGTTCACAACTAGAGCTCTACATGGATACAAAATTTATATCCATGGATATACAGCAAATATCCACAGAGCTGCAGGTCTCTATCAGGAACCATCGTGATGAAAAGCAGCAGCATGCGTAGGCAGCTTCTCCGGGGGAAGCACGAGGCTCAGAAGCAGCTATCCCTGGTCACACGCTGTCAGACAGGAGTCCCTTCCATGCAGTCTTGTGGACGTCTGTAGCTATGTAGCACCCCAGTGAAGTCAACCGAATGCAGGATTCCATCTGCCTGCAAGGGGCTCACTGCAGGATCAAGATTTTAGGTTATAATCACTTCAGGACATGAAATGTATTTTAATATGGATTTGTACAGTGCCCAGCACAGTCCTGATTGGTGCTTTTGTACACAAATAATAATAATCCTGGTAAATGATGAATGGACACATGTGTCTGTTATCTAATATGTGAGCATGCTTCTTAAAAACTGGTTTCAAGGACCAATGTTTGTTTACATATTTCAAATTTGCTGTCTGTAAATTTCCCATAGTGGTCAGTTTAAAAAGTTCTTTCTATGAAAAGTCTTGCTATTACAATTGTTCAGTTTGTACCTCTGTACTTTTTTACATGCAATAAAACCTAGTGTTAAAAAAAGTTAAGATTATAAAGTCAGACACTCAAAAGTTAGTAAATGACACTGGTCTACACTAGAAAATTAATCAGGCTTAATTTCATTGCTCAGGAGTGAAAAATCCACACCCCTGGACAGCGTAGTTGAGCCAACCTAACCCCCCTGTATAGCCAGTACTAGGTCCATGGAAGAATTCTTCTGTTGACCTACCTACTGCCTCTTCAGGAGACGGATTACCTACTCTGATGGGAGAACCGCTCCCATTGGCCTAGGTAATGTCTGCACTGAGGCGTTACAGCAGTGCCACTGCACCACTGTAGCTTTTCAGGTGTAACCAAGCCCATCGTAAAGGTTGATTGTACAATCTTCATTTTGGCCCTATATGTCTTTATGATATTAATGCAGCCATTATTTTCATGGTGACATATTTTGCCACAGGAGGTTAATAGAGCAAAGCCAGTTTATACCACTGAGGTTCTGACCCATAATAAATTAACTAGAAACCTCTTTTGTCAGATGGGTGTAAATTCATAAAATCGTGTGCCTCTGTTTACCAATATGTGTGGGAACAGACCACAGATTCCAGTGATGATTAAACCTGGTGATACTTTGAATAAAAAGAGCTATCAGCCATGCTTGTAGAAGTTTCTGTTGCATCACACTAACTCAACAGACATTCTAGGCTTCAGAGTGACGCCTCCAGTGACAATCCCAGAATCTTGTTATGCAGAAAAGACTTGAACTTAAACATTGCATATGCGATCATTATGAAAAGATAAAATTAGTGGCTTATAAATTAGTGTTAAGCAAATCTCTCAATGTTTTTGTAAATACTGAGTCAAATGAAATAAGGATGTTTCAGCTCTGCTGACATTGCCATATTCTTTGAAAGTGAATACTAAAACAATGAAAGAGTGTATTAGCAGGAATACTCATGGGAATAGATGATTTAAGTGCATGAATATATAACAAAAGAGAGACTCAAATGTAAAGTCTCACAGGTAGGACTGTTGTCAACTTATTCCAAATCTGAATTGTAAAATCTTTGGCAATACCCTTTAAGATGATTTTTCTCTTCTCACTATACAGTCCGTACAGATTCATGGTGAATCCTGCCTGAATACACCAACACTTTTTTGTGCTCAGGAAAGAGGCAGAAAGGGAAGTGGAAGAAGCTCACTTTTATTAATTGAGGTTGCTATTGTGCTTGACAGCATCTTGAAATACATCTTCAGTTCTACTCTGGCTTATACCATTTGACTGGTGTTCACCTACTTATGCCTCAAGGTGGAGCTATTATATTTTCAGTGGAGCGGAGGGAATGAAAACATTTCTTCATTCCCCAGAGTTCTATTTCTGATCTTGAATAAATGTATGCGTTGTGTTGGTAATGAGAAATGGCAAGCTACTCCCCCCCCTCCCCCCCTTCAAGATGAAAAGTTCAATGAAAGCAGGCAATGTGTCACATGGGTGGAGGAGCTTAGACACTGATTTTTTTTTTTTTTTTATTCATGCCAATATTACCTTTCATAGTGTGAGGAAGACGCATACCTTTCAGTTACAACAGGTATCCAACAGGATTATACAAACATATGCATAACGGCTTTCAAAAGCAGAACTATTTTTGTTGTGGGTTTTTTAATTGGTAACATTTTTCCAGGAGATATTTTGAGTCTGTACCAGTGTGCTACTTAGAACTATTCTAGACAGTTATGGCTGGTTGTCAGATCAATAGGACACTGGATATATTTTAGTCTGTGTGCCATAGCTTAAATAACCTTTTAAGGATTCCTTTCTTTCAATGCTGTAAATAAATGCTGATGCTTATGTGCTTAATAGACCTTTGGGTAATACATTCCACATGGCTTTATTGCTGGAATGAGACCCTTCTTATCAGTAAATATACAATAATGATGTGAGGTGATTTCAGCTTGAAGAAATACATAGAGCTCATGGATGAACAAAGTCAGGGTCTGGGGAAGTTCAATTAAATAAGAATACTTTTAAGTAAACATCACTGAATGACAATAAAAAAACTTGCATATATTATTAATTACATGCTAGTCATCTTATTGCTTATTTTAGCTCAGATTCTTAATTGTAATACTACTGTGCACTTGTGGATACATCATAAGTGGGGTTGTGAGAGTCTGGAATGTCTCACCCTTTGGGGTTTTTTTTTTTTTTTTTGTCTTTTTTTAAAATGTGCATTGCTTCTGAGTATAAAAGTATTCAATCCTGTTACTTTAAAACATGCCTGCTTCTATACTATACACTGCAAAAAGTTCTTGCTCCCAGGGAATGTCCAACTGGGAGCTGGCAAGGCATATCTCTATCAGGTGCACTCTTCCATATACAAAAAATTTCATTGTGCTCCCAGATGAATAAACTGAGGAAGAAATTCACCAGAGGTGTAGATGGCCTATGTAAGATCCTCTAAAGCCCTTAAGTTCTGCAGTGGGACTGTATTGTGGGATCAGCATGAATGCAGAGGGCTCTGCACACCCAGCCCCTATACTGTGACAGGGACCTCTGTGCTGGCCTTAGAAAGGCAGCTGCATAGGAGAGATTTGAAGACTGACTGAGGATGGACCAAGTTATCAGAATAATTCAAAGCTTTCATACTTAGCTGCAGACAAGCAGTTATTGCTATGCCCATCTATGGCCTGTAGTTGGAGTTATAGAAGGGTTGTACTTCAGAGATCCTGGTGTTGTGTATTGGAATGTGTGTATGATTTGAATTCACACTTTGAGCAAGAGGAGTGAATGTCAGCCTATATGATTTAATTAATAGAACAATTAAAACCAACATGATTGACTTTTCTTTTCACTCTTCTCACATATGAAAACATTCATACAGAGCCAAGTTACTACGCTAATGTATTTTAGAGATGGGCCAGGATTCATTTAGTCATGTTTGAGTATTTTAAATTTTATCTATAAATCACCTTCATTACCAGTATGCACAGTACATTAAATGAATTCTTTTATGTCGCCCATGAAACCTCAGTCTCTGCCTGGAAATACTTTGCCAGAGTGAAAACATAGATTTTTACCTAGTCAGTATTAGCTGTTGTGATATCAGTCCTGAAGATACTGTACCAGCAAGAATGTAATTCAAATTATAGTTGTTAATAATTTTAAAATAAATCAAGGTCAAAATTGGAACAGCAAATTTTTCCTCTTTCATTTAACAATTTCATATTCTGTTCTATATAGATTCTAATACTATACTTATCATTTTAGTATCTGAGGTATCTGGTCCCCAACGTAATATTTGAGTGTCTCAAATACTGTTAAAATAGAAATACTCTCTCCTTCCTTCCTTCTGTAGAAGAAGTAGCTTTATTCGTTTATATGTTTTTGCATTTCTGTGTGTGTGAAGAACTTACTGAGGCCTGTGATCATTCTTCTGTTTTGAGGGGTTAAGTTCAATCATCAAGGTCCAGTTCTGTCACTCAGACTTCCTGCACTCAAACTTCCCCTTGTTGGTTGACAAACGAATGTTGTCTACCAGAGTAACTAATACTGTCTCTTGTACCCTGCCTGAGCTTGAAGCCTGACTGACAGGGATCTGAGATGACTGGTGAGACTTCAAAGAGAAACAGCAGAACTACAATTCATTTGCACATTTAACACCATTAATTTGGGCTTGAATAGGGACTGGGAGTGGCTGGCTCGTTATAAAAGCAGCTTTGCCTCTCCTGGAATTGACATCTCCTCATCCATTATTGGGAGTGGACTACATCCACCCTGATCGAATTGGCCCTGTCAACACTGGTTCTCCACTTGTGAGATAACTCTCTTCCCTTCATGTGTCATTATATAATGCCTGAATCTGTAATTTTCACTCCATGCATCTGAAGAAGTGGTGTTTTACCCACGAAAGCTTATGCCCAAATAAATCTGTTAGGTGCCACCAGACTCCTTGTTGGTTTTGTGGATACAGACTAACACAGCTACCCCCTAATACTTGGTGATACTTTAGTCTTCTTGGCACTAGCTTCTCGATTAGCTTGCTCAGGAAAGATGAGTTAGACATATGGAAGTAGTTTACATGGTCTCTCCTGTTGAGTGATGGTTCATTTGGAATTTGTTGGACTGTTTGGTACTGGTCAGACTACCTAGGGTGGATGCCTAATTCCCCTCACCAAAAGAGATGTTGAAATGTTTCTGTTACTAGGAGTCCCAGCTGTGCTCTAATTTTCTACTGTACAGAAAGAGCAGGGGTCAGATGGCCTTTATTGGCATTGATGTTTCTGTGATTCCTACATTGTGCATTGAGGCTTGGGAGGTGAGTGTAGTGTTTAGGTCCTACTGTGCCTTGTCACTCTTAGTGGCTTCTGAAGTCATTCTGGATATGGGTGATCTTTTCTGAAAAATAAAATAATTCCTTCAGGACGAGGTGTTGGCTGGGGCTGAGTGGCGGTAGTTTGGGTTCAAAACAGTGTTTCATGAGCCATCTTGTCAGCCCATCTCAAACTGACTTAAAATGAACATGGGCACACTGTCTCAGCAGAGGCCAAGGATTGAATACACATTGAGACTTAACCTTCAAAGTACCTCTCACATTCTGAGTCAGAGATGAGGCACATTGGTGGGATAGTTTTGGGAAACCTGCATTGACGTGCCCCGTGATGTACTATATATTTTCTATGTGTAAACAGAAGACTTGAACTGCCAGGGCTCTGAAGGCATCAACGTTCACAAGATTGATCTATCTACAAA
The DNA here is from genome assembly GCF_015237465.2 of Chelonia mydas. Taxonomy (NCBI): domain Eukaryota; kingdom Metazoa; phylum Chordata; order Testudines; family Cheloniidae; genus Chelonia; species Chelonia mydas. The sequence goes on from NC_057852.1 coordinate 62,171,465, forward strand.
GTAAATAAAAAGTAACTTTAAGCAAATGTATCCCATCTTTTCCCCCACACTCCTTGCTGAAGAACCCCACTTTTGATCTCTGGTTTTCTCTGAGCTTTTCATAAAGCTTTCAGATGCAAAATAATCAGCCAGCTTCAACCCTTATTTTATAAGCCAACTACTGTTTCTCTGTACCAGTTTCATCTGACGGTTTCAGTATGGATCAGACCAGAGTGCCTGGTGATGATGTCAGCAGCAGCCTTTCTGATGCACTCAGCCAAAGCAATCAGAAAACCATGGCACAAAGGAGCAAGGTGAGATGAATAAGCTTCTAACAGGTTAATAGCAGTGAGGTCACAGACCCAGCAGGATTTGACTATCTGATGAAGAGCATGCTAATTCTCATGTTTTCTGAGAGGAGCTGGCTGAATTATATAGCTGGATAACACATCTTCACAAAGGCATCACTCCACTTCTTCCAGTCAAGAAATTCCATAAGGAAAGAATCCCTCAGATTTATGAACTGTGGAGTTTAAATCACATCAGTCAGATGGGCTTATTAGCATTTCTCAGCCATTTCAGACATTTTATAAGTGTAAAGAAAATAATGAAATGGACAAAATGTTGATAGATAAATTTGATTAAATTGCTCTCATGTAAATGCCAACAGCTTATCTTATTACAACAACTCTGGCATTAACTGAGCACCTTGTTATATGCTGTTGTCATGGAAACTTTTGTGATAGTCCATTAAATTCCCACTGGAAAATAATTTGATAATAATAACAAGCTGACATCAATTCTCTACTGAAGTCTGAATTAATATTCCAGAATAAATATCTGTATGCAGTGTTGTTGTAACCATGTTGGACCTAGGATATTAGGGAGACTAGGTGGGTGAGGTAATCTCTCTTACTGGACCAACTTCTGTTGGTCCAATAAATCTATGACCCACTTAACACTTCCCCCAGTTTTTTTTCCTTTCCCCCCCTGTGAGTGGAGAAAGGTTAATGGGCCACTTCACCTTGAATGGTCCCTTGAAATATATATTATCTCCTTGTGTTAAACAATCCTGTTCCACCTTGTATTTAGCTGTGACACTGAGTGCATTTCCCAGACTGGAAGAAGAGCTCTGTGTAAGCTTGAAAGCTCACAAACAGAATAAACGTTTGATATACTAGTGCAAAGAAGGGAAAGTCTACAGAAAATGTATGTAACCCATTTTTAAAAATTCCAATTAAAAAGTCAATACTCATTTTACGGTGTCTCTTGCACACTATAAATACACAGAGCTAAGAACTCATGTTCTGGATGTAACTTATTAAAATAATTCTTAAAAAAAGAAAAAAAAACAGGAATCAATTTTTCCTTTTAATGTTTACCCATCAGCCAGCATATTCTGTAGGATTTCCTCACAAGATCTCCAAGATATGAAAATGGTCCATTCATAGCTAGGAGACTCTTGATTAAGCATTAGATATCCTATTTTATTGAGGTTTTTACTGTGCCCACAACCAAATTATTTGCTTGTCTATCCAATTCCTGTTTAAACTGTTGGGTTTTAATTATGTTAGGACATGCAGAATTAGTTTTTTGTCTTTGGCAAGATTGCATCATGTCACTCAATCTAGTGAAAAACAATAATATTTTTTAAAGTTGGTACTAAATAAAGGTTGACAGAAATTGGATTTATGATAATAGCTTTACTCTAATTTACTTAAGAGTGTTTTAATGTAGACCCATCTGACAAAAATCTGTGCTATAAAACACATGGGCTCATGAACTGTACTGAGGCATAACAAGAGTTACTTATGGAGAATTTATGAAGAAGTGGAGCTGCATATATTTCTAACAGAAGAAAAGAAAATCAAATGAAGCTGCCTGGCAGGCAGGATTTTAGTGGTTGTGGTTATGGTAATGACTCTGGGAAAATGCAGAGAACTGAAATGCATTATTTTATTCAAAAGTTTTGAATACCTTTTTTAGAAGTGCTTGCTTACCACAACACACTCTGTTAGTGGAAACAGTACTGTATCAGAAGTCTATTGCTGGATGATAACAGGTTTAAAAAAAAAATATTCCTGGTGGCAGGCTATTCTTCAAGGAGGCATTTGTTTGTCACTCAGTGCCCTGGAGACACTGGCAAGAGCACCAGTAACAAAGGAGGTAATATACTGTCAGAAGCAAGCCTAGAGGTAGTGGCTGTATCCATTGAGTTTCTCTTTTGTGACTTCTCCTGTTTCATTTTGTCTTAGATTATTTGAGACTGATCTTTTATAGACCTGTAGCCTAGGGAAATAGATGACTAATGCAGCAGTGGGACTGTGGAAACATTTGACATCACTGAGAAATAAAATTTAATTATTTCAGTTTTCATGCTCCCCCCCCACCCCAACCCTTCCTGTATGACGGTTGCCGGGGTGATTATTGCTGACATGGCTTTAGGCCTGGTTGAATGTTGACAGGGACAGGGGTGAAATGACAAAGTGAGTTCTGAGAAAGTACTGTGTTCTGATGGAACAGGTAGTGCTGGTGTGCTCCTGTTATACTAGTGTAGAAAAACACTGATGACTAGGCTCACTAGGAACCAGTTAACAGTGGGAACTCTCCATTGTCTCAAGCCTTTTATTATAGAGTATTTTTTCAACATATATCTTTATAAAGAACTAAAATAAAGTTCAGCTGATGGAGCAATTAAAGGACAAATTTTTGCCTTCACTTATGCCTGGGCAACTCTGTTTAAAAGTAAATCCACGTGCAAATTCTAAAACCAGTGAAGCTTCTGAAAGAGGGTTGCTGAGAGGAGAGAAAAGAGATTTTTTTGAGGCGGTGGAAGAGCCTGCCACACTGTGAGAAGACTGGTGGGCCGGTCGGGATCCTAGGGGCATGCTTACACTAGGAAAAATGGGTTGAAGTTAGGTTGCAGTGTGTTAACTAATCTTGACCTATCCACCCATTTTTCCTAACATACCCAAGGCTTCCTATTGACTGGCTCAATCAAAATAAAAGGTGTTGCAACACGTCCACAGGTGGTTAGTTAATGCACCCACAATTAAACTCAACCCGCTTCTTCAGTGGAAATAAACTTCTAGCGAGGGTGTTGGGAGGCAGTGGGAGCCTGTTAGGGTGACCAGATGTCCCGATTTTATAGAGACAATCCCAATAATGGGGGCTTTTTTTAAATATAGGTGCCTATTACTCCCCACCCCCTGTCCAGATTTTTCACACTTGCTATCTGTTCACCCTAGAGCCTGTGGGTTGTTGGCATTGTGAGGGGGGTTGTCACAACCCCAGCGAGGTCCAACCTTGTTCATTTCTCAATCTCTAGTATTCTAGTGAGGAGCAGAGGCCTTTCCAACTCCTTTCTAACACCTGAGCATGCTGTGTCCAGTCTTGGAATGCTGCTGTTTCACTGATTCAACTGCCATCGCTGAAGGAAGACTCCTGCAGAAACCATATGTAGTTTTGAGTGAAGGGTGCGTGAGCACTTGAAAAAAAAAATCCAACATTTCTTGGAGAATTATTTTGTTTTATTACAGTACACGTGACATTAGTTAGAGGCTGGGAAGCTTAAGATATTTGTATCCCTAAGAATAAAGTGGTTGATGTATTATACCTATGTCTTTATGGATATCCCATAATTTTGTTTTCTTTGAAAGACTCTGTATGAATCTAGTACAAAACTGATACAGTAATACCAGTTCACTTTATATATTTATTTTTGAGGGGAAGGATTCCAGTGTCTGAATTAGGCTGAAAAATTGTTACCATTTTTTGGATTAAAAATTGGTAGAGTGTTTCTAATAAAACTGTGAGCATGCTGGTCACCAGGTGCTTTTACCTGAGCCCTGACAATTTTACATAAAACACGGTTACTTTTACAGTAAATCTGGTGATGAGAACCAAAAGAAAAGACTTTTTATTAAATGCTTTTTCTATGCATTCCTTTGTTCCCAGCACTTCTATGTAACATGAGACTCCTGAGGTGCTTTTGTTGCTATGGCAAACATAGTGGGGTTAGCATAATACCTGCAGACACATTTTCCTGTAGGTAGTGAAAAAGGGCTGCTTCGTGACCACCTGCCATCAGAAAAAAGTTTGTGTTCCTTTAACCCTTTGCAGCCTACAGATATATACTTCAGCACATTCATTTAGCTGGCATAATGGAAAATACTAGCATTCTTTTCTAGACAGTAATGAGTGACCGAGTTGTGGTATACGTCAAGTCTTGAGTAATAACATCAAAAGCATCATAAAAATGAGTATTTGCTTATATATTATTTCCTCTAGATTTGCCATACGTTTATGAAAGAATAATTTAGTTGGATCACTTCATGCTGTCAATTATTCTTAATTTGTTGCTATGGGTATTAAAATAATGTGATAGAAGGCTCTGTTGCATGGGGCAGGTGGGGATTAAATGTAAGTGTGAATAAACCCGAAACATAGACTACCTTGCTATTGTTTTTCCCTAAAATATTTTTAATTAAAGATGGTGTTTAAAATATTCTATAATACACAAACTAACTGCTCTTTAATTATTTAGGACCTTAACTGATTTAAAACATATGCTGGGTAATTTCACATGCAAAATTAAACCCTATTGGCTTTATTTTCAGAGATGTTAAGAACCCATATCTCCCACTGATTCTAACTAAAGTTGTGGGTACTCAGTATCTCTGAAAATCAGGACCCTGGAACTTGTGCTCTAATTCTCCTCTCTTTTACTCCAGTGACTATAATGGTTAGTTTTGATTTTCACCCATGCAAGTGACAACAGAATCAGGCCCAAATAATTTACAAGGAAAGTTGTGATCATGTAGCTATTTATGTGGTAATGATATGGTACTTAGTACATGATGGGCACATAAATATTATCTGGACACACATAAAAAAGAGAAATATATAGAACCAATGCCCAAACAATATTGTCACCACATCAAATTGCTCTCCTTTTTTCATCCTCACTGTGACATTGCATTCCGTATGTTTTATGGAAATATGTTTATAAGTGTGAATATGATGTAACTGGAATTTGCTTGCCCGTTGCCAACTGTGTCCACATATCTATTCGGGGGACACCATCATAGGGCCTAATCACATCACACTATCAGAGGCTCATTCACCTGCACATCTACCAATGTGATATATGCCATCATGTGCCAGCAATGCCCCTCTGCCATGTACATTGGCCAAACCGGACAGTCTCTACGCAAAAGAATAAATGGACATAAATCAGATGTCAAGAATTATAACATTCAAAAACCAGTTGGAGAACACTTCAGTCTCCCTGGACACTCAATTACAGCCCTAAAAGTTGCAATTATTCAACAAAAAAAAGTTCAAAAACAGACTCCAACGAGAAACAGCAGAACTGGAATTAATCTGCAAACTGGACACCATTAAATTAGGCTTGAATAAAGACTGGGAGTTGATGTGTCATTACACAAAGTAAAACTATTTCCCCATGTTTATTCCCCCGCCCTCCCTCCCACTGTTCCTCACACGTTCTGGTCAACTGCTGGAAATGGCCCACCTTGATTATCACTATAAAAGGTGTTTTTGTTATTTTTTCCTCTCCTGCTGGTAATGGCTCACCTCACCTGATCACTCTCATTACAGTGTGTATGGTAACACCCATTGTTTCATGTTCTCTATGTATATAAAATCTCCCCACTGTATTTCCACTACATGCATCTGATGAAGTGAGCTATAGCTCACAAAAGCTTATGCTCAAATAAATTTGTTAATCTCTAAGGTGCCACGAGTACTCCTTTTCTTTTTGTGGATACAGACTAACACGGCTGCTACTCTGAAACCTGTCATATAAACTTGTGTTACTGATGTAAACATGTTAAGTGAAAGCCATTAAGGGTGCTTCAGAAAAAATGAACTGTGAATGGGTTTGTTTACCTGCAAGCCTTCCTATGTACCTGTCTTCCAGCTACTAGGTAATGAAGAAGGCTTACAGTGACATGTGATCATGTCACCTGAACTGGAACCATCTTAAACCTGGTGCTTTTCCATTTAGAAGGAGGGGTGGGGATCCAGAGAGACAAAAGGTTCCCACCTTGTGCCAAAGCTATAAAAGGGGTGGAACAGAACAACGGGGGCTGCAGTCATGAGAAATCCCCTAGTTACCATCTGAGCTGGAACTAACAAGAACTGTACCGGGGAAAGGATTGGGCCCAGACTAAGAAGGAGTCTAGTCTGTGAAAGAAGCTTATTGGAACATCTCTGAGGGTGAGATTTACCTGTATTCAGTTTCTTAAATATATTAGGCTTTAGACTTGCGTGTTTTGTTTTATTTTTCTTGGTAACTTACTTTGTTCTGTCTGTTATTACTTGAAACCACTTAAATCCTACTTTTTATTCTCAATAAAATCACTTTTGTTTATTAGTAAACCCAGAGTAAGTGATTAATATCTGGGGGAGTAAACAGCTGTGAATATCTCTCTATCAGTGTTCGAGAGGGTGGACAATTTATGAGTTTACCCTGTATAAGCTTTGTACAGAGTAAAAAGGATTTATTTGGGGTTTGGATCCCATTGGGAGCTGGGTGTCTGGGTGCTGGAGACAGGAGTACTTGCTGAGCTGTTTTCAGTTAAGTCTGCGGCTTTGGGGGCATGGTTCAGACCCTGGGTCTGTCTTGCAGCAGGCTAGCATTTCTGGCTCAACAAGACAGGGTTCTGGAGTCCCAAGATGACAAAGAAAATGGTCTCAGAGGTAGTTTCAGCACATCAGGTGACAGTCCCAAGGAGGTCTCTGTGACCAAACCCATCACACTTAGCACCTGATGTCCACTGACAATAAATTCCCTGCTAGCTACACAGCCAGACTGTTTAACATCATATTCTAAAAGTTGCCAGTCTTAAACTTGGGCAAGAATGCAAAAGGAAACGATGTTCCGAGCCTTCAGTGCTTTCTACCAAAAATACCATGCCACCTCTCCCCATCAGTTCAGTCAATGGAAGTTACTTGTAGAACATGATGAAAGAATATGTATGTTGCTGCAGCATACAGCTCTGCTGGCTTTCTTCTCACTTGGCTAATATTTTGTTTGCTACAGTATTGTACAATGATAAAGAAAATGTTTTGCTTCTTACCAGTCATGTCTGCTTTTAATCAATCTTGTGCACTTAGAGTAAAAGCTTTCTTCTGAATTTTGCTGAATGTCCGAACCCTATTCATGAAAGTTCACCAGTAAAATTTGTGAAGCCATGGATACCATCTCACTTGGGTTAGAGCCCTACCATCTGTTTTTAGTTTTTGATAATGAATTATGACCTTCATAGGATTCCTGAGAGACTGCCATTTTTCAATATAAGTTATGCAGTATAGCATATCCATGTGGTACAATTGTTCCTATGCACACCATTTCTTTCTTTCATTTTTAATTCCAATCTTGCTCTAGGACAGATAAATGTTTCTTTCCTAATTTTTATCAATTTACCATGCTGCTGTTTCACTCTGCTCCAGAAACCACCCTCTATGAGATTATATAGCTGTTCTTCTCAGTTTGACTTCATTGCCTGAGTATTCACTATATTTAATTCTTAATTTCCAATCTAGAGAAAACATTACTTTAGTGTCCTGCTTTGAAATTGTAAAGATATTTTTACTGGATCAATTGTTTAATTTTATTATTTTAATTTTGCTCCCTGGGACACCCTCATCATGAGAAACAAGCTTCATTTCCATTAGTATCCTTGTGGGACAACGTTCAAATGCTACTATTTGAATAAACTTCAGAGGAATAGCAGCAAGATACTGCAACACACTTGTTTTAAAATAACAGAAAAAACCAGTGAGCACTGTTTCTTCATAATCTGAACCTCCAGATTTGTCACAGAAGAATCTGTGCCCTTTTATCATATGCTTGACCAAAAATGGCATCAGCATAACTTTTAAATAACTAATTACTGTAAATCGTCCCTGTGTTCCAATGTGAGATTGACCTTTTTCCTCAGTCTAATTATCCTATATCTTGTACTAAATCATTTCAAGAGTAATTTTATTTTTTTAGGGATGGTGACCACTATTGGTTATTCTTTTTTTCAAGTGCAGTCTAATCAGTTCCTTATGTACACCAGTAATATTGGCATCTTCTCTGTTACACAAAATATTAATAATCTAGCTGTAGCTGCTACCTTTATTATATATTATATTCTTCAAATCTCACCTTCGTAGCTGGAAACAGGGTTCAGCTGGGCTAAGCACCATATATAAGTGTGTGGGTGGGTGTGTGTGTGTTTGTATACAAATATATATACATATATAATATGTAGTAAGAGATGATCCACATCCTGAAGAGCTTACAATCTGTATTTACAAGACAGACAAAATGTGGAATGGAAAATAGAGGCATAGAACAATGAAGTGACTTGCCCAAGGTCATTCCGTGGCAGAGCCAGGGGTTCGTTTCTTACATGAATGCACTAGCCATATTCCTTGAGATAAGGATTTTTAAGGTGTTAATCTCTGATGCGGACATAGCATTGAAATGAGAACAGACATATGGATGGATTTTAAGCATCAGGTTGCAACTTTTATTAAACTTGAACATCAGAGGGGAGTTACCCACTCATCACCCCTACTAGGATTTGGTTCCAGTTTTGGGGGTTTCAAGGCTCCTACCACATAACCAGTAATTTGGGGTTGGCTCTCAATTTCCCCAGGCACTGAGGTGGGTGGATGGCATATTTCAGATGTTCAGTGGTTATTCTTTGTTGTATTAGGACAGTATTTTTGTGTCAGAGAAAGGACAGTATAGTCTATGGGGTCAATTTCTACTCTCAAACAATTCTCTTTAAACCACTGATGTTAGGGAGATATTCCACATTTACACTGGAGTATTTTGGATTTAAACTGTTGTAACTGAGAGCAGAATTTAGCCGATTGTGGGGGGTTTTTTAGATTGGAATTCAGTTCAGTAACAATTAAAAGACATACCTTCATTAAAAGTCATTCGTATTTCTCTGTAAGAAGTGAAGGTGACTTCACTAGCTCAAAAAAAAAGTAATACATTGCATACCTTTTGGTCCAAATTCGGAGAAGAGTCTAAGTTGGTGTCATTTACATCTTCATATTCCCTCATCATGTAAATTAAGCCAATTAGTATCAGACTTGGACACTGTCCACTTACCAACATAATAATCAAAACCCATTACCCATCACCTCTCGATTTAACACTGTTGTAAATTGGGGGAAGTAAGAGTTATGTAGCAGAAAAAGCAACCACTATGAGTGTGTAAGATCAAGTACATGTGCCCTATTGTGATACAGCAATGTCCTCTTTTAGTATTCAGAGGACCAAATGAAGAAGTGATATACACAGGGATAAGTGGATGGGAGTCAAAGGAAGTGTAAGTTAGTGTAGATAGAGAGTGTAATTAACTCACACATTTGGATTCCTTTAGGTTCTCCTCTGAATTTGGTCCTTCAAATTTTGATATCTTCTTTTTAATTTAAACTATAAATATTTCCCTAAGACACAAATGAACTGAATTAGCATTACCTTGAGGGTTTGAAAGGCTATGAACATTGATCAATAGAAATTGTGAGCTTTTAGAACTGAAAAAAGTATGACGTATTATAGACTAGATTTCAAAAGCTGACCTCCCTTTTTCTGGGAACAGTTTGCATCATTGATAATGAGTATCTTATGACTTTGATAGTTAAGTACTTGATGTGAGCTTCTGCATACTTTTTAATTGTCTACTTTCTTACCTGTAACATGTACAGGGCCTGATACTACTCTCTGCATTATGCTGGTTTTACCCTGATGTGATTCCATTGACCTCATTGGAGTGACATTAGCATAACACAGGTGTAACATAATAGAAAAGCCTATCAGATCCTGTATTAAGCACTTTAAGAAAACACTGTGCAGCAGTCAACATGCAGCAGGAAAGGAAAAAAAAGGTTTGTTGACTAGTTGACTAGTTTGCCCTTAATAAATCAGTGCTGGTGAAGCATCTGATCTACCAGCATTGGGAAGATTGATGTGCTTCTTGCTGGAAATAATCCAAATGCAATCAGACTGCAGAAGTCATAGCACCCCAATCATAGTGGGATATGAATTGTTTCTCAGGTTCCAGACAAGACATGGCACAATCTATGACACAATCTATCAGCAATAATTACATGCATGGCTGGATGCATCTTTGTTTCAAGGTCGTCCAATAATAATCACTAGCCTAATTTTGCTACTGGGATATTATGGACAAGAATAAACTTTCCTTCTGGTGCTTATTACTTTTTTGGGGGGAAACTGCCCCTCTGATTTAAATTGCTTATTCTTGTTTTCCACTGAAAGGTGAACTTGTTTGGAGAGAGGTGTTCATTTCCATTGGATTGATAGTAAATCAACTCCAAACAAACATTGTTTTGTTTGTTTTTAAGAAATTCCTTAAAGCTATTTTTGTGATCAGATACCTCCTTATTTTTTAAAAAGATCCCCTCCGCCCCCCAGTGGGGATAGGTACCTTCAACACATCTGACTAAACTTGGTTCAACAAAAATGGGCCCAATTCTGCTGTCCTTAACTACCAAAAATGGAGTCTGGATTTCACTGAGAAATTTACCTGAATGAGGATCACATGGTTTAGCAAAGCACTGTGCATACAGGCACTCTTGAGCAGAACTGTGTGAATAACTGATTTTTTTGGCTGGTTGGCTCAATGAAAAATATTTTTCTTTTGAGTTGTCCAAAAATGAACTTTTTCAATTTTTTGAACTGACTTTTTTTTTAAAAGGGTGAAGATGCTAAGTCTTTCCAAAATCAAACACCAAAATAAGCAATGGATCACTTGTCTATTCTTCTAGGCAATGTGGGGTGAAGGGCTTCTCCAGGCTTGTCCTACCCTAGTCCAGCACAACACCCTGAGGGCTTTGGAACTATATTTCCCAATAATCCTTGAGCTCTGCAGGCAGAGGAGATTTGGGCATGCCCTCCTTTTAAAATTCTAGTCTTGTGCTGTAAACAAATTAGCAGTCTGGAATTTCCCTTACAAAGTACAAGCTGTGACTGTATGCAGTGTCTTCTCTTCTGTGACTGCATCCATGATGCCATCTGTCTGTCTTTTGAGTAAAACCTTGGAATGGGATAGTGATGAATCAAATGACGCCAACTTTGAGAGCTCAAGAATCAAAAGTCAGGCCCCCAAAATCATGGATTGGCTTAAAAATTGTGAGATTTAAAATATAATAAATGTTGGGATCTTTTTATATTCCTTCTGGTGTTTAGAGCATTTGGAAGTTTTGCAGCCAGGAGGACTAGAAATGGACTTATCTGAGATTCTCTGGCAATAACCTGATTCTAGCAAATTGGTGCTTTAAGAAAACACCAACTAGCGTGAAACTGGTGATAAAATTCCAAGAGTTTGCAACACTGTTGACCTGGAATTTTACATTCCCTGTTTTAAACTGGCACAGAATTAAAAACTAGCAGTGACAACCAGGTAGGGATATGGCATCATGCCTGGCCACTTTTCTTGTGGAATTGGTCTTCAAAGTGGAAATCCTTCTAACTTCTTCCTCTACTTGACATGCTTCAAGAATGACCAGTTTCTTTTGAATTAATTTTTTTATTTAAACAGCTCAAGCTAAAGCCTCCTGGGCACTTGATGTCGTTGTTTAAACAGCTGTTGCACCATAAACCTTAAGTGGCCCAACAGGCTTCTGGAACAGCGCAGTGCAGATTACCCATGGCCATAAGGATCTCTTGCTAAATACCTAATTTCTACATCTTTTGATCAAAAATGTGGTTTTAGTCATACAGATAGCACAGAATCTAAAATAGATTTAAATGATGAAGTGATTTAGTGAAATGTTAGTTCATGAATCTGGTTTAGATAGGTCGGGCCCCAGTTGAGAAATACACTTACTTTACATGCGTGATTAGACCAAAGGGACAAAGGAGTATGCTAGTAGTTTCTTCATAAGCTTGTTAGAGGATGCTTAAATGTCATTTATAATGGTCTTTGATATTCTTGGATGAAAGCTGTCCAACTGCAAATTATTGCTTTATATAAATAGTTGTTTTTGGTGATCATATTCCTACCACAATAATAATAATCATCTACATATAGGGTCATGTTCAAAACTTGGCCTTCCTTTTTGTGCCCACAGTTTGTGGACATTAAATCCTTTAGCCATTTACCTTATTACAGCTACTTACCAATTACTTTATTACAACCACAAGAATTTCCATATCCATATGGAAATAATGGGGGAGATAAAGTTATATCTGCAAAAATGGAGGCCCAAGTAAGAGCAGCTGAAAATAAGGCCCTTAAAACATCATTTGGAAACTCTTCATTTTGTTCTCATAAGAATAATTAAGAAAAATGTTTCCCCTCTCCCTCTACACATACATCTTTCCCTACCAAATGACATTGCTTTGTTTTCATTAGTTTACCAGCTGGAAGTTGACCCATTGTTCCTAGTGGGTGTGATCCAAAGCATGACAACTGTTTGACTGGCCTATGTCAGTTCCGTTCATGGTCACAGTCCATTTCCTTTTGAGCTATGTCTACACTTCGAGCTAGGGGTATGATTACCCTACTCGTGTACACATACTCATCCTAACTCATATCCTGGAGGGTATGTACTCGGCACAGCTCATCCCTCCCTCCGCTGCCAGTGCCCATGCTATCCCAGCTATGCTGCTATTCATACTCATGCTAGTGTGATGAGAGCGAGCATGAATATAGATGGGTAGGGGAAATCACATGCCTAGCCCATAATACAGACGTACCCTAAGACTGGTGATCCATCACTATAATGTGGCACTATTGCTGGCATTTGCAGTGGAGAGGCCAAGAATATGCTAAAAATAAACTTATGTTCCCAGCAGCTGTTGCTCTGAAAAAGATCTGAGGCACATTGGCAGAGCAGTATGCAGAAGACCGGACTGCCACTACTGTTCCTGTTCTGTGGATAATAAACATAAGGGTTCCGTTACTAAGTACTGTCAATCTGGCACTATTCCTGAGCATTACATTGAGTTTATAAGAGCATCCAACGAAGTGAGCAGTAGCTCACGAAAGCTTATGCTCAAATAAATTGGTTAGTTTCTAAGGTGCCACAAGTACTCCTTTTCTTTTTAAGAGCTGAAAGAGTCTCCCATCAATGTGTGATGTTAGCTACACATGTTCTGTTACACCTAAGCAAACAGTACAATCTAAGGGTGAAACATCAGTTTCCTTGCTTTGTTTCACAATAATCTGATTGTGTGGGTTTTCTTTTTTCATTTTTTTTTGTAAAGAGACAGCCTCTTGCATTTGATAATTTAGTTTAATCTGTTGGTAATGTACACTCTTAAACTCATATAACAGGACCCGGCTGCAGCAGAGCTCACACACTTTTCTATTCCAAGCATTAATTCTGATTTGTTTGGGTTAGGATGTTTTTTCAGGGCTACAGCCAGTGCCTGGGTTTTCAGTTAACACAGAGCTCTAGTCAGTGCTTATGAATTATAAAAAGATATTTTTTCCAATCATTGACTTAACAAAAACTTTTACACCAAAAGTTTATTTATGAATGATTATTACATAGACTTAACACCCAGAAGTATCAGATTCATAATATATTTTACACTGGGCTGTTAATATTAAAGACAATATCAGTGATACCCCCTGATTTTAATGAGGTGTAAAATTGGTTTAACTATGTGATTACTTCATTCCTTCCACAGCATTGTATATAATGGGATGCCCTATGATCAGAGATGCCATCTCTACAGCTTCCAAACAATTATTCCCCCTACATCTTTCACACATGGAAGGGGACTAGATCTTGAAGGCAGAATTATTCCACCTCAGCCCTGGTGATAGTGAGTCAGTGTTCTTCAATATGGGCATCACCTCGTCCTGATATGTTTCTTTCATATAATTTTTCATCTAGGCCAGCCATCCTGAAGGGTTCAGAGAGTTTCTTATGCCAGAAGCCCTTCTTTCTTGGGCATAAGGCTAAGCTCAATGTCCAGGTCGTGAACTATCAAACTCTGGGTGCAATTCTGAAGTGAGTTGGCCTCCTCATGTTAGTAAGTACTACTCAGAATTAGTAAGGGCTGCAGAATTATTCTCTCCCTAGGAAACATACTCAGGACACTTGAAGATGCTTTTACCTTGGCCACTTGACTATATGACTCTAGGTACAGCAACTCATCTAAACTGGTCCTGGGTGCCACAGACATCATTTGAGACAGGTGGAAAATTTGTGTTGGTTTAGAGAAAACTGGGGTTTTGGTTACCCATTTTGCCTACTAACAGAGGGGTAACCTTACAGCATTTTATTCATTTTTTAGTTCATAGTATTATTGATTTTTTTCCACATTCAGTTTAGGATCTGCAGGGTCAGACCTATAAAGATTAACAGATTTTGTTCTAGATCATTAAAATGATTATTGTCATGAAGTAAATCACAAATAGATGAAGTGTTTTAAATGCACTCATTAGGGCTGTTTAAAGATTTTCAATCAAAACTTTTTTCAATGGACAATCTCCCATGTTACACTGAGGCCAGAGACTCCCAACATGCACTGCAAAGGGTCAGTAAGAGGAGAGACTGTGGTGGATCATAGAAGATGTAGCCTGATCCATAGAGAAAATGGGACCACAAGGCACCTGAACAACAACTGCTTGAGGGACTATGCCAGCATTTCCTAGCTGAAAATTTCAGTTTTCAATCAACCCTCCTTTTTTTTCCATTTTTGTTTTGTAGTAACTGAAAATTCAAAATTTTCCAAAGAGATTTTTTTTAAACCAACTCTAACACATAACTACAGGAGAGAGATTGAATGCCCTCCATTTATTTTTGAATCAGGCATTTCTATAGTTCTCTTTACATTAATATTTATCTATTTACTTAGCTATGTAATAAATATTTACCAAAAAAGTACTTGGCACTTATGCTAAAAATATGGCCAGGAGCTGCTTCTCACTCCCAAACCAAAACTAACCACAGTAAAACCAACTCCAAACAATATAATAAACCCTTGGAAGCATGCCCTTTTTGTGCCTCTCCCTACATCCAAAGATTGTCTATTTAGTTTGCATATTACTTAATTCCCAGGTTGATTGGTCAGGGGTTCTCAGTCCAAAAGGGTCATGAACAGGCTTCAGAGTTATGCAATCACTCTGCTGTTCTATTGCTAGATGGGCCACTGACGGGCCATACCTTAATTTAAAGGCCCTAGGCTCTCATGCTATTGGACATTTTGCTAGCTTCAATAGCATGTTACCCATGGAGGCAAATCTTGATCTAGGCCATAAAGCTGAATCTTCAGTTGCCAAAAATATGTATTATCACCACAAAGCTACCTATTCTTTTCCCGCACATGTTTCAGAGCTATGTATATCATTGTAACTCCCTGCAGCACTAAAGACAGCCTTTTGGACAGCTTCCTTGTGCAGCACTTGTCCTGATTTCAGGCCAGAACCAAATAATTCAGGGATTTGTAGTTGCCAGAGTTGATGAGATTTTGTGTGTTTTGGGGCCAAGCATGTTGGGAGAAAGTGTGTCTGTGTGGCTGGGGTGGTTGGGTGGGGGGTAGGTAGGTAGTGACAATGCTTTAAAAAGTAGTTACTTTTCCTTGCAATGAGGAGAGCCTGGGTAGGATTAGGAGCTTCAGACATTCTTCCAGGTTATAGGAGAACTGGTGATATTTGATTATTTTTAATGGGATGAGAGGTTGTGGGGAGTAGTGAGGGAGGGGTAAGAAATTAGATTGAGCTCAATATAAATTATGTAGCTGCACTGCTGAGTTAATTTAATCTTTTAAAGAGGTCCATTCATGATGGTGGATCACCATATGACTCAGTCAGGTCGACCAACTGGTAATATGATTAGCTTTTCTTCCTTACCCCCTTTGCTTCAGACTCATGTAAATAGGGAAAAAATGGATTTTCTGGAGCAGCTGACCTAGTGCATTAGTTGTCTTACTATGGGGCCAAAGTCAGTGACCTCAGGATAATTATTAATGGATAGAACCCTTAAAAATTACTACTCATCTGTAAAGTAAACAAACCATTGCAAATATAAAAACTGAATTATATAGTTTAGACTTTTAAAACCAAAAACTTGAGTGACTTAAAAGGGAGCAGAGAAAGAAAGGGGGAAACAAACTGTGAAGTGTTAAGTAAAAAAAAAATAAACAAAAGCAAAGTTTTATGACTTTGGTTTAAAACGTCTCACCTTTTTAACTTCCCCAAAATATTTCCACTGCAGAAACATCATGAATTATTTATTGCTTACTTTTCTGATGATCAGAGGAACAGAGCAGATGAGGAAAATAAGTGTTTGCCAACTCAAATAGTTGATTGATATTTTGATAACCTACACACTAGGCTTCAGCTTTTAGTATTACTTTTCTGCATGTTATAGAAGACATTTGCAGAAGCTCTCTTTATGACTTTTTTCATTTTTTAACAAAAGCATTATTCATTTTCTTGGGTTTGAACAAAAACCCAGTCTGCTGGATTTTACCCTCAGTTGTGACCCCATTGACAAATGCACCATTGTAATTCAGGGGCCAGGGAATCACCAAGGGCAGAATTTGTCTCAGCAACTTTGCTCATGGGAATTACCAAATAATAAAAGTTTTAGTAGCTGAAAATGCGTGTTGAGTAACGTATTGTATTTATTCTGAATGATTTTGATACAGGATTCTGAACCATTACAGTCAACTAACCTCTCATCTTTTCATGTTGGTATTTATAAACAACAACTCTAATTTATATTTACTCCACACAACATTAAATATCAGTTGACTATCCACAAAACAAATCAATTTCAGACTTAAATTTAGAATTCAGACTAGCATCCCAGCCTTAACTCAGGGGTCTTCAAATAAAAAAAAAATGTAATGGAGTAAATTATGACAAAAGTGCTAGCTATAGCTCTGAATTTTCTTGCTACTACTATAAAATAAGAAAAATAAAAGTACCTAGTTTTATAGACAGATTTGAATAGCACAGTGTCTGCTGAAATAGGTCACCTATGAGACAAGAAATTAAACATATTTGAACAGAAGAGCAACTATGGACCAATGTGTTCCTAGCCCTGATTTAAGTATTATTCTTAATAAAAAAGACATTTTTAAATCATTGTGATGTTGCACTCCATATATTTTATGGAAATATGCTTATGAGTTTGAATATGATATAACTGGAATATGCTTTATGCAAAAGGTCTCTTGTAAGGTATCATTACAAAGCTTATAACCTACTGAATATATTCCTCCTATTTGTATACATGTATTATTCTTGTATCTGAAGCTAGAAATATGAAGTATAACTCTGAGGTCCTATTGTAATTATGCACAGTATGGGCCATTAATGGTGGTTTAGAATATTGATGGCTCCTATTGACTAGGACAATTGGTTGTAAACAGTTTATTTACCTGGAAACCTTCCTGTGTACGTGTGGGCCAACCCAGGAAAAATGGAGACTAGGGGTCTTACAGTGACATGTGACCATGTCACATGATACTGGAATCCATCTTAATACTTATACTTTTCCATTGATGAGGCGGGGGTGGGGACAAGCACAGACAAAAGATTCCTGCCTTGTGCCAAAGCTATAAATGGGCGGGGGGAGGGGGAAGCAGGACAAATGGGGCTGCCAGTCATGAGAAAACCCCACTTACCACCTGAGGGCCACACTAGGAAGGAGTCTAGTCTGTGAAAGAAGCTTATTGGAACATCTCTGAGGGTGAGATATTAGCTGTAATCAGTTTCTTAATGTATTAGGCTTAGACTTGCATATTTTTGCTTTATTTTGCTTGGTGACTTACTTTGTTCTGTCTGATATTACTTGAAACCACTTAAATCCTACTTTTTATACTTAATAAATCACTTTTGTTTACTAATAAACCCAGAGTAAGTGATTAATACCTGGGTGAGCAAACAGCTGTGCATATCTCTATCAGTGATATAGAGGGTGAACAATGTACGAATTTACCCTGTATAAGCTTTATACAGAGTAAAATGGATCTATTTGGGGTTCAGGCTCCCAGAAAGGCTGACCACTGGGCGCTGGGAAAGTCCATGTTAACTGAGAAGCCCCTGGACTGACTGAATCTCAGTTTCGGGGAACTACAAAGAGGTGTGGCCTGACCTCTGGGTCTGTGCTGGAGCTGACTGGAGTGTCTAACTCAGCAAGACTGGAGTGGAGGTCCTGTTCTGGCAGGAGGGTTGTTCTCAGTGGTATCCCAGCTCATCGAGTGACAGTCTCGAGGGGAGTCTCTGTGGCCGAACCCATCACAATCATACTTTAATTTACGAATTTATGACACTCAACAACTTAATTTTTCTAACTATATTCTTTGATCTCAGTAGGAAGCATCCACTTGCCTTATGATTGCATATGTAGAAAGCAGCCTTCTGTAAATACAAAGCTTTCAGTAGTGCACTAGAATAGGACATATTTCACCAACATGTGTGTAGCGGGGTGGCCACCTGCTCCTGCCTGGAAGGGCCTAAAACAGCCCTGGGAGAGGGCTGGGGTAGGGGAAAAGCTGGGCTGATTGGCAGAGCAGCCGCAGCTGGGGGCCATGCCACAAACAGACCCAGCAGGCCTTATAAAAGCCAGGGAAGCCAGGAGCAGAGGGACTCCCTCTCTAGCCCTGAGAGGGAGGGACCTGGCTGCAGAGACCTGAATAGAGGACCTAGTTTGGAGCAGGGCTGGGGAAAGGCCAAGGGAGCCAGGGAGCTCTGGCCTAGGAAAGCACCAGGTTGCATGCCTGGTAAGGCCTATTAGATACTAGGGTTGCAGGGGGCAGCCCATGGGTAGCCAGAGGCAGCAGGTCCAAACCCAGGCTTGCCTGTGATGAGTAGCTCATACTGCAGTCTGCTCCAGGGCACGGGGGCTAGCCGGTGACTAGCAGGAGCCTACGACTGAGGTGAGGTGGGGATAGTGGGTGGGGGGGTTCCCCTGGGAGGGGGAGACCCAGAACTGCGGGGTACTGCCAGGGAGCAGCACTCAGTTAAAGGGGCACCAGGTGGGACACAGGAGCCAGCAGCAAGGCGAGACACTGGCTGACAGAGGGCGCTCCAGAGGCTGGAATTCTAATTCCCTGAGATGACCAGCAGAAGGTGCCACCAGTGAGTCTGTGCCTGGTTACAGTGTGCTGGTGGAATACTTACCTTCTGAGTCATCAGTTATTGTAATATCTTAGATTAGGCATGCATGTGCTGCACAACCACTAAAGTGACTCAAGGCTTGTCTACATTTACTGGGGGATCAATGAGCGGCGATCAATGCATTTGCGGTCGATTTATCGAGTCTAATCAACTGCAGATCGCTCTCCCGTTGACTCCTGTACTCCACCAGACCAAGAAGAGTAGGGGGAGTTGACCGGAGAGTGTCCCCTGTTGACTTTGTGTAGTGTGGACCCCGCGGTAAGTAGGTCTAAGCTATGTCGATTTGAATTATTCTATTCAGTAACTCAAATTGCATAGCTTAGATCGAATTTCTCCTGTAGTGTAGACAACGCCTTAGTGTGGGAAAATGAGTCAAAAGGAGAAGAGAATGCATGCTAATGAAACAACTATTCATGCAGGAAGAGAACTGTTTACTGATGCCCAAATACTTGCATCTGAAATGCATCCATAAGCAGAAGTGTAACTCTGACATTTCTGAAGTGATGAGCAATGCTAGAAATAGGAACTGCCATAAGACAAATGCTGGAACTAATTTGGCCAGGAATACTGGTCAGGTCATGCATGTCATTTATTTTGCTGATACAAAAATATGAATTCATATTTTACCATGTCTAATGAAACAAATATTTTCTACTTGTTAAACACATCTAAAACTTCCAAATATCTGAATGTTTTAATATAACCAAAAGCAATCTGCATTCTCCTAAAGATACAATACTAACAGCCCATGTTAGAATGGTTTTGCAGGTGAACACAGAGAGAACACAAAGCTGTGGAGAGAACGAAACAAGGAGGAAAGTAGAAAATGATCCTATCAGTTTCTGAGAGATGAAGCTGGAGATTTGTTTCCAATTTTATAATGTTGAAAGAAAACTGATTGTGAGGCAAAAGACACAGCAAAATAACTCAGCTGCTCCTGACATAATATCTGCTGCTTTCGTGGATAGCAGGAGTTCTTTCTCTGATAAACTTGATATCTCTGTATGTGCCAGCTCTTTGATTCCTGTGCAGCTCCCAAGAAAATGGGATTCATGCAAGTGTTCTTAGTGGGAGTTGTTGGAATGGAATTTTTGCCTTTCTTAGGATGTAAAACACCAGTGGAGCTATTCCATGGCTGCTTCTGCAGCCTTGGGGCCTGTGTCCTGTTCTCTCTTTCTCTCTCTCTGTCCCTCCCTCCCTCCCAGTGAGAGGATATTTGGCCAGTGGATCCATTTAGGTATGTATCTAAGAGCTGCTTCCTCTCCCCTTCGAATTCCCCAAATTTTCTTGTGCATTGATACTGTAAGCAGGGTCTGCTGAATTTTTCCCCAACAGCTAGCTGGGAGGGGGAGAGACTTCAAGAGCAGTCTGTATTTACATAAGGACACCTACTGTGCTTAGGTTTCAGAGTAACAGCCGTGTTAGTCTGTATTCGCAAAAAGAAAAGGAGTACTTGTGGCACCTTAGAGACTAACCAATTTATTTGAGCATAAGCTTTCGTGAGCTACAGCTCACTTCATCGGATGCATACTGTGGAAAATACAGAAGATGTTTTTATACACACAGACCATGAAAAAATGGGTGTTTATCACTACAAAAGGTTTTTTCTTACCCCACTCCACTCTCCTGCTGGTAATAGCTTATCTAAAGTGATCACTCTCCTTACAATGTGTATGATAATCAAGGTGGGCCATTTCTAGCACAAATCCAGGGTTTAACAAGAACATCTGAGAAACAGTGGGGGGAGGAGGGGGAGAGAGGAATAAACAAGGGGAAATAGGTTACTTTTTATAATGAATCAACCGTTCCCAGTCTCTATTCAAGCCTAAGTTAATTGTATCCAATTTGCAAATTAATTCCAATTCAGCAGTCTCTCATTGGAGTCTGTTTTTGAAGTTTTTTTGTTGAAGGATAGTCACTTTGAGATCAGAAATCGAGTGACCAGAGAGACTGAAGTGTTCTCCGACTGGTTTATGAATGTTATAATTCTTGACATCTGATTTGTGTCCATTTATTCTTTTACGTAGAGACTGTCCAGTTTGACCAATGTACATGGCAGAGGGGCATTGCTGTCACATGATGGTATATATCACATTGGTAGATGTGCAGGTGAACGAGCCTCTGATAGTGTGGCTGATGTTATTAGGCCCTGTGATGGTGTCCCCTGAATAGATATGTGGGCACAGTTGGCAACGGGCTTTGTTGCAAGGATAGGTTCCTGGGTTAGTGGTTCTGTTGTGTGGTATGTGGTTGTTGGTGAGTATTTGCTTCAGGTTGGGGGGCTGTCTGTAGGCAAGGACTGGGCTGTCTCCCAAGATTTGTGAGAGTGTTGGGTCATCCTTCAGGATAGGTTGTAGATCCTTGATAATGCTTTGGAGAGGTTTTAGTTGGGGGCTGAAGGTGACGGCTAGTGGCGTTCTGTTATTTTCTTTGTTAGGCCTGTCCTGTAGTAGGTGACTTCTGTGAACTCTTTTGGCTCTGTCAATCTGTTTCTTCACTTCTGCAGGTGGGTATTGCAGTTGTAAGAATGCTTGATAGAGATCTTGTAGGTGTTTGTCTCTGTCTGAGGGGTTGGAGCAAATGTGGTTGTATCGCAGAGCTTGGCTGTAGACAATTGATCATGTGGTGTGGTCAGGGTGAAAGCTGGAGGCATGTAGGTAGGAATAGCAGTCAGTAGGTTTCCGGTACAGGGTGGTGTTTATGTGACCATCGTTTATTAGCACCGTAGTGTCCAGGAAGTGGATCTTAGATATTCAGCAGATAGAGCGGTGTTCTGCTCAAAGTGATCAACTTGGGCTGGTGTTGGGTTACAAATCACCTTAATACTGAATGCAGGGGTAGTGAAATGTTGTTACCAATGTTGGCATTATTGTGAATAAAGGGGAGCAGAACTGTGCTTAACTTGTTCCGAATGAGGGGGTCACGCTCAGCTGAAAGGACCTCATTAAGCCTGGGGCTCGAATGCCAGAGGCCTGTGAAGGGTAAGAGAGAGGGGGACAGGTGTCCCAGCCAGGAGGTTGTGAACCCTCCCCAAGTGTTCTCCCTAGACTGGTTTAACCTGTTCCTCCTCACTGTTCAAAGAAAGAGCTAAATAGGCTTCATTGGGAGTCTGTTTTGTTATTTTAAATGCTCAATCACTGAAAGCTGAAGTCACTTGAGAGGGGGCAGTGTTTCTGTCCATCCTGAAAAGAGCTGAAAATCACTAAGAGTCTGATGTGCAGAGGTCACTGTAGAGAGACAGGTGGCAGCAGAAGGTGACTGATGTTCTGTTGGAAAAACGAGTGGCTGATGAGACGGTGAGCAGAGTGAGTGGCCAGCAGGGCAGGCTGGCAGAGAAGTGCAGTGAGCAGCCAGCAGGGTTGCTGGCGGAGAGGGGCAGCAGGTGAATGCCTGAGCAGCGGAGCGAGTAAGGTGCCTCCTTACCTCTACCCAGAGTGGGAGGCAAACTCTGCAGACGCACCTTTTAACTCTGGGTCTACACTGACCAAGGACAGCAACTGTAAATGGAGTGCAGAGAAAGGGACAGGCACATTAAAGGGATTTCTGGGTTGCTGGACTGAGGGGAAAAGGACACTGCCCAACTTACTTGGGGGTGGGTCTTTTGCTCATGGTTTATGTGTATGAACCCTGTTTGTGGTGGTTCCCCAAATTAACACTGAGTTACTTCCCTCCGTTTATTAAAAGTTCTTTTCTACACTCAGACTCTGTGCTTGCAAGTGTAGAAGTATTGCCTCTCAGAGGTGCCCAGGGGTAGTGTGTAATTTTCCCAGGTTACTGAGTGGGAGCTTAAGCTTATTTTGTGTTGTATTGATGGAAAGGAACCCCATGATATTGAACCCAGCCCTGGTTTCTGCTGGCTGTGCCTGGCAGAAGTATTACAATACAAAGCAGAGAGAGCAGGGGGCGGGGGAGAGGGGGATCCCCTGGGTGCTCTCTCCACAGCCAGTGAAGTGCGACCCACGGTTACGTCCACAGATGAGGAAACATTGTCCTGTTTTTGCACAGATTTTCCGTTCATGTGCCTCAATGAACAAATACTTTCCAGCTGATTTCCTTGTTTCCCTTTGCTAACAGTATCTGTCTGATAAATGGCTAACACAACGGAACAAACACAGGTTGTGTGTACGTGACTTACAGTTTTTCCTGAAGTGATCCTGATACTGAATAAAATGAGAGGAAAATGTTATGTTATTAGACAAGAACCTTCACTTTGGCCCTGACTGCACAATTCTATCCATTCCCACTGCTTGTGCACCACTCTTTATGCATGTGCATGATGAAAATCTATTAATAACCTGTACTATTAGCTTTCACTGAGTTTAGCAAACTCTGCTATCAGATTTTGAGAAAAGATCCATGACAGAAAAACAACTGGGGCCAAATTCATTAGTAAAGGAAGTGGAAGCAATGTAATTGACTTTCTGCTTGTACCAACATGGTATACTAAGCTCATTTTCCACTTGACCCATATGTGTGACTTCAATGAATGCTAATGGCAGATATGCTTTAATTTCTAGTACAGCTAACAGTCATTTGGAATAAATAATTTATTTGATGACCTTAGCATCGCTGGCTATGTCTATACTGCAATTAAAAACCCACGGCTGGCCTGTGCCAGCTGGCTAGGGCTCGCGGGGATCAGCCAAAGGGGGCTCTTTAACTACAGTGTGACTTTCAGGCTTTGGCTGGAGCCAAGGCTC
Organism: Chelonia mydas; assembly: GCF_015237465.2. Lineage (NCBI taxonomy): Eukaryota > Metazoa > Chordata > Testudines > Cheloniidae > Chelonia > Chelonia mydas. The sequence goes on from NC_057852.1 coordinate 62,195,292, forward strand.
TAGGACCCTGTGAAGGGGGAGGGTCCCAGAGCTCAGGCTCTAGCCTAAGCCTAAATGTCTACTCTGCAAATAAACAAACCTCTTAGCCTGAATCCATGAGCCTGAGTCAGCTGGCACAGGCCAGTCGTAGTGTCTAAATGTCAACATACCCTCTTTCTGCTCATGGAATAGCTGCAAGCAGACCCTGGATTCTTCTTTCTTATTCATTATTTTGAATGTATTTGATTAATGTCTTTGAATATAAACTCTACACATCAGTGGTGGGCAAAACTGTGGCCTGCAGGCTGCACGTGGCCCATCAGGGTAATCTGATTGCAGGCCGCGAGACATTTTGCTGACATTGAGTGTCCGCAGGCACGGCCCCCCATGGCTCCCTCTGGCTGCGGTTTGCTGTTCCCAGCCAATGGGAGCTGTGGAAAGCAGTGGCCAGCACGTCCCTGTGGCCCATTGCTTCCCGCAGCTCCCATTGGCTGGGAACGGTGAAAAGCGGCCACTGGGAGCTGCGTGGGTCTGTGCCTGCAGACAGTCAATGTCAGCAAAATGTCTCGCAGCCCGCAATCAGATTACCCTGATGGGCCGCATGTGGCCCACGTGCCACAGGTTGCCCACTGCTGCTATAGATTGACACTAAATATGTGCATTTCAGAGCTTATTGCTTAGTTGTCACTGGTTAAATAAGTCATTTGGCTTGTTTCTATACTTTGACTGGATGATTTTCATGCACTTCCAGTGTGCATACAAATTCTTGGAAAATCTGAATGACTAGTTACAGAAAACATTGTGCATTATTCTGATAGATTCCGTTTTAGGCACCTAAAGTGAATTGATTTAAAGTGAAAGGCTGTAACAATGTAAAGAGGCCCACAGGTAGGAAAGGTCACGTCCTCCAAATATCAGTAAACATGAACATTTTCACTTCCTTAACTCCACCAGCCAAGCTCAAGAAATTGTAGTAACTGACAAGGATATCACACACTAACTTCCAATTGCTGAACAACTGAAGTAAGCAAATATCAAGATATGTCAAAACTGAATTTTAGACCAGTGCTGTGAAAGTTTGAGGAAATCAACTTGATGAACCAGCTCATTTTTTAAAATAATGATATTGAATAGTAAATTATTAATAAAATTCTCTCCAACAGCTTATAAGCCCTATTTATTACAGCTGTACATATCCTATATCATATATGGCTTGACACCATGTCAAAAAAGCTCCACAGTGACTTTGTGATGAAGTGGTAGTCTAGAGGTAAATTACATTTATCCTGCTTTAAAGCTCCATTACATTGCCAGAGTGAAAGGAGAATTGGCCCTTAAGTGTTTTACTGCTGTAAGACACAGTAACTTTGGAAAATAGAAGTATCAATTCACTCCACAGAAGTCAACAGCTAGCAACCTGAGCTCAGACCAAGACAGTTGGGTGGGCTTATGACCCCAAGCGTCTGCCCAAGCCACAACGTCCACACTGTTATTTTTAGTGCGCAAGCTCAAAGGCTTGTCTACACTTATATTTTCTAGCGCTCTAACTTGCTGGCTCAGGGGGGTGAAAAAGCACCCCCCTGAGCACAGCAAGTCTGAGCGCTTTAAAATCCACCTCGTGGAGGTGGATTACCAGGAGCGCTGGGAGAGCTCTCTCCCAGCGCTCGCACGTGACCACATTCGCACTTCAAAACGCTGCCGTGGGAGTGCTCCTGCTGCAGCACTTTGAAGTTTCCAGTGTAGGCATATCAAAAAAATGGGGTTGCAACCCAGTGGGGTCTGAAACCCATGTCTGAGAACCACTGGGTTACAGTATTTACAATTAGCCTGCCTCATGACATAATGCTTGTGTATCCCTATATATTACAGAGGAAAATAGAAATATTTGCAGGAAATGTCGCACTGTTTTCTTTGAATCATCAGTGTGGGTTTTATTTCCCTTTTGAATTTATTTTAGGAAGTGTAGCATATCTTTGCTTTAGATAGATGTAGGGCCTTATCCAAGCTCATTGAAAACAATTGGTCTCCTTTTATTAATTCCAGTGAGTGGCTGGCCTGAAAAGAGAACCTAAAACAAGCACAGTTAAATTAATTCGTAAGTTTGCATCTGCTATGTCATAGGTCGTTCTTGTCTATATGTTGAGTTCAATATACTAATGATTGAAACACTGATTTTACTTATGATGATTTGTGAACACAGTTACTAAGTAATGGAAGCGTTGGTTTGTTTCCAGTCAAGTCTTCCGTATATTAATTAAACTTAAATTGCGATGGTACTAGCTTATCTGAGACAACAGCAGATCAAAGGAAGAAGTGTGAAAGTTAAATTCCTCGCTGGGGAAGAAGAATTTATTAGGCAGCTGAACAATGATTCATTGCCATCAGACTAGAAGCAAAAACTAATGTTGGCATACACCAGGAAAGATGAATATTTTATGCAATGATAGGTCAATATAAATTTTGAAATAGTTTCCAGCTTCCCTGAGTAAGGTGAAAAGGAGATATTTGTATGAGATTTTTTTTTCAATAACTGTAGGGCAATATAAAACACAAATTCCAAGATCAAACTGTATGTAGCTCCTTGTGAGTTAGAATTGCATTGTGGGTGGTATAGAGGTGCACCATCCCAGTGAGAAATTCTAAAGATATTTGCCTTTATCAGTGTCTCTTAGAACTCCATGGGGTAGCTAAGGCCTTTATTGTACCTTTCAGTTTCATTTAACCAGATCTATTGGCCTTAGCAGGAAGTGAAGTAGTAGGCATGGATTTTCTCCCTTTGGAAAAACTAATGCCACTGTAGGATAGTGCAACACCCATTAGATTTGACTGCAATCCCTATGATGGCGTATGACCTTTGTGTGGGGATGCTTCATGCAACCTCTCCACCAACCACCTTACACACCTGTACAAAGCCAGGCATACTCTATCCTTAGTTTTTTCCTATAACAAATATTTTATGGGATCATATTAGTTTGAAACGGATAAATGCTATTAGATCTGAACTGCATCCCACTCCCAGAATAGGATACAATCCTCCAATATGTGTCATATCAATACTAAACTGATATTAGGCTTGATCATAGTCAGACACTGGGAACTATCAAGGACCATTATATTCTCATATCATTTGGTACTCTGGTTAAAGAATTAGCATATTTTTCAGTGTATTTCTCCACTGGTTTACTGATCACTGATAAAGCCTATATTTAAACTGTTTTAGCAGAAGTTTGTTAGTCAGATTATTTGGTGGAATAACAGCTTGCCTGTTTCTGATACGTGCTTACTCCTATCTTCATTCCCAAGGAAGGGGAAATATTTGCAACATGGTTTACTTGTTTGGGGGCAGGAAATTAGACTGTAGATTCATTTTCAAGGACATTTGAGGATACACTATTTACATGATTGTAAAGTATAAAAGGACCATGAAAAGTCACTTGCAAGGTATTTTGAGCGCCAATGTACATTTTAAAATAAAAATGTATTCATGGCTAATTTCAAGTTCCTTTTAAAAATTGATATGTAATCAGACATGCAAAAACTAAAAAGTACTGTTCCAACTTTCCCTTAAGAAATGTTCATTCTTGTTCCCTAAAATGGAGAGTAACATTGTTGCCAACATAATTATTTTCTCCTTTGAAACGGCTACTGTGATATACTGTAGAAAAATCTTAAAGGAGAATTTTAGAGTCCTAAAACTCCAGCATATTTCTTCCAGGGCATTGCGGCACTTCAAAAACTAAAAAGAGAAAAGTGGATGTATTTATTCACTTTTTCTACCAATGGTTATTGTATTGTGAATAATTTATGTAGGCTTCATGGAATTTAATAACCATAAAACTGCATATTTATAAAGGTTCTGTGTCCTTGTAAAATGTGTGCTAATTTAAACTAAGCAGGTATGCTTAACTATAGGCTTATTGATAAATGGTATTCTTCCATTTTACTATTACAAGATATAATAATCTCTAATTATTGCTCTTCTGTAATCTATTTAATGCAGGATCAATTTTTTTCCTTTTTAAACAAAGGTATTAAACTTTATGTACCATGACTTAAAAGAAAGTTAAACAGTATTTTTAAAGCACATATATATCTATTATAGGCATTACCACATTTATTGGAAATGCTATGATTCATTAAATATATCTCTGCCTTTTTTCCTCTTCATTAGTTGCATTAAATTGATATATTTAAATATACAGCACACACAATGAGGCTATTGGAATGTTGGTAATACATTACTGGGTTCTCTAAATGTAAAAAAAAAAAAAAAAAAAAAAAGGGTGAAATCCTGAAGTCCTTGCACATTTTTCACTCTGTTCTTACTCAAGAATACCCATTTCATTTAACGAATAGTTTTCTCCAAATAAGAACTTCATGATTTTGATCCACAGAAAATGGGTTGCTGAAAGCTGAGAGATCATAGACTTTTAGGAAAGAAAATGCTATGGAAAATAGTCAGTTCCTTATGCTGTTTGGGGCTGTGAGAACTTTCTAAATCCAGATGAAAGTCACTTGATTTCAGATTTCCGTAGATTAAATACCTCTTTGTACAAATGTCCGAGAGGTAGGCCTGTATTCCAGCCAAATTTCATCTTGTTTCATCTAGAATAGGCTGGGACAGAATTTCATTTTCTGCTGTCTGCAGAGAATCTTCCATATCCTTTAACTTCTGGAAAGGTGGGAGGACAGACCTTCCTTTTCTCTTTCCAGCTATAGCGGGAGTATTAAAACTCCTCCTGTTGGTGGGCCTCTTAACTTTGGGATTGAGAGACACAGCAGAATGCATCATGCCTAAAGAAGTTTGCAAAACACAAAGCAGAAGTCAGGGATCATAAAACTATGGCAGTAAGGTCCACTGAAACCCATCCTAACTGTGGGAAACCTGCTTGTTTCATTCCTAGTACTATAGCAAAAATACCGTTATCATTTTTCCTTCTAGTGCATTAAAAACAAATTAAATTCACACTCTGGTTTAGACCAATTAATACAGAGCATCTTTTAGGTGTGTTTATATTGATGGCACGATGGTACATAAAATTAAGAGTGTCTAGTTTGCATCTGTTGCCTTTCAGTAATTAGAATATTAGTCTTTGTAGATTGTACATTTGAACATTGAGTCTTTTGTTCTAGTGGTCCACACAAGTTCTTCACACAAGTTTTCAGCACCCAGAAGAGTAGCTTTATTGGGTACATTTTCTGTTACTGCATTTGACTTAATTAATATAAACATGTTTTACAAATATATGAAGACTAAGTTCTTCTTTGAGTGATTGTCCACGTGGCTGTTCTCTTGGTGCACCATGTATGCAAGATTGGATTCTTTTGGCCAGCAGTGGTCACTGGGACCACTCACACTGCTGATGGGATCTGTTTTGGATGGTGTCCGTAAATGCTACTGGAATATAATCATATAGAATCATAGAATATCAGGGTTGGAAGGGACCTCAGGAGGTCATCTAGTCCAACCCCCTGCTCAAAGCAGGACCAATCGCCAACTAAATCATCCCAGCCAGAGCTTTGTCAAGCCTGACCTTAAAAATATCTAAGGAAGGAGATTCCACCATCTCCCTAGGTAACGAATTCCAGTTTCACCGTTCAACGTTTCACCACCCTCCTTCTGAAAAACGTTATTTCTAATATCCAACCTAAACTTCCCCCACTGCAACTAGAGACCATTACTCTTTGTTCTGTCATCAGCTACCACTGAGAACAGTCTACATCCATCCTCTTTGGAACCCCCTTTCAAGTAATTGAAAGCAGCTATCAAATACCCCCTCATTCTTCTCTTCCGCAGACTAAACAATCCCAGTTCCCTCAGCCTCTCTTCATAAATCATGTGTTCCAGTCCCCTAATCATTTTTGCTGCCCTCCGCTGGACGCTTTCCAATTTTTCCACATCCTTCTTGTAGTGTGGGGCCCAAAACTGGACACAATACTCCAGATGAGGCCTCACCAGTGTCGAATAGAGGGGAACGATCACGTCCCTCGATCTGCTGGCAATGCCCCTACTTATACATCCCAAAATGCCATTGGCCTTCTTGGCAACAAGGGCACACTGTTGACTCATATCCAGCTTCTCGTCCACTGTAATTCCTACGTCCTTTTCTGCAGAACTGCTGCCGAGCCATTCGGTCCCTAGTCTGTAGCGGTGCATGGGATTCTTCCGTCCTAAGTGCAGGACTCTGCACTTGTCCTTGTTGAACCTCATCAGATTTCTTTTGGCCCAATCCTCTAATTTGTCTAGGGCCCTCTGTATCCTATAGCTACCCTCCAGCGTATCTACCTCTCCTCCCAGTTTAGTGTCATCTGCAAACTTGCTGAGGGTGCAATCCACACCATCCTCCAAATCATTAATGAAGATATTGAACAAAACCGGCCTGAGGACCGACCCTTGGGGCATTCCACTTGATACCGGCTGCCAACTAGACATGGAGCCCCATTGAGCCCGACAATCTAGCCAACTTTCTATGCACCTTATAGTCCATTCATCCAGCCCATACTTCTTTAACTTGCTGGCAAGAATACTGTGGGAGACAGTGTCAAAAGCTTTGCTAAAGTCAAGGAACAACACATCCACTGCTTTCCCCTCATCCACAGAGCCAGTTATCTCGTCATAGAAGGCAATTAGATTAGTCAGGCATGACTTGCCCTTGGTGAATCCATGCTGACTGTTCCTGATCACTTTCCTCTCCTCTAAGTGTTTCAGAATTGATTCCTTGAGGACCTGCTCCATGATTTTTCCAGGGACTGAGGTGAGGCTGACTGGCCTGTAGTTCCCAGGATCCTCCTCCTTCCCTTTCTTAAAGATGGGCACTACATTAGCCTTTTTCCAGTCGTCCGGGACTTCCCCGGATTGCCATGAGTTTTCAAAGATAATGGCCAAAGGCTCTGCAATCACATTCGCCAACTCCTTTAGCACTCTCAGATGCAGCGCATCCGGCCCCATGGACTTGTGCTTGTCCAGCTTTTCTAAATAGTCCCGAACCACTTCTTTCTCCACAGAGGGCTGGTCACCTCCTCCCCATGCAGTAATCTGGGAGCTGACCTTGTTCGTGAAGACAGAGGCAAAAAAGCATTGAGCACATTAGCTTTTCCCACATCCTCTGCCACTAGGTTGCCTCCCTCATTCAATAAGGGGCCCACACTTTCCTTTACTTTCTTCTTGTTGCTAACATACCTGAAGAAACCCTTCTTGTTACTCTTAACATCTCTTGCTAGTTGCAACTCCAGGTGTGATTTGGCCTTCCTGATTTCACTCCTGCATGCCCAAGCAATATTTTTATACTCTTCCCTGGTCATTTGTCCAGTCTTCCACTTCTTGTAAGCTTCTTTTTTGTGTTCAAGATCAGCAAGGATTTCACTGTTAAGCCAAGCTGGTCGCCTGCCATATTTACTATTCTTTCTACACATCGGGATGGTTTGTCCCTGTAACCTCAATAAGGATTCTTTAAAGTACAGTTATAATTGAGATGATCAAATTAAATAGATTAACAAAATAATAATAGAAAAGTTAAAAAATGTGAGGGAGAACATATAGCTTAGGGGATTGAAAATGGAATATGGAAGCTTTCAAGTCTAAATCTAAGGTTAAATTATGGCTCTTGAAGCTAAGAGAAACCCTGAGGTTGGGAGGTAGAGAGGGTTATAATGAGCAGCACATAGAGCACCACTTAGAGATGCTGGCCAAAGCTTCAAACTCTGTGCCTAAAGCAGCCTGACTTTCTTTCTCAGTACCTCTGAAAATCAGGCTCCCTTTTATTTAGATAAATGGCACACATCTGTATGAGGCAGGGGCAGACACAATGCCCCCAGGAGTGTATCATGTCTTGGTGTGCAGTATCACGTGCTAAAGCTATACAAAAGGTATAGAATGCACTCTCTAGACACTACCCTGTGTGCATGTATTGGGGAAAGGAGATCATACCCCAGAGGCTACCCAGCCATGCCTTCTGTGGCATGTGCAATATTCCTTGGCATCCCACTGGCATGCACTCATTTCACTCAGAAAGTGGAAGCAGCAGCACTATGGGTGCAATATTGGGAAGAATATCTGAGCCTTCTCTGCTCAGTGGTACAAGAGCAATGTAAATTGGACGGGAACAGATAAAATCCAGCACATTGGTGACAATGACAAGACACCTGCCAAACCATCATCTCTTTGGTTGTTTGTTTGATTTGAACTGATAATCTCCACCACTTGTAAGTGGGCATATGGCCAACTGAAACACGTTGCCCCCATTAGTACTTATCCGTATCATAGGGATGTGCATGGGGATTACTTAAAATACTATTTAAGTTAAAACTGGCTTAATTGTAGGGCCCATATCAGCTTCACTGGCTATGAACAAAGGATGAGGGCCCCAGCTGTAGAAAGTCGACCCCAAAGGGGGTCAAAGTAGCAGCAGCAAAAGGAGGAAGCAGCCCCTTGCCAGGGGCCTGGAAAAGCTAGTGTAGCCCCCGAAGTAGGCAGCACTAGCCAGAGAGGGATAGTCACCACATCCCCCAGGAAGATTCCACCAACAGGGATGCAGTGGAGCACAATCTGGCCCATTCACCCTCCCTTAAGTTGGCTATGGTAAACCTAGTCCCTTGTTTGGACAGTGGCTTGATGATGTATATATAGCATTATGTGAACACTGTATGACCGTATTGCCCTGCTCTCCCACCTTCGGTGCTGGGGAGAGTTGTCTTAACAGTCTGGCAAAGAGAGATGGTGAGGTTTTTGGAAAGTGAAATTGCAATGATCAGTGATCATGACTCAGCATAAATTAAAACTTAATTAGATAAGAATATATAAACACCCTTAAAAAAAAAACCTACTTCCAAAACTGTGAATGGTGCTGGTATCTTTCTCAATTGAAGGTTGCCTCTTTACCTTTATTTCCCAGCAGGAGCACTAGTTTGATGATTTAGAGCAGGAACAGAGAGTTCTTCACTCAAAACATTGATTTAGCAAGGGAACGGAACTATTCACCTGCTTTAAGTAATGCACATGCTTTAAGTATCTTGCTCAGTCAGGCCCTAAACTCCGTAGGAGACTTCCTAATTCTAGTAAGGTACACTTTTATTTGGTTATTTTGTAATTTAAAAAAAATTACCACTCCTAAATTAACCAAAAGATTTTTAAGGAGGTAACTACTTTACAATGTCTTTGTCCTAATAAGCATAGTCAGTCAGCCCATGGTTTTATGTTCAGTCAGTAATTATCCTTTCCTTATTATATTTCAAACACTGCTCAAGTTCTGAGTGATTCATGCAGCTTTGTAATTAGATGTGGTGATTAGAATATTATTTATTCCATGCTACTGTTGTGGACTTCTCTCTCTCTCTTTTTTTTTTTTTTAAGTCATGGTCAGTTCAGCTTGAGGAAGGTCTTTGTTTTGCCTGAAACAGTTTTCCCATTTCTATTCACAATTGGCTGCAGACTGAATAAGCATGTAGACCAAATTACCCTCCCTCTCTGAGAGATATTTTCTCTAGCTCAGGTGTATAGCACATTGGTAGAGTGGTGTGAGGGGGGACACTGCTGTTTATTTTGTGGACAGAGGAATTTAGACTTCAGGGCTGTCTATACAGTGTCTTTCATATGGTGAAACTAAATTCAGTTTAGAATAAGGAAAAGAAATGTGAGTCATCTCATTGACAAAAGCTTTTAGCTAAGTGGTTCTTAACCTGGGGTGCACGCACCCCCTGGGGGTGAGAGATGTCCTTTCTGGGGGTGCGAGACATGCCAGATTTTTTTAGAAGGTAAATCATCGAAAACACAAATTAAGGCACATAAGTACAACTACTTTGTTTCATCAAACCTACGTATTTATTAACATTATACATTTTTAACAATTATTGTAATATACAAACAAAAATAAATCTAGGTTTAAAGAACTGACCTACTTCAACAATTTTTGATAAGGGTGCGAGAACATTTTTGATATTTTTTATAGGGGGCAAGAGAACATATTTTGAGAACCAAAGGGGTGCAGACTGCACTAAAGGTTAAGAACCACAGTTTTAGCACTACCACCCACTTCTAAGTTTTCAAGGAGACAAAGAATTTGAACGTTCTGAACAATAGGAGTGTAAATAGGGGAAAAACATGTCTAAAGGGGAGGAAATATGGATTTTTATGGACCTTGATCCATTCACAAGAGTACAGATAAAGGCAGAAATCCAGGAGCCTCCACATCATGCATGCACTCACTCACACACTTCAACTTATTCCAATTCTGTTTAACTATTTCCTGTTTCGGTTTGAAGTGGCATGCTACACAGAGGAAGGTGCAGAATCTAAGAATCCATTTGCCTATTCTTTTAGAATGCCATTTGAAAGGGAAAGAGAAATGACTCACACAGTATAAGTTATAACGTAGTCATAATGGTAATATTTTTTCAGATACAAAAAGACTGAAGGAGAAAAGGTTCTTTTCTGATATTAAATATTTGTTAAATAGGTAAAGGTTTGGTGTTCAGAGAAGGAGTAAGAAATTTTAATGCTTCTTCCAAGTTCACCATTCCACTCCTGTGTGCATTCACACAGATATTGTATACAACAAAGGCCAATAGTTATATTTAGTTTGATAAAAGCACTAGTGTGAAACATCCTACCCACATGATGAAACTGAAATCTCTAAACTATCTGCAAAATTGCAGGCACACTGAGTTGCTGGCTAAGTCAGTTTTAGGTAATTAGCATATTTCTAACTAAAACAAACAGCACAAAATCTTCTAATGTACAAGTGCTTTACATACTTTTGCATATTAAGCAAACATTTTCTTATGGGAATAATGATGCACGTTAGACTTAATCTATCATGATTCTATAATGACCCAGTACTAACAGTCTATGCTAATTTGTTTATGGACCATTTTTGCTGAATTGTGTATTTTTATTTTGCATAATGCTGTAACTAGGAAACAAGCAAGGGGGGGGGGGGAATCCTCATTTTATATGGAAATTTAAAAGTCCCTTTAATAAGGTCAGTTTATATATTAGAAGATTCATGTTTAATTCATACTCTGAATCATAATTTTAAATCAAGAAGATGGAGTAGATTTGTCTAACAGCCCAGTAGCAACTGTCCCAAGAGCAACTGTCAGATGATGAAAAGCAGAAGGTTGTGGAGGAATTCTAGTCCTAATATAAGCAGGGGACCATATCTAGGGCTACTTGGCAATGTTAGCTGTTACTCCTTTACAGTTTCTATTCATAAAGTGAAGAGCAAAACTGAGTCTGCTGGTGCCCCTGTCTGGTGACTGTCTAGGTGGAAATTAAAGATATCATGGCAATTTTGAGATGAATAGGCCTATCTTCTGTATGTAGGACAGTATTTCTTTTTTCATTAACAATGACTAATTAGAGATTGGTGAATTTTTGGCTCTACTTTGGAGTTTAGCTGATAAATACTTTGAACCCCAAACAGAATTTATCACACTGCAACATTGTTACTGTGTTATGGCATCCATCATCTATGATTTCAACTATGTATCTCTCATGGTTACAGGGGAAGCTGTTCTTTAGACCCCTTTTAGTCAGCCTGTCTTCTGGCACTTCTCTCGGGGGGGGAGGGGAGGGGAGCCTATGGTCCATCCACTCTAGGGATGGACCATTGGATAGAAGTTCCCCTGCTTTCCAATTGTGTTAACATGACAGGCCCAACTGCATTTGGGACCTTTTCTGCCAGAGACCTGCAACCAGCGAGCTGCTTAAAGTGACTCAAAAGCAGCTTCTTCAAAACAAAGCACTGTTTATTCATTCCCCCAAAGGTACAAACTACACAAAGCAAAGGCTAAAAATGATAAAGGTTGATATGCATATTTCCCCTTACATAAACCTTAACCTTTCTTTGCCAGCTTTGGTGAATTCACTGCAGCCCAGTTATCTCCATCTCTGCATTAGGAGAAACAGCCTGTCCCGCCCTGCTGTGGTTTCTATGACTCTTTCTTTGTCTCCTATCAGGCTGCTTCTTACAACCCACACACTACTTTTTCTAGGCCCAGGACCCATTAGTAGTGTGATGGGTTGAGTCACAGAGACCCCCTTGGGACTGTCACCTGATGTGCTGAGACTACCTCTGAGCCCATTTTCTCTGCCAGTTTGGGCCTCCAGTACCCTGCCTTGTCTAATCAGACATGCCAGTCTGCTCCAACACAGACCCAGGGTCTGAACCACATCCTCCAAAGCTACAGACTTAACTGAAAACAGCTTAAGAAGTGCTCCTGTCTCTAGCACCCAGATACCCAGCTCCCAATGGGATCCAAACCCCCAAAAAATCTGTTTTACTCTGTGTAAAGCTTATACAGGGTAAACTCATAAATTGTCCACCCTCTATAACACTGATAGAGAGATGTGCACAGCTGTTTGCTCCCCCAGGTGTTAATTACTTTCTCTGGGTTAATTAATAAGCAAAAGTGATTTTATTAAGTTCTTTTTAAGTGGTTCCAAATAATAGAACAAAGTAAGTTACCAAGCAAAATAAAATGAAACATGCAAGTCGAGCCTAAGACTTTTAAGAAACTGAATATAGGTAAATCTCACCCTCAGATGTTCCAATAAGCTTCTTTCACAGATTAGACTCTTTTCTAGTCTGGGCCCAATCCTTTTCCCTGGTACAGTCCTTGTTCCAGCTAAGGTGGTAGCTAGGGGATTTTTCATGACTACAGCCCCCTTTTTTCTGTTTCACCCCTTTATATAGCTTTGGCACAAGACAGGAATCTTTTGTGTCTGAGTCCCCACCCCTCCTTCTAAAAGGAAAAGCACAAGGTTTAAGATGAATTCCAGCACCAGCTGACATGGTCACATGTCCTGGGAGACCTCAAGCCTTCATTATTCCTGGCCTGATTCACAGGAAGGCTTGCAAGTAAACAGAGCCATTTATAACCAATTGTCCTAGTTGATGGGAGCCATCAAGATTCCAAACCACCATTAATGGCCCACACTTTGCAATAATTACAATAGGACTTCAGAGTTATATTCCATATTTCTAGTTTCAGATACAACAATGATACATTTATACAAATAAGATGACCACACTCAGTAGATTATAAGCTTTGTAATGATATCTTACAAGAGACCTTTTGCATGAAGCATATTCCAGTTACATTATATTCACACTCATTAGCATATTTTCATAAAATCATATGGAGTTCAACGTCACTAGTAGATTAATATCCTCTTTGAACAGGGTATATTGAATAGGCTCCCGCCTGTGAAGGGTAAATCTTGCTAGCTTGGATGGAGCCAGGCAGGGGCATCGCCCTGTTAATAGTGGTCCCCATTGTTCCTTGGAGGAGCCTTATTTCTGTCACTGTTTCATTTCCTGTTTGCTTCCCTCCCTAAAAAGCTTCCTTTGATTTAGCTCTATGCAGTCAGATAAACTGAGGTGCATATGATATTTATAAAAATAATACACACAACTCACATCAGCTGTCCAGATTCTTATGTGGTGCCCATAATCATTGTATCTCCGGGCTTGACTACATTTAAAACACTGCAGTGGTGCAGCTGCAGGGCTTCAGTGAAGATGCTACCTATGCCATCAGTGCAGGTACTCCACCTCCTTGAGAAATGGTAGCTAGTATGAGGGGAGGATGCTCCCGTCGACCCTGTGCTGTCTATACTGGAGGGTTAAGGACAGGTTTAACTGCATTGTTCAAGGAAGGGGATTTTTCTCACCCCTGAGCAACAGTTTTACTGACCTCATTTCCTAGTGTAGATCAGGCTTTAGCACCACACTTAGTACAGCCTGTCTTCCAGGGTTAGAGCACTGATGGCAGGAAAGAGCAGAACATCTGGATAAGACCCATAGCTCCACCCATCATATGGGTCAGCACTGCAGTGGCTACTCTTCTACATGCTTTCTATAGATGGGCTTCCATTCAAAGGGCTTTTCTGGTTTAATGGCTTGATTGAATGGAATAATCATGGGTTTTGTTTTACTATTCTGTTTTGTGGCTCCCAAAAAGTAATGCTAAAGAAAGAACTAAACTACTTTCTCTTATAAAGAATTATTTTTATATTGCAGAAAATATATTTTCTTATAGCCATTTCTTTCCCTGATCAAATGGCAGTGTCTTTTAATTTTAATGATGTCATTACAGTAGAATGAATAATATCACTGTCCAGGCTGGATACAGTTCTTAAGGGTTTCAGAGTAACAGCCGTGTTAGTCTGTATTCGCAAAAAGAAAAGTAGGACTTGTGGCACCTTAGAGACTAACCAATTTATTTGAGCATAAGCTTTCGTGAGCTACAGCTCACTTCATCGGCTGTACTCCTTTTCTTAGTTCTTAAGGGAAATCCGATATTAAGTGGGTAGGAATGCCTAGGAATCAAAAGTATAAGATATTGTGTAGTGATAGCAAAATCAGCATTCAAACAACACACTACATGGCATAGGAAGAGAGAGCTCATCTATCTACAGTTGGTATTTTTATAGTGCTTTTTTAATATTATAACAGGCCTGTGATTCAAGGATAGAGCAGATGAAGATGCATTTGTATAACAGAAAACTGGCCTATACAGCTAATATAAAATATGGTGTTTAGGAGTGTATTATTCTATAAATACGGACACTTGTTAATTGTCACTATTAGTATTCATCAGTCTAAAAAGTAAATGAATAAATTTTAACTTCAGTGGAGTTACTCTAGATTGGCCCTAATGTACCTGAGAGAAGAATTTGACTCTATTTTTTATATTTAGCCATAATGATCGCAACACTGGCACACGATTCATGTCTGTAGTGTTAATATGATTCCCCTTAATTAAGGTGATTCATAGACCAGCAATGTGAGAATACAAAGGGTTTGTTCAGTATCATTTTTCTTTTGCTTAGAACAGGAGGATCTCAAAATTAAATGTCTTAGAAATATTTGAGAACAAGCCACCTAGGACAAACTTTGCAACATAACAGATACTTATCCTTCAATTCAAATATCATCTCCCTCAGCATCTCTGCTTCTTTTTGCTCATGCTTTCCTTTTTACAGTTTGATTAAAAATACGAAATAGCCTTTCAGGAGAAGGATGTGCAACAGTGTGGGTCAGTTCTGTTTACTAACTTTATTCAAAGCATGGTGGAAATCTCACTATAATGTCTACTAGCAGCAACTGATTATGCTGGCCTTCATAAATACACCTACACTGTTTGATTTGCACTTCCAAGGTTATTCACAGGTGGCTTGGACTCAGGAACATGGGCCAGATTTTCTACTGCATTATAAGGCCCTTTTGCAGTGCCCAGGTGGTGCAAATGGACCACAGTCTGGCCACGAATCCTCAGCAGTGGGTTTCCTGTTGTAGGAGAGCTCCTTGCTAGTACAAGTGTGCTGCACTTAGGTCTCAGGGCTGTGGTACCCACATCTGGCATAGGCAGCAGGAAGGGGATGTGGCAAAGCAGAGCTCTTCTACTCCAATCTTTCTCTAGTGTAGGGTCCATTAAAGACTCTTCTCAAGTGGCACAACTTACAGCATTTGAGTAGCTGTTCTAAGTTGCATCTGATCTGGGCCCAACACTGAGGATCAAAGCACTATAACCAGCTCTATGATGTCCCCATCTCTCTTCTGCACTAAGCAGAGCTCTCTGTCACAGGAGAGAATCTAGCCCTATTTGTTTTTCTTATAGTTATACTCAGACTTTTGAATAGAAAGTACTAGCACTACAGGAAAAGTATCTCATTGTTTTATCCTTCACAGTGTTCTCAGTTTCAGTACTGCTCTGGGATAGGGTTTGGTGGGCAGGAAAGCAGCCATCTGTTCAATATGAGAGGGTGTAATCAGACCCGTAGGTGTCATTGTGCAAATTCAGAGAAGCTGTGAATCACCAAAGGCTATACAGCTTCTGATTGCAGCTGTTCCTCCTGCACACTCATCTTAGCCACTTGACTAACAACTTTAGTTTCACTCCTCCTTATAAGTGGGCAGGAAAATAGAGCTTTAGGAAAGGAACTAGGCAAGGTCGAATAAATGATTTTTCTCTTTGATAAAGTATTTGCATTGGCTCCCAATTTATTGTAATAATTTTTGTGTTTAAGAGGCTGATTGAAAGCTGTCAAGATTCCTTCCCCACTCTGAACTCTAGGGTACAGAGGTGGGGACTTGCATGAAAGATCCCCTAAGCTTATTCTTACCAGCTTAGGTTAAAAACTTCCTCAAGGTACAAACTTTAGCTTCTTCTTCAACCATATGCTGCCACCACCAAGCATTTTAAACAAAGAACAGGGAAAAAGCCCACTTGAAGATGTCTTCCCCCAAAATATCCCCCCCAAGCCCTACACCCCCTTTCCTGGGGAAGGCTTGATAAAAATCCTCACCAATTTGCACAGCTGAACACAGACCCAAACCCTTGGATCTTAAGAACAATGAAAAAAGCAATCAGGTTCTTAAAAGAAGAATTTTAATTAAAGAAAAGGTAAAAGAATCACCTCTGTAAAATCAGGATGGTAAATACCTCACAGGGTAATCAGATTCAAAACATAGAGAATCCCTCTAGGCAAAACTTTAAGTTACAAAAAGACACAAAAACAGGAATATACATTCCATTCAGCACAGCTATTTTACCAGCCATTTAAACAAAAGGAAATCTAACGCATTTCTAGCTAGATTACTTACTAACTTTTACAGGAGTTCTGAGCTACATTCCTGTCTGTTCCTGGCAAAAGCATCACACAGACAGCCAGACCCTTTGTTCTCCCTGCTCCAGCTTTGAAAGTATCTTGTCTCCTCATTGGTCATTTTGGTCAGGTGCCAGCGAGGTTATCTTAGCTTCTTAACCCTTTACGGTGAAAAGGTTTTGCCTCTGGCCAGGAGGGATTTTATAGCACTGTGGACAGAAAGGTGGTTACCCTTCCTTTTATATTTATGACACGCCCCCAAAATCACAGATAGGGTAAACGCTGGCTGTGATTTCTTCCTGGAGCTCTAGGCAAAAATAGAGTTAATAAGACACATGCACCTCTAAATATACTACCAAGTGTATAAAGACTAACAATATTTTCCATATCTCAAGGATGATTTTAACCAGTTGATTCTGGGAAACTTTCACGGGAGAGTGCATCAGCCACTTTGTTAGAAGCTCCTGAGATGTGTTCAATATGAGAGGGTGTAATCAGACCCGTAGGTGTCATTGTGCAAATTCAGAGAAGCTGTGAATCACCAAAGGCTATACAGCTTCTGATTGCAGCTGTTCCTCCTGCACACTCATCTTAGCCACTTGACTAACAACTTTAGTTTCACTCCTCCTTATAAGTGGGCAGGAAAATAGAGCTTTAGGAAAGGAACTAGGCAAGGTCGAATAAATGATTTTTCTCTTTGATAAAGTATTTGCATTGGCTCCCAATTTATTGTAATAATTTTTGTGTTTAAGAGGCTGATTGAAAGCTGTCAAGATTCCTTCCCCACTCTGAACTCTAGGGTACAGAGGTGGGGACTTGCATGAAAGATCCCCTAAGCTTATTCTTACCAGCTTAGGTTAAAAACTTCCTCAAGGTACAAACTTTAGCTTCTTCTTCAACCATATGCTGCCACCACCAAGCATTTTAAACAAAGAACAGGGAAAAAGCCCACTTGAAGATGTCTTCCCCCAAAATATCCCCCCCAAGCCCTACACCCCTTTCCTGGGAAGGCTTGATAAAAATCCTCACCAATTTGCACAGCTGAACACAGACCCAAACCCTTGGATCTTAAGAACAATGAAAAAAGCAATCAGGTTCTTAAAAGAAGAATTTTAATTAAAGAAAAGGTAAAAGAATCACCTCTGTAAAATCAGGATGGTAAATACCTCACAGGGTAATCAGATTCAAAACATAGAGAATCCCTCTAGGCAAAACTTTAAGTTACAAAAAGACACAAAAACAGGAATATACATTCCATTCAGCACAGCTATTTTACCAGCCATTTAAACAAAAGGAAATCTAACGCATTTCTAGCTAGATTACTTACTAACTTTTACAGGAGTTCTGAGCTACATTCCTGTCTGTTCCTGGCAAAAGCATCACACAGACAGCCAGACCCTTTGTTCTCCCTGCTCCAGCTTTGAAAGTATCTTGTCTCCTCATTGGTCATTTTGGTCAGGTGCCAGCGAGGTTATCTTAGCTTCTTAACCCTTTACGGTGAAAAGGTTTTGCCTCTGGCCAGGAGGGATTTTATAGCACTGTGGACAGAAAGGTGGTTACCCTTCCTTTTATATTTATGACACGCCCCCAAAATCACAGATAGGGTAAACGCTGGCTGTGATTTCTTCCTGGAGCTCTAGGCAAAAATAGAGTTAATAAGACACATGCACCTCTAAATATACTACCAAGTGTATAAAGACTAACAATATTTTCCATATCTCAAGGATGATTTTAACCAGTTGATTCTGGGAAACTTTCACGGGAGAGTGCATCAGCCACTTTGTTAGAAGCTCCTGAGATGTGTTGGATGTCAAAATCAAAATCTTGGAGAGCTAAACTCCACCCAATAAGTTTTTTGTTATTTTCTGTGGTGGTCTGAAGCCACTGTAGCGCAGCATGGTCAGTTTGCAGGTGGAAACGCCGTCCCCAAACATATGGGCGTAGCTTTTCCAGAGCGTAGACAATGGCATAACATTCCTTTTCACTGGTTGACCAGTGGCTTTCCCTCTCAGACAGCTTCTTGCTGAGAAACATGACAGGATGGAATTCTTGATTCGGTCTTTCCTGCATTAAGAGTGCTCCCACACCATCCTCGGATGCATCTGTGGTTACTAGGAACGGTTTGTCAAAGTCTGGGGCCCTTAGCACAGGGTCAGACATGAGTGTCGCTTTAAGCTGGTTAAAGGCCTTCTGACATGCTTCGGTCCACTGAATGGCATTTGGCTGTTTCTTTCTGCTTAGGTCTGTCAGTGGGGTGGCAATTTGGCTGTATTATGCTACAAATCGCCTGTAATATCCGGCCAAGCCTAAGAAGGATTGGACCTGTTTCCTTGACTCGGGGACAGGCCACTTTTGGATAGCATCCACTTTGGCCTGTAGGGGGTTGATAGTTCCTTGACCCACCTGGTGTCCAAGGTAAGTCACTCTGTGTAAGCCTATTTGACACTTCTTAGCCTTAACGGTTAGTCCTGCCTCCCTTATGCACTCGAAGATTTTCTGTAGATGTTCCAGGTGTTCTGCCCAGGAATCTGAAAATATGGCCACATTTTCAAGGTAGGCGACAGCATATTCTCCTAATCCCGCTAGGAGACCATCTACAAGTCTTTGGAAGGTGGCGGGTGCATTCTGCAGCCCAAAAGAGAGTACATTAAATTCATACAGCCCAACATGTGTGGTGAAAGCTGACCTTTCCTTGGCAGATTCATCTAGCAGTACCTGCCAGAACCCCTTGGTTAAGTCCAAGGCAGAGATGAACTGGGCCCATCCCAGTTTCTCCAATAGTTCATCTGTGCGTGGCATTGAATAGTTGTCTGGGCAAGTTACAGCATTTAGCTTATGGTAGTCCATGCAAAAACGTATCTCCCCATCTGGTTTGGGAACTAGAACCACTGGAGATGCCCATGCACTGCCAGAGGGGAGGATTATATCCAAATGTAGCATACCCTGGATCTCCCGTTCTATAGCAGTTTTAGCTTGAGGAGACACCTGGTAAGGTTGGGCTTTAATTGGGTGAGCATTACCTGTGTCAATGGAGTGGTATGACTGTTCAGTCAGCCCTGGGGTGGGTGAGAACGTCAGTGCATAGCTAGTGCACGGCTCCTTGATCTGCTGTCGCTGCATACACCCAAGGGTCATGGAGAGGTTCACCTCTTCCATGCTACCAGCACTTTTCCCTTCATAGTAGACACCTTCAGGCCACTCAGCGTCATCTCCTCCCTGGGCTGTAAACTGACAAACCTTTAATTCTCTGAAATAAAAGGGCTTTAGAGAATTAATATGGTACACTTTAGGCTTTCGGTTGGAGGTGGGGAATGTTATGAGATAATTAACAGCTCCCAGGCGCTCTTGGACTGTGAATGGCCCTTCCCATGATGCTTCCATTTTATGGGCCTGGAGCGCCTTTAAGACCATGACCTGGTCCCCTAATTTGAAGGAACGCCTTCTGGCATGTTTATCATACCAGGCTTTTTGCTCTTTTTGAGCATCCTGTTGGTTTTCTTTAGCAAGGGCTAAAGAGGTTCGGAGGGTGTTTTGTAGGTTGGTTACAAAGTCCAGAATATTAGTTCCTGGAGAAGATGTAAACCCCTCCCATTACTGCTTCACCAACTGTAATGGCCCCTTAACCTCACGGCCATATACAAGTTCAAATGGGGAAAACCCTAAACTGGAGTGTGGTACAGCTCTGTAGGCAAAGAGCAACTGCTGCAACACTAGGTCCCAATCACTGGAGTGCTCATTTACGTATCATGGCCCCCAAAGTTCCATTAAACTTCTCCACCAGGCCATTTGTTTGATGATGGTAAGGGGTGGCAACCAAGTGATTCATGCCATTAGCTTCCCAAAGGCTTTCCATAGTTCCTGCCAGGAAATTAGTCCCTGCATCTGTGAGGATGTCAGAGTGCCAACCTACCCTGGCAAAAAAGTCTGTTAGTGCCTGGCACACACTTTTAGCCCTGGTGTTGCTGAGCGCTACTGCTTCCGGCCATTGGGTGGCAAAATCCATGAAAGTCAGTATGTACTGCTTTCCTCTGGGTGTCTTTTTCAGAAAAGGACCCAGAATATCCACAGCTACTTGCTGAAATGGAACTTCAATGATGGGGAGTGGCTGGAGAGGGCTTTGACCTGGTCTTGGGGTTTTCCCACTCTTTGGCACACCTCACAAGACCGGACATAGGTAGAAACATCCTTGACCATTCCCTCCCAGTGGAATGACTTTCCCAAAATGTCTCTGGTTCTGTTCACCCCAGCATGGCCACTAAGAGGATCGTGGGCTAAACTTAATACCTTGACCCGGTACTTAGTTGGAACTACCAACTGTCTCTGAGGATGCCAGTCTTCCTGGTGTCCACCAGAAAGAGTTTCCTTATATAAAAGTCCTCTTTCTACAACAAACCTGGATCGATTAGAAGAGCTGAGAGGTGGTGGGTTGCTCCGTGCCGTCGTCCAAGCTCTCTGGAGGCTTTCATCTGCTTCCTGTTCGGTCTGGAACTGTTCCCTTGATGCTGGAGACATCAGTTCCTCTTTGGATTGTGGACCTAGGCTTGGTCCCTGGAAGTGATGCAGGTGATGGGGCTGATTCCATTGACTGTGAACCGCTCTCCACTTGTGCACTATGTTGGGATTCAGGCTCCAGCTGAGCCTCTTGGGTTATCTGCTGCTGCTGGTGTAGGTTCGGTGGGGCCCTCTGGTGTTGGGGTTGCAAGTACTGGATTCAGTGCTGGCAATGGGTCTGGTGCTGGTTGTTCCGCCAGTTCCGGTTCTGGCTCTGTCTGGGTCTCTGGGACTGGATCCGCTACTGCTGCTGCTGACATTGGCATGGGGTCCAGTTCCATCACCTCTGACTGGGTCCTGGTAGAAGTTTCCAGAACAGAGCTAGGTGTGACAAGTTGCTTAGCCTGGCTGTGGGTGACCATTCCCACCCTCTTGGCTAGCTTCACATGATTGGCCAAGTCTTCCCCCAACAGCATGGGGATGGGATAATCATCATAGACTGCAAAAGTCCACGTTCCTGACCAGCCCTTGTACTGGACAGGCAACTTGGCTGTAGGCAAGTCAAAAGAGTTTGACTTGAAGGGTTGAATCATCACTTGGATCTCTGGTTGATTAAATTGGGGTCCATTAAGGAAGCATGGATAGCCAATACTTGCGCTCCGGTGTCCCTCCATGCGGTGACCTTCTTCCCGCCCACACTCACAGTTTCCCTCCACTCCAAGGGTATCTGGGCCTGAGGACCTCTGGCATGATTCCGGTGCAATGAACTGTAATCTGTTGGGGTTCTTGGGGCAGTTAGCCTTTACATGCCCCGGCTCGTTACATTTAAAACATCGTCCAGTTGATGGGTCACTGGGGCGAGGTGGGTTGCTGGAGAACGGTGTGGCGGGATGATAAGGCGGCTGGAGTGTTCCTTGGAGTGTAGCTGGGGCCTTGGGCTTCCCGTGGTAATAGGGTGTGGTCTGAGGTTGTCTCTTCCGGTATCCGCTCCAACTGCGACCAGTTTTTTCTTTTCTGCCACCTCCACCCATTTGGCTCCAATCTCCCCCACCTCGATTACAGTTTGGGGCTTCCCATCTAGGACGTATCTTTCTATTTCCTCAGGAACACCCTCTAAGAACTGCTCCATTTACATTAAGAAGGGCAAATCTTCTGGAGATTTAACACTTGCTCCTGATATCCAGGCATCCCAATGTTTCACAATGTGATAGGCATGTCAGGTAAATGACATTTGGTTTCCACCTTAGGGCTCTGAACCGCCGACGGGAATTCTCGGGTGTTAGCCCCATTCTGACTCTTTAAACAGTTCATACTTGTTCATGTGCTCCTTAGGCATTTCAGCCACCACCTCGGTTAAGGGTCTACTGAGCTGCGGCCTCAGCTCTACCATGTATTGGTCTGTAGAGATGCTGTACCCAAGGCAGGCCCTTTCAAAGTTTTCTAAGAAGGCCTCGGTATCATCGCCTGGCTTGTAGGTGGGGAACTTTCTGGGATGGGAAGTGGTATCTGAAGAAGGATTGCTAGGGTTTGTTGGTATATTCTGCTGAGCCTTTGTCTTTTCCATCTCCAGTGCATGCTTCCTCTCTTTTTCCTTTTCCTCCAGTTCTTTTTCCCTTGCCTCCATAGCTCTCCTGTGGGCAGCCTCTTGGGTCTTTTCTGCCTCTTTTGCTGCCTCCATTCTGGTTAACTCCAGTTTGTGTTCTGCCTTGGTTTCTGTCATCGTAGCCTCTCTGTTTAACTTTACACCCAAGAGTTAGAAACAAAACCACAAAGAACCTGGCTTGTAAAATTTTGCTGTGCTGTAATAGCTATTCTCAGCCTACAGAAAAATCCTTTGGAAAAAAACAGAAACCTAACACCTTTGTCTCCAGGCAAATAGACAGAAAACCCCTCTAGCTGCTCTTAAATTAAAAAAAAAAATCCTCTTAATGTCTGTGAAAAACTTGTGAATTTCCCTGCAGGAGGTTAACTACCCTGCCTTTAGGTAGAGAAAACTCTAGCTCAAAAAAGAAAGATCCCTTTGTTATGCTGCTGCTCCGTCCCCCCAGGCAGAGACACAAAATTTATAGCTGCAATCCTCTTTTACAAAACCTTTTAAAATCATGCTGTGCTTCTGGTTCAAAAATGATCCCACCACTCTGCCACCATGTCAAGGTTCCTTCCCCACTCTGAACTCTAGGGTACAGATGTGGGGACTTGCATGAAAGACCCCCTAAGCTTATTCTTACCAGCTTAGGTTAAAAACTTCCTCAAGGTACAAACTTTGCCTTGTCCTTGAACCCTATGTTGCCACCACCAAGCGTGTTAAACAAAGAACAGGGAAAGAACCCACTTGGAGACGTCTTCCCCCCAAATAACCCCCCCAAGCCCTACGCCCGCTTTCCTGGGGAAGGCTTGAGAAAAATCCTCACCAATTTGCATAGGTGAACACAGATCCAAACCCTTGGATCTTAAGAACAATGAAAAAGCAATCAGGTTCTTAAAAGAAGAATTTTAATTGAAGAAAAAGTAAAAGAATCACCTCTGTAAAATCAGGATGGTAAATACCTTGCAGGGTAATCAGATTCAAAATATAGAGAATCCCTCTAGGCAAAACTTTAAGTTACAAAAAGACACAAAAACAGGAATAT
Organism: Chelonia mydas; assembly: GCF_015237465.2. Taxonomy (NCBI): domain Eukaryota; kingdom Metazoa; phylum Chordata; order Testudines; family Cheloniidae; genus Chelonia; species Chelonia mydas. Next base: position 62,219,001 of record NC_057852.1, read on the forward strand.
ACATTCCATTCAGCAAGCTATTTTACCAGCCATTTAAACAAAAGGAAATCAAATGCATTTCTAGCTAGATTACTTACTAACTTTTTACAGGAGTTCTGAGCTGCATTCCTGCTCTGGTCCCGGCAAAAGCATCACACAGACAGAAAGGGCCCTTTGTTTCCCCCACCCCAGCTTTGAAAGTATCTTGTCTCCTCATTGGTCATTTTGGTCAGGTGCCAGTGAGGTTATCTTAGCTTCTTAACCATTTACAGGTGAAAGGGTTTTGCCTCTGGCCAGGAGGGATTTTATAGCACTGTGGATAGAAAGGTGGTTACCCTTCTCTTTATATTTATGACAAAAGCTATGTAGACAGGAATAAAGTTCTGTATATAATTTCATGGAAGACTGATAAATATTTTCAGAATATTTCTGTAATGTGAAACAGTTCTCTGTTGTAGACTTAGAGCCAGCAAGATGAGACTGGGATGTAAGATGGTCCTTTAACTGGAGATATCAAATGCCTTCTACTCTCATCTACCCATATGTACTTCCTCTTAATGACACACTGTCCTGATGACTAGGGTGACCAGATAGCAAGTATGAAAAATCAGGACAGAGTATGGGGGTAATAGGCACCTATATAACAAAAATCCCCAAATATCGGGACTGTCCCTATAAAATCAGGACATCTGGTCATCCTACTGATGACACACTATCAAGAAGACAATACTTCTATGCATGACATTACATCATCAAGGATAGTGATAAGGTTTTTGTGCTTGCTGATCTATAGATCAATCAATCCATCTGTTGTGGGGTTTTATACTGCTGCCCATCACTGTAGTATCTGAGCAACTTTTGTGTAGAATCAATAGTAGTAGTGAAGACCTTTGTGGTCTTCATGGAGTCTCTGGCACTTCTCCCTTTTCAAGTTCAAAACTCTGCTTGGAGTAGGGTTTTTCAGGGTGTTTTGGGGTTTTTTTGCGTGGAGATTGGTAAGGAGATAGGAACATTAGAGGGTGTCAGTGTTAGCTTTGGACTCCTTTCCATATAAAGGAGTAAATACTACTGGAAGGGAGATGTGTGAGTTGGGAATTCTAAGGCCCTGATTCAGGAAAGCATTTAAGGACATGATTAGGTTAGTGTGTTCCCATGTATATGGGCAGAGGAAGGGGAACTTTTGATATTCTTGTTGTGTATCCCCTTTTCACATCTTTTGAGGTTGTGCATGAATAGGAGAAAATGTGAAAAAAGTTTGGGGGGGAAAGGGTGTGAGAATACATGAGACCTACAACTGTATCTGTGAGGTCATCCATAGATAGTAAAAAGCTGGGTGGGGAGCATGTTCCCCATACACCCCACAGTGGCTCCTGGTAAAGCTTCTATCTCAGCTCTCTGATTTCTTTAATGTTATGGTTAGTATCAGTTCTTTTTCAGTACTTTCGGAACGATCTAATGAAACCTTTTAATATCCTCTCCAAGCAAGTCACCTTTGCTTGTAAATTTGTTATGATTATGCAATAACTCAGTATAGATTGTAAGTTCCTTAGAAATGGTCCATGACTCATTTATGTCCTGTACTAGCATATTGCTAGTACTTAACAAATAACTCTTAATAATAATTGCTTAAAAGCTATACTGAATTTTTTTCCAGGAGGGGGGATTATTCTTGACAGTTTTCTGCTTTCCTATTTGTCAAATAAATGCAGTATTTAATCATGCTAATGGACAGCTGCTATAGGAAATAGGACAACATGCAACTGTCCTTTTTGCTTTTTCCCTTTACTATTCTGATACAGAGTTAGGGAATAGGAGAGAAAAGATGAGGAGATCCCATCAGGTAACAATAAACTTCAAAGATGGCATAGATTCCTTGGGCCAGACTGTCAAAACTAGTGAGGAGGAAAACTTTAAGCATATATCCCAAAAATATATGCTCATTTAGGCTCTGAATAAAAAAAATACAGTATTAGAGCTATGGGAATAACAGATTTTTTGGTTCACTGACAATTCTGAAAAATAAATAAAATCATTTTGGGTTGACTGAATAACATATTTAAAAAAACTTTTCAGCCAATCCAAAAAAAATGGTGGTGAACAAAATGCTTTGTTTGTTTCAAAATAAAATGTTTCAATTATTTTTCAAGTACTTTTTAATTTTGGCCTAAAACAATTCAGCTAATGTTACCAAAAAAACACACCTCTCCCCTCCAAACCCCTCCCCACCCCCAAAATGTTCTGGTGACACCAAATCTGCATTTTTTTTTTTTTGCAACAAAAATGTTTTGGTTGAAAAATTCACCCAATTCTATGCAGTACAGCATCCTACACTTAAATAATAAGCCTTTTAAATGTGCAGGGTCAGACTGTACTTGGGTAACCCACTGGTGAATATATGTTGCAGGTTCCCCCTCTGTGTCAATCCACAGAGGATATGAGTTTTTACAGTCCCTAACACCAGAGCATTGTCTCTTTAACTCAAGCTGTAGCAGCTTATGCTTTTGTCTCTGGAAGTCCCCTGGTCAATCCCCAGTGTGTTGGCCAGGATGGCAGTTGTCACTCCTGGACTCTGTACAGATGCACAAAACCTATAAAGAGATTCTCATCTCTCTCTTTCACCCTGCTGCACCTGCAGCCACAATGTAGCGGTGGACTGCAGGCCTACCCTCCTCCTTATTCTTCTGCAGACAAAAGCTTCCCAAAAAGTGGAGAGTGAGCAGGAGCATGGCCCTACTTCCCCCTGGCATTAGTCAGGTCTGGATGGAGAAACACACTGTACCTTCAGAAATGATTGTGTAGCTGCTTTGTTAGCATATATTTCCAGGTAGCAATTAGGGAGCAATTCTACACGAGCCAGCCAGAGTTCCTTCTGAGATTCTGGCTACAGCATGGCTCATCCACACCCCATCCAGTATTCCTGAGAATGCCAAAGGCATTGTCAAGGTTCCTTCCCGACTCTGAACTCTAGGGTACAGATGTGGGGACCTGCATGAAAACCCCCCTACGCTTATTTTTACCAGCTTAGGTTAAAACTTCCCCAAGGTACAAACTATTTTACCTTTTGCCACTGGACTTTATTGCTGCCACCACCAAGTGTCTAACAAATATATAACAGGGAAAGAGCCCTCTTGGAAACTCCTTCCCCTCTCCCCACCCCCAAAATCCTCCCAAACCCTACACCCCCTTTCCTGGGGAAGGCTTGAGAAAAATCCTCACCAATTTGCATAGGTGAACACAGATCCAAACCCTTGGATCTTAAGAACAATGAAAAAAGCAATCAGGTTCTTAAAAGAAGAATTTTAATTGAAGAAAAAGTAAAAGAATCACCTCTGTAAAATCAGGATGGTAAATACCTTACACGGTAATCAGATTCAAAATACAGAGAATCCCTCTAGGCAAAACCTTAAGTTACAAAGACACAAAAACAGGAATATACATTCCATTCAGCACAACTTATTTTATCAGCCATTTAAACAAAACAGAATCTAACGCATATCTAACTAGGTTGCTTACTAACTCTTTACAGGAGTTCTGACCTGCATTCCTGCTCTGGTCCCAGCAAAGGCAACACACAGAGAGAGAGAGAGAGAGAGAGAACCTTTGTTTCTCCCCCACCTCCAGCTTTGAAAGTATCTTGTCTCCTCATTGGTCATTTTGGTCAGGTGCCAGCGAGGTTATCCTAGCTTCTTAACCCTTTACAAGTGAAAGGGTTTTTCCTCTGGCCAGGAGGGATTTAAAGGTGTTTATCCTTCCCTTTATATTTATGACAGGCATAATAGCCTGTAGCTGGCAGGCATTTAATTGCATGCAATAATGTATTTTCTTTTAAAAGCTTACAGTTCCATTAGTGACACTTACATAGCTGTCAAAATCACATTATCCCCAGTGCTTTTTTGAATAGATACTGCAGGAGCTTTGTTATGAATTATCAGTTTTTGGGGGGAAAAACCAAGATCCATTTGTGGAATGATATTCTTTGTGTTTTCTCAAGTTTTTGTTGTAATCCTTCTCTGTGTAAGTAGGTCAAACAGTTTGCAGTGTGAACGAAAAGCTGTAAGATGTAGCTGTCAAATGATGGCACTCTTTCCTTGTCATTCTCAGGTGCATTAGTCATTCGGAGAATCAAACAGGCCTTGGCAGATCAAAGAGCTGTTACATACATCTTCATTTAAGACAGTCTGAAAAAACTCAGTGGATAGAAAAGGAGAGAATTCTGAGACTGACGGCATATTTCTTTAATCAGCATGAGGATTTATTTGTGATGTTTAATTATACAGGATACACAGTGCTATAATCCTTAGCAGATAACTTGGTCATAGCAGTATGATTCTGCTACTGATGTTTACTGCATATGGATTACTTACAGCTAAATCAATCCTTCCTTCATTGTTCTAATATATGATCATTCAGAGAGATGTGAACACACAGGCATAGTGGAAACCTCCACTTTTGCAAGCTACATAATTTAGTTTGCCAGGCATCCATCTATAGCTTGTGGTACAATCATTACAAACTACAAATGGAAATAATATTCAAAGCACAAACGACGTACACTTCCTAGCCAAGATCATTCAAATTGAACTATTGCCCTTGTGGTCTAATAACCAGGTCTGGGCATCTGTTCTTTGTCATTTTGGTGTAAATAGTATTGGGTTACATCAGGTAGGTTTGTCGGGAGATTGCAAAATAAGTAATGTTATGCTCTCAAATCAAAACATTGGTTCAGGATTATCCCCTTCCATGTGAAAACTCACAGGAGGGCCCCTTCAAGGTATGCCTTGTGGAATATCCTCCATTATGCTTCCTTGGGGTTGGGAGAGGAATTTTTGTAAGTGGCTTCAGTCCCCAGACACACTGGAAATGACACTACTGTTTTTTAAAACTTCCCTTTAGATTCCCATCTAGACTGGGGCGGGAGGGACTGGGGGAGACAGTGATGAAATCTCTCTGCAGTGGCAGAGAGAGATCTATGCATAGAGGATGCCTGCTGCTAGCAGATCAACAGGTTAGGATCCAGCCTTTGATTTTTAAAACATGCTTAAAACATTTGTGATTAATGGGCTGGTGGAAAGACAAAGGCCTGCAACATTCCAAAAGAATGATTGTAAGAAGCATTATGTTGTACACTGTGCAAATGCCAGAAGCATGCTATCTGATTTTTTGGACTGTGTTCTAATTCTGCTGCAACTTCATTATTTTATATATCCTTCAAACGGGGAGAGTGCTCTTACACTGAGGGGGGGAAAAACATGTAATTAGAGAGAGGAAAGATATCCAACTGATTAATCAGAGAGTAAATTGCGAAATCTGACTGTAATCAACAGAAACTTAACTCAGCCACAAACTGTTCTGTTTACGCTATTGGCTGTGAAAAACCCTTCCACTTTTTATGTGAATTATTAGTGGGAATTGTCCCTACTTTCACAGGAATGTTCTGAGGATGAATTAGTTATTATTTGTAAAGTGCTATAAAAATGAAAAGAAATGAAAAGTGCAATCTGAGAACTAAGCATTCCCATTGTTTCACCTATTACTCCTGCCTACTGAGTGATCATTAACTCTTAACAATTTGCAACCTCTATTTAAATTTGTTGTGCATGGTCCATGCTATATAAATAACAAATCATAATGTTGCATTTGTATCATAATGTTTCACTTTGTAGTACACGGTAATAACTACATTATGACACCATGAAAATACCCAGTGTCCTAGTGACTGTAGCTATCTAAGATTCATGACTTTCTGAAACAGTGTACACCACCGGATTATACCCAAATTGCCCCCAGAAGGTAATATTTCAAAAAATAAATATTGTAGCATTACACCATCATATCAGCAAAGTGCTTGCAAAATTGGGCAAAAAAAGGGGGGGGGGTTGGGGGGAAAAGCCAAACCAGAATCCCTTTGGATTTACCTATAGGTGCTTATCCTTTCTAAAATTGGCATAATATGTATTGTAATAACTAAGGTTTCAATTTGGCAAGGTGTTTAACCATATGTCTGACTTTAGGCATGTGAGTAAAAATAAGCATGTACTTAAATACCCTCCTGTTTGGGCCTAAATTTAAAATTATAAATGATTTCATAAATCATTTTGAATAAATGTCCTACTGGATGAGATAAAGAATGTAGGATTGTTTAGTGTTGGCACTTGATTGAAGAAAGACAGCTGGTGAAATGCTAATCATCTACTGTATTTGAAGAGTGTGAGCACCAGGGAAGGAAGTGTGATCTAATTCTAAGGGAATACAAAATGAGGAGTGAGCTAAAAGTTAGACTAAATATAAGGAAAATCTTCCTAACAATAACATCTCAGGTCTACGGAAGAAATCATCATTGTTTCAGTGAATTGAAATTGAAAATTATTCAACACCTCTCAAACAAAATAAATGAATATGCTTGGGGGTTGGATAAAATGAGACCTGAATTTACCCCAAGTTCGATTTCTAAATTAAAATATTGGGAGTTGTCAGTAAAAAACAATCCTGTGGTGACCCAATAGATTTATTTCTTCTCATATCTCCGACATATGATCACTGTAGCACAGTTTCCGGTTAGTTGGGGAGTCGGGGGTGTTACTAGTCTTTGTTTTCTCTATCATTTACTGTCTTTTATGGATTAAGCTTTCAAGAATGTGTACTTCCAATGTTGTTGTTTCTTGGGGATTTGTCCCTGTGTATATAGCATTATCTCTTTTCTGATGTTTGATTTTTCTTTGACTATAAAGACTAAGATTTTTGGAGTGAGTTAATTATAGCTAGGGCTGCAGATTTGTCACAGCATTTTGTAATAAAAAATTGTGGAGCAGTCACAGTAAATTTAGTAAACGTCACATTTTTCAAAAAGCAAAGGAGTACTTGTGGCACCTTAGAGACTAACAAATTTATTTGAGCATAAGCTTTCATGAGCTACAGCTCACTTCATCGGATGCATGCAGTGGAAAATACAGTGGGGAGATTTTATATACACAGAGAACATGAAACAATGGGTGTTACCACACACACTGTAATGAGAGTGATCAGGTAAGGTGAGCTATTACCAGCGGGGGGCGGGGGGGGAGCCTTTTGTAGTGATAATCAAGATGGGCCATTTCCAGCAGTTGACAAGAACATGTGAGGAACAGTGAGGGGAGGAATAAACATGGGGAAATAGTTTTACTTTGTGTAATGACCCATCCACTCCCAGTCTTTATTCAAGTCTAATGTAATGGTGTCCAGTTTGCAAATTAATTCCAATTCAGCAGTCTCTCGTTGGAGTCTGTTTTTGAAGGTTTTTTTTTGTTGAAGAATTGCAACTTTTAGATTCTGCTATTCCACACAATAATAGCATCCTATTTTCATCAAGCCTTGAATAAAAATGTATTTTTACAATATTCCCCCTCCCTTTTTTAATTTCTGTCTCTCCATATGAGCCTGATCCAAAGTCCACTTAAGTAAAAGTAATGATTCATATTTACTTTAATTTATTTCTGTGTTAATATGGATTTGGTAGGAGGGCAGTAATCTTCAAATATATTGATGACATATTGATATTTTTTGTTCATGGTACCATTTTCAAATATGAATATCTTGTATGCCTCCCATGTAATGAAACAGTATTATGACTGAAATAATTCCAAATTTCTCTGTTGCATTTACATTTATTTTGAGTGGTTGTATCCTCATCGTGGAGTTTTCTCATGTATTCATTTCAAAGCCTAGATGCCTTTGAGGGTGAAATGTACCCATTCTATTGCAAAATCCTTAGCTTTACCTATGATATGTAATACATTTACAACACAAGCACGCACAGGCCTGGATAGTCGTATAGCTGTCTTTATTTTATTTATTGTTTGTGGGGGGACCGTGATGGGGGTGAACTCCCCACACTGGCCCTGCAAGAATTGAATTGAGTCAAGTGCGCCCAATCAGCCATTTAGGCTGCAGTCTGGAAGAATTAAGCGTGGGACGAAAGCCCTAATTATAGGAAGCTTGCCTGTGTGGGAACAGGTGGTGCTTGTATAAAGACAGGATATTGGAAGCAAAGGAGGCACCTGTGAGGTAATCTGCAGTCACTCCCTAGGAGAAGGGAAATGTGTTTGGAGATTATAGAGACAAGTAGCCTATGGTTACCCCTGGGGAGGAGGGAGTTGAGAGACTGGCAAACCCAGAATAATGGGGAAGGCCAGGAGGTAAGGAAGAGGCTCGGGGGAAGGCAGCAAGGAACCAAACCTTGGCTGCTGTTTAGAGAGTCCCTGAGCCAGAACCCAGAGTAGAGGGTAGGCCTGGGTTCCCCTACCGGCTACTGAGGGAATGGAATCTGGGGGAGTGAATGGGAGGACTGCCTGCGACTGCTGGTGAGTATGGACTTTGATACATATTCCTCCCTCTTCTCTTTCCTGCCCGTGCCTGAAAGTGAAAACCACATAGTAACCTGGCCTGATGATGCAGAGGTTCCTGGAACGAGAGAGGGGCTGCAGGCTGAGAGAGTGGGAGAGTGTAACCACTGGAAGGGGCACTGGTCTGGCAGAGTCAGCCCCCAGAATGACCAAGAAGAGGTGCCATCCTGTGGTGAGTAGAGCACCTGGTGACAGCGAGACAGAACTTTCTCCTGAAGGTGATTATCCTGACTCTACCAAGAACTAAGCATCTCTATCACTCTCCCCTCCAAATGCAAGACCCATTTCTTTGACCTAGCTTTCTCAAATATAAACACGTAGCAACAGGTTTGCTTATTTAAACCAACAACAAGACACTCCATTGCACGTGCTTCTTTCTATGGGGAAAGGATCTGAGAATAACCAGGATAAATGTATTCACATTGCCTAATGCACTACTGAAAGGGGCTCAGATACTACTGTGTTGAGCGTGGTATAAAAACCTATAAGGAATGGAATTGGTTTTGAGATGATTTGAGGCAGATGGTTTTGAGGCTTTTCAGCTGGAGGATCTGAGTTTTGGCTAAGAATTTTGTATTAATCTGAATATTAAAACAAATATATAAAAATATGTATAAAGCATATGTTTTATATCAAAGACTTAATGTATCAGAGCATATATTATTTATACTTGAAAGCAGCTACTTTCATATATTTCAGTTCTTGCATGTAATATACTGTATATTTAAAAAAAGTTATGGGCTAGATCCTCAGCTGCAATAAATCAGCATAGCCCATTGAACTGAATGGAGCTACACTGCTTTACACCAGCTGAAGATCGACTGGCACATAAACTCTTTGTACATAAAACACATGTTTTACATTGCACGATTTCAGATGTGGACTGGATGTCACGGAAGGGCAAGGTTCGAGCTGGTTCAAACCAATGCCCTCACTCCCAGTTGTTAGTTTGGAGTAATCTCTTCTACAGAAATAATGAGAAACCCTTTGTATTCAGTAGTGCTGAGTGTTTAGGATGCTGCTCATCTACAGATCATAAGGCTGTAAAATGAAAAACTTGGCAACCCTCTTTTCCTGTTTATGGCCTCAATTCAGCAAAGCACCTAAGCTTATGATCAAAGTTAAGCACATACTTAAGGGCTTTGCTGATTCAGAGTCTGAACTGGAATGGAATTACTCACATGCTTAAAATTAAGCATGTGCTTAAGTGCTTTGAATTGTGGCTTGTAAGCAGTGGTAAAAGTCAGTTTCTAGGCACTGTGAAAATATGCAAAGCCTCATTTACACTCCTGATAGTAACTTTCTTTTAGGGTCCAAATCCTAAAATATAGAAGGCTATAAAGTGTCTATGGTTAGGCAATTTAGCAAACAGAGGGAACTGTACATCATCCAAATACTGCACTAGTGATTAAATATTGGATGACTTGGTTACTAATGATTATTGACTTTCCTATTCTTTATCCATTCTAAGTACTCTAAGGATAACACAAAATGTCACTGCTTTGTCTGAAAGTAATTGGAAAATCTAATTTATTTTATGATCTTTCAGAGAAGCTAAGACAATATATTAGCTGTCATAAATATAAAGGGAAGGGTAAACACCTTTAAATCCCTCCTGGCCAGAGGAAAAACCCTTTCACCTGTAAAGGGTTAAGAAGCTAAGATAACCTCGCTGGCACGGGACCAAAATGACCAATGAGGAGACAAGATACTTTCAAAGCTGGGGCAGGGGAAACAAAGGGCCCTCTCTGTCTGTGTGATGCTTTTGCCGGGACCAGAGCAGGAACGCAGGTCAGAACTCCTGTAAAGAGTTAGTAAGCAACCTAGTTAGATATGCGTTAGATTCTGTTTTGTTTAAATGGCTGATAAAATAAGCTGTGCTGAATGGAATGTATATTCCTGTTTTTGTATCTTTTTGTAACTTAAGGTTTTGCCTAGAGGGATTCTCTGTTTTGAATCTGATTATCCTGTAAGGTATTTACCATCCTGATTTTACAGAGGTGATTCTCTTACTTTTTCTTTAATTAAAATTCTTCTTTTAAGAACCTGATTGCTTTGTCATTGTTCTGAAGATCCAAGGGTTTGGGTCTGTGTTCACCTATACAAACTGGTGAGGATTTTTATCAAGCCTTCCCCAGGAAAGGGGGTGTAGTGCTTGGGGGGGGGGGGATATGTTTCCAAGTGGGCACTTCCCCTGTTATTAGACACTTTGGTGGTGGCAGCGTTTAACCTAAGCTGGTAAGAACAAGCTTAGGGGGTCTTTCATGCAGGTCCCCACATCTGTACCCTAGAGTTCAGGGTGGGGAAGGAACCCTAACATTAGCGTATATTTCTTTACATGGACTCCAGCAGGTTGCATGGTGACTCATAATGGTGGTAACTTTTTAAACTGATCAGTGCAAACAGAATATGGTAAAAGCTGCTAAGTAACTTTCATTAAAGCAATCAGAACTGACATATAGCAGCCTTTGAAAATGAAGCATATAATTATAACCACATCTCTATTCTATAGATTTGCAGGATACTGGTAACCTCTTTTTTTTTTTTTTTTAATTGGAAGAAGAATAGTCACTTCATATATATTGGTCTCCCTGGATGCATATACCTGTAACCCCAAGTCAGAGCAGCAAATAATATACTGTCAAGCTGGAACGGCATTTGAAATGGTGTCCCGCAGGGATCTGTTCTGGATCCAGTTCTGTTCAATATCTTCATCAAAGATTTAGATAATGACATATAAAGTTTGTGGATGATGCAACCTCTACCAGCTTGGTAAGTGCTTTGGAGGATAGAATTAAAATTCAAAATGATCTGGACAAACTGGAGAAATGGTCTGAAGTAAAAAGGATGGAATTCAATAAGGACAAATCCCAAGTATTCCACTTAGGAAGGAACAATCAGTTGCACACATACAAAATGGGAAATGGCTGCCTAGGAAGGAGTACTTCAGAAAGGGATCTGGAGGTCCTAGTAGATCACAATCTAAATATGAGTCAACAGTGTAATACTGTTGCAAAAAAAGTAAACATCATTCTGGGATGTATTGGCAGGAGTGTTGTAAGCAAGACACGAGAAGTAATTCTTCCTCTCTACTCTGCACTGATTAGCCTCAACGAGAGTATTCTGTCCAGTTCTGGGTGCCACATTTCAGGAAAGATGTGGACAAATTGGAGAAAGTCCAGAGAAGAGCAACAAAAATGATTAAAAGGTCTAGAAAACATGACCTATGTGGGAAGATTAAAAAAAAAATGGGTTTGTTTTGTCTGGAGAAGAGAAGACTGAGAGGGGACTTGATAACAGTTTTCAAGTACATAAAAGATTGTTATAAGGATGAGTGAGTAAAATTGTTCTCTTTAACTTCTGAGGAGAGGACAAGAAGCAACGGGGTTAAATTGCAGCAAGGGAGGTTTAGGTTGGACATTAGGAAAAACTTCCTGACTGTCCAGTAATTAAGCTCTGGAATAAATTGCCTAGGGAGGCTGTGGAACTTCCATCATTGGAGATTTTTAAAAGTAGGTTCGACAAACATCTGTCAGGAATGGTCTAGATAATACTTAGCCCTCCCATGAATGCAGGAGATGGGACACGACATCTCAAGGTCCCTTCCAGTTGTATGATTACGATTTTTTTGAAGGATCCCAAAAGATTTTTACATGCTACATACTAAAGTTTCACAGGTCTGAATGATAGCTACTTCTGGGGTGGAATTTACCGCAACAATACACATACAATTCCTACCTGTCTTTATTTAAAAGCACACTTTTTAATTTTTCAATGAGAGCTTCTTGGTTTTATGCCTTTAAACATGACTTAGTTAACAAAGCATACGTGCTTATAATATTTATAAATAATGGTTGAATTTTTTTTTTAAGATGTGATATTTCTCTTAACTTTTCCTTGATCTTCTGTGCTTTGGTCATTTTAAAACATGCAATCTTTACATGGAAAAGACAACAGTATGTGGAGTACACACACATACTCCACCTGCATTGGGGAAATATATACAAAATTCTCTTTGTGCAGTGGGTTGAAACATTATTTAACCTTTAAAAAGGTGGCATTATCCAAACTGTCATCCCATTGAGAGCCAGATTGTGACTCCCTTACTCACACTGACTTCCATGGGACTACTTGAACAAGTAACTCCTCACCAATGTAAGGGGTTCACGATGTGGTCTGAGTGAGTAAGAGAATTTATCTACTCTTCCTTCAATGGGACTTGCAGGATTTGGTTCCAGTTTGTGGTCTTCACAGGGTAAAATATTCCATGTGTTTTGGGCTGGGACACATTTAAAATGTGGCCCATGATAATCTGAACAGGACTTTTGCATTCAACAAACTAACTTGTAACTTCTGAATGCATATCTCCTCTTTCTTAAATAATTAACTACTTTCTATTCTAGCCAGATGTCTCCTAAACTTATAGCGCTTGCAAAAATGTCATCTGACTTTTTCCCCTTCAATCTAGTGTTGCTTTCTTTATCAAGCCTGTACCCTATACAATCTGCTTGGATGTTTTAAGACATTTGAATGGATTAGTAGCTAACAAAGGTGTCTTGAATGGTTCTTAAATCCTTCTCATGGATACCTGCTAATGTTAAGTTGCTTTAACGTTCAGTACCTGTATACGTTTTTATTAGTAATGCCACAAGAAAAGGTAATCATTATGGACCCAGTTCTTTCTCTCTAGTTGTATGACCCATCACCTGCCTCGTGCTGAGCACCCACCTGAGAGTTTGGAAGTTTAGGGTGCTCAGCATGTTACAGAAGATGTTTAGTACCTTGTAGAATCTGATCCATAGGGCCAGATTCAAAGGCCACAGAAGTCAATGGGAATCTTTTCATTGACTTCAGTGGGCTATGGATCAGTACCTAAGAGAAGCTGTTTCTTATATTCTCTGAACTTTGCCACCATCCCCCATAAAATAATGTGGCGAATCTTCCTTAAAAATTCGTCCACTTAATTTCTGCTAGGGATGAATAAACTGGTTTGGATCAAATATGAACCATTCCACCATAACCTTAGTACCTTTGTCCAGAATGCATGCTTTTCCATATATAAAAAGCACCTATTTAATTTTTGTAGTCTAAATTCATATTTGTTTTAGCAATAGCTTTAGTAGTTTGAGAAAGCTGCTGGAATCTATTGTGGAATGCAAAGAACTTTTAAACCCTCAGAATTCACATTATGTAGTAAAAATCAGAGAGACACTCCAGAAAATAAATGAGTCATTTATTTAACTCTTGGCTGGCAATACAGAGTGTATAGAGGACAAGTAAAGGCAAATAATAAGGGATTCTAATGTAATGAGTTTTTTCTTACAGACTTTTGGAAGATTATCAAGAAAAACCCTCTAATTTTTAGTGGATGGAGGACTTGCAGCTTGTCTTTTTTGAGGGAGCTGGGGGAGGTTTGTCTTGTCATATTCACACTTCTGCAATTTGTGAGTGCTTTGTCCTGCTCTGGGATTTTAACTTTCCCATAATGGTGAATGAAGAAAGACCCTGTCCTTGAATATCTCCTTGCTGTCAAGTCCCAAAATATAGAATGTTCAGATGCTATAATTACTTGAAAGGCCACTTATACCCTAGATTTTCTTTTCCCTTGTCTGCCCCCTTGAGAGTCATTTGTTATAACTGCTGAAGAAGCAAGGTTATTTGTATTTCTTCATGCTGAAAAGTACTCTCCCTTAAAATATTATTCATAACCACAAATTCATGAAGTCTCCAGCACTAATAAGCCTATTGAATATCATAGGTGTTTATGAAAACACAACCTGTAGGGTCACTGTTTCAAGGGGAGTCTTGGAATGATATTTTCTACCTTGCATGCTGGACCCAAATGACAGACTATTCTCAGCAACTAACCTCCAAGCTCCAACCATTACTACGATATATACAGAGAAAGAGACTCATAATTCACATTTTGTTGCCCTAGCTGTAATAGGACTGCTATAGAATATTTTACACACTAAAAATAGTATCTCTGAACCTTATAAGAAGTTTAGGAAGAAATCAAATATTTATTTTAATGCTTTCTTAGTTACGTCAAAATATAAATACTGTATTTAGACTTGAAGACAGCTACAATGCATTGCCAATAACAGTGTACTGCTTAATTCTCCTCTGACTCCAGTGCTAAAGAGGGTCCCTAAGACTCATTGGGGAACCCTCCTAAGCCAGTATCTCCTGTTCCAAGTTTGCCTAAAAGAATCCCTGTGGGGCAGGGAACACGGTAGCTGAAGACGGAACCTTAGAGATTAACCTTGTGGCACCTTAGAGATTAACAAATTTATTTGAGCATAAGCTTTCGTGGGCTACAGCCCACTTCATCGGATGCATGCAGTGGAAAATACAGTAGGACGATTTTATATATACAGAGAACATGAAACAATGGGTGTTACCATACACACCATAACGAGAGTGATCAGTTAAGGTACGCTATTACCAGCAGGAGAGGGGGGAGGAGAAAAAAACCTTTTGTAGTGATAATCAAGATGGGCCATTTCCAGCAGTTGACAAGAATGTGTGAGGAACAGTGGTGGGGCAGGGGGGAAAATAAACATGGGGAAATAGTTTTACTTTGTGTAATGACGCATCCACTCCCAGTCTTTATTCAAGCCTAATTTAATGGTGTCCAGTTCGCAAATTAATTCCAATTCAGCAACCTTTCATTGGAGTCTGTTTTTGTAGTTTTTTTATTATAATATTGTGACTTTTACGTCTGTAATTGAGTGACCAGAGAGATTGAAGTGTTCTCCGACTGGTTTTTGAATGTTATAATTCTTGACGTCTGATTTGTGTCCATTTAGTCTTTTATGTAGAGACTGTCCAGTTTGGCTAATGTACATGGCAGAGGGGCATTGCTGGCACATGATGGCATATATCACATTGGTTAGATGTGCAGGTGAACGAGCACATTCAGGAGACACTGGTTTTTGGGTGGAATGTTTCAGCCAAAACCCAAAATATTTTGGCTGAAAACGGAAATATTTTTATTGTGAAATGCTGTCACAGTGCTTCATGGGGGTGATTTGGGTTTATTGTACTCCCATTCTCTCTATAGGCTAGGCTTCCTGGTTGGGCATGCTGTACCACAGTCTCCCCTCTTGGTGAGAGGAGGTGGTGTCACATGGGCATGGTTCATATGGAATGTAAACTTGAACTGGGGAGTCCAGCTGTTACAGGGTGGCTGACCCCAGTTAATGAAGCAAGCCCAGTGCTCTTTTTCCAGAAAAGATGCTCCCAGTTTGGCCACTTTGATGTGCCACCTCCTAAGATCAGAGACAAACCCAATGATCATGAGTCCTCATGAACATCAGTCACGAACTAATAAAATTGACTGGAGGAAGTCTGTGAGGAAAATAGCATAAAGACTAAAAGTTGTATGCAATCTTGCAACTTGTGATAATCTGTTGGAGGAAATTGGAACAGAGTTGCTTTTTTGCTTTCCTTAGTGTACTCTGATATACAGATATACTGCAAGAGAGTGCTTGTAAACCCTCTAATAGCAAGTGAGAACAATTTTTTTTTTAAATTTGAGTATAGTCTGTCTATAAAGACAGTAGCAGCTTTTAAAAATAAATTGTAAAATTAACTAAATGCACAAGGCAAATTTCTAAATACAGTGTAACATCCCTCAATGAGGGAAAAAGAGTGGAGAATATATATGGAACTAATCATCCCCTGCTAAAATTAATCCGCAGACATGGAAAGGTTATGTGAAAAAAACAGTTGGTTGAAAAGCCACAGAGCCCATTTAAAAAAAAAAAAAGAAAACTATATCCACCTCCAAGAAAAAAATCCACACTAATATAATGTTTTACCAATCGTCACACTCCTCCATCTCCTCAATGTTGCATTCTCTTTCTCTAGATTGTCTTCGTTGTCGAGTAAGCACTTTTGGCCAGGGACCGTCTATTATTGTGGGTTTGTTATAGCACCTAGTAAAAGGAAGTCTTGATCTTGATTGGGTCCTCTAGGTGCTACTGTAATACAAATAAGTAATAACTACTCACATTATTTCCTCATGATGTGGGCTTAATAGAGTAGATATGCCGCTTTTAATTGTGTGCAGCCTGCAGAAGTGAATTGAGCCAAATTATTTTTCTCCACCAAACATTTTACAGTATGCTGCTATTCCCTCTCTCTCCTGTAAGTCTATATTGAAGGATTATCCAGTTTCAGGCTGCTGTGGGTCTCAAGTTTGACTGTTTATACATTCTATAGGTTGTTACAATACATTGGATACATCTTTTGCGTTTAACTTTTCTTGTAGCAATGTTTTTGTGGAATAATGTTAGAGCAAAATGAATGAATGAGGCCCTCATTCCTGGGTGGGGAGACTGGCAGTTGATCAAATAAATGCTTAATAGTGGATCAACTGTCCAAATTGTGCTTCCATAGCTGTGCCAATTGCTGCAGGAGGAAGGAAAAGCCAATGGGTGACCTTAAAAGCCTTCAAAACTAAGACAACAGCCCTGCTGTTTTCTTCTCCTAAAATCTGTCCACTAGAAGAGGACATTTCAGCATGTTTACATTGATTATTCCCCGTCCATGAGGTTTGAGGCTCTTGTGTTCCAAGAGTTTTTGGTAAAATTGTAGCAAACTTGTTGTTGTGGGTATACGTTATATGTAGAGTAGAGACAAGCAGAACTTCTTAATTATGTGTCATAGGTTCCATATTGCAAAATGCTAATACATATTCTCTTAGCATAGTAATAATGGTGGGTGTTTCTGAAGCTGGAAAACTGCGTTCTGTTCCCACCATTTCCATGAAATTCATTGCCATGATGTGCACCAGAGAGACAACTGTGAAGCTGCCAGATAGACACGATTTGTTACAAAGCTTTATAGTATTGCAGCAGGGTTGGCTGATTCTATCACCAGTGAGCTTCAGGCTCAGCCATCTGTTTCTTTTATGCTGCCCTAAAACTGATTAGAATTGAAAGTACTTTGTCATTAAGTCATAACACTCAGGTGCAAGGGAGAGTGCTCGAAGAAAGTTTGCCTGGGGCACCAAGAAAGCCTAAGGGTATAAATGCCAGCTTCAAGGGAAGCTCCGTACTCATCAGTCTAAAAGGATTAAAACATTGAACATGGTAGATTTATGAAGATGTTAGAATTTAAGGGTTTTTTTTAATTAGTCCCTTTGCCGAAGTTTTCCATTAGTTATAGAAATGAGCAGAAATGCCAAGTATACTAGTGTCTTGGAGGTAGCCTATAAAACATTACTTTTTGTCACTCTCGGATATACATGAAGGTTATAGAGTACCAATACTTGGAAAAGTTGCCCTTACTAAGCATTAGGCTCCTACATGAATAGAGAAGAGAAGTTGGAAATATGAAGATTAAAAATTGAATCTTAAACATAACTCAGTACACTAAAGCTGGATGAATTTTAAGAAAATGACAAATAGCCTTAAAATAAATCCAAACACTGTAGTAGGAGATAACATATAATTCACTTTTCCTCATTATTTGTTTCATACCCAAAATTGTGGTAGGTGCTTCATAGAAAAAGTAAACCCCCGCAGAGATTACAATCTGCATTTAAAAGTATATGTAAGCAAGAGGAAAAATCAAAAATGTGGAATGGGGAAGATAGGACAAGAGTAATAATATAAATTGTTACATAGTTTAGGCATATGCCCATCTTGATGTTTCTTTTAAATCCTTGTCTGCTGGCAACATGGGGGGAGTATGCTTATAGAAGGGATTTCAATGAAGAGAGGGTTGTAGCATGGGGAGTGGGATTTGAGGGAGAGTGGGGATTGGAAGGGAGGTAGGCTGTTCCATGCACAGGGAGCTGCATGAAAAACAGCATGAAGGAGGGAAGTGGGAGAAACAAATGACATAGCTTCTTTGATGCCCCTCAGTGAAATGGAGGAGGAAAGAGGGCATGCAAAGAAAACAAGGTCAGAGGTACAAAGAGGGGTGCAATGAGGTGTAGGACCTTGAAAGCAGGACAAAATTTGAGTTTGATATGACTTTTAAGTAAAGGGACTTGAAGTAGGGAAGAGGAGATGGGCAGTGAGCAATGGGCCAGCTTACTGGGTTTTTTTGTTACAATTTTTGTTCTCTATTTTAGTTTTCCTTAATGCTTTCAGCAACAGCTAATAAGGCTGGCTGTCAATTTCAGTTCAGGACTTTTCTGGGGTTGAAGGAGTTGACTTTGAACAGCCTTCCTTCTATTTTTCTTATTTGTTTAAAATGTCCAAATAACTTTGTATTTTTAACTTTGATGCCTGCATTCCACCCACCCTAAAGGTATCCTATTTTTATTTCACTTCTCTAGACCCAGACAAAAGTCAGGTTTCCAAAACCATGTCTGTAATAGACATTAAATCTCAAATTTTCAGAAAGGTGACCAGCTCACAAGAAGCTTAAGGCATGAGGATTCTTTGCTATTTCAGCTGCATACTTGCTGATTGTACTATTCTTTTACTCTCTCTCTGCCCATTCTGTTCCTATGAATAGGCAGGATACATAAAATTATAATGATCCTTCTGTCTGGACTAAAGCAGTCAGGCAAAATGCAGGAATATGCACTCATAAATGCTTCCCAGGGTTATGCTGTGGCCTTTACTACAAGATTTAAATGAGGGCCAGCACATAGTTTTGGTTCACCAAGAGCAGACTGGAGACTAGACTGCCTCAGAGGCTGTCTACACTGCAACTAGAGGTATGATTCAGCATGTGTAGGCATATTCACACTGGCTTTAATCTAGCTAGTGTGACTACAAAAAATAGTAGTGAAGATGTGATAACATGCATGGGCTTCAGTCTGGACTGTACAAGCCTACCTGGAAAACCCTTGGAATGTATTTGCATACATGTATTTGCCTAGGTCTTTATCTTCACTGCTATTTTTACTGTGCTAGCTAGATTAAATTAGCATGGGTATACCTACTTGAGCTGCAACCATGCCTCTTATTGCAGTGTAGACTAACCCAGAGTCACAAGCTGTTTTTTGGCTTCCCTTGGCTCCTAGAGTAATTTGCACCCTATACCTGGCAGAGATTACTTCCTGCTTTGAAATGGCATAGACATGTTGGCCAGTGCATTTGGATGGGGGGCAGGGTAGAGAATCAAGGGTCTGCCCTCTTCACACCCACCCTAGGCCCCCACTTGGACTGCAACATGGGTAGCTCATGAGGGGCTTATGCTCCTTTACACTGCTGTATGGGTATGCACCATGGGTCCCAACTGTACCTTTAGATTCCAAGTTCTTTGGGGGCAGGTATCGGCTCTTACTATATGTTTGTACAGCAACCAATGCTATAAAACCTGATCCTGATAGGAGCCTCTGGTTACTGCCATGATATAAATGTAAAATAGATCTGGGCAAAGAAAGATCGTTCTGTTTCACAGAGCATTTTGATATTCCAAACTCAAAATTCAAATTTTCATATTTGGAATGAAAACCCACAATTTTGAAATCCTCCATGAAAGGGAATGGAGCCTACCAGGCAGACAGCTGCAGAGCTTTGGACCTGGAAGCCTTGGCTGCTGAGGAGCTGGGCAGGCAGCAAGCTGGCAGAAAACCAGGAGATTTCCATCAGAAATATTCCAGCAGGTGGGATTCCACTAGAATAATACCTGGTGTCTGAAAGAACTTCATGGAGAATATTCTAATTTTGACGAATCAGCAAATTCTGGCAAAAAGAAGTTTCTTCAGAATTTCTCCAGTCAACTCTAATAATAAATAATAATGAATATGCTTGAAAATTAAAATGAGACCTAACTGTACATTCACCAATTGTATGTGTCCCTTTAATTTTCTATCTTAAAAATGTAAGTTACCAGTCAAACAGGAAATCAAAGCCCCTGGATCATCTGAACAGGTACTGTATAGGCAGCAGCTGCATTGCAAGCATCCCTCAGCAATATGCAATAGTACACTACCTTAGTGCATGTGATCATGACTCCTCATATCCCAGTGGCTGTACAGCCCTCTACTTCCCAGGGCTAAAGGAGGTCTCCCTTAACTCAGCTGGTAAAGGCTAGTGTGTTTGATGCTGCATTTGATCCCCATTGACAATCAAAGCATGTATATGTACCCAGAGCTCAACTTTGACCTAGACGAACCACTAAGGTTAGAAGATAGTCTTTCTGCCTATTTCAGTTTTGGTCTCTCTGCTGACTCTGCCAATATGGGTGTCAATTATTGGATTTTTGGATAGCGGTTTTGTGTGGTAGGCACTTGTCCAAATGGTACAAAACTAAGACCACAGACTGCATATTACTGAGCAGACATCCGGTGGTACTGGTAACTTGTAATCCTTACTTACGTGGGTTGGATTCTTTCCAGTGTCCTAGATGTATATAGCTCCATCTCAAAATGTTTTGGTAAACTTAGTGCTCATGGAAGTGAATGAATAGTAGCAGTGGTTAGAGCCAAATGTAGTATAAATGTGGTGAAACTGAGGGCGCTTTCCAAACAATGAATAAGGAGATCTTACAGATGGCAGTAGTGTTGTAATAAGGGGGAGAATCTTTTTTCCTCCAAGAATAGTTCAACAAAGAAGAAAAAGCAGGGAGATGGAAACCATCAGTATTTGTGTGTAAGTTCTGTAGTGACACGAAGATTTCCAAAAGCAGTGAATGTAGCACATGCACCCTTTACCCGGTTTTACGGAGCATTTATTTGGAGATTTAAAGACCTGGAAAATAAGCCACTTTACTTAAGGAATTTAGAATTCACCATAATTGTCCTTGTTCCAATAGCCCTTATGAATCCAATGAAATTATATAAACCTAAAACAATCCTCTTAGCACCCAGGGAGCTAAAATCCAGTGGTAAACATGCTTCTCACACAACACATGAGTACCAGAGGCTCGATAGCACAATTAGGCAAACTGCCCACCAGATGGTTCAATCGCTTATTGTGGATAATCACATGAAGTGATACAGTATAAAAATAGAGGAGAAACCAGCCTGCAGTCTGTATATTATGTAAAATGTGGGGCTAAATACTTACAGTTCACTTGCAGAAGCTTTCATTTTACAAATTAGCATTTAAGAGAATTCATGCTACTGCAGCAGTATTGTGGCAAATACCCAGCAGAATCTGCTTTTTCACCACAATGATCTGAAAACTGCAACTGAGTTAGCAGCAATTATACAAAGTTTTCAGAGGGTCTGGGCTGAAAAACACAGCTTTATCTCTGATGTATGGTTAATCATTATAATATGATTACAAGCATATAAAGAATACTATGGGCATATGTTTGTTTCAATCCTTTGAGAGAGGCTCTTGCTCTCCACATCCTCTGACCATTCAGAGTCACAAAACAAAAATCCCCCCCACTGCAGCAGACATACTAAGGATGATGTTTTTCTTCTTCCTTTCTCAGTTTCATCACCTCTGATAATGAGGCCGATGTAGTTTGAATGTCCATCAATAGAAACAAGGGAGTTGTACACTGTGTTGCATGAATCTTCTGTTTGAGCTAATTAATTAAGGACATTCAAACAGATAGCAAAAAAGTTAACCAGTTTTTCTTTGCAAAACAGAGTTGGCTTTGAATCTCCTGATCCCAAAAAATATTGGACAGAAGTTTCAAAATTGGGATGGTTTGGTGTTTTCAAAATGAAAAAAATCAGTTTTTTTTTTCCCGCTTGGATAGCGGGATTCACTATTCAGCAGATGGGACTAACATCAATTACTCACAAGTGGAAGGTTCATCAGGTCTCACCATGCAGGTGCCTCCACTGCTGGACAATTCACTGCTTCAGCTTCCCTTTGTTACACAGGCCTTATTTATAATTTATCATCTTTTCTTCTACACCTGTGTGAGGCCATGTCTACACTTACAAGCTTACAACGGCACTGATACAGTTGTGCCGCTATAAGAGCACTCGGGTAGCACTGTGCTGGCGGAAGGGAGCTCTCCCATCGACATAATAAAACCAGCTCAACGCGCGGCGGTAGCTATGTCAGCAGGAGAGCGTCTCCTGGTGACGTAGCGCTGTGCACATGAACGCTTATACCAGCAATACTTATGTCGCTCAGGGACTTGTTATTTTTTTCACACCCCTGAGGGACAAGTTTTGCCGACAAAATTGCTAGTGTAGACATGTCCTTAGTGTCTCATTTACATCTCAATTCTCCACCTCCGTCAGTACATATTTTGTGTTAGATCAGACGAGTTTCTTCAGGCTCTGTGGCCACTTCAGCTTTTATTTTCCTCACAAACATGATTATTCTGCAGTTTCTTACAGATGTGCAGTTCTGCTTATGCTGCTAAACTTTATCAGCACAGACTCTTAAATTCACAACAGGCTTGAATCAGGCCTAAACATGGCTTCCCTCCCAACAATGACTCTCCGTTTCAAAACTTCAGTAAATTTAGACTTTAAAAAAAAAAAGATTGAAATTGAAATTAAATGTTTTGAAATTATTGAAACAAGTTGTCTCAGGATGGATGAGAAGTTTTCTGCCTAGCTCTATTTACATACTATTATGCAGATGTACCACAGGGAGGAAGTTCACTGAGTAAGAAGCCATTTTAAAACATTACAAATACACTTTGATGGGCTACTCAAGCCTTAAGAAAGAAGCTCTACTGCAACTGTGAAAGCTGAACTGCACTGTAATATGGTTCACTACCATTTATATAATAAAATCCTGGCTTGTTGTCCATCAACTTCCTGCAGGACTGATTTTTGACATGCTGTATACACTAGTCAAAATTTTATGTTCTGTAGATGTCAAACGTGGATTTTTTTTTTTTTAAATGGTGACCAACTGACACGGAAACAGGAAAAATGCTGTCTTACCAGCAAGGTTGTTTCGGTACTTTGTGCAGTTCACTGAGGGTGTTGCCTTCGCAAAGCCATAGACTGCAGCAAGTGGTAATTCTTCCAATCCCCTTCCCAAGGAAAACTGAGTGAAAATCAGTGGGCCAAATTCTCAATAGGCAAAAATCTGTAAAAATTCTCTCTAGTGTGGAAATTCGTATGCAGAAATGTGACTTGGTATCCAGGATAAACATAACTGGTGTAAAATATATTGTTTAAAGTCTGTCTTATGATCTCCTGCACTTAGAACCTGATTCTGACACCCTCCTCACATTGAGTAAGTATCCTGCTCTGCGAAATCATCCCATTCAAATCAGTGAGACCTCTCATGGAGTAAGGTACTGCTCAGAACATACGTGGGCAGCAGAATCTGGCAGTAAGTATTTTCTGCAGTGTCTGAGTCCTGCGTAGCCATCAGTCCAAACTTAGAATTCAAGAACAGAAGGCTTTTTAACTCATGTTTTTTCATTCAACATATAATTTTTATCTCCTATGTTTTTTCTGCAGGGAATTATCATACCTCCATAACGGACAGGCTACAGTTTCTAATGTCTATGTTCCCTGGCACAAAGACTTATAATAAGATACAGATTTAATCTTAGTCAATGTCCTGATAACACATTATAATGCATTCAGTTTAGTTTTGACCTGATCAATGCTCACCCTAGCTAAATCGATGATTGCTTTGAATTTTCTTTAAGAACTCTTTATTGGTGGCACTAATGCTGATGAAACACTTATAAATAAGTGTTAACATCAGTGAATTTATATTACATGCATTATTTGGTACCAACAGCTGGTCTAAATATTATTCAGGTAAAGGTTTAATAATTATATATTGCAGTGTTGATGCCCACTTTCAGTTTTCTCCTACTTTCTAAACTTCTTCTCGACTGAAACATAACACACTGCACAAAATCTCGGTCCCAGGAAGAATTTGCAAAATGATGGAAGAACCAGAAGTGCCAAATGTTTGTTTAAAGAATGGATGCTTAACAGAACACAGGAGCACTAGCCAACATTTTCAAAGTAAAGAAGGCTCAGGTATCCAACTGAAATCACAGGAGGAAACTTAGTTGAGTACAGTATAATTACCCAAGCTAGAGTACGACCAGAATATTAGGGGAAATAACAGTTCTACTCTTTCCAAAAGGGCCAGGGAACTTTTAATGACCAGAAATGGTCTGGAGGACTCACCCAAAAGATGACTTATGCAGAAACATGGGCAAGGTGGTGGAGGCACCATTGCACTTTAAACAACAGCATCAGTAAGTGGAAATAATATAAAGCTGAATCATGGCTTTGCCACAAGACCCAGACAAGGGGCAGCATGGTGGTGTGCTGCCCCTGCAGAAGCCTCTGAAGGAGACTGTAACTGAGTCATGATTTTCCACTCTGTTCCCCCATTGCTCCAAGGAGGGAGCAAACTGCACCAGGTCTATACCCAGCATGGTGATGGTGTGCCAGCATGGATACATTGGCTAGTGCATTGAGGGGGGCAGAGGGCTTAGCTCTGCTGAGTCCCCACCCCAGATGCGTGATGGATGAATATAGGGACTCTGCAGAGCATGCTTCCCCTCCCACATTGCTATATGTGATGTGGGTAGCCATTCCTCTGGGTGCATCTGTGCTGCCAGTTTCCTTTACAGCATGTCCTTCGGCCTCCCAACTCCTTAGGCCCACTTATTGCTGTCTTGCATAGGGGAAACACATGTTGAGGGAGGAGGGCGCAAGGAGCCTTTCATCCTCTTTGCACCCCTGCAAGGGGGCCAGTTGCTGTATGGCTGGAGGATGGTACCACTGCTCCATACTAATGTCATCAATGGGGAGTGTGAAGGAGGGACCATTGCCTTGTCCTCCTCCCCCCTGCCCCCACGGCACCAACCGGAAAATGGAAGCACCTTGTCAGAGAGTGTCAGGCACCCAGCTTACCTGTGACAGGCTCTCTAAGGAGATTGAGACCACTATTCACTTGTGGATAGTTAATTGCCTAAATAGTTGGACTGCTGTTTAGTTAAGTAAGGAGCACCTGGGCCTAAAAAAGGCTTATGAGAGCTCAGTCAGGTTTTGTGCATATGAATTATGACACTATCAGACCCTGGTAGTCACAAATTGGGCACCCAAAAACTGCACATTTTTGGCATTGATGTCTCTGTGCCTCATTTCCCTAGCTTTGAAATGGGAATAATAACCCCTCATCTGGGATGGATGAGCCAGCTATGGCTAGTAGCCTTGAACAGTCCTTGCAAATATGTGATGTCACATCTTTGAGGTTATATCACCATCTCCATGAAATGTGTCACACTCTCAGGTATGCAGCTTCTGGAACTACTGCTGAGACACAGGCAAACTCATGCCTGGTGGAAACCCATTTACTGGTGTAAGCCCACTGGAATCAGTGGAAATAAAAATTATATGTCTAGTGTAATACCAGGGATGAATGTGGCCTAGCATGTTCAATTACTGGGTAAGGAGAGTTTGCCTCATTTGATTTCAAACAACTTATCTGACACTGATGGCATTTGCAGGAAATGGTGTGACCATCCTCAGCTGGGATGAGACATGTCAAGATACAAAGGCTGTAGAGTGGAGTAGTGAGGTAGGGAAATTGGCGCTCCCGGGGAGAAAACTTTCATTTAACTTAAGAGCTTTCTTGTTTATAGTATCATGTTGCTGTACCATGAGTAGTACTGTGGACAGAATCCCAGTAGAAAAGTGTAGTGCAGTAACTACAGTGCAGCTCAGTACTTTGTAGTGACTATTAGTCAGATCCATAGCTGTTTAAGTTAATTGGAGTCTTTGCATGTATTTCAGAGGGAGCTGGATCAGGCCCCATGACTATAAACGTGTATCATGCACTTAACAGTGTATGTGTGTTTATACATATGCCTTTGGACCTTAGCACCTGTTTTACTGAGAGGGGACTGCTGGCCAGACTTTGTTCTTTATTCCTTTATAAAGGTGCTATGGAATCTTTAGATTCCACCAGAGATGGGCAGAATGGATTTTGCTATAACAACTCATTTCATCTCAAGGCCACGCATGAGTAGGCAAGCAAACTCTGGTGAGATTGCTCCTTTTTTCAAATGCATTTTATAATTCATCATAAAAGATGAATGTACGTAGTCAGGGTAGCTAGCCTGTGCTGGGTGCTCACTGCTGCCCAAGCTACAGTACTATTTTTAGCATGCTAGCTTGATGAGACTTAACACCAGTAAGTTTATTATTGGGGAATCCCACTCCTAGCTCCAAGTGAAGACATAGCCAGCATGTTAATGGGGAAGTGCGTGATCATTACTCTGAAACACAAAGGGTGAGTTAAAGATTCTGGTTTATTAGTGAAGGAAATATAAACATGCTGGGCTGCAATCTTTTCTACATCTCAAGTTTTACAATCAAAAATGTCACCTCTGATGCAACGCTCTTTAGAAATAAAGCTGCAGTGTTTATATATCTGTCTGGGTATCTATATCATGCTTATCACCATCGTATCTGAGTGTGTCTCCTTGAGCTTTCTGTTTTCATTAACATAAATATTACTTCTCTGACTATTGTAGGTTGTGCCCTTGACCTTTAAATCTGCTATTTTGTCTATTTTAAAAGAACCTTTTGCTGTGTTAACTGAGTCTCTCCAAACTCCTCTCTAGAAGTATTTATAGCCAAGATCTGAGAACAAGTTGCACTTCTTCTTGATCTCAGCTTTGACTAATACTTGTCGTCTTAAATATGCATCCAAGTTTAAATTGCTTTGCAATTGCCTCATTATATATTGTTTACGGCACTTTAAGATGTTCTGAAGTGATATTTTCACATTATTTTCTGAAGTTCCTTCTCCATTTAATGCTACTGATTTCACTGGAATAATTTGCTTATTCATTAGGCTTCACCAACTGCATTTATTCACATTATAATGTTTCTACAGCAGATCAGTTGCCCTTTAACAAATCCTATTCTTGTTAGTTAACTGTTGCTTTATCTTCCAAAGACTGCAAATAAATTCTTGACCTTGTAGTGTTCTGTGTCTGCACAATTGCATTAGCAGATATTCTGTCCCCTTAAGGTCTTAGATAGCATTAGCATGCAGACAGTACTCTTACTGCTTTTTAAATGTTTCTTTGGCAGGCAGACACTCTCTCTCTTAGAGTCAATATGGGATTAAGCAAAGTGTTCAAGAATGGATAATCGCTTGACCTTAATGCAAATTGGTGGGTTGGCATTGTATCAGCCTTGAAAAATTGTTTTGAGTCCCGTTTTCTTAGAGGGTTATAACCAATACATACAGGGTCCTCTAAACCTTAAGGATATATTTGATTCTGCTCTACCTTTAAACTTTCACTCCAGGCAAATGGGTACAGT
Source organism: Chelonia mydas (assembly GCF_015237465.2). NCBI lineage: Eukaryota > Metazoa > Chordata > Testudines > Cheloniidae > Chelonia > Chelonia mydas. The sequence goes on from NC_057852.1 coordinate 62,246,520, forward strand.
AACACTTCTTTCCATTTTGGTAATTTATCTGAAAATCATCTTGGATTAAAACAACTAGGAGTTTTTAAAGACCTTAAAGACTAACAGATTTATTTGTGCATAAGCTTTCGTGGGTAAAAAACCCCACTTCTTCAGATGCATGGAATGAAAATGACAGATACAGGCATAAATATTTTAGATTAAGACACTGTAGTAACTTGATTGATCTGCAAAATTCATTAATGCCTTTGTGATCACATATACAGTACTGATTATTGTAACTAACTGCTGGTTGGTAGAGCTAAACATACCCTTCCCCAACTTGAGGAGTTCACAATACTATACAAAGTATCCTGGTGAAAAGCAAGAAACTGAATCCATATCAACCTAAAGCAGTGTACACAAATACTCATTCCTTTAGTCTCTCTGGCTGTTTCACTAAGAGCTTCTTTAGGATATGTTTAGCCGACACCCTCAGCTCTGTTAACTTACTGTTTGTTCCTTTGCTTTCTCTGCAGTTCTGATATTGTGGATTGTTCTAATCTGTTAAAGCTCTCTGTTTGGCAAGTAAATCATCCTCTTCCTGTGTCTAGGTGGTTATTTTAGAAAGTCTTTTTTTACCATAACTGTGAATTTGTATTTATTTCTTGATAGCATGACTCTAATTCTCTGCTATCTTGTACCTTGTCTCTTTTCCACCTGTGAAAAGTAAGTTCAAAGTGTGTGTAAAATCTTACCATTTTGATTTCATAGGATTTGACTGCCATATTGTATGCACTTTGCTGAGATGACTAGGCAAAATGCCAGACACAGAAGAACCTTTCTTTGTTTTATATGGAAAAATACATTCCAGTTTCACTGTTGCTTGTTACTCAGGCCTTGTCTACATGAGAAAATTGTATCAATTAACTAAATCAGTTTAGAAACCGATTTTGTTAAATTTGTGCAACCCTCTCATATAGACACTTCTGTTGCAATTTAAGTTTCTCTCATGAATTTTGTTTAAGTTGATTCCTTACCAACTTTAGCTAAGTCAGTCAGCGGTGCTGGAATAATTTTTATAGTGGGAGTGCTGAAGGCGGAAACCATGAATTTGGGTTGTTGTTACTACTACAAACCAGGGAGTGCAGCAGCACCCCTAGTTTCAGTATCTATGAAGTCAATATAAGACACTCTCTCTGAAACTGAAATAAGATTGTCCACACAGTGGGGTTGTGACAATTTAACCACATCCATTTATAAACCAATTTAATTCATTAATTTCCTCATATAGACAAGGCCTCAGACAGCTTCTCCTCAAATCTCAGTTTAGCTATGAATGATGTGTAAAAGAGGTGCTATTGTGGCTATGAAAAAGTCCGTAGTTTTACACATTTTCTTTAGCTTTGACCTACTTAGCTTTCTGTTCACTGAATTACGCTTTTGAGTTTGGATTCAACTGGGATCCAGAACTCAAAGCAAAATGCAAGTTTTGCCCAGTTTCACACCAAAGCCATGCAAACCCACAAATTCTGCATGGCCCAGGTTCACACAAATTGTGCGAGTTGTCCAATTAATGTGGGTTGAATTCCCAGTTTGTAATGAAACTCTAAACCAAGCAAGTTTTATGTGTCTTTGAGTTCCCTGGGATTATTCTGCACAGAACTCATACTAGCATGTTTCCAGTAAAATGAACTAATCATTCTGTTCATTGTCTTTACTATATATGATTCTGTTGCAAATTGTGATCAGAGTATGCACCTGATCAGAAGCCCACTTGAGAGAGAACTATTGGCAAGATGTTTTCTGTGGGGGACCTGTTCTCAGAAATTCACTTCCCCTTGCTTCATCAGCCAAAGCCTGTATTTGTTAACTTTCTGGACATGCTTCAAAGCTCACCTTAGTTCATGGGTTTTTGGGATAGTGGGACTTCAAACCTTTCACTGGAGTTCAATGCCCTGGTTTTGAATGGGTGGAGTTTTGGCACCTGGTGGCTTACTGTTATAACGGAAGCAGTGGACTGTATTTTTAATTTTATAACCGTTCTTATTGCATCTGGCTAAATAATTTGAATTTTGAATACTTTGCCAAGAAAGGGCTAATGTGTTTTGCAAACATTTTTACAAAAATACTGCCCTTTTTGACCAGCATTACTGCAAGTTGAAAATATTGGAACTTAAAACACTTTTTGATTGGAGTGAAAAAGACATTTTTCACAAACATGGCTTCCTTTTTTGACTAGTTATTTCATATTTTAAATTATATGGCATGTCTACAGCCCAGGACAAGTGCTGGATAAATAAAAAATAATTACGCATTTTTGCTGACATAAGGTAAAACAATAACAGGCTAAGTCAGCAAATGTAACTATTTCTATTAGTCAGAAACCATGTTCTGATGTGGGAGAAATGTGGATCCACAGGCAAACACTCTGAGATATGGTTCTATTACAGAAGCATTAGCTAAATGACCTTTATGTTTTCACATGCACCGAAATCCATCCCAAAATGGAAATAATGTGCTTGTCTCTCTGATAATTATTTGCTTTTACGGCTATAGTAGTGCTGAGTGCCATCATGCATCCTTATTTTGGGAATTTATAACGCTTTTTATATTTTGAGAACAACGCAATCATTGCCATAGAGTTCAAGTTACAGATATATCACCACCCTGAGCAATAAAGGTTTTTCTAGATGCCATCTCTGTTGGATTATTCAGATAACTTATCTCGTTAACAGCACATTTACTATGTTTGTACCAAACTGGTACAAGGTTGGCTTCTAGGTACTACTACAACATAACATTATTATTAATTACTACTATTTAAACATTTTTCTCCCCTAGAACTATTTAAAACCAACTGACCAATTACAGAGAAAAAGTGATTTAAAATAAGCATGATATTCATTTGTTTAAAACAGATGAACAAGGGCCTGGTTGACGGTAACTATTGAAAAAATTACCCCGATTACACAAGTAGCAATATAATTAGAGTATATACAACCATTCCACCAGTTACAATAGAAATCAGAAAATAGGTTATATAGCGTACTGCATTACATGAACATGAGTGAGCGATCTGTTACTACCCAGAGTAGGTTTGAGGTTGACTGATCTGGGAGGCTACAGTAATTGGTGAGAAACATTTCTAAATGTGTCTCTAACCATTCAAGATGAAGACTCATCTTTTTCATATTAACCCTGACATAAATACAGAATTTATTGATCACAGAAGGTGAACTGTTGTATGCATTATATGTCAGGTAGAGGAAAAACAGGACTGGTTTTGTTTCAGACTAAAGTCCCATCTTTCTCAAAACCCTAAAGGTCAGAAAAGGGGAGGGGATGCCATTTGGATAAATCATTCAATGCATGGAATCCAAATCCCCCCCCCTTTTTTTTTTTGGCTATCAGAATTTGATTGAAATACATATGACATTTAAATAAAGTTCACAGACAAGTATTTGTTAGTGTTGTACAATTGCTAATAACTCTTTGAATAGGTTTACAATCATTTTAGTTGTCTTTATTTCTGGTTCCTGTTGAACTGGGCACTGAAGATAAGGTAGTAACATGTATTGGACAAAATCCTTACTCAGCTAGTATCATAGCTTTCATTAATGGGAATTATTATTGAGCAATGTAGGAATCAGCACATAGTATTTTGTGATCTCCTGTGTTGAGAAGCACTAGTATTGTCTAATTGTTTCTTTGTGCTCCCCCGTCCACTTGTTTCTTGTCTTATACTTAGCCCCTGTGCTTAGGAGTTACAGTCTCTCTCTTTGTGTGTTTGTAGAGCCCCTAGCACAATGGAGTCCTGGTCTGTGACTGGAGCTCCTAGGTGATACTGTATTACATATAATACGAGTTGTTTGACCCATCACTATTTCATCTCTGTGTGAAATGAAACAGCTCTTCAATAGTGCCTCGCAACCCTGTGTAACAGTTGGAGACAGGCAATGGAGAATACTTTCTCCAGCTGTGACTGAGACATGTCTGTGTGGCGGGCTGAAAGAAAGTTGTCACTGTTAACTGCCATTAAGCTTATCTTTCCATTGATTGTAACTGAAACTACATTTCAAAATTTGTGCCAGCTGTCCAAATGCATTTGTGGTCATTAACCTCATGCAGCATGCTAGTTTCATTAAAGACCATGCAGATGCCTACCCTGATTCTGATCAGCCCACTTCCATCAGTGGTGGTGTCCAGTGTTCGTTTTTGCCTGCCAACACAACCTCAAAATTCCATCCTATCAACCCTTGAATGTGTGTGTACAGTGCTAAACTGTTGGCTAATGTCCTTGATGAGGAAAATGAGCAGCTGACTCTGATGGGTTCAATTAAGTTGCTAGCTATAAAAGATGCCTCTTACTTATTGGCTGAATTGGGGTCTAAGTTTTGGCAGGAAACAGTAGCCAGGTTTTGTGGAAAATCAGAGGTCCTACATGAACCCAAACCTAAGCCATTTACAGTATCCCAGGAAACTGAGGCAACAAATGAGCTGCATGCAACTGCTGAGCAGACCGATTTGGAACCTGATGCCATCCAGAAATGGATGGACTGTGCAGCTCAGAATGAGGGTTGTGGTGAGCTGTTGGACAAAGATATTGTTAATGTTCCCTGGAATAACATGAAGCTCATGGACACAGTTGAAGAGGACAATGAGGAGTCAAAGGTAGCAGCACCTTTGGATCAGGTACCCTCTACCTCTGAAGCAGATGCTGCATTTAACAAGTGTTTACTCTGGATGGAGAGTCAGAATAATGATTACCTGAACATCTTGCTCCTCTGAAAGTTACACATAGTGGCAGTAGAAAAATTTATATTGCACTAAAGAGCAGGCTGCTATGAGAGTTCTTTGCTGTATTGTAGCTGACTGCTGGGACAGCCTATGATTCTGTATTCAATGTGCTTTGTGTGAGCTAGCATTCCCTAGCAACCTGATTATTTTGTCATTTTCAAAGTGGTAATCTGACATTTTACTCCTCCCCTCCCCCCGCTGCTTATTCAATGTCCTCTTGATTATCAGAACTCTCTCAATTTATCCATATAAAATATGTCCCCCTTAGGGGACTGGACTAGATGACATCTCGAGGTCCCTTTCAGTTCTGATTCTATGCTATTCAGGTGAACGGAAGTACACAGTAATTGTTCAGCTAAACCAAAAGAAGTATAGGAGATGCTGGCTCCGGATTAGGCCACAACTTTATTACTAACTGTCTGGGAGTACCTGGTGGATAAGTGTACAGTGATCCATGATCATTTCAATATCTACCCAGGGGCTTTTGCCAGCCCCTCCTTTTCCCATCCTGGTTCGTTGCGAACCTGCTGCTGGGACTTTGCCATCCTCCAACCCCTTAAATGCAGGTTAAGGTGGGCTGTAAAGAGGCTGTAACCCCCCTGTTTTCCATTTCTTTAACACCCCATTTATCTGATCACTGTATCCCTTTCCTATGGAGCACCTGCACTGGACATCCGCCACAAGGAGGCACCAGCAATTAGCTTGGCTGCCTCTCCCGCCCTTTGCCATACCCAGCTGGTTCCCAGAGACTTAATGCCCCCTTTAATATCAACCAAAAACATGTCAGCCTCCAAGGATGAACCCCATCCTCCCTGAATAATTCTGGTGCCCCATATCCTATGTTGGTTGTGAAATTACAGACCTTTCTATGACCCCCCACCCCGGCTCCGAATTTGGCCACCTCCTTCTTCACATATCTCCTTGCTTTGCCAACCAGAGGGATCTTCACAGCTCCCACCACACCTTGTGTTGCAGCATGTGAATACAATTTTTATACCTGGGAAGTTCCAAGAACTAAGAGGGACTATGCATTAAGGCTACCCCTTTACACATTCCCAAATTTCCCCCAAGGTCCACCACAACTATATCTGATGCCCACCCACAGGCCCCCACAGTGTACAGAAGGGGCATGTTATGGACCAGCTGATGCCCCCCTTCTTTTCCATTTCAGGATTACTTCATTACCAAGCCCCAGTTGTGAACCCTCAGACAATCTGGAACCCTGTCTATATGCCCAGTAAACAATACTGTGTCCACAGATCCACACCACCATCTACCTGGCCCATCTTCCTGCACCTGGAATGAAAACACAATGGAAAATTAACACTGATTTTCCCCATGTGGAGGTCTCACGTATGGTCTGTACATTTCAGAATGCCAACAGTCAGTTGCCTGAACAGCCCTAGCCCCCATACCCAGCTGTGCCATTGCTGCAGCAGTCCTGAATGAGTAGGAACCAAGTGCATGTGCTGGGAGCCCCAACCTTGTCAGTCCCCATCTCAACCTGTAACCAACTGATATGCTGTGAGAGGACTCCTGTCACTGTGCATACGGAGGGGCCCATCCTTCCCTGGTCTTATCGCAGTGTATGCCCTGAAAGCCTGCACTGGGCAGACCCCAGGCTTGCCATCTTCCTGTAGATTCACCCCAGTCTCCTTGATCAGTCTTTGACTTGCACAAATTTAAAATAACTGCTTGCCCCTCCCAGGGTATATCCCGGAATTCCAAAGCCCTTCCAGAAGAATCCTTATAGGACTTAGGTACTAAAAACATAAGAGTGGCCATAGTGGGTCAGACCAGTGGTCCATCTAGCCCAGTATCCTGTCTTCTGACAGTGGCCAAAGCCAGGTGTTTCAGAAGGAAGGAGCAGAACATGCAATCATCGAATGATCCATCCCCAGTTGTTCACTCCCAGCTTCTGGAAAACAGAAGCTAGGGATACCCATAGCATGGGGTTGCATTCCTGACTGTCTTGGCTAGTAGCTATTGATGGACCTATCTTCCATGAATTTATCTAAAAAATTTTGAACTCCATTATAGTTTTGGCCTTCACAACATCTCCTGGCAATGAGTTCCACAGGTTCACTGCATGTTGTCTGAAGTAGTACTTCCTTTTGTTTGTTTTAAACCTGCTGCTTATTATTTTCATTGGGTGACCCTTAGTTCTTGCATTTTGTGAAGGAGTAAATAACACTTTTATCTCCACACCATTAACGATTTTATAGCCCTCGATCATACCCCTTCTTAGTCATCTCTTTTCCAAGCTGAAAAGTCCCAGACTTTTTAATCTCTCCTCATATGGATATCATCATTTTGGTTGCCCTTTTCTGTACCCTTTCCAATTCTAAAATGCTAATATCAACCCTGGGCACATGCTTTGATGCAGATGCATTGTCTTGTTTTCAGATGGATGGATTTTGGAAGCTGACACCAGGAGCCAGCAAGTAACCCAAGTGGATACTTCTAGCACTGTGGAACCTTGGGGTATGATGGTTTTCACTGGAGCATAGAGGTCAGTGGCTTTGTGAACATTGCAGAGCTATGAGAGATTTTATTTATTTTATTTTGGGGGCGGGAGGGCGCGTTCGTGTGGTGTGTGTGTGCGTGCGCAATTTCAGGATCTGGAAGACTGGTCACCAACACAACCTGTTACAGAGGAATGTGTGCTGCAGTAGATGGTGTCTTTCGTACCCCGATGACTGGCATCCTCCACCATCTCCAATCGCCTATCTGCCCTTATGTTTGTCAGTAGGCTGAATGCTTACCCAGATCCAGACCACTTGAATCAATTCTCTTGTGCCTGTCCCACCTGCAAGTGCAGCCAGCTCAACCACAGGAATTTCTCTTCCCTGGATCAGCCTTAGTTGATTCACCTCCGTTTATCCTTTGATAAGCAGTCAGGCTACCCTGGGATCTGCCAGCTCCAGTCCCGTGTCCAGTTCCTTGTCCAAGAGGCAAGGACCCCCTCCCCACCCTGTTCTAGCACTGCTGCTTTGCCTAGCTGACAGGGGAAGCCCCCAGTCCCAATCTCACCCACCTGCTATGACTTGAAGCAAAGCCTGAAACCTGGTCTCTCTCACCTTCTCCCACAACCTGCCTGCTACAGTCCTGTTCCCATGCAGTGGCAGGCAGATTGGAGAGCTGGAGTCCTTGCTGCTCTGCCTGGCTTTCACCTGTATAATCTGCCCTCTGCTCTGGTCACCTGAGGGATGAGTCAGCATCCCCATGCTGACCCATTCTGAGTCTGCAGTAATGTCCGTGCCTCTCTACTCTTTAGAGGTGTACCCCTTCCTCTGGCAAGCCAGACAATGCCCCCCCACGCCACTTAAGGTGCGGTGTGGTCATTGTCTTGACCCCTCATCTCCATTAACTCTGCATGTCTTGTAGAACCTCACTTTATGACACACTGCACAGAACTTATACATAAAGCTGATCAGCTATTGGTGGTTAGAAAATTGTGCTTTTTCTTGAATGATAGAGTAGTCTATACCAGGACACAACTATGGTGATTATTTTAAAGGTTTTACTCCAAGAAAGAGATTCACTTCTGCTTCATCTCCTGATCTCAGGAGAATGCACTATATTTTTGCACAAGTGGAAAACATGGAACTCTTGCAAAATTCTGGCTAAGGTGTTAGCAGATATTCCAAAATAAAATTTAACTGGTCATGAAACAGTTTGTCTTGCTGAGACAAATAAATGGTTTCAGTGCTCAGTATGCGCGCACATGTTTGTTTGCAACACGTTGGCATGGCTTTGTTTTGGGTCAAGTTCTTTTGTTATGACAAAGTGTAATTTCTCTAAGGTTGCTTTTGGGGGGGGAGGGGTCAAGGGAACCCAAAGAAATGGGTTTTATATGTAGCTGTGCTATTCAATTGCTGTGTAACCTTGAACAAGTCACTTCACCTTTCTGTGCTTCAGTTTTCCTATTTATAAAAGGATCATTATGATACATAGAGACCTATTAAAAGTGCTCTGATGGAAAGAACTATCAGAGGTAAATATTCATTATTAAGGTATGAATTAATTTATTACATATCAATAGTTTACAACTAGCATAGAATCATAGGGTTGGAAGGAATATTTAGCTTATTGTTTTCATCCCTGCACTGTGGCAGGGCAAATTTCATTATCCCTAAGCCATTTCTGATAGATGAATGACATATTTAGCCTTGAATACCTTCAGTGAAGGTAATTCCACAGCCTCTCTTGGTAGCTTCTTCAGTAGTTCAAAATAAATCTTCTTTAGTTCTAGAGCTTTACCCACATTTTCACCATTGGCATTAAGTCCATTGCTTCAAGTCCTATTCATATTGACTAATGATTGTAATTGAGCTGTCTTTATAAAACCCTGAATATATTTGTAGGTAGGGTCTTTTCTCTAGACCAAACGTGGCTGGTTCTCTTGAACTGTCCCTTACAGGTCATATTTTCCAAAGCTTGTACCATATTGCTTTTCTTTATACCTTTTCTAATGTGCCTTATGAAAATGTAATGCATTCAGTGCTTTGAGGCCTTATCAGTACTGAATAGAAAGAGCCTATATGCTCTTATTAACATTGCATAAGCCTGTCTAGGACCTGATTCTGACATTACTTACTCTGGTGTAAATCACAAGTAATTACTGAGATCTGTTAAATTTCTCCCATGTTAAACCCATATAACTGAAATGAGAATCTCCTGGGCACAGTTTGCTTTTGCGGAAAAGTCATGCAGAGCAAAGGTAAAATGCTGCAGATTTCAACTGCAGATATGAAATCCTGACTCCGCTGAAGTCAACAAAGTTTTGCTGTTAATTTTGATGATTTCACTCCATAGCTTCCTATTAATTATTCCACCAGAGGACGTGGAGGTGAGGGGAAGAAGGAGGCAGAAGAGGGGAAACCACAGGACATAAGGGACATCTAGACAGTTGCCCTTTTGCCTTTCTACTCTGCTGACCAGCCTCACCAGCTCCAATTCAGGCCTGGAGGAACCATATTGGCAGGGACTTCCCCTGTTACTGTTGCCCTCAGAACTGTCTCTAAAGTAGAGGTTCTGCTTCACAGAGCGAAGCAACTTAAGTTAGCACAGTGCCAGGCTCTATTAACTTGTGCTGCTTTTCCCCAGGCATTTTCTGGATGGTGGAAAACACAAAGCGGCCTAGCCAGCTCCTCCTCTGGTAACCCTACCTTCAGCAGAAGCTTCTCAGGCCCCTCGAGGTAGGCAGAAGCTCTATATAACCTGTTGGATGGGTTTCTCCAGAGTCAGGGAATAGAAGCATGTTTCAGAGAGTGATCTTCCTTCCTTCCATGGACCCAAGTTCTCCAGTATGGGTCCTACAGTATTTGTTTTCTGAGAATGTACCGAATTGTTGCACACAATTTATCGTGGTCTAAAACTCCCACGTCCTTCTCTGCAGTAATATTGCCTAACCTCTATTCCTCAACTATATATTTAAATAACTGATTATTCCTTCCTGTGTGAACTACCTTGCATTTGTCTTTATTGAACCACATTTTATTGATATCAACCCATTGCTCTCATTTATCAAGATTATTCTCAGCCATCTCTGACAGGTACTGGATCTATAGTGATGAAATGTGTTTGAAGGTTTTTATGAATTTATTATATTGCCAACAGCTTTTTGTTTAATGTGTGTGTCTGATTCTGTCTTATGCCTTTTCCTTTGGTATAACTTCTTGAAGACAGCCCAAATAAGCCTTAATAGTCCTTTTTCCTCTTATTTATAAGACCTGTTCTATTCTGAGGCCATTTGGATTAAAGGGGTCTCCACTAAGCTCCACTGACTTCAGGGAAACAATGCTGATTTACACCATCTGAAGATCTGGCCCAAATTCTGCAGAAAGGCACTATGGATTTTTATAGCACGCTGGTGCAGCAAACTGAACATTCTGTAACAGATTAAGTCACATTTCAGAAAAAAATGGTTTCTAAAAATTGAATCATGTATATTCAATCAGTATATTCTTCATGTTTATGATGTCAAAATTCAATTTGACATTCACCCAAATGTTTAATGATGCAGATTTTTGCATTGACAACACACATGTACATTTTAGAAGTTGTTGAGTAGTGAGAAGCCAGAGGTTTAGGCAGCTAGGTAAAAAATGGGACATATCACTTAAAATTTAGAAACTTAATAAGGCTGACAAGTTCGATCACGGGGAATATGTTCATAAAAATGGTGGCTTATATGAAAAAATGGATAAAAAGGGGCAAGAACTTAAAACTACTTCATAGATTTATTTCAAGAGCAGTTCTTTGATGTCTGCTCTCAAGAGGTGAGGGCTGCAATGTGGGAGGAATCCCTAACATCTATGGAAGCAGCTGACTTGTTTGTACAAGCACAGGTCACAAAGGAAAGGGCAAAAACCTATAGCAAAGTAGAAAGGGGGTGTTTCTGGGCAGAAAAGGAGGGTGGAGGGGGGGGACTAAACTCACACCTCCCCAGTACGGCTGCCTACTAATATCTATCAGACCCAGCCTAAGAGGAAGACCCAAGAAAGCTTTATTTATGTGAGTCCCTTAAACACATGAAGCAATGTCCTAAATATGGGGGCCCACTCTCTGCTCTGTCCAGGTTACTACAGCTACCCTCCAGTCAGAGATTTCAGAGGTCGTAGTTGTAGTGAATTTTGTCAAGTCTGACAGCCTGGAGGTAGACAAAGTTCATTAACCAGGCCAAGGTAAATGGTAAAGGGTGTGAAGGATGGAAAGACACTGGAGCATGGATTTCTTTAGTAAGGAGAGATGTGAGTAGGGAGGTTGATATAATCCTAGGGGAGTTTAAAACCACAGTGGCTTTAGTTCCCAATAAATTAGAGTGGGAAGGTTTAAAGGGTACTTTGAATGTGGGAGTTCTTAAGAATTTACCAGCTGATGCATTAGTTGGAATGACGCTATCTCACTCCCTAAAGTTGTTAATATTATGACCTGTAGAAAAGGGGAATATGTTTCTGAGTTCCCAGAGGTAAATTCTGAGGAGATAGGAATAGCCGTGAGGAGGCAGGGAAGATGCATCTGAGCCCTTGTCCGCGAGAGACATTGCTATTTTCCACTGATAAGTGAAGGAGGTAGCCCTCAGTGAAAGCAAAAGCCAAATGCAGTTTGCTGCAGAGCAAAGTTCAGACCCCTCACTGGAAAGCATAAGGGAGGCCCTAGGTAGAGCGAATGGGGCAAGGGATTCTTTATAGAAGCGGGAAGGATGTACAGGGAGGCCTTGGTGGGTAAAAATAGAAGTCCTGGGGAGCCCTACGAACAATTGATTGTGCCCTTAAGGCATCATGTGGCATTAATGTTACTAGCCTATCATCTTCTGCTGGTCATTTGGCAATAGAAAGGACATATGAAAAGCTAAAGAGAAACTTCTATTGGCCTAATATTCAAAATGAATTACTGCAGGGCTTTTGACTCATGTCAGAATCAGAAAATCCCTGTACGGTACTGCAGGGCTCCCTTGCACACACTACCACTAATCAAAGTAGCATTTTGCAGAGTCGCTATGGATAGCATAAGGCCATTATCCCAGCCAATCCAGAGGGGAAAGAAATACCAGTTAGTCATGGTGGATTTTGCTGCCAGGTACCCAGAATCAGTTGCTCTGTCTATTGTGGAGGCTGAAACCATTATTAAGGTACTGTTTTCTACATTCAGCGGAGTGCATTTTCCAATAGAAAAAATATCAGATTTTGGGTCAGATTTCATGTTCCAGCTATTTAGTGACATATGGAATGTGCATGGAGGTATAGCAATTAAAATCTGTCCTATATCATCCACAATCAAACAATGTGATTGAGAGGTTCAGTGAGACCCTAGAATCTATGCTGGGATGGGAAAATATGCAAACAAGATGGCCAGTGATAGGGTAACATTACATCCCCAATCTGATGTTTGCTTGCTGGGAGGTGTCCCAAGACTCCACAGGATTTGCCCCCATTTGACTTTCTATATGGGAGAAGTCAGAGGCCCCCTGGATCATCTCATCAGGGACTCCTGGAAGGGTAGCACTCAGGTGGAAGGGGAATCAGTGGCTGAAAATGTGCAAAGGTTTAGAGAGGATTTAAAAACTATAGTGGGAATGGTACAGAAAAACTCACAAAAAGCCAAACAGCTCAGAAAAAAAATGGTATGATTACAATACTTTCTGAACAACCATTTGATGTGGGTGATCTGGCACTGGTATTAATCTCTAGTTAAAAAACAAAGTACAAAATGCAGAATGCTGGGAGGGAGCTTTTGAGGTGGTAGAAAGGGTTAACAAGGTTACTTACAATGTATGAAACCCCTACAGCAGGGCTGCACCTCAGGCTGGGCATAGAAACAGGTTTAAAAGGCATCACAACTAAGAAGCCATTGTAAACGTGATATGCTGAACAGAGGAGCATTCTAAGACACCACCTGTGTGGGATCACAACCTGCACCCAGCAGAGCATACCAGATAACTGGTAAAATGCAGGAGCAAATTCTTAAGGAGATAAAAAACATGCCTGATGTGGGAATAATTACTGAGTGAGAGTCCCTGGGCTGCTCAGTTGTTATGATCCCCACAAAAGGATAGGCTCATGCGGTTTTATGTTGATTACAGAAAGCTTAATGCTATGGCAGTTCCTAATGTATACATATATGCCCAGAATTTATGACATGCTAGACACTTTAGTCCAGGCAAAATTCCTGAACACCCTGGATTTAACAAATGGATATTGACAAATTCCCTTGGACTGTGAAGCCCAGGAAAAAAAATAATCAACCATTATTGATTTGGAACTTTTTGAGTTCAAAGTGTTGCCTGTTGGGCTAATTGATGCAGGAGACATCTTTCAGAGGCTAGTTAACCAGGTGTTAAAAGGGTTGCAGGACTTTGAAGGGGTCTAGATAGCTGACATTGCAGTCTCTAGCAATTCCTGGCAGGATCATAAAAAATGCTTGGGAATTGTTCTGGCAAGACTCAAAGATGGAGGTCTAACAGTGAAAGTGCCAGGGACAGCTAAAGACACTTACCCAGGTCATTGGGTGGGAGGGAGCCAAATTTTCCTGGATCCCTTGAAAGTGGAATCCATTGTTAACTGGCCTGTACCCAGAACCAAAAAGCAAGTCCAGTCTTTTATGACTCTTTATTACCACAGATTTGTGGGGAGAGTTCAGTGATCTTGTGTCCATTCTCACGGGTTTTGATTTTTTTGTACATGTCTAACATGGTGATGTGGACAGCAGTCTGTCAAAAAGGCTTTGGTGAGCTAAAAGTAATTCTGTGAGGAAAGCCTGTTCTGGCCAGTCCAGATTTTGACAACGTGTTTGATCTGTGCACTGATGCATCTAACCCATGTAGGAGTGATACTAGTGCAAACAGGGGAGGGTAACAAAAAGCATCCCATTGATTTTGAGTAAAAAATGAAACCCCACTGAACAAAAGTATTCCGTCATAAAATGAGATTGTTAGGCATATGTGTGGATGGTTAAGCAGTTAAGACCCTACCTATTTAACAGGGGGTTCAGGGTTCTCACAGATCACTTTCCATTGGTATGGCTACACAGAGCAAAAGGTAGCAACTCCAAACTGCTGCACTGGGGTATAGTCCTCCAAGAATCTCATATGGAAATTCTGTACATTAAGGGTAGAGAAAATGTGGTAGCTGATGCCCTGTCCAGACAGGAGGGGCCTGAACTGATGCCAATGGCTGACCCTACTCAGTCAATGTAAGAGGGGAGGTATAACTTTGGGACCTCTTGGTCCAAGTGGCAGAGGGCACACGAGTGTATAAGGTTTGCAGGGATACCCTGGGTCTGGTATCTACATACTAGTTCACCAAAGAGCGTCATCTAAGATCTCTGAAAGTCTGTATCTTGGGGATCATAATACAGAATTATGTAAGGAGTTATGTGTATATATACTAAAAATTATGTTCTTAAAATCTGAGAGTTGGTGCCAATCACCAGAAATTGACAAAAACAAGACTTTTTCAGGAAGATGTATCTGTTGATCTATCTACATGTTAATTCAGTATTGTGTATTCTACAGTGAACACCTATTTACTATCTGAGCAAAATGCTAATCTAGTGATTGCAAAGTCTCCAGGGGAGATCCTAGACAGAAAAACACAAGCAAGGAGGGTTATATTGCTTACAAGTGAAGACAATGGGTTTTTGTACTATCACTGTAGTACAGAGACAAATTGCTTCTTTCTACTGAGCCAAGAGGACAGTGTGTTTGTCTCAGGAACAGAAGATCACAGCCAAGCCTGATTAATATGATAGCAAAAGCTCTCCCAAAATTCTTCTCTGTATGACTTGGCAATGTGGTATGAGTTAAGTTTAGGTTTAAATATGCGCATTATGATTTAGTTTTATAGGTAACCCTTTGTTTCCAATATTTCTGCTTGCTATCATTTGTATTTCTGTTCAGTGTCAAATGAACTTACACTTGATTTCTCCTTAAACATATCTAAGGGCTGTGTGTTGAGCAGTGCTGTGTTCTACAGTGTAACTGGTAAGCTGGGTGTACTGTTCCTTTATGAGACGAGGATCTAGGAATTCTGTGTTCAGTGGATCAGGGATGGGAGTTCCAGGGACATTCTTGGAGGACATGAGAATTGGAGCGTGCCTATTGTTAACCTGTAAGCTGGTGGTATTGCGGAAAGGATCCATAGCAGGCACAGACACAGCTTCCTCATGCTAAGGTCAGGTGGTACTAAGATGTCTCACAAGCCTGGATAACCCCAGAAAAGCATCACAAACATACAAAAGCACATGTGTACAGGACCAATACCAGGAAATGGACAGGATAATAAATGTCAAAACCAAACAGAAAGACAAGCTGTTCCGCTTGCCGGTAACCTAATGAATGCATGGATTCTTGCTCTGGAAGGGTTCACCACTGCCTGGATATGATTTGCCTAGTCTCTTCAGTACCTGTCTGGGTTCCCCGTTTTATTGGCAAATACAAACAGGAGCACAGAGTATGTGATGAAAGCCCTTTCTTCTCACATAACAACAGTCCAGACTGATTTAGGAAATGAGATGGAAACTTGTCTAAAGCAGAGTTGAGTCTGAGTCTCAAAAGTTTTGATTTGCATCCAGCTGTTAATCTGAACTTTTCAATACATTTGAGATGTTCAGATTTGGGGATCTGGAGTTGGCCCTTTTTATAAATAGATAGACCAGAGTCATGAGGTTTGCACCGAAAACTGTACATTCCCAACATTCAGGTTTAGGATTCTGGCTCAGGCCCATCTCTCATTAAAACACAAAGGTTGGATAGAAGTTCTGACAGGAGCTTTTTCATCTCCAAGCAGGCTGTTAATCAGTGTCACTTGCTCTGAAGGGCAGCACGAAGAAAGATGATAAAAAACAACAACACTGGAAGAAAAGCCAGATACTTTATGGTAGTGAAGAACTGGAGCTGTTAGTCCATTTGTGAGCTGGGCAAACATTTAACTGTCTGCTATGCTTACAGGAGGGAATGAACACTTTTTGGAACTTATTTCCTGAATAACTGATTCATTGCATTATCTTATGTTATAATGTGGTCCAGCATAATGCACCGTACAGTTCTGAAGAAACAAAAGTCTGTCTTGTGTGCAGTGCCCCAGGTATGGCTTATTTCCAAGAAAGCTTTATTTTCTGAGTGAATCATAGTCACTCTCAATTCCAACTGCAATCACTGCTTACACAACTTTTCACTCACTGTACTTGTGATTTATTTATTTGTATTAAGTTTACACAGAAGTGGAGTTAGATATTGCATGTCTTGCAAATTCTTTTTAAAAGATTTACTACACTGAGAGCACTTTAGATATTTTTATTTATTTTGAAAATATCAGCTGGAGAGCCATTCCCTATGCACACAGTTCAGATTCTGCCACTTTTTATTCATGTTACATAGCATTTTACTTGAAATCAATAGAGAAACTTGCTGAATAAGGTGCTATTCAATGTGACTAAGGAAAGCAGCCTCCATATCAGAATGGGAATATGGCTAGAACCAGTAAAAACTTTCAGTTTTTCTTCTGTTTGTACAATGCCTAACACAATGGGGTCCTGGTCCGTCAACAGGGCTCCTAGGTGCTATGATACCATCAAATGGTAAAACTTTTTGTTCACTGTATGATACCAGCCTTGATTGCATTCAGCCATTTCTTCCACAAGCATCTTTCCATGCTGCCAATATACATGAAATGCTTTCTGTGCTCTAATTCACCAAATTTATTCTCATTTAAATTCTGAAAACACACTTACTCTGCAATGCCCGTAAGTGAGTCAATGACATTCACTAACTTGTACATTTGTCTTCCTGAATTATTAAAATAAAAAAACTTAATCAGACACTAAGATGTTACTCATTTTAAGCATGTTTACCTTGTGTGATGGGGTTTATCTTTGGATTGGGAAAAAAACAAATTAGTTACGCTCTGTACCTTGGAGGTGATTGATTGATTGCCTTCTGGCCAGAGGAGGTGGACGTAGGCCTTATGAGTAGATGGAGGGAGCTCAGCTTGGAAGAGACCACAAAGGAGAAAGGTCTTTGTGGAGGAGAGAAGTTCTGGAATAGGGTTTAAAGGGAGGATATAGCAGAGGAAGAACACCTCTGGAGCAGGTTAGGCTCCTCCAGGGGAAGCCCTGAGGTAGAGTCAGCAAAGCAGCTCCAGTGAAGCCTGAGAGAGGGCTATTTGCAGATTTCATTGGACTTTCATTTGGACTTGGTCATGCTACCCCAGACAGGGTTTAGACTTTTTTATGTGACTTGGATGGAGGGCCATGCCACATGATACCATGAGTAGAAGTTGGGAGAAGATGCAGGCGGAGAAAGGTCATTGCAGGTTCAAGGGAGAACCCAGTAACAAGTGCCAGAGATGAAGACCCTGTACAATGCTGTGACCAGAGACAAAGAGTCACCCAGGCGGTGAGGATATGCTACTAAACCGTGAGATTGTATTGATGCGATCCTCATGCTTATTTATCATGTCTGCCACAGATTTCTATGCTCATGCAGTGCCCCCATTGAAACTATAGAAAGACATAATACCAGCTCCACACGCTTTATAACATAAGGCCCTAATCCTGCCAAAAGAAATGCACAGGTAGACCCCTACTGAAGTGAGAATAAATGCAGGTGTGGGGATACACTTGCATATCATTGTAGATCTGGGGCCGTAGTTTGTAAGTCTGGGGTGTGGTGTTACTCTGTCTTTAAGAGAATGAGCTGACAGAGGGAGGAAGCAGGGTGTGAGCTGACAGAGGGAGGAAGCAGCTGGTTTGAGGACAGACAGATAGATTGACCTGAGATAAAATGCTCTGTATATATCTTAACTATGTGTCAAATAAACACTGTTAAATTACTAGCAATGAATTATTATTAAGACTAGGTGGATTACTTGAATATACACCACCACATGGTACCAGGAGTGGGCTAAGTGATAGAACTGGAAGACGATAAACAAAAAACAAACTGAGGTAAAGGTTGCTCAGAAGTTTTATAAAAAAAAAAAAGTTTGAATGAAATAAGGTGGTTCAGTTAAGAGTCCCCACATTTCTAAAAGTGTCAAGAAATGCTGCAGGAAATTGGAAAATGTTCAAACAAGAATTTTGATTAATTGTTGAGGGCATCAGGATCTACTCAGAAGGAAGATGAACAAAAGATTGCCATCTTTTTTAATATTGCATGTGCTGAAGCAATTTAATTATAAAATTCATTTAAGTGTAATAGAGAACGAGCAGACTGAGTTTGTATTTTAAAAAAAAATGAAGAATACTGTTTACCAAAAAGAAATGAAACATCTGAAAGATTTCAGTTTCACTCAAGAAATCAAATAGAGGAAGAGACTTTTGGATTTTTTTTTTTAAACAATCTAAAGATATGAAGTCAGACACGTAATTTCCAGTCAATAAGAAAGCAAATTGTAATGGGTATAAAAGATAACAGTGTAAGAGAGACTTTGAGAAAAGACAGATCTAAATTTGAAAAAAGCAATGAGAATTTGCCAAACTGCTGAACAATGATTGCACATTTTTAGAAAGAAAACAAACTGATGTGAATATAGACTTAAGAACAAGTTAAAAACAAGTCTATGGAAGAACACTGAGTGAAAATCACAATTAAAACATATGAGCATAAGAAAGAACGTTCTAGATGTGGAAGAAGAGACCAACCTAGACAATGTCCAGCATATGGTCAAACTTGCCATATCTGCAAGAAACAGAATCATTTCACAGAAGATCCCAAATAAGGAATACAGAGCTGACATTCTAGATGAAGAAAATTTATTTGGGGGTATTCTGAAACCATTTCTGAAGCGCAGTGTAATTTGTGTAGTGTACATTGTGTAATGTAATTTCAGAAGAAATTATAAAATTTCTAAAAGTAAAACCTGTAGTAAGAGGAAAAAATACATATTAATTTACAATTTTATAGTGGTGAAAAAATGCTGTTATGGGTGTTTATGAATTACAGGTCATAGTTAAAGATAATTTAGACAACAAGATTTGTACCAGTTAAGGGACAAGGTATTTCTGTTCCAGGTTTACAAACATGTTTTTAGCACTAACTCTAAATTAATAGAATTCAAACTATTTGGGATCCTGAAACACTAGAAATAGAACACCAATTTAAAGAGTTATTCACTGACCATGATAAATTGGATACAATGTATAAAATATTGTTAAATTAAACAAAACAGTTATAGATGCAACTAGAAAATGCCCTTAGCTTTAATAAATAGCATACAAAAAGAATTGGGAAGGTTCGTTAATTTACATATAATTAAAAAGAGTGGAAGAGCCAAATGAGTGAGTGAGTGAATTCATTAGTAATAGTAGAAAAAAAAGGCGGATCCTTATATTTATGTGTGGATCCAAAAGAGTTAAATAAGTATGTTAAAAGGGTGTTATGCTTATAATAAGCACACGGGACCTTTTTCAGGGAAAAAGGCAATACGCCACATTTACTGAGACTTCAGCAGTTAGCATATGCCCCCCCCCCCACACACACACACCCCCCCAGTTGATGTTTATAGTTACCAGTCCAGAGTCTGGATCAATCTAGTGGCCAGCCTGATTGGTCGCAATCCGATGCTCCTGGAGTTGTGGCAAAATGAACCCAAAGTCCCATGGCCAAGCACCCTGTTCTTATAGTCTTTTTTTTTTTTTCCTCCTCTGTTGAAGTCTATGGATTTTGCTGTGTCAGTTTGTGACCGGTTACTCCTTAATTGGTGTCATCTTTTGATGTTAACATTCCAAAACGCCTCCGAGAGGGTCATCCTGTCCTGGTTTTGATTTAATCAATTGTCTTGTCTTTAGGGGTGCCAGCCTCCACCTCAGGGTTGTCAATCTGCCCTTCCTCAATCATGGATGCACTGATGGTTCTCTGGTGTCATTAAGTCTCTTCACTCCTTCTTCGTTGACCATCTGGCTATAACAATGGCCCTCACACCTTATCTTTTCCTCACACCTTATCTTATGCATACATTCCTCATTCACACAAAGAGTCTTTTACAGAGACCTTCAGACAGGATAACATTTTGGAAAGGTATCAGAGGGGTAGCCATGTTAGTCTGGATCTGTAAAAGCGGCAGAGAGTCCTGTGGCACCTTATAGACTAACAGACGTATTGGAGCATAAGCTTTCGTGGGTGAATACCCACTTTGTCGGATGCATGTAGTGGAAATTTCCAGAGGCAGGTATAAATATGCAAGCAAGAATCAGGCTAGGGATAACTAGGTGAGTTCAATCAGGGAGGATGAGGCCTCTTCAAGCAGTTGAGGTGTGAACACCAAGGGAGGAGAAACTGCTTTTGTAGTTGGCTAGCCATTCACAGTCTTTGTTTAATCCTGAGCTGATGGTGTCAAATTTGCAAATGAACTGAAGCTCAGCAGTTTCTCTCTGAAGTCTGGTCCTGAAGTTTTTTTGCTGCAGGTTGGCTACCTTTAAATCTGCTATTGCATGTCCAAGGAGACTGAAGTGTTCTCCTACAGGTTTTTGTATATTGCCATTCCTAATATCTGATTTGTGTCCATTTATCCTTTTACGTAGGGACTGTCCAGTTTGTCCAATGTACATAGCAGAGGGGCACTGCTGGCACATGATGGCATATAGTACATTGGTGGACGTGCAGGTGAATGAACCGGTGATGGCGTGGCTGATCTGGTTAGGTCCTGTGATGGTGTTGCTGCTGTAGATGTGTGAGCAGAGTTGGCATGGAGCTTTGTTGCATGGATTGGTTCCTGAGTTACTTACTATAGTGTGGTCTGTAGTTGCTGGTGAGAATATGCTTCTGGTTGGCTGTGGGCGAGGACTGGCCTGCCTCCAAGTTCCTGTGAAAGTGAGGGATCATTGTCCAGGATGGGTTGTAGATCACTGATGAGGCGTTGGAGAGGTTTTAGCTGAGGACTGTATGTGATGGCCAGTGGAGTTCTGTTGGTTTCTTTCTCGGGCTTGTCTTGCAGCAAGAGGCTTCTGGGTACACGTCTGGCTCTGTTGATCTGTTTCCTTATTTCCTCATGCGGGTATCGTAGTTTTGAGAATGCTTGGTGAAGATCTTGTAGGAGTTGGTCTCTGTCTGAGGGATTGTAGCAAATGAGGTTGTACCTCAGCACTTGGCCGTAGACAATGGATCATGTGGTGTGTCTGGGATGGAAGCTGGAGGCATGAAGGTAGGCATAGTGGTCGGTGGGTTTTCAGTATAGGGTGGTGTTAACGTGACCGTCGCTTATTTGCACCGTGGTGTCTAGGAAGTGGACCTCCTATGTGGATTGGTCCATGCTGAGGTTGATGGTGGGGTGGAAGCTGTTGAAATCGTGGTGGAATTCTTCCAGGGTTTCCTTCCCATGGGTCTAGATGATGAAGATGTCATCAATGTAGCGTAGGTAGGGAGGGGGCGTGGGTGGACGAGAGCTGAGGAAGCGTTGTTCCAGGTCAGCCATAAAAATGTTGGCATATTGTGGGGCCATGCAGGTGCCCACAGCAGTGCCACTGGTCTGGAGGTATGTATTGTCACCAAATTTGAAATAATTGTGCATGAGGATAAAGTCACAGAGCTCAGCAACCGGTTGTGCTGTGGCATCATCAGGGATACTGTTCTTTACGACTTTTATTCCATCTGTGTGTGGGATGTTTGTGTAGAGAGCCTCTACATCCATGGTGGCTAGGATGGTGTTTCCTGGAAGATCACCAATGCATTGTAGTTTTCTCAGGAAATCAGTGGTGTCACAGAGATAGCTGGGAGTGCTGGTGGCATAGGGTCTGAGGAGAGTGTTCACAGATCCGGACAGTCCCTCAGTGAGAGTGCCAATGCCCGAGATGATGGGGCATCCAGGGTTTCCGGGTTTGTGGATCTTGGGTAGTAGACAGAAGAACCCCGGTCGGGGTTCTAAGAGTATGTTGATTTGTTCCTGTGTTAGTGTAGGGAGTGTCCTGAGAAGATGGTGCAGTTTCTTAGTGTATTCCTCAGTGGGAATCTGAGGAAAGTGGCCTGTAGAATTTGGTACTGGAGAGTTGTCTGGCAGCCTCCTTTTGGTAGTCAGACCTGTTCATGATGACAACAGCACCTCCTTTATCAGCCTCTTTGATTATAATGTCAGGGGTGTTTCTGAGGCTGTGGATGGCATTGCGTTCTGCATGACTTAGGTTATGAGGGAAGCAATGTTGTTTTTCCACAATTTCTGCCTGTGCACGTCGGCGGAAGCATTCTATGTATAGGTCCAGACTGTCATTTCGACCCTCAGGAGGAGTCCATGTGGAGTTCTTCTTCTTGTGCTGTTGGTGGGAGGGTTTCTGTGTATCGGTGTGCTGTTCAGTGTTATCTTGAAACTATTCTTTGAGTCGGAGACGGCAAAAGTAGGCTTCCAGATCACCACAGAACTATATCATGTTTGTGGGGATGGCAAGGCAGCAAGAGAGTCCCCGAGATAGGACAGACTCTTCTGCCAGGCTGAGTGTGTAGCTGGATAGATTGACCATATTGCTGGGTGAGTTAGGGGTACCATTGTTGTGGCCCCATGTGGCAGGTAGGATTTTAGACCGCTTACACTCCTTTTTCCTTTGTAGAGAAGTGAAGTGTGTAATGTAGATCTCCTGTCTTATTTTAGTAAAGTCCGTTTGTATGGAAGTTGGTTATATATGAGAGTCTCCAGGTTGGAGAGCTCTTTTTTGATGTTTTCCTGTTTGCTGTATAGGATACTGATCAGGTGGTTCCTCAGTTTCTTTGATAGTGTATGGCATAATCTCTCACTGTGGTCTGTGCAGTATGTAGATAGCAATGGATTTTTCACCTTTGGCCCATTTGGTATGATGTCCATCTGTTTGCATTTGGAAAGGAAGATGATATCTGTCTGTACTTGTGCAAGTTTCTTCATGAGGTTGATGGATTTCCACTCCATATGGCTACATGCATTGCTTTGCATGGCGTCCAGTATCAGAGGGGTAGCCGTGTTAGTCTGGATCTGTAAAAGCGGCAGAGTCCTTTTTGGAAAGGATTATATGGTTACTAAAGGGATTACAAAAGAACCTTACCCAACTTAGTTTGCAATGCATACAAGAAGCAAAACCTTATAACAAATACTGTAATGAAATCTTATCCTAAAACAGAAGGTGACCATAATCAGTCATAAGGATTGTTCTGGTCTGTCCCTGCCTTAACATCAGTACAGACCCTGGCAGTCTGTCAGATGCATTTTTACCAATGTCCCAGAGGGTCATTCCTTTCTGCTATTCAAAAAGGGTGGCTGGCAGGATGATCGAATCATACATTAATTCTTCTAGTACAAATATAAAATCCTGCTCCTACAAGGAAACATTTAAAAATACCTTCCAGAAAAGAAATATCTGGACAAATGTCAGGAGCAAAATACTTTTCTTCTTTAGATGCTTTGCATGGATTTGGCAAATACCATTGGAGCAAGAAAGTCAATTGCTATGTAAGTTTAACACACCTTTTGGACATTACCGTTTTTAAAAGATTATCTTTTGGATTATGTTAGTTTCCAGAAGTATTTTATAGAACAATACAAATGATTTTTTAAAAAATATAGATGGCACACAAGAATACATAAATGATGTAATAATATGAGGAAGAAATTTAGAAGAGAATTATCTAAAGCAAAAAGAAGCAGATTGAAACTTAACAATAATAAAAGTTTAATTTAGAGTGTAAGAATTAATGTTTCTAGTAGAAAAACTGACCATTCAGGGATTACAGGTTGATCTACAATGAATACAAGCCCTTGGTAATATTGCTTTCCCAAAAGAGAAGGAGTCATTACAGAAATTTTGGGGTCTAAGTTTTGTAGGAAAATAAATGCCTAACCTAATAGAAAAACAACCACGTTAAGGGCTTTATTTTTACAAAACAATCAATGGAATTGGGACTAACATCATCAACAAGAATTTAAGCATTTTAAGCAACTAATAAAAACAGCTACAGTATTAAAGACATTTGATAGCAACAGACTTACAAAATTGCCTTCAGATTCATCCAGAAAAGGCCTAGGAGTACTGCTATTACCAAAAGTATGGTGATCAATGGAAATCAGTTGCTTATGCATCCAGAGTTATGTCAAAAAAGGAATGTCAGTATGCTCAAATAGAAAAAGAGACGTTGGCATTGGTTTTTGCATGCAGAATGATTAACATTTATATCTGGTAAATCTCTACTGGCAGAAACAGATCATAAAGCATTAGTTAATATTTCAAAAAGGAACACAACAGACATACCAGCTGATTCATTTAAATCATATAAATACAACTGAAAAAAATAGAGTACCAGCCACGGAAATCATTAATTGTTGCTGATGCTCTTTCTAGAACTTATGATGTAACCAGTGTAATTGAAGACGATGATGATGATGTGGTACATGTAGATATACTTTAAAAGTTTCCTATATCAGATAGAGTATGGGAAGGAATGGTACAAGCAACTAGACAGGATGAGAATTTACAGAGGGTTAGTACAGCTATTGAAAAAGAATATAATAAAAAAGAGACCAGAGCCACATACTCAATTTATTCAAGACTTATCAGTAATTGAAGGAATTCTGTTTAAAAGTTATACAGTAGTAATTTTTTTAGGGTAACAGCAGAGATTGAAATGCACACATGAGGGACATTTAGGCATAGAAAAATGTAACTGTAGAGCAAGAGAGGTTCTGTATTAGCCATACATAAACCAAAAGATAGAGAGTTATATAAAAGAATGTGACGTACGTCAAAATCCAGAAAGGCTCAGTCTAAACAACTCATTATATTTATTTAAGAAAAAATGTAAGACCTTGGTCTAAATTAGGTTTAGATCTATTTGAATATAAAGGACATGCATGTGTCATAGTTCCTGATTATTTTTCACATTTTCCTGAAATATCTATACTAGAAAAAACATGTTCCAAACAAGTCATTAATAAAAATTAAATCAATTTTTGCAAGGCATGGCAAACCCAATATGGTAATGACTGATAATGGGTCTCAATTTCACAGTCAGGAGTTTAAAAGTTTTGCCATAGCGTATGATTTCAATCATATTGCATCAGATTCGTCTTAGTCAGAATCTAATGGGCTAGTAGAAAATGGTGTTAAAATAATAAAAAGATTACTACAACAGCTGAAGAAACACATACTTATTTATATTTGGCATTATTAAATTATAGAACATCACCATTACAACAAGATTTATCGCCTGCAGAGTTATTTAAAAAAAAGCTTAGAAACAGATGACCTCTGTTTTCTGAAGAAGGATATAAGGAAAGGAATAAGTATAAATGTCAGTCAAGTTTATATCAAAAGAATTATTATGAGGATCATGGAAACTACTCTACTTGAAACAGAATGATACAGTATGTATCTACAGTGGTAGAAATTAGGCTCAGAAAGCCATTATTACAAAAGAGGTAGTGCCTCAATCTTATGATATCATGACTAATAATACGTATAGATATCAATCTTTTACTCAAAGAAGAGATGATATAGTACAGCAATAAGAGCAGCAAGAACATGAAAATGACACCATTCCTCTAAGTAATAACTTTAATAATACAGCAAATATAGAAAGTAGATGTTCATAAAGTCAAATGAACCTATTAAGACTTATAGAAAGCTGTTAACATAATTCTGGGGTGTGTGTGTGTATGTACGTGTATATATATATGAATAAATTTGTGCTTTAAATAAAAGAAAGGAGATATGTTATTGTACCTTTAAGATCATTAATAGAATATGCAGGGTGAGGGAGCTGACAGTGGGGGAGGTGGTTGATTTTAGGGTAGACTGATAGATTGACCTGAATTAAGATGCTCTGTATATAAATTAACTATGTACCTAATAAAGGCTCTTGTTAACTTACTAGCAATGAGTTATTAATAGGACGAGTGGATTACGTGGAAATAAAACAACACATCTGAGACTGGTATTTTTCCTTTCTATTTCTTATCTGAAGTACCTAAAAGACTTTAGGGGTACCCTGCAATAAAATAACATCAAAATAATATATAGTGTAAATAATGTGAACTGCAGGATGCACACTGACACTGAATGACCTCAAAAGGCATGAAGTTTGCCTCTATATAATATATAAAGCTGTTCCTAATTTTGTTGAAGTACAAAAAAATTTGAAGAAAGGGAATAAAATTCTGCAAAAAATGTACAAAACATTTGTGTCTGTTTTTCAACAAGCTCTAGTAATAAACAATTTTCAATCTAACTCCTGCTGATCTAAATAAATGAGTTTTGATTGGGCACTAAGCGAGAGATGGGCATTTTTCATTACAATAGTAAATGCCATCCCCCTTTTTTTTTTCTATTTAAGTATTTACTACCACATTGTTTTGTTGTTTCCTTACTCTTTACTAGGTACCAATCTATAGATCCATTTGTAAATGAGCAAAATATTTAAAGTACTTTAATAAAAGAGACTTTGTTATAAATGAAGATCTACATAAGCAAAATTTCACAATCCTATCAATTGAAGAAACATATTCATTTAATGTAAGAATTGGTACTAAGTAGTGTTACCATAGTAGGAGTTGCTTATTTTCCTTGATAATGTATATTGTAGAAGATGTCCTCCAGTAGATAAAAACAACAAATTATATATTTCAGATAATTCATTAATCAGTCAATCACCTGGCACTAGCACTCCTGCTAGATTTGACCAAGGATTTGCAGAATTTTTCTTTGGCTATGAGATGGGCCAAGATCATTGCTCCAGATGATTATAGCAAACTAAAAAATATTTCTTTCTCACTGAAAATGCATATCCACATATATAATGATGCCTTCAGGGACCTAGCTCAGCATGTTTTCCTCTGGCAGTTGGCCTTTTAAATCCAGAAGAGGTAGAAAGCTGTAGTCCTGAAGTGACCATTTTGCTACTGACGGGCTCAGGTTGTTCTACAGTTCTTTCTCTCTTCTGGCAATTAAGTATTTTGGCTCTTCTTTTTCCCCTGACTGTAATGATCTAGAGGTTCATTAAATAACAAACCAGTGAATGAGAAAGGAATAAAACTTTAATAAAACAAACTGGAGAGCTTCTGTAGTGATCTGCTGCACAGAGCCATGCAGTATTCCCAAACCCTCTCCTTCAGGGCACATCTCCAAATTCCCACACTCACAACACTGTCCCGTATGAGGGAGCATCTCCAAATCACAATCTTTCATAAACATATCTCTACACTGACTTTCCCTTTCTTTCAGTCATAAGGACACATCCTTTCACTGGGCTTGTGCATCAAGTAGGATCTAAGGAATGGCATTGATTAAGGACACTTCCCCAGCTCCTCCAAAAATCCATCTGTACCTGAAACTGAATGGAGATGTAAAATATACTACTTCCTTTCCTCCTACCCCTTAGGGGCCTGACCCAAAGCCTACTGAAGTCAATAAAAGGAATCTCATTGATTTAAATAGACTGTAGATCAGTCCCTGAATGAGCTATTTACACTTCCAATACATAATTGATTTATAGGTAGTGATATTTTTTTCCTGTGGATGCAGTGCAGTAAAAAAATCCATGACCACCAAAAGCCTCACATATGAAACCATGCATTAGAAGCAAATGAATATAAAGCTTGATCACTCGAAACAACATATACCTGAATAAACTTACTCTTCACCAGCAGTACTGGTTATTTAGGGCACTGTTCACCTATGCACCTGTCCCTGTAATCAACACAATTTTTTTTTTTTGCAAGTGAGCAACCTGACAATCTCACTTACATTTAGCAGACACAATGAACCAAAGGTAAGCAAATGTTTAATCATTATTCATAATCATTATTATGCCTATCACCTACAAATGATATTTAACAGAGTATATTTTTATTGTTGTTTATTTAATGGCAACCTTTTGGCTAGATGTATCAGCACATAACATGATTTAGGTGTAGAGGAAAACCTAAGGAAAATTATCAATGCATCTTTATTTTAATGTAAACTAGAATCTAAGAATTAGTTGACTTGAAGTTGCATACTTGCCAGTGATGTACTGTAATTAAAAAAAATAATTAAAATAAAGTTGAGGGAGGTGATAATGAATTCTCTTGCAGTAATATGAACCAAACACATTGAGAAACAAATGTGCTGAAGCAAAAATGATTAAATGACACTAATTAAGACAACACTGCATCGTGCAATTACAAACTGAATGCTTGCTGATAGAGCCGTTTCTTTTTTACTATGCTCAATTCAGTAAGACAAATTGTGATTTTTATTGTTGAATGGTTGTTTCACAACTTTATGATCAATAATATTTTCAGTAGTCAGTGTGAAAGGAAGGGAATTTAAAACATTAAATCCTGCTAACCATTATAGTATGCCTATTTCATGCTGAATTTAATCATAAATACAGTATATGTCACTGTAGAACAGCAGGTTTGCTCACGAGTTGAACAATATGTAGAACTTGGTTGGTTTTTTTCCAACGTTGCTCAGAGTAGTAGCTAATTAAACTTGGTGACTATAACCATAAGTGAAACACCTGGAGTGATATTACTTCTCAAAGCTATTTAGGACTATGTTTCATGAGAGAGGGTGGCTATGCTTGAGTTATCAAAGAAAACTTACACTCTCAGTCCATTTTTACACGGTTTTATTGTTCTTAGAACAGCTAGAATGGCCAGAGGTGATCTTAGTGTGTTTTTCAAATTGTCATATAAAATAAAGGCTACTCTCCTAATGGTTCCCTGTCATGAAATAGTAGAAAATTTACTAATTGTGGCAGCACATCAGACTTCATGTCCCATAGGCGTTAATTCACTGGAGAAGAAATCCTACCAAAATGACAATATTTTCAGTCCAGTTCTGGGAGGGGTGGAACAACCTTGTCTTTCTTCAGCTTCTCTTGAAGTTGAGTGTGCTAAGAGCCTTGCAGGAGATACTCAAAACTTCATGGGACAGACTCCAAATTAGAGTAGTATGTTTCTATTTGATGAGAGACTCATCTGTTCATGCGCACAGGGCTACTTTAACTATGTCATTCTCCAGGTTAAATTTTTTCAAGATAATTAAAAAACAAAACACATGCAACCCTACAATATTCTGATGGTCACAGTTTCCGTGAGGACAACTGCCTATGTAGCTAGCTGTAATTATTAAGAAGGTGGAGTTCTGTAGGCAAAGCACAAAAGACACAGAATTCATTTAAGTCTATCAGCAGTGTTGTCTTTTGTGGTGGTAACTCTGATTACAGAATCTAACACATTCTTGGCACCACCGGAAACAAATAACTTTTGAATAAATGTACTTTATCACAATAAAACAGCGTCAGATGGCACATGCTGGCTGCATCTCAAAAGTGCAGGCCTATCAAAGACATAGAATAGCCTGTATTATTCTCATCCAATAAGCTTAACCTTCAGAAAATTCCCAGAGGAACAAATGATGAAGATATCTGTCCTGTTGCTGTTAAATATAACTTTGTAAGAATGTCAGCTCTTTGACAGTTTCTGTTCACTAGGAACAGAGTCTGATATTATCATTTGTTATTTATTTACAGCATGGCCCATGGTATACTGAGTGATTGCCAAACACTTATAAAGGACTGCCCCTTCTCTTTGGTGCTCACAATCTATGGAGTAAGGTATTAGTCAGTATGAGTGAAGCATCAGAATTTGGCCCTCAAGGACTAAACGGACCTGAATACTAAAGTTCAATAATAGAAAAGTTTTCACAAATATCATGGGCTATGTAGGGAGTAAGAATCACCCTTGGACATTTGAATAGACTACAGGAGTGTAAGATCTTCCCTACTCAGCCTTCCTTTCCCACCCAGCATATGGACAGGGACTTTTCTAGGGAAGGGGAATGAGTGGCAGCAAATTATGACTACCTAATCAAGTGTACACATCCTTCTCCCTACTAGTTTGGCTGTTGTGCTAGAGTATTTGCAAGCTTCTGGTTATGAACATAAATAAGCATTTATTTTTAACCAGCACTGGTATATTTTTAAATTAAAATAGTTTTATTAGAGAAGTCTTTGTTTAATATGAATTTCATAAATTGTTGCTCGTTGAGACTAATTTACATTTTACTAAACAAACAAATTGTACAGCTTTACTTATGTACAGTTTTCTCTTTTTCTTACTCTTGACTTTATTAATTCTAAAAGTTCAAGTGAACATGAACCAGGCCTCAAAATTTCTCTCTCATTGGTGTCTCTGACTGCAGAGAGCTTGATCAATCTTCCTGTATATTCTAGACCGAAAAGGGAGACGATCACACTGAGGAATGAAACATTTATGGCTCCCGATCTTGCAAGGTGTCATCTTCATGGTTGGAGTTCTCTGGATTTGAGCAGTAAAACTAAGTGGGTCTACATGTGGGTGCAAGGGTCTGCTTGCATGATGTACTTTGGAGGATGGGGGCCTAAGAATTAATAGCTGGTAATCAGTACAGTTAACTCACATATAAAAAACCCATTTCTTAAAAGCTCTGGCTAAAACACTCAAATAAACCAAATCTCTGAACTAAGCCTTGGGGATCAAATTTTAGTGTTTCCTATATTCTTTTAAAAAACACAGCTATATATAGTAGGCTCTGAGCTATAGTCCTCTTATAAAAGTGGGCATTTTGTTTC
The DNA here is from genome assembly GCF_015237465.2 of Chelonia mydas. Taxonomy (NCBI): domain Eukaryota; kingdom Metazoa; phylum Chordata; order Testudines; family Cheloniidae; genus Chelonia; species Chelonia mydas. The sequence continues at coordinate 62,277,325 of NC_057852.1, forward strand.
AAACTATTTCTTTAACAATTTGTGTTAATTTATAAAATGATGTGAAGGAGTATTTTAAAAAAAATTACAGAAAGAGCTAAAAAAGCATAGGGTCAACCTTTAATAAAAAGACATATGTCTTTCCTTCTGCTTCTTTAAATTCCAATGATATGCAAAGCTAAACCACTGGAAGTATAATATTGAACAGAAACGGCAAGGAGGAAATCCATAGATTTCTGCCAAAGCCAGCAGCAGCAGGAAACCTTACCTGAGATGAAAAACTCAGATGGAAAAAAGACTTCAGTGCCTGCCAGGTGGCACTACATCACATTGGCTTGTGGGGAAAATGGGTTCCGATTCTATGCAGTTAGAGATTAGGAAAGGCCAGAAAGAGGGCGTAGGCTATTTCAAGCTTGCTATGCCTTTTCTTTGTTTATTGATAATCTATACAGTAAAATTAGTGATATCTTGTCCTCCTTATACAGGAACGTGTATACAGAAGAACAAAAATATTAGGTGAAATTGTGTGTGCACTCCTCTTCTCCAATCTCCCTGAAAGGCATGTTTGCCATGATCTTTTCAAATATGTCCTAACATAAGCAGTGCTGCCTCTGCCACTTCATATGCTTCTGGGGGTACTAAACAGTCCTGCAGTGCGGGTGAGGGGGGGAGGCTGGACGACGACCAAATTACCTAATAGGACTTTCACATCTCTAGTTTTTGTCAGACACTTAAGGAAATGCAATCCTGGCTAGCCTGAGAGGAAGTAGTGCAGTCGGAGGTACAGTAGGAGGAATAAATAAAGATACTTTGATATCTTGAGTGAAAGTATGTATTGTTTCTCTCAATACTAAAGACTATACTTTATTAACTCTTATTTAATGTGTATTGATAATTCAGGAAGTTGAGGAGTATGGAGCTCTTTCAGCTAATTCCACTGATTCATGTTCAACAACATAACCTAAAATAATTTGAACAGATGATGGCTTGTTTTTCCTTACATTGTAAATGGGGAAAAATAAAATCTCTCTTTGAATTGACATAGCCAAAGAAATTACATGGCCCAAGATTTGTATTTTCTTTTGTTGGTCATAGAGCCCTCTTGCTCCCTCTCTTATCCCTCTCTCTGCATCATCAGTTGCTTCTCCCAATACCCTGGAATCTTTCAGAACTCTATACTGGGCCATCTCCTCTTCTTCCTCTATGATATATTTCTTGGAACCTAAGCTGTTCTAGCTGGTGGATACCTGACAGATCTTCTTTTCCACCCCAATCTCTGTCTATTCAGATGTGCACATCCAACATCTAGATCCAACATCCTAGATATCCTGCTGCCAACTCAAGGATAAGCCTTTCTCCCCCAAACCTAGTTGTCCCGTCAAAGTGTTTGCAAAATAGACTAAATAAAAGAATCTAAACAGCTGAGGAACCTTGTTCAGTCACTTTTTGTTGCACCTCCTCCCCTTCTTACTGCCTATGTGTCTGCTGAGACTGTAAAATACTTGTGGTAAAAACCTTGTCTTAACTGGATGTGAAGTATATTGCACACTTTTGGTGCTACATTAATAATAATTAATGAGGTATATCCAAAAAGATGCATCCATGAATAATCTCATATTCATGACCAAGTCCTGAGTGAAGTAACTTTCAGAGTTTGTGTAATAAATATACTGGTATAAAACAGCACCAGCTAATTGCAAAACTACACACACTGAAAGAAAAAAAGTGTGTAAACAAACTTAAACATAATTGATACATATTTTTTCAGTCTTTTGAATTTGACAAGTAAATTGGGTTCCTCTTAATTAAAGTTTGAAAATAAATCAGTTATAATGATGGCTATTGAATGTTTATGGTGAACTAGTAGTATACTGGTGTAATTCAAAAGTGTCTCCATTGAAGCCAGTGCAGTTATACTGCTGTAAAATTAATGTCAGTAAGAGGGGACTAGACCCATAGTCTTCGTCTTTCCTACAGATGTGTTATGTGAAGAAAGATTCAAGTTAGTTTTAACCTATTTTTGACTGGAAGCCTCAGGAAAGTAATGATATTATAAACTCATTTTTGATGTATGTTGTCTTTATAAAAATGATCATTCATTTCTGCGATGTGTATTTACTATAAAGCCCTCTCATGGAGACAGTGGAGTTTATATATTATTAGTAGCTGGTCAAAACATTTTTGGTTAAATGAAATTTTTCCAAGATATGCTGTTTTGTCAAAGTTTTCAGTGGGCACAGGAAAAAGACTGTAGAGCCTCATGGTTAAGTCACTGAGGAGACCTAGGTTTAAGTCCTTGCTCCAGAGTGATCTGGGATCAAATAGTCTTCTATGAATCTAATGGAGTACGGACATGACCATGTGTCTCCAATATCCCAGATCAATGCACTCCCCACTCCTCTCCCCACCACACACACACTCTCTGTCTCTCAGGATTTGATCTGAAAATGTCCATTTTCAGAACAATTTCATTTTTGCTCAAATATTTACAAGGTTTTTATTTTGTTACAATGTGGAATAAAAACAAATTTGGAAACCTTGAAAATTTCCACAAAGCAGAATTGTCCTCCTCTGGGGCCTAGTTGTAAGGTGATGAGACAGCACCTGGAATATTAAAGCTAATTCTAAAGCTCAATCCTTCAAGGCCTTCCTTATGTAATGCCTACCTACCAAGGTACGTAATCCAACTGAAGTCAGTCAGGCTTAATCTTCCCACTTTAAAAGAAGAGGCTGAGAGATTAAGAAAGCTCAAAAAAGGCAACCAAATTGACACAGATCTAAATATGCCCAAGAAAGAAAGGTTAACTGTATTGAATTCTTTTACATCTATCAAAACTGTAAGGGTCTGATGTGTCTTCATATTATTTTTGTTTTTTAAAAGGAAGAAACAACAAAGACAAAGTTGGGGCCCAAATAACTATGTTTACTAAATGTACATAAACATGCAAGAACTAGCTACATACATACATACTACTGCTCTGGCTGATTTCTCTCAGCTTCTACATCATAGAACACAGTGAGCACCCCTAGAGGGTTCACAAACTATGTAAAGAGATACAACTTTATAAACAACAGAAGTCATGCATTTAAATACTTTTAAAGCAACAAGTGAAGATAAAGATTTCAAGTGAGGATAAAGATTGTTAGGCTGGACAACTGTACCAACACCAGGTGAAAAATAATTAAATGTAAAAAAAAAAAATCTGGATATTACGTAAAATTTTCTGTTGGGAAAGATTATCAGAAAATTGAACAATTTGTTTAACTTTTATAGTTATGGTTCATACATTTGGGGACTTCCAGGGAAGGTTAGAGAAATGTGGTATATTTAGTATAATTTAGAGTCCCTAGAGCAGGACCTCAGGGGGCGGAGCTATGGCAATTTACGGCATCTGAGGATCTTTCCCACTGCTCATTGACAGAGGTTTCACTCTTCCCTCCTTATTAACTATGATTTTTGCATAAGTGCTAAGTGCTTTGGGTTAACTTGGCTCCCCTTGCAGTCAATGGGAATTTTACAGTTTACTTCAGTTGGAGCAGAGTTAAGCAAGAAGTGAACAATTTTGAAAATCCCATCTCTGTTATGGAAGTGTGAACATGGTACTTCATAACATTTATCAGCTTAGCCTCTACCATAGGGTGACTGCATTAACACAATCACTATCTGTTGAATGGAACCCTAAGACTTTTTATTTATGTCTAGACATTCTAATTTGTGAAACTATGGGGTTAATGATGACGTTGATATTATACTGGTCTAAATAGCATTTAAAGGTAATACATTTATTTATCTGAACATTTTTCCAATCTTGTGTTGCCATAATGAATATATGAAATATACAAAAAAATAAAAGATTTTTACCTCTATAGTTGTTGTTTTGAAGAGCACTAAGTGCTGCCATGGATCCCATGATTCCTGTTAGCTAATACCAGTCCTGACGCGCGGATGTCAGTAATCAGCAACAGGACTTTGCGTTTAAAAAGTAGGTCAGCTGTCTTGCACTATGAGAGGCAAGTCCTTTGCTATTTCTAAGTACTGTATAGAGAAACTAATCAAACGCTAGATGAACTAATAGCAATTCCTCACTCTCCAGCACTAATCAGTTGTATACTTCAGCATTCCAGCTCATCTTGGGATTTCTGATCACTATTAGCAAGTCAAGTCACCCACGGCAGCACTCTGGCAATTTTTAAAACCACTAAAGGAATTAACAATTTTGCATTTTGTGTAGCATTTTTCACCTTGAAAGATACATACAAATATGAACTGCTCAATTTCCATTACATGTCATTTTGTGGTCCAATTGTTCCCATAATGTGATAGATCTTCTATGGATCTCACAGGTTGCAAGGAAGTGTCTGTTTTTATTAGAATTCCATCTCAGTGTTTTGTCTTACATATTGTATCTTTGACATGTCTCGCTGTACTGTGCCTTGGAAAATGAGTTTAAATCATCAAGTAATGTAAAGCAAAACTAATCACCACCATACATTCCTAAGGTAGATAATGAATTTGGTTCAATTATTTGCTTCAGTGAAATTACCCCAGATTTATATTGATGTAATTGTGAGCTGAATATGGCCCACTAACCCTGTTTTACAGTTGGTGAGGTGGAGAAACAAAGTTAGAGAGGTTATGGAACTTGGCCAATGTCACTGAAGTAGTCAATGTTATCGTTGGATTAGCCCTCCTGAGCTTCTGCTCCCTGCTATGTGAGTAGACTAGAATACCCTTCTCTCCTTAAAAATGCTTTATTAATTTGAGCACTTTGGTGCTGTTTGTATAACTCTACTGAGGCATTTGAGCTGATACTAATGTTCAAATCTTCTACAATTCACATTTAAATGGCTTTGGAATGAATGAAATATGGTTTTAAATTTTCTTTGTCATTTTCCAGTTGCTGGCTATGGCGCTTTCTGAAACAGTTCAAGTAAGGAAAACAAAAATAATAGTAAAAAAAAAACTTTTTAAATATCATTACTCTTTCCTCTGAAGTACACAATTTCCTTTCAACTTTTGTATTCTAATAAAATATAAGCCTTTTCGAAAGACATGGAGACAGAGTCCAGACTACATTATATCACTGTATTATAAAAAGAAATGTTTTTATCTATTTGTGGTAAAAAATGCATTTCAGGAAATTACTAATTTTTTTAAAGTGGCTGATCCCAATTTCTTTAGAAGGTAATATATAACTGTAATAAATTGCTGGAGCACACCTAGAGGAGTTAGCAAACTGCAACTTAATTTCTGGTGAACCCAAATATCACTAAGATGATTGTTTTCACTCTTATGCCAAGATTGGAGTTGATATTTTACGTTCTGACATAGATTTGCTATATCATCAATTGCTTCATTCAGTACAGAAAATGTAAAGGAATGGCACCAAACTTTGAGATCCCCAAATTAAGCTACCATAAGGGTTATTTTCCTTTTTAGTTTATGAAGATGAGGATTCTCCTGTTGTCTTTCTCCAGATTTCTGGGAAAAATTTCTAGGATTGAGAGGATAGTTCAATCTTCATTCAGTGCTTAGCCCCTAGAAGAGGGTAACAATCAATTCTTGTGTTAGCTGTTTTCGTTGTTGCTGTATTTTGGGGGGTCATGTTTTGTGATGTAGGCCTCTGTGCACTGGGAAATGGACTAAAATTACCAAACTCATTTCATACCAGGAGGAATGGGAGTACACGTTCCAACTAAATGTCTAATCTACTTTAATACTGAGCATTTGAAACTTACAGAGAGTAAACTGTCTGAATTATTCAGAATCTCAAGAGATGACAGGATGAGAAGTAATGGCCCAAAGCAAAGATTTGGTTGGGAACAATTCTTGACAGAAAGAGTGACTAGACAACAGAATAGACTCAAGAAATTGTGGAGGTATCATTACTACTGAAGTTCAAGAATAGAGTAGATAAGTGTGACGCTTTGTCTTTCAACCCAGGACAATCAACACCTGCCCTGTAATTCTGGGTGCCTTAAATGTTATGTTGCTGTAGCTCACAGCCTTGATGCCCACAGCCATCATACAAGCATGCAGGTCATATCCTGGCTTCTACTGCCCAATTTCTTTTTGCAGAGTGACCCCCAACACCCTGTCAGTCCAGTATTCCCCCAAAACCTTCTGCTGGGGTTCCCATTACTGTGAGGCCCCTCAGCAAGTGAGAGTTTAGCTACTGCTAAACTGTGACAACTTTGGCACACCAGCTTCTCTGCCTTGTCAGCAAATTCTTCAGTACTTTACCAATCCAAACCTTGCCTTGCAGCTAACAGTGAACCTCAACTCCCAAGTTCCCCAAAGATGTCTCCCTGCAGTGTCCAGCCCTGTCCAGGAGCACTCACAGAAGTCATTAAGTTCATTGCTCCTTTAAAAAGATAATACACTACAGCTCATTAACTCGCCTGGGCTTGATCAACACTTTTATTTCAATCACAGAACTGAACTGGGTTATAGTAAAAGTAAAACAAGTTTATTAAGCAAAAAGTTATAGGTTGAAGTGATACCAAATATAACAAATGAAAATAGAAATGGTTACAAACAAGCAAAAGTAAAAATACACTTCTGAGACTACAACTTAATTTCAGCAAGTACAATCTTTGCCTAAGCAGGTTTCTCACACATATTCAATTCCCAGAGACTTCCACCCCCTTGGCTGTAGGATCCAGTGTTCTGTGATTCCAAGAGCTGTGGCTCCTTGAATCCCCCAGGTGATGGATAACTATGGGGTTCTCTCTCATTTTGTTTTATAGTCCAATAAACCTTTGAAATGTCTAGACTTTGACAAGTAAGCCCAGCCCAACCATCTCTTTCCTACTGAGCTGTAGAAGCCACGCTGTCTTCCCAAAGTTCACTAACCCTGCTTCAAGAGTCAGGCTCCTGAAACACGCAGACTCTATCCTCCGTTGATATTGTTAAGTATTTGTCTTTCCCTACTTGCTCTCATGATGGTTTTGCTTACCTTGCATGTAAATGTGCTCTTCTTTGTCCTTGCCTAATTTATATCAGAGACACATTCAAGCAGATGGAACCACATTCCTTTGTCTGCGGTGGAGTACTTTGTCCCACCTGGTACACATTTTCTATGATTTTAGCATATGTTTTGTAATCTTGCATATGTTACCTGTACATACACCACACAAAAATATCAGTGATCAGTGAGTTATGAGTTTTCCAATGATATATTACATGTCATCTTTTGGGGATATATCATGACAGCAGTGTGTTAGGTGTAATGAGTGTGTTAGGTCTGGCGAGTTGGTGACACAGTAGTGAACCACCCATGGGCCTTGGTCACAATTTCCCCATCTTATTTAGTGCTGCAAAATGTGGTGGATCTGACTAGATAACTCAGCGAGTATTTTCTGTCCCTGCATCTGTCTATAATTCTAGTTTTATCCTTGAATTTTCATGATTATGGTTTCCACATATTTGTCATCATTGCTTAAATGTCATTTGTGAGGTCAGGAAACCTTTTGTACAACCTTCTTTCATAATTGTCATTTACTCTTGAAATATTTTCAAGTTGCTTTGCATTTCCTTTCAAACTTTTCCTTCGTGCATTCCTTTGCATCATCCTATTTTCCAGAGGTTGCATAATTGTCTTTAATACATGGGTAAAATAAATTCAACTTCAGTTTCTCGTGACCATCTGAAATAACAAATGCTCCTATCCATAGTGTTTTTATATACTGATGGGGCTTTTGTTTCCATGACACTCATTATTTCATAGTTACATTATACTTCAATCTATTACCCTGATGCTGCCAGCAAGAGGCAGTTTACCAACCTGAATTTTGTTCTGATACAGCCCTTATCTTCCAAATACTCTCTATTCACATGAATACCAACCAGCACTTTGCCAAGATTTCCCACGTCTGAAATGATCGAGTTGCTCATATGCCATGAAAATTAGGGAGCAGGATTTACTCCACTTGTTTTTTTTTTTCTTATTTAAAACTAAATTATATTGTTGGGGAAAGAATCTGTTCTCAGAAGTCATTGTTTTTGCCTTCTTTAACATGTAGTTAAAAATCAACTGTAATTATCAACTCTTCACTTTCACTGACAAGCACAACATCAACAATGCCAATATAATTTATTGCTTCCTACTATGTAAATTCTACCATTGGGACTATCAAGAAGAACTGCCATGCCAAAATTATTTTTTGTCAGGGAGAAGAAAATATTCAAAGGCAGGAATAGTTTGGAGGATGAAGTGTATCAAATGAAAGAATTTTCCTAAAATTTCCCTATTCTTGTAATTGGCAGGTGCCAGATATTATTTTTTTAGGAATTGTTTAATGAACATGTGTTTAAACCTGAGATTGGCTGGAACCAAATTGCCAGACCCAAATTTCCACTCAGTAAAGTTCAGGATCTGAAGCCCAAGACAACCCAAATGTTCCATTTGGCTTCCTGTTTTAAAATGTGTTGAACCAAATAGCAGAGTCTCATCACCTCCATAGCACTAGAGATTTGAAATTCTGCCATTCTCGCCCATCTCTTTATATTTCTGTTTAGCTTTAATGGAAATTGAAATTAAATGTTTTGTGGGTTTCAATCCATAGAGAAAATGAGATAATTCAACCTTGCTTTACCTTTTCTCTTGGCTTAAGATCCGAATTTTTATAATTTTTGCTGTTCTGTTTGCTACAGGACTTTCTTATCATATTAGGTATGTTCCAGAAGCTGACAATTTGTACAAGAGGGCCCCGTTCCCTTGAGAGGGGTGAAAAGTGTGCATGAAAATTTCTGAAAATTATCTTCTGCAGAGCCCAGAGAAAACTCCCATGGTGGCTTGTTGCTGTCTTGTTTTTTGTACAATGATTTTCAGACCATAGGACATATATTACCTTCTGTTATGCTATGTTTAGCTTCCTTAGTAATTCTTTCATTGTTATTCATTCTTGACTGAAGGGATTTTGTTTTCTAATGAGGTGTCAGTTTGTAAGAGTTGCATTCAAATGCAGAACTACATTTCCACAAGACACTTGGAATGGCTTCTGAAACTTTAGCTTTCTTTCCTTTTCTTTTAGGCAAAATAAAAAATAACTTCTGTAGTTTTTTCAGGAGTTGTTATATAGCTTGTGCAATTAGCACTGCCACGGTAAAGACCTGCTGTTATCCTACCCTGTGACTAAGTAAATGGCTCAGATGATTCATTAGGAATAGGTCCATGTTCATTAACATAAGTAAAGTACTTGAAATTTAAACAGAATCTTTATCCATAACATGCTGCTGCAGCAGGTACTGAACTAGCTTCTGACACAGAGTGATGAGTGTTGCACGATATGAGTGCAAGATAAGAAGCTGTAACAATAATATAAAAGGATCTTCAGAACAGCAATCCCATAACACCATGACAGCACTTAAGAGCCTTGACATTCCTGACTGGGAGATAACGGGCCAAAACAAAACAAAAAAACACCATGCTTGGTAGATATTTCTTAGCAAACGTTTTTCTTTTATTTTACCACAGACTGATTAGATTGTTTTGGTCTCTTCCAGTATTCTTTTCTCTTTTGGAAAAGACATTACTATTTTAAGCTATGGACAGGACAACTCAAAAAAGGAGCCACATAACTGTTACAGGACAGTGCTTTTCAGCCTGTGGCAAGTATACCAAGCTTCACTTGCAGTCATCCTCCTTTCCTGTCACTTTATTTCCTAGGTGACATTCTCTACCTTAGACATTAGCATATCTCAGCATGGTCTACTGAGCAGAAAAAAACCTTTTGGTTTCTGTTTTCTAAAACACTGGATAATGTGAGGGTGGTTGTTTCTGGCTATCTTCTCTCTCTCTCCCCCCTCCCCCAACCACACACACACACAAAGTATTGTCTATCAGTAAAATTGGCTAGACTAGTGGATTTCATGGCATTTTGAAAAAAATAGCACTGCTGCAGGTTCTACTGGAGAAACGTAGGACACGACCCAGGGGTGCTGGTACGAGGAGTGCAGGGGATGGGTCAGTGCTTGCAGTGCTTTCTATCGTATTCAGGGTTTACAGTTTTGTTGAATGGCTTTCAGCACCCCCATTATACAAATTGTTCCAATGCCACTGACATGGCCCGTGGTTTGAACAACATAGTACTTGAATTAGGAGTGAAGCTTAGTCCCACACAATTTATTCCCCATGCAGTCCATGTGACAGTATGGAGTTGTTTTTGAATATTGAAACTTTCCTCACATTGACATTACCTGAAGAGGTCTTAATGTAGGTTAATGAAACCTAATAGTTATGTGTTCCTCAGCAACATGTTGGCTAGCATGAGACAAGAGGGGCTCATTACTTTTGATGACCAAGATCTATGTTGCATCCCAAGAGCTTCTGAATTACATGCTGGGATTCAGGACAACCAGCTAGAGATGATTCATAAAGCCTTTTCGATAGATCTCTCTCACCCCCCCCCCCCCCCAGAAGCTAGCCAGAAACATTGATGCAGGTAAATAAACTGAAATATATGGATATGTATAATTTTTAAAGTTATTTTGAAATTAGGTTTTCTCCACAGGATTCAGAATACCAGCTCAAGTGTTAATGACAATTATTGGAGTAAGAACTCATCATTTTCCATTGTTCAGTGCCCCTCCACTTTTATTATTCAAAAGCAGTTTAAGAACTGTTCAAAATCAAGGCTCCGGCCCTGCAATTCACTATTCACAGGTGTACCCCTGCCCCCAGCAGTTCTCTACTGACATACGTTGAACTGAAGGATGAAGGCCCAGAGATATAGGATGGGTATACAGTAATTACCAGATATCTTTAATAAATGTCATCTCTTGTCCCAACCCTTACTCCAGTACTTTTAGAGTGCAGAGCTACACAGATTTCATTCTTTCTTATACAGAATTGTCAGATGAATGATTTTTTTATGGTGCCTTTCCGTGAGCAAGGAGGTTTTTCTTTTTAAAAGTTTATTTCTATAGTGAGTATTTATTTTGAAAATCTTCATTTTATATGTTTGTGGTCTGGTGAACTGTAAGTATTTTTTTTATTTTATTTATTTTAGCAAGGCTGTTCCTATGCAAGGTATTTCTTTAAGCAGGTACTGTGCAAATATATGTGCATATTATCAGTCTAGACTAAAATTGCTCTTTGACTTATTCTTGAAACAGAACATCAAATTTTAACTCCTTTCTATTTTGTAACTTGGCAGTTTGGATACTAATAACTGGATATTTACTTCCCCCTACAGTTTTAGTTCTGGGTCAGATCCGAAAAATGGAACTATGTTTTGGTTTGAGGTAGCTGAAGTCTCGTGAGGAGAGCTCTTCCTGTGTGTGATGGGCTACCTATCCGTACAGGTATAGAAAGGGTTAACCATGCCCTACCCCAAAAGGAGCAATGGAGATGAGTCCTCTGAGCAGCTTAGAGAGGCTGCATGAAGCTTAGCCAATCAGGGAGGAGCTGCAGGGAGCAACCAATCCAAGCCGGGCAGGCTCAGATAAAAGAGAACTGCAGGGCAGAGTAGGGTCAGTCACTGCTGGGAGCTCAGGGAGTAAGGACTATATCATTGGAAGGCTGAGAGAACTGTAAGCACCTTAGATAAAGCAGCTACTGGCAGGGGCTGGGGGATCAAGACAGAGCTACTGGCTGGCTGCTGTGTCTGAGCAGCTGAGGCCGCTGAGATGAGAGCAAAGAAAGTGCTGGGGCCATGAGGAAGCAGCTCAGGGAAATATAGCGGTATTGAGAGAAATTAGAGACAACATGAAGCTGCTTTTACAGGGTCACTGGGTTGGGACCGGTAGTGCTGGGCAGGCCTGGGTCCACACCACTGGGGAAGTGGCTGGACAATAGGACCATGATATGCACCTCTGGAAGGGGGAAACACGGATGGTGGCCTACCCAGAGGGCTGAATTGCAAAGAGGACACTGTGGTTATGGAAGTTGAGGAACCACAGGTGGAAGCTTCCAATCCCAATGACTCTTTTTTCCTTTATTCCCTGCCTCCTTAGTCTTCACTCTTGTCTTTATACTTAGAATCATAGAATATCAGGGTTGGAAGGGACCTCAGAAGGTCATCTAGTCCAACCCCCTGCTCGAAGCAGGACCAAGTCCCAGTTAAATCATCCCAGCCAGGGCTTTGTCAAGCCTGATCTTAAAAACCTCTAAGGAAGGAGATTCTACCACCTCCCTAGGTAACGCATTCCAGTGTTTCACCACCCTCTTAGTGAAAAAGTTTTTCCTAATATCCAATCTAAACCTCCCCCACTGCAACTTGAGACCATTACTCCTCGTTCTGTCATCTGCTACCATTGAGAACAGTCTAGAGCCATCCTCTTTGGAACCCCCTTTCAGTTAGTTGAAAGCAGCTATCAAATCCCCCCTCATTCTTCTCTTCTGTAGACTAAACAATCCCAGCTCCCTCAGCCTCTCCTCATAAGTCATGTGTTCTAGACCCCTAATCATTTTTGTTGCCCTTCGCTGGACTCTCTCCAATTTATCCACATCCTTCTTGTAGTGTGGGGCCCAAAACTGGACACAGTACTCCAGATGAGGCCTCACCAATGTCGAATAGAGGGGAATGATCACGTCCCTCGATCTGCTCGCTATGCCCCTACTTATACATCCCAAAATGCCATTGGCCTTTTTGGCAACAAGGGCACACTGCTGACTCATATCCAGCTTGTCGTCCACTGTCACCCCTAGGTCCTTTTCCGCAGAACTGCTGCCTAGCCATTCGGTCCCTAGTCTGTAGCGGTGCATTGGATTCTTCCATCCTAAGTGCAGGACCCTGCACTTATCCTTATTGAACCTCATCAGATTTCTTTTGGCCCAATCCTCCAATTTGTCTAGGTCCTTCTGTATCCTATCCCTCCCCTCCAGCGCATCTACCACTCCTCCCAGTTTAGTATCATCCGCAAATTTGCTGAGAGTGCAATCCACACCATCCTCCAGATCATTTATGAAGATATTGAACAAAACCGGCCCCAGGACCGACCCCTGGGGCACTCCACTTGACACTGGCTGCCAACTAGACATGGAGCCATTGATCACTACCCGTTGAGCCCGACAATCTAGCCAACTTTCTACCCACCTTATAGTGCATTCATCCAGCCCATACTTCCTTAACTTGCTGACAAGAATACTGTGGGAGACCGTGTAAAAAGCTTTGCTAAAGTCAAGAAACAATACATCCACTGCTTTCCCTTCATCCACAGAACCAGTAATCTCATCATAAAAGGCGATTAAATTAGTCAGGCATGACCTTCCCTTGGTGAATCCATGCTGGCTGTTCCTGATCACTTTCCTCTCATGCAAGTGCTTCAGGATTGATTCTTTGAGGACCTGCTCCATGATTTTTCCAGGGACTGAGGTGAGGCTGACTGGCCTGTAGTTCCCAGGATCCTCCTTCTTCCCTTTTTTAAAGATTGGCACTACATTAGCCTTTTTCCAGTCATCTGGGACTTCCCCCGTTCGCCACGAGTTTTCAAAGATAATGGCCAAGGGCTCTGCAATCACAGCCGCCAATTCCTTCAGCACTCTCGGATGCAACTCGTCCGGCCCCATGGACTTGTGCATGTCCAGCTTTTCTAAATAGTCCCTAACCACCTCTATCTCCACAGAGGGCTGGCCATCTCTTCCCCATTTTGTGATGCCCAGCGCAGCAGTCTGGGAGCTGACCTTGTTAGGGGAAGAGATGGCCAGCCCTCTGTGGAGATAGAGGTGGTTAGGGACTATTTAGAAAAGCTGGACGTGCACAAGTCCATGGGGCCGGACGAGTTGCATCCGAGAGTGCTGAAGGAATTGGCGGCTGTGATTGCAGAGCCATTGGCCATTATCTTTGAAAACTCGTGGCGAACGGGGGAAGTCCCAGATGACTGGAAAAAGGCTAATGTAGTGCCAATCTTTAAAAAAGGGAAGAAGGAGGATCCTGGGAACTACAGGCCAGTCAGCCTCACCTCAGTCCCTGGAAAAATCATGGAGCAGGTCCTCAAAGAATCAATCCTGAAGCACTTGCATGAGAGGAAAGTGATCAGGAACAGCCAGCATGGATTCACCATGCTGACTTCTCCCCACTTGTCTGTGCTTTCCATTCCTGATTCTCCTCTGTGCCCTTCTCTTCCTTGTTCCTTATGGTGTGCCTTCCAGCCTCCATTCTAACTGTGTCACTCTCCAGTCTTATTGTCCTCTTCTCTCCCACGCTCCACCGTTACATTTCTTCAAATGCAGAGAGCAAACCCCAACTTCCAGTCCTACTTATGTTAGATTAAAAATAGCAAAACAAGGAAGAGCAAATTTCTGCATGTGTCTGCCCTCTAACACACTCAGTCAGCCTCATGAGTTGGCAGCAGATTGTAAACTCCTCAGACCAGGGCCAAAGTCCACTGTGTATTCATACAGAAATGAGGCCCCAATTCTGATCTGGCCCTCTGGAGACTTCCATCATGAAGATATTTATATTTGAATATTCCCATTCAAACAGCAGCCTCCTAAACCTTTAAAGTTGCAGCAGTACAGAGAAAACAAGATCATAAGTCTGCATAAACCATATTACCCTTTTTCTATCTACCCAGTCCCCCATCAAGCTCCTTGCTGATGGCACTTTGAAAACAGCAACTCCTTTTTGCCCTGCTCCCATCTAGTGCCGTCTCCACTGCATGATGCCACAGACTACTGGGACTCCGATGTAGCTCTGCAGCAAGAGCAGGAGTTCTATTCCCTACTGATCTGTGGCAAGATTTTAAATCCACAATCAGCAACATTCAAATGAGATTTCATAATAGATTCCATTTCCCCCTTCCCCCTCATATTTCTAACCATTGGTAACATCGGGAGGGAAATTCACTTTTTAAAATATGATTCTTAATTAGACTGTTTCTTTAAATTCTGAAGATGTGCAGAATATTTTGGAATGTGAGATACAGTAGGGTACCAAAAGTATGATCTGATGTTGCTAAGCAACTCCCCCCTCCCCTTGTTTTAAACAAATCACACAGAGCTGGCAACAGCTGCCAAAACTCTTGGCTCTTAACAATAACTCAGAGCTGAAAAGAACCTAGAACAAAGGTCTTCCAAAACGAGCTGCATTAAATAATGGATGCTCAGAGTGCCAGTAAATGGAGTGCCTATTTGTTACAATAATTGATTAAAATAATAAATGTAGCTGTCTGTTAGAATTCTGTCTCTAAAAATATTTTCAGTGACAATTATTCAATATTCTTTCAAATTAAAGATATAAAAACCTGTTTAATAAATTGGTGTTTTGAAATAATGCCATTTTTCCTTTTCTGCATGACAACAAATCTGTGAGAGTGAACAAGGTCCATACCAGATGTCTGGAAAAATGCTTTAGCTTATCCAAAAAAGATCTTTATTTTTTTTCTTTTCAAGGGTGTGTGTTCTATAAGCAACCTTTGCCCTGCTATTGATTGTGTCGTCATTTTGGCATCTTACAATGAGAGAGGTGTTCTTCTTTTTCAGTGTCAGATTCAATAAAAGTAGGTCTGGCTCTAGCATATTAAAAACCTTCAGAGGTTAGCATATGCTCTAAATTACCAAGTTGACTGCATTTTTCACAACCTATTTCAAGTCTCTAACTATAAGCCAGATAGAGATTTTTCTTTATTCTGGCCCTTTATTAGTCATAGCTTTTGTAAGCAATAGTTGTAGAATTATAATTCAGCAAAACCTGAGTGTTTCAGTGACATTTGCTGCCCTCTCGTAAGGGGCAAAGAATTCTAGGTAATTCACTTATGTAATTTCAGTGTATCCACTTATGGCAGCTTCTCACATATTGTTTATTTCTTGCTGTTTCAGAATGAGTTGTAAAGTGGTTAAGGTGCATGCCTGCTTGCGTGTCCCTGAGAGATGATGGAGTGGATCAAAGATATAAAAGGTCACAGAAAGGTGTTCCGTTTAGCGGAGAAACTACTATCAATGTTAAGACCCTCTCGGATTAGAGACTGAGGGTAAGAAAGTTCATTTATAAAAAAAACCACCATACATTTGTGTCAACTGTTTCACAGTTACTTGCTCAATTTCTATATTGCAGCATGAGTATAAATTACTTTTTAACACAGTGGTGTCAAACAAGATATACAAGGTGGCATTTTGGTCATCATATGTATATGATATGTATATATATATGATAATTAGCCAGTCTCTATTTTCTGTTTTATTCATTTGCCCCCATACACATAAAAAAGCAAATAGGTGATAATCCTATAAATGTGTAAAACATGGCTTTATTGCCTTGAGTGCACACACTAGTATACACAGTCACATTTAAAGTTCAAGGACGAATGATCATATCTTGCATTCCAAAAGATAAAATTCTGAACTCATATGCTCTACTAATAGGATGAATGATCAGCTAGTGACCATACTTCATTACGTTCCACTGGAGAATTTCTAGATAGTTTTCCACAAAACTTTGAACACAGTATAAGATTATATGGGGATTATTTACCCATCTAAATACCATTAAATCTATTGGTAACTGTGTGAGTAAATTAGCCTGCATCTCACTGAAAATGCAGGGGCTGTTAGATGTCAATGTATGTAATACTAAAATTTATGAGAAACTAGACAAAATATCTGTAGCATGTATCAATTCTTGTACATGAATAATATTGTTGGGCCTGGCCTTGCTGCCGTAATAGTGGGAAGAATCTTGTGGTGTTTACTGGGACGTACACCACTTAGACATGGTAGGAGGACTCAGTTGTAAATTGATAAATCCTGTTCATAGCCATATAATAAATGGCCAACGACAAAACTGGGACACAGCTCCTCTCTCAACATGACATTTGAAGCCAGATGCTGTCCTAGAAGCTGCTCTATAAACATTAATAATGCCCAGGACCAGCTGGATGTGATACACAGAGCAGTGTATTACCACCATAACTGGATCATTTTTGTTCCCTTCCTAATACAGTTATCCCTGAAGAACTTATTCCCTCAGAATGGTAGCTAATGCTGCAAAAGGAAATGCAAGAAATCATGAACTGAACTGTTCCGCTCTGCAGAAATGTGTATACAAAGGATAGCAGAGGCCAGGAAACACTGAAAGACCAACCTTGTAGATTTTCCTTCAAATAGTCCCCTCCTAAGGGCTACAGCAGAGAGATGAGGAAAGTTTCCTAACCCTGCAGCTTGTAGGAATCAGCAGAGAAGAGACCTTACTCTTCAAACCTCTGATAGCTCATTTGTTGACCTCCTTGGCAGCTCTTTCTTGGCTGTGGAAAATCCTCCTTCTAGTATTAATTTAGGGACGGACAGCAGCTGAAATACTCCCTGTTCATGGCAGAATGTATGCTGCAGAGAGTGGCAGCTCCTCTTTGGACTCTTGGCCCTGCCCATTAAACCCTCATGGCAATCCAGTGAGCGTTTTCTTTGGGTGTGTCCAAGGTGGGAGAATGATCTCCCCCACCAATCGCAAACAGGGCCCCACCTCTACTCAAGGAAATGAAAGCAATGACAGTGACCAGGATGGAGGGTGGGAGTGCTAGATGGCCCTGATGACCGTCCTGTACTGTGTCTATTGAAGAAATCATTGACTAACTGTAGCTGATGCAAGTGCAGACTAGTAACACAGATAGCTCACCCAATTGTATATTCAAAGTCCTAGTCTCTGACACTCTGAACACAAACTACTACTGCATTACTGAGGTTACCTTCAGAACAGAGAGATGGACTTAGGACCAACTATTAAAGGTATTTAGGTGCCTAAAGTTACAGTTAGGTGCCCACTGCAATTTTCAAAAGCACCTAGGTACCTAACTCCCCTGGATTCCCATTGCCTGGGTGATTCATTTGCAAAAAATTGAATGCTTAAGAATCATCTTGTATGCACATATACTAACTAGACCAACAAGGAACTCACTTTACACCATACAGCAGTCCTGAGTAATTAAAAAGTTCTTCACTTTAACTAGCTTGGGAGAAAGCCTCTGAAGTCACATGCGGGGCAGACCAAGAACAGCAGCAGGACAAAAACTTCTGCAGCTGTAAAAGTCTTTGCTCCTGGCACTGATCTCACATATACTGATTTTATACCAGGATATAATTGGTTGACAAGCGGAGTTGCTCCTGATTTATACAGGTGTAACTGAGGGCAAACTCAAGCCCTTTATTTCTAGAGTCTTAACTCAAGCAGATTGTCATTGCCTTTTGCTGTGGTCTCCAGGCTTCTCCTAACTATCCCTCCTCTGTTTGTTTTCAGTCAGCTCTGTCAGTTCACGGAACCTCACCTTAACTTGAATCTATCAGCCCTTCAATTCTAGGATTCACAGTCTCCTTCTACCTCCTAGTTCCTTTCTCAGAGGCAACCTGCTGTGAAGCTATCACCATTTGCTATCTCATACCTTTCTCTCCCTTTTATGGCAGATCTTGTTTTCTCTACTGGTCACAGCTGTGGGTGTCTATCTCCATGATAGGCAGGTCTGGCAGCTGTGTGGGGTTGTGAGGGAGCTGCTTGCCTGTAAGTAGGAAAGACTCTTTCCTTCTGCCTTTGCACAGTATGGAGTTTGTAAAGTCCATTACTCAGCCAAGTAGACATACACATCTTTTGTCTGTTCACAGGAAATGCTGCTTCTGGGCAATAGGGAGGGAGTGCAACTGAAGTATAGCCTCTTCACTTAGCAGAGGACAGAGCTGTACTCCTCAGAGCTTCAGCTCAGTGCTGGTATGTTTCATTACGGTGGACTGCCAATAAGTTCTCAGTTGAGGGCTGGAATAATTCTGGGGCTAGATATCAGTCTGGCTTTGAAGTGCCAGAATTTCACAAGGAAAATGAATTGATGTGAATCATGCTCATCCAGATCTTAGCCTTTCTAAAAATCAGCCTTCTAAAAGCAAACTGTTAATGTCTCTGGAATATATCTTTCTTGGAATGAGGCATTATAAACATCTAGGAGGATATTAGTTACCCTTTCTGCCATATGTTTGTACAGTTTTGGTCCTTATCTGTCCCAGAAGTTTTTCAGAGTAACTTTACTCATGATTTGAATGATTTTAGAAGCTTAGAGGAATCTTGTATTCTAACTTATTCTAGAATGCAAGATAATTAATCTTATATTTTAAAAAATGTGTAATATGTCTTAAATAGTTTTTGTGTTAACCTTTAAAGCATTATTTTCCTGCTTTGTCTGTTTCCTTTTGTATTCCTGATATGGTTAATCCAAATGGTTCAGTTTGTTTACAAGATCCAGCATCTGAGATACTTACAGTGGTCACACATTTTGCATTAATGGCAGTTTGAGGGTGACATTACATGTAAAACCTGAATGATTTGCAATTCATAATATCTTATAATCCTTTCTATAAAGGTGATTTTGTTCCTACAGAATTCTGGCTTTCATTTCCTCTTCAAATGAGTTTGCTGTAATTTGCACTTTGGCCAATGAGTAATTTATTTATTTTTTAATTTAGAAGTTGAAAAGAGAGGCTGAAAGGCCTCCTAAAAGGGCTTTATCAGTCTTCCAAAAGAGCAACCTTCCTTGCTTCATATTAATAGAAAGAAATAGGTCACACTGAGTATTAAATATTTAGCAGATATTATATTGAAAAGATAAATATTAAGATGACAAATTGTATTTGATCATTTCCTTTCCAGTTGTCCAGTGGGTAAAAAGTAGTTATGAGACCAGCTAATTTTAATTATGATATCACATAGTTTTAATGTATTAATAAGCTAGATCATCTTCTGTGTTTAATTTAAATAGAGAGTCAAGCCACACAATTTGTACCCAGATCGAGATGTTAATCCCTTCTCCCCTGAAATGTGAGGGCCATTCAGATCAAGAACTGTGCGAGTTTCAAAAATCAGATCTCAGTCCTAGTTTGAATTCTGACTGAATCCCTCCCTGAATCCCACAGAAAAAAAAAAATCTTTCAGGGGTTAGAGGAGGAAATGGAGTTGGAGTTTCAGTTGGGCCTTACTCCCACCACAAATATTCAGTATTGCCAGCCACGAGCAATCAAAAAAAGTCTAAGTCCCCACAAAATCATGAAATTGTCTTAAAAATGTTTTTTAAAATGGGGTCTTTATTTGTCTTGTGGGTTTTGAGTCTTTAAGGTAGATGGTTTTTAACCTTTTCTTTGCAACCATGAGTACTAGAAACATGATGTCTGGTTTTTTTTGTTTTTGTTTTTAATGAAAGCTGAGATTCTCATGTTATCGCAGGATTCCAGCAGCGGGGGGGTTAAGCAAAACACCAAATAACCTGAAATGTGATAAAATTAGGAGAGTTGGCAATATGGTTTATATAAAATTGTTGTGTGAAAATGCACACAACCTACCTTGAAATGTCTAGGGAATACTAAGTGTCTGAGGAAAAGTCTAGGTACATATAGTATGTTTTAAATTTAACAATAAAACTGCTTGTAATTTTACTGTGTAAGTAGAGTTTCAAAGTCATTCTGCTGAAGGGCATGGAAAACAGCAGACTTGATTAAAGTACAGGTGCAGCACCGGCTTGGTGGTTATTATGCTTTCAAGACCTAGTGTATTTGTTCCATTAACTGAAAGCTTAATGTGTTCCTAATCTTTATTCACACATGTGGTAAAAGAATTTTCTCTGTTGCTAAAGAATGGAGTAGCCTCAGCTAAAACAGAAAGCTTCTTGGGTCATAAAAATAAGCTAAAAATGAAAACACCAGACTTTATTATAAACTGTATTGTCATATTCATTAATCACAAGCAACTGGGCTCTAAACCTACTGTACACTAGAAAACTGGCTCAGAAGAAAGGCTCTCTTTTTGGGGCCTTTTCAGAAAAGGAACATTCCTGACTAACACATCTGTAACTGATTCTGATTAATTCTCTAGACAGCTTTTGTCAGAGAACCTTCTGCCTCACCGTTTTTGCTCCATTATATTTATAACATTATCTGAAATATGTAATTCTGCACTTATTTCCTGAGATGAACCTATCAATTTCAAAAAGTATTACGAGTGATTACTTGACATAGACAGGAATTGCTAAGACTATTAAAATTTTAAAGTGAATTTAGTTCCTCATACTGACAGTTTTGGAGCACTAAATCCTCCATTTGTCTACATGCCAGTGACAGCATGGACTGTAGAAATGCTGATATTTATCCCACTAACATGCCACAAAATGTGACTTAGGGTGACTATAATAGCAATCCTTTAGTTTCTCCAAGCATGAAGGCTGCTCAAGTCTAGTACTATGAATCACAGAATATCAGGGTTGGAAGGGACCTCAGAAGGTCATCTAGTCCAACCCCAGGTCACTTAGCCAATGCTAGAATTCACAGTAGGCCCATAGCCCCATCCTTCCTTCCGAGCCAACAAGAAGAACTAATTCAGGTCATGAGAGGGACATTCAGGGTGGTGAATAGGCCAGGCCTACTCTATGCTCCTTGAGGCTCTTTACAGTACAATAAGTTCAGAAGCAGTCCATGGGGATGGTTTGTCTCTGCACCTACACCTAGCATGGCATTCATTGTACAGAGAGACTTCACCTAGAAAGAAGTGATTGGTCTGGCTGTTGAATTCCATGCAGTTTGGGGATATTTGTGTCTGGATTTTAATTCAACCGAAGACTAGCCACCAAATTCAGATCAATATTTAGTTTCTGGACACTTCCCTCATCCACCCATCATGTGATGTAGTATGTGGTGTTCTTATGGGAAGGGGAGGTTTAAAATCTGAAATTATAAATAGAGAAGAGCTTGGTAGACATTTGTTCACAGCTCAAAACCCCGGGGAGTATTCTACATATGGTGTTTCTGGTCAGGAGTGAAGGGCATTCTCAGAGCTATATAGGAACACTTGTATAGTTTTCCTCCACTCCTCAAGAGGCAGCATTGTCTACTGGATTGGGTATAGAGCTGGGAATCAGATGATCTGGGATCTATGCCTGTCGTAGTAATGACTCTCTGTGATTTTTCTGATTATTTACTTTCTCTGTACCTCAGTTTCTCTTTCTGTATTAATTTTATTCCTGGCTCAAGATAGTCTCTTACTTTCGTGAGCACTAATACTTCTAGAAATTTAAACTTATATATCGTTTTCAAATCAGCAAAAGCACACTTCTGATAAGTGATGCATAACTGCCAGCTGTATTATCCTTTTGTGATGCTTTTAACAGATTTTTTTCAGGGGGAGCACAATCCATTATTCCTAATGAAAAGATTATGAGCTGGGTTTACAATTAAAATTGTTTACATCACTGTTGCAGTTATGCAGTTCAGCATTCAAATTCCCTTTATCTTCTAGATTAAATTCAGGTCATTAAAATGGCAACGGTTAGTACTGCTATAATTATGATTCTTAGAATTTCTGTCATTATCCAAAAAGAAAAGGAGTACCTCTGGCACTTTAGAGACTAACCAATTTATTTGAGCATAAGCTTTCGTGAGCTACAGCTCACTTCATCGGATGCATTCAGTGGAAAATACAGTGAGGAGATTTATATACACACAGAACATGGAAAAAATAGGGGTTTATCATGCACAGTGTAAGGAGAGTGATCACTTAAGATGAGCTATTACCAGCAGGAGAGTGGGGGAGGGGGGAGAAAACCCTTTGTAGTGATAATCAAGGTGGGCCATTTCCAGCAGTTAATAATAGCTCATCTTAAGTGATCACTCTCCTTACAGCGTGCATGATAAACACCCATTTTTCATGTTCTGTGTGTATATAAATCTCCTCACTGTATTTTCCACTGAATGCATCCGATGAAGTGAGCTGTAGTTCACGAAAGCTTATGCTCAAATAAATTGGTTAGTCTCTGAAGTGCCACAAGTACTCCTTTTCTTTTTGCGAATACAGACTAACACAGCTGCTACTCTGAAACCCATCATTATCCTCTATTTTCACCACATGAAAATTCTCTCCTGGTGAGAACTTTGTAGAGAGCCTTACTTAGGCAGCAAACTTGCAGGTTTGTTTTTTTTTATAAAACATGTGTGTTTAAGCGTGTGCTGCCACCTTTCTTGAAGGAAACTGCTTAGGTGCCTGCCTACCAGAGAAAATTCATGGCTGTGAATCCTAAGTGGAGATACGCACTTCTGTCAAACCAGGGCTTAGACCATATCATTCACCTCTGCATTTCTTATGGGCTAACTCAGGCAGCTCCTGCTAAGCATACTGAGTTTTGTGGAACCCTTTCTGAAGTGCCTTTCTCTCCCCATGCATTGCAGAGAGAGCCTATGTGCCTAACCTGGGGCTCCGAATTCTACTGGGTGACAAAGCACCTAAGAGTTAGGCACCATAATGCTGAGCATTGCAATGCCTAAATCCCTTTGGGGTTGAGGCCATAGTTTTCATCTTTAATTATATCTAAACCAATAGTATCCATCTATCCATTCTGGTGCAATACAAAGACTTATGATAATCTGATAGTAACATGGAAATTAATCATGCCTACTGAGCTAGAATCCTGACATTTGGTACATGCATTCATTATAGACACTGAGTATACTGAAAAATATTTCCTTACTGAACTTAGACTGCTGACCTAAGAGAGAATACCCATTCTTCTCTGATTTCAACTGTTCAAGTGCTCTTTTGATCTACAATCTCACATTTTGATACTTATACATTGAGGACTGCTGACTACAGAGAAAAATGTAACTTTTCTCAGGCCATTTAAAATTAATAAAAATTATATTAATTTCATAACAAGGTCTGTGTAAAGGGAATGTTCAGACTGTAAAATGAGGCACTCAGAAATCAGAAAAGAAAAATAAGGTTGCCAATTCAACCTTGTATAAGTATAACAGAATCGCCTTGTGTGTATGATAGCTTTTTAATTACATGATTACATACTCAGTATTGCCAACTTTGAGTTAAAAAATCATGAAATTTTGCATAATCATCATGAGTTTCTAAAATATAACAAGTAGTTAATTTTGGTCTAATGCCTGACTTTAATGTTTAGGGAGAAGTACCCTCCCTAAACCTGTATGTGACTGTTAATAGCGAATAGACAAAATTCACTCTTCAGTGCATACACAGATACAAGCTTTTTCCTCAGCTGCTTGGAGTGGGACTCACTTCATGTCCTCTCTCAACTTCCGAGGTAAGGGAGCTGCTATTCCATCCCATTCCCCATTCCTCTTCTGCCACGTTCTCTATTCACCTAGCTCGTCCCTCTGAGTCTCCTGTCAACTTCTCTCCTTTCCTGCCCTGCACGTTTTCCCTTCCTTCTTCTCAAGTCTTTTCCGTACTGTCAAACTGCCAGTTGCTGAGAATGGGTGCAGCCAAACTGATGCACACAGCAACTTCTCTGTAAGCACAGAAAAGGACAAACTGTACCCAAAAATAAGGTTAAAAACTTCCTGTGTAAACAAGAATTATTTTCCTGCACTACACAATCTCCCTGCTTGGCCCACAATATTCCTCTGTCCCCTTTTTGCCCTCCAGTCTCTCTGTCTCATCACATTCTTTTCCCCATTCTCCCCACATTCAGTTTCCCTGCCTCACCCAACGTTCCTCTGTCCATATTTTCTCTCTCTCTGCTGCATCTAGGATTTCCTTGCCCCCCCTGCATTTTTTTGTCTCCATAGTCTCATCTCCTGGCCCTTCTGTGGTCCACATGAGGTGACCAAAGGGCCACACTCTTGCCTGAGGGCAGACTGCTTCAGATCTATTTGAAACAGTGAGAGATGGCCACTGCAAGTGTTAGACAGCACAGTCTGAATTGGGTCAGCTTATTTTTTGTCAGCAGTGCTTTATCTGTTATAATTTGCTGTGTGCCTATTTCCATGACAACTAAGGGAAGAAATAAAATCCTAACCAAAATTCAGTGGAAGCAAATGTCAGAATATACAAGACAAAACAACCTGTTTGACTTCATGCTGTGCTGATAAATGTGAGTTTGGAAAAGAGCTCGGGATCACAGAATTTTTTTCCAGCACTTCTAGGACTCCGTTTCATACAGTTCATTCTCTTATGAATATCCTCTTACCTCATGAGAGACAAGGTGGGTGAGGTAATATCTTTTTTTATTGGACCAACTTCTGTTGGTGAGAGAGACCAACATTCAAGCTACCCAGAGCGCTTCTTCAGGTCATAGTAACCGTAACCAGTAAACAAATGTTTTACAGAGTATTCATTTTCCACATAAGTCTCAATTACCCTTATCTAAATTATTTACTTTATTTTTATTTGGGGTACAATTAGCCTTCTAATTCCCTCCCCATGTTTATTTCCAAAAGGCTTTGTGTGTCAGCTGTAAGGATGAGAAATATAGTACAATCTTCTGTATACAGATATATATTACATAAAGAAAATGATAAAGCATTATGCCTAGGACACGGGTAGTCAATTATTTTTTGTCAAAGTCCAAATTTCTTGGTCAAGTATAATCAAGGTCCACACTCCAGAGAAAATAATAATAAAAAAAATAATAATGACAATAAGTAAAGATTTCGGAGTCCGAAAAAAAGCATCTGGTGGTCTGGATTTGGCCTGCAGTCTGCCTATTGACTATCCTTGGACCAGTAGAATCCTACACAGCTCAAAAAATATTAGACTGGCCATAAAGGATGGAGGTAAGGTGACCAATATATTTATTAACTCATTCTTTGGAGAAGGAACTGAATGTCAACATCTCCTGTTACCGTAAATAAACTAAGGTAAGAGATCCCACAACTTTATTTCTAGGCCCAATGGATACTTTTTGTTTTACTGAATCACAAGCTATCAATGCAAACTTGTCCTTGTAACATCTCATTTTGTATAGGTGCAGATAGAACATGGAAAATGAGAAATGCGCTGGCACTAATCTTCCTTTACAATATGCACAGGACTTGAGTCACAAACACTGCCTATTCCCACTTCTGGCTCAAAGCCACAAGAAAATTGCCAACTTCTGTGCAACAGGATAGGAAATTATTCTGGTAGGAACTAGACAGGCTCTGATATATAGTACATCCACACAACACTTTTAGTTCTTGTTATGTCTACAACAGCAAATTTTCTTAACAGCCCATTGAAAGGGAAGGAGGGAGTGCCTGCCCCGGTACTATTCAGTCCTGTCATTTGCGTTCTCTGCATTCAACTTTGGCAGCATGCCATGTTTCAGATTTTTTTAATGAAATGTTTTCCAGTTATAAAGAGAGAAATAGCAGCTAAGGAAGTAACAGCAACATCCTATGTCTCACATTAAATTTTGTTAATCAATACCTAGTGTTATTCTCTTTGGTGATTTTTTTTTTCCTTTTTTTAATCATCATGTTTTAATTTGGGATTTATTTTGATTCCTGATGCTGGCTTCCAATTAGTAACCTGAAAGAATGGGATGCAGACAGTGTACTCAGAGAGACACAATTACAGGGTGAAGCTTTTATTACCATTTGTTGCCGTAGTGAAATTATATTCCTGCCCTGAAATGTCCAGAAAATAAACATAGTGTAGGGATATGTTTGTGTATGTATTTTGCTTGAGAGTCAACAAATTGTAACCTAAGTAGAGGCCAATTTGTAGCTCATGTTTACATGGGATTAAGGGCCACATTAGCCAGAAGCACAAAACTGGCGGCGGGGGGGAAGCAAGGAGTATTGCAGGGGGGAAAGGTTTGTGGAATGCTCCAGATGAATCGAACAATAGCAATCCAGGTGTTAGAGAAATCCAGACAAGATCAGAAGGCTATAAGGGTCTGATGATGATGTTGATGATGGAATGTCAGACTCGTTCAATTAGAAAGAAAGAAGATAAATGGATGAAGATTGTAAATCTCATACATATTTTTCTCTTGGTTTCCAGTCTCCTCACATTACAAGGCCAAACCTCCAGTCTGCCATTATGTGAAACTGACACAAGATATAGATTCACTATTTCCTATTTATGTGCAAAATACTTAGTTATTCCTTGGCCACAGGAATGTATTGAATTCTAGGGGGGAGGAGGGAGAGGTAACAGTATTATTTAAAACCAAGCTGTTGTTATGGCAACTAAAAATCTAGTTGCTATGGCAACTGGAATTTGAAAGCTCAGTAAAGATCTTCTTTTTTAATCCTCTTGAAAAATTGATCAAAACAAATATTTTCATTTTCCTGTAGCTAATCATCTGTAATAGTCATGGTTATTGCTTTATGTAATGATTTTTAACTGTTCACTTATAAATTACTTAATCAAGAAGACACATGAGAACATGCTTTAGTGGACCATTAATTCATAGCTCAGATATATTGCCAGGTTACAAGGTTAAAGGCTGAGGGACTACAACAATCTGATAAGGATTTAATGGCTACATAAACCATGGGTTTTTTAATGGATTTTGCTATTGTGTGTTTAGAAATCACACATTTTATAAGCATAAATACATGTTAAGTATTCCAACATTTTACCTTTTCATTCAGCATCTCTTCCGCCAACTTCCACGTTTGGTCTTATTTTTTGTCAGCTTTCCAGATTACATCAAGCCTCTTTTCTGGCATCCTTAGTCCATGAAGCTCTGTTCTTCCACTTTGGGTCTGGTCTTCCTTAAATCTGTTTTATTCTAGTTCTTTAATTTCTCTCCTATGGCAACATTTAATTGGCCTCTCTAGGCCATTTCTTTATTTTCCTTTGTCCTGAGCCATGTATATAAAGTCAAAGCAATGTAAGTTGAAGAAACTCTCTCTGTGCCAAAATGATGATGATAAATGGCTCCACACCTTAGTTCCCACAGTGTCTTTAATTGTTTCCATTTCTTAAATAACAAAAGCTAATTAAAATAGTTCAATTTTTATTTTTTGATCAGTATTTTGCTTCAACCTTAAGCTGGGGCACACTTGGTGGGGCCACATAGATTCGATTGTATTGTCATCAATAACCAGTGACAAAACACCTTTTCAGATCTGGCCTGGCTGTTGGCTGGGGCACTTCGCCTCTAGAAGGCCAGGGGCTAGTGAAGAAGATAATTCTGGTGGGTTCAAAAGGGATAATAGGGCCAAATGAAGTCCTCTTCCACTCTGCTCCTTTGACTAACTGGATTACTCTGGAGGACTCAGCCTTTTTGGCATAAGGACTGGAGAGTGTTCTAAGTACATTTATATGTAACAAGATGCCAGGCTTTGGGATCTGAGATTAATATGGTCTGATGACTAGAAACCTGAGATCATGAGCTCAGCAGGATCCGGATGGGTGTTTTGTATTTTTTTTATGACCAGGCTGGTAGCAACATGATTGGAAGAATTATCTGTCCTAGGCAGTTAGATAAATTACAGTTTAGATTTATTATGTTGAATAAGTCTTCAGCGTTTGGTAGGATTATTATTATTCTTTATGCCCTGAAAGCTACACATAAGACTGTGAATTTGGAGACTCATCTTCTTTTTCCAGCTCTTCACCAGATTGCCTGTATAATTTTGGGTAAACCATCTTCTCCTTGATTTACTTTCATCATCTCTAAATTGGGAATAATACATGTAGTGCCTCAGAGGGAGTTAAGGCTAAATCCCTTCATATTCATAAAGCACTTGGGTAAAAATCCTCTGCTAGGGACCACAAATGAAATGCAAACATTTGTTCTCTAATTTCAGTTTATTAGATACACTGGGATGGGATTTGCAAAACTGCTCAACGTTGGCCTAATGCTACTCCTATTGAAGTAAGTTTTTATTACTATTGACATCACTGGAAGCAGATCTAGTCAAATGCTGAACTCTTGAGAAATTCCCACCCTGCCCAGATAAGTGCTCTTAATGAAGACTATTTCATTGCTAGAATGTTGTTCCATGATAAATTTGAGCATGATAAAAATGACCAATAGATACCAAAATGTTGTGATGCTGTATCCACACACAATGAGTGCTGGTCTAGGGCTGCAGCAAAATGGAAAATACAAATGAAACTCTTTAATTAGCTTTTATTACTTTTCTAGAAATGAAAATGTTATAGGAATTTAAGCTATGTTGGAGCACTTAATATTTTGTCATTGCTTGGGAGTTTCTTCAGCTTGTACTGGCTTGACTTAATGTGCATTAAAGTGGTTGTACACATAATTATCTTTGAACATTATACGTACACTGTAGATTGCTTGCTTGGTGACTAAGCAATTGCATACTTGCTGCCTTCCACAAGAGTTCTCAGTATACTCTTTACCTTTCTGTACCTGCAGAATGGATTATATTGGATTAGAATTAGAGAGGTGATACAATGATTACAACTAGAACACTTGCTGAAAGATCAGGTGGTAATACTTTATATTTAAGGTAACATCCGTAATTACAATGCACCAAATCCTGAAGGCCTTGTTAAAAACCGAGAAAGGATTTCAGGATTTGGCCTTTTGTTAGTAAGTAGTAATTAATGCATGAAAATTGATGTGTATGACACATTTTTAATTGCATGTATTCCAAACTTTTAAGTGCTTTCTAACAGGTTGTTCTGATACCTGGTAAGTAAACTTAAAGTGGGTACATGTTTATTATATATGTTATAGCTAGATCAGTGTGGAAAGACACTGAAGCTAAACTCCTTCAGATTTTGTGGAAGGGGTTCAGAATTGAATCATGTCCATAATCCATTCCTATGGTTTCATTTTGAGTTGGCTCCAAAAACAGAAGAGGCCTGCTTTTCAGTTCCAGTTTAGAAATGGCCAAAGTCTCACACAAACAGTTATTTCTGAAAGATTTTGAATAGATGGATACAAACTTGGAAAATATAAAAGGGTTGAAATCCCAGTCCTGTTGAAGTCAATGATCGTTATGTCACTAAATTAAATGAGGCCAGAATTTCATCCAAGGCTACTTGCAAGCTTGAACTGTAAAAACATTCACAGCATTTTATTAGAAGTGCAAAGTATTATTGGTATTGGCATTAACATACATCTGATCCTTCAACTGGATCTTCTATAACAGAGCCTTATACTGTCACAGAATCCCACGGAAAACAGCAGATCCCATGGGTTTTAGGATCGTACTATTATTGGTATTAGTAGTATTTTATTAGTCATATTAGTGGTATTTTTATTAGTCATATATTAACTTTATTCTCTGTTTTGCTAAAGTTTTAAATGAGTTGCAAACTTTCCATTTTCCTATTAGTAAATATGGAGATAAGCACCATTTTGGGGGTATACATAATAAATAAAGTCCCTAATGACAAAGCACATTGAAATGTGTTTAACCTTGTCTTTTTGAAACAAATCTTACAAGCTTATTTCAATCAGAAGATTCAAGTCTCAAATACTACAGTATGCTTTTTAAAAATACATTTAAATACATTTTCTGTGCCACAATTTGCATAATAGTTTAGCATTTCTTATTGCATTAAACAGTACACTTTATCTAAGGGTTTAATGTTCCATGTTCCGATTGTTGCACAAAAAATAAAATGTTGATTATCTGAAAAGAAGATGAAACGGCTTTGTCTATTTTGGGCACTGCTGTGGATGCCATGGTAACAGAATACGGTAAAGGAATCTATGACTATGCACAACTTAACCTTCTCCTATCTCTGCATTTTCCAGTTTTTTATTTATATAGTACATTTTTAAAAGAATACCACACTGAAAATTTCCTGTATGGATCAGTGATCCAATCTGGTAAGCAGCATCTTCTGGGGACTTCAAAGTAGTTGCTCCTCCAATGTAAGGGATCAGGGCTTTGTAACTCCTCTGCTACTGTTGCATTTATGGCCAGATTGTATAAATTATATATGTCCCTGTGTTAGGGGCAGTGCAGAGCTGCAGAAGGAATTATCCCTTCCAGATCCCTATATGCAGAGATAATGGTTAAATACCCCTTGTCTTTTGGTGTGACTTTTGCCCTTGGGGTTCATGGCGAGAGTAGTTCTTGTGTTTTCCCATGTGCAGGGTCTGGCTCTTTTGTTGGAGTGTTAGAGAAGATGACTTTTTTTATGCTCACCTATCTAGAACCCAGAAAGAGGTATCTCTTGGATTTAGAGGGCCAGACCCTCAACTATTGTAAATCTGTAACTCAACTGGAATCCAGGGAGTTTTACAAATTTCCTCCACCTGCAGATCTTGTCCCAAAGATCTCTAAACATTATATTCACAAAAAACCCCAGGGTATATGAGAATCTCCATTTTTCCATTCCCACAAGATATATGACTTTACCATTGGGAGGGAAAACAGTTGCCTGTGAAGGGATAGTATCAGGGCCTGATGGAGGTTCTCAGTGGTAAATCCAAATGTCTGGTTGTTTTCTTTACCAAAACTAATGTTCCAAAACTTCTGATATTTCCTCTTAGGAAGCAGTTTGTAAACCTGAGTCTGAAAAGGTTGCACTAATTGTTAACACAATATATTGGTTACAGCTGTAAAAATTGTATGATCTCTTTGTTCTACCTAGACACAGCTGGCTTATTTTTTGACTACAGCTGATCAAAATAGGTCAAGATTTTTTATGAAAAACTTCACACATTTCTAACTCATTTGTATTCCACGTGTTTTGAAAAGGAGTGATTTTTTTCATTTATTTGAATTTTTTGGTTTTTTTATTGAAAATGTAAACTGTGGAAAAATTGAGGGTTTGCGTATTTTCCTCTTCTTTCTTCCCCTTTCTCTCCCTTTTTTCTGTATTTGTCTTTCCCCTCTTTCCTTTTTTTTCCCCCCAGTGGCAAACAAAGGCAGGAGGAAGGGAAAAAATATTGAAAACTTTGAAAACATGGATGATTTAAAGGTAACTTTTAAAATAGTGTGTGGGTGGGAGGGGGCAATTTTCAGAACACTTTTTTATTACTAGCACCAATACTGATTTGGGGAACCTTAACATAGGTCGTGGGGATAATCAAAAATTCTGGCCCCCACTGAAATTAATCACAAAACTCCCATTGACTTCAATGGGGGTGGGATTTAACTTAAGGTTGATATTTAGGGCCTAATTCTCTTTTCATGTGCACTATTGCAAACCCACTGACTTCAAGATTTCCAGCTAGTGGAGTGGAATTTGCTCCTTAAACTTATTGTAGATGTAACCTATAGAAGTAAAACAAATTTTGAACTCCTAGTCTAAGCCTATCTATGTAAGGCTAGCACATTAATTCATTGTGTTGCAATAAACCTAGCCCACCAATTATTTTCTTTTTAAAAAAAAAGCCAAAGAATTATTTAGTTCCATAACTATAGATTTTTAACATCTTAGAAATTTATTTTTCCTATGCCCTTCCTAAAAGACCCTGACCCCAAACTGCATATACTAAGCAATATAGTAACATTTGAATGTAAATGCATCCGGATTTTTATTACTTTAGGCAGATTATAATGGAGAATGTGTTCTTTGTATTCTGTGTCTAGCACTGGCGAAGAGCAGTACGTATAATACTGACCTGGGGAAGAATGTGAGCATCATGATTAGTGCTAAAATGAAAATCCCAAGTGGTTTTAATGTTGGTAATAGTATGAAAAACTTTCCAATAGATGCTGGTGCTTGGAATAAATGGCTTTATAAACAAATGTACAAATCATCTCTGGAAAAGGGTTGCTGGGACATTTCTTGGAAATAATTGCTGTGGAGCTTTTTTTTTTTAATAACTTAAATGTTCCTAAGAACATTTTTTGTGTATGGGGGAATCTTGGAAATTTGTGGGAAAGTAGGTCTGGTACCACCACCCGTATAACGAGAAACTGGTAGGTTCCTCAGTTGCAGGAGAAAGGTATGATGTTATTGATACTTACTTTTAGAACCCAGACTGAGACTAAGGTTATGATTAGTTCCAAATGAATCAAATAATTACCATAATAGGAGAAAGTAATGATGGCACGTAAAACGGTGTGCAGCTATTTCCTATGAAACAAAAACCAAGACTAAAAATAAGTTTATATTATATTAAATTTCTGACTGTATCTTTCATTACACTCCATTGTTTAGGTGTTGGTGTGCAACACGTAGGCATGTTGAGTAGTATTTTCCTCAGTGTGCAGTTTATGCTAACACTATCCTGTCCATTTAGTTAACTTTCCTGTTCGTGCTTTTGCAATTCTCTTTCCAAGTTTAACCTGCACTTCCCTTTTTTAAATTCCATGCACTTTTTGTTTTATTTAGTTATTTGTTCCCTCTTTTTAAATCCTGTTTTTAATTCTCTCATCCTCTGTCTGTTTATATATGGTTTCTTTTATTTCATTCCCTTACTTCTAGCTTTCATTTTTTCACTTAATTTTGTTTTTGTCTCCTATTCCCTAACTTCCCCTGCTTCACTGAGAGAAAAGCGTATACGGGATAACCACTTATTTTTTACTGGAGAAGCAGACACAGATCACTGTTCAGGTATGTGTATGACATAACATGTTGGGTAGTGTGCGCAGTGATTGACAATAAAAAGCCATCATTTATTAGATTCAGAAAATACTTTAGTTTTACTAAGATATGTTCTTGTATTGTAGTTTCACTAGACTTTGTTGTTCATTTATATTTGTTCTTGTATAAGAATTTCTGGAAGCAAAATTCAAGTCCTATTCAGTGCTAATGTTTTTCCTCTCCTACTTCTATTCAAACTATTGGTGCTGTCAACTTGAATGTCCTCATTTATGGAATTGGCACCTCCTGAAGGAGGTATTCTTAGAGACCACCTGATGTAGGATATCAAATTAATATCAGTATCAATAGTAATATTTTAATTATTATTGAATAATGCCCAAATATAAGCTAGCCTCTGCTCAGAAGAGAGCAAAGACACAGTCCTTGCCCAACAAAGCTTATATTCAAAATATTAGATATGGCCACTTCTCTGTATAGAGGCTATTAGTAGCCATAAACTATCATCAGCAGTGAGGCAAAAAGGGGACGTCTTGTTCAACAACTTATTATTGCTGAAAAATAACCATAAACTTATGTTTTCATTGTCTCTTAGCAATACCTCCTGTCAAGCTATGTCACTTGCTTTTGTCCCAATGTTACCTATATTCCTACACATTTGGTGTTCCTTTACTTATTATTTAAAATTATTTAGATCAGAAATAAAGAACCATGCCAGTGTTATAGAGTTATTTGCATTAGAGGAATGATTCCCATGATTGAGTTTCCTGGATGACTACTTTTTTTGTTTCCTTGACTCTGGATTTTTGTCACATTGGGTTTTACATTGGAAGGTAGACACTGGGACGTGATGGGGTGTAGAGACCCCACATGGCAGAAAAGCGTTAGTGAAGAGAGCAATCACTCTCCAAATTGGAGCTAAATGGCAGGTTAGCGACTACTGGGATAAAAAGCTACAACCCAGACAGAGCAGGGCAGCTGCTGGAGGGGCTGAGAGTCACTGTGGAAAAACTCCCCACCATCAGATGGAGGAAAGCCACCCAAACAGACCAATGCTCTAGGAGAAGGATCATGAGAAGAAGATGCCTGCAAAGGCCATAAGTGGGAAACAGTCCAGGGAAGTAGCAGGTGACCGAAGCAAACAGTCCTTGACTGCCTAACTGAGGATCCCTGGGCAGGGATTTAGAGGAGAGGGTGGGCGTGGATCCCCCTACAATCCTGCACAAGGAAAGGGGTGGAGTTGGGGCAGGGTCTGGGGCGGAGTGGGGGTCCAGAACCTTCGGGGAAATCACAAAATCGGCACCTCTGGTCAGTATCTGAAGATATGATAGAGTGCTCACCATTAAAAGTCAGCATTTGCCAAAGTTACCACACAGAAGTTTTACTTCTATTTTTGGAATGGGAAATTCAGTGGGAACTGTGAGACAAACAGCAGACCCTCGCCCAGTAACCGAGGATGGGCAGGGATTTAGAGGAGAGGGTGGGATTGGATCCCCCTACAATCCTCCACAAGGAAGGGTGGCAGAAACTGCTGAGACTTCAGACTTGTGGCAGTCCCCACACAACTTTTTGGACTTTATTTTTGTCTCTCATTCAACCTTCCTTGTTCCTCTCACACAAAGAAGAGAGAGGGAGATATCAGGGGCTAGTGATTGAAGGCCCATCACAGATCACTTAGGCCCCTGGGGACTAAGACTCCTACTACTCCAAGAGGGGAGGGACTCAACTGACCCTGCCAGAGGGTTGAAGTTGTTACAGTGGCTGAACACTGCAGGCCCTATTTCTAAACTGATATAAAGGGGAGCTGAGGCAAGGCTGCTGTTACTAACTCTGACCACAAGGGGGGGTATTAAAAGGTGAGAAGCCCAACAGCAGGAAGATTGAGCTGTTTTATAGGTGGGCAAAAATGAAGACCCCCCCAAAAAATCTCAAAATTGTAGTGACTCTAAGTCAGTTTTTGCAAGCAGTGAACTTTACATTTAGAGGTGAATTCTCATAAAACTCATTTCCATATTTTATACATTTTATACTCCTAATTCTTCTGCATCTTGCCCAAAGATGTCAGGGTTTTGAGTTATTCTCCATTAAGGACTGTTAGTTATTTACTGTATATATCTTAGAATAGCTTTTCCCCCCATTAGTTAAGGTAGCCAGGAAACCTGCATCCCTTGGCCTGGATGAATATTTTCCTAAACCAGTCCTTTACTGTTCAAGTGGTGGGGCTGGGGAAAGGAAATCAGATATTGAAAAAGGTGATCAGAATCTCTTTGCAGGGCTTTCTTTGTCCCCGTATGTTTGTGTTGTGTGCCCATGTGTCCTTTTTAACTGACAGCCAAGAAATTTGTTTAAAGTATTAGAGATGTGACGTGTCATGTCAAGCAGTGCCAGGACACTATATATGCATGATATATGAGCTGGTGATATACGGTTTGACTGACTCAGTCCAAGTAATGTTCCAGTGTGATGTGTCATCCAGCATATTTCACAAAAAGAAATGTTAACGTTACAGTTTAGATAAAATAGCTTGGGAAGAATTTAGAAAACCTTATGCCCAATTAGGTGTTCCTTGGTCACTTCCATAGGAATTATTTGGCATATTCATCAAAAACAATTAATAGTTTTATTTGTAATAATACATAGGGATAAGGAGTTACTCAGAGTCTTGCCAGATTTTTAATTCAGAGTTTTTAATGAGGGTGCCAACCACTCTCTGTCATTTATTTAGGGGAATTACCAGCTCAAGCAAACAAAGGTTGTACAACATATAGAGCATGTGACAAAAATAATAATAATGGGGAACTGACTTGTTTGTCCATAGTGGAGAATGGGGATGTCCTCAAAGCAGACTGCTTTTTTTTTAAAAAAAAAAAAACACTGCCCTTCCTTCCCCCACCAAAAAAAGCCCTTCAGTGTTTGTGGTACAATTAGCTGTGGGTACAAATACTAGCATTAGGTATTTAATTATTGATTGCACTCTCAAATTAGGTAGTTAGATGTCAGACTACTAGTATTTTCACCTTTAATAGTAGATGCAAAATTGCAGGTCAAATTGAGGTCCCTTAAAAACAAATAAACAAAAACCTAGGCATTAATGTGTAGGCCACAATAATTGTGCTTAGCTATTGAGCATTATGGGAGATCAGTGTTAATACAAAAAGGAATAAGACTTATACATTTATCATTATAATACAAACATTGCATGCCTCACAAGATTTCTGACCACTTGTAAACCAATTACAAGCACAGTTCTTGAGATTTTAGGATGCAGAAAACGAAGCTGGGATGATGTGAACCTTATTTCATGGGATACAGAATGAGATTTACAAACACCCCCAAAACAAACCAATGAAACAAGACATACTACCTCCACAGCAGAGCAAAATTTTCCATAAAGTCCACTAAATATCTCATTTTTGCCAGTCTAATTACTAGGAGGCATCCAGATATAGGTAATCAATCAACCTCCACAGAAGAGCATTCCCAATCCAACTGAAACTAAAAGTGAGATGGAAGAAGAATCAGAGAGACATGAAGCAAGGCTCAGAAAGGAAAAAAGGAAGAGAGTTTCCAAGTCACAGCCCTACTATCCTGTTCAATGAGGGCCCTACAATAAAATATGACCATTTCTTTATGGTGTTAAAATGGCTTGAAGCTTCCCACAACACTGGAAAAGCAAGATACTGTTTCCTCTGAGAGGGTGTTTGTTGTTGTTGTTATTTATTTTCCCCATTAACTACTGGATATAAAGTCAATTGAATTTAACAGAAAGACATCTGTTGGTTTCAAGGGGCTTGGAATCAGGCCCCAAGGGAGCAACTGCTATTGGACTTCCATTCCGACATTGGAGGACGATCCAGCTGCTTCCAGTGTTCCAGTACAAAATTTGGTACAGGTAAGAGCTATGTATATATCATGGAGATATCCTCATCAAGGGTGAGGAGGCAGAATTTCTCAGAAGGGATAATACTTCTGAGATGTACGAGCAGATGCTTGTCCCCATATGGACAATCATGTGATTGGATCAAAGAAGGCATGTAAATGGCTGTATCTCCAACAGGTTACAATATACTGACATCTAATACAATCTCTTCATCATTTTATTTTGGATTAGATTTGGTTTAGAAATGGATCTGATACAATGCATCTTCATCTTCACCCAAGTGGTGCTCTGGGAGATTTCAAGTTGTTCATTACAATTTTTTGTGGATTGAAAAAAGAGGATGAGCAACAGATAACATTTAGTCATTGTAACATTGGTCAGCAAAGTATGGAAGTCTATCTGCTTTTTCTTCTACTCCTTGGGAATAGTTTGACTTTCTTAAACAATATGGCCAAATCAAATGTTCCTATCCATCCTCATTGTCCCTAGTACTTACGAGTGTGTACTGTGCATGAAAAAAGGAAGGGGAAGTGGAACTCCCTTTCCTTTGCTAAATGAAAAGGTAACATTGCCCCTTTGTTCCCTCTTACTGGGGCTGGTTGGAAAACCACTCCACTCTGCAGGCAGTCCCAGAAAATGGGTGGGCTGGGAGCAGATACTGCAGTGATGTGGCATCTACTCTTCAGGCAGCATCTCTCTCTCTCATTGGTCCCTGATGAATCTGAGCCACCATGGAGAATCAACCAGGAGGCAGACCAGGGCAGTGGTACGGTATAGAAGGTGGGAAGAGAGTCTGCTCTGAGTGCCTCCCAGCTCTATCACTCCCACAATGCAGCCCATCTCCCAGTGACCTCAGCAGTCCCTATGCGCCCACACAAACAACTTCAGCATTGCCCAGCACCTTCCTGCCTCAAATACCCATTTACCTCACCATCCCGGGCACGTGCCATAAACATTCCATCTACCTTCCCTGGAGTTAAGGTACCCTAGGTGTGTGTGGAGATGCAGGGGGATCCCAGGACGAAGTAGTAGAAGCAGGTCCATGGTGGGGGGACGGGGAAACACAGGTGAACCACCAAAAGGAGTCTTAGTCCAAGTAGCAACCATGGGTCGGTGCAATCACCAAGAAGTATGTCACTGAAAGGGAAGTCTGTACTAGAAAGATACACTAATTGTTTGTTTCCTAATACATGTTGTTTTTTAAAAAAAATATAAAAGTGATTTATGGACTGTTTCAAAATCTTGGTTCCTTTGTTTGCTTGCATTAAATCTCAAATTCTAGTTTACTAAGAAATGATGTGGCATTCTTTCTTTGAAGGTGCTTGAGAGCTACTAATGAACCTTAACTCCAGGGCCTAATACAATGGCCCTGAGCTTGACTCTGTGGAATGCTTTCTGAAAAATCCTGGAGAGATAGAACTCTGGCCTGTACTTCAGCAGCGTGTTAAATGGAAGGAAAAGGAGTATGCCTAATTTGCTCTGCTATCCCGGTTACATAAGCACCTAAAGAAAATAAACAGTAAGTAATAAAGAGCATAGGTCTGAAAAATCAAATCATGCCAGACAAATGTGATCACTCTCTGAAAGCTAATTATAAAATTATTGGAGGAAGAGAATGTGTTTTGCAGTAGATATGGACATCTTAGAAATGCCTGAGAAATTATTACTTGGAAAATTTATTCAGGTTCCTTTAGATATGAGCACTGTCACATAGACTGAAACCTGATCACAGATAAAAGGTGATAATGACTTATGATTTATTGAGCTTGGGAGAGGTGTCTTGTGGGGTGGCATTGGGTCAAACAGCAATCTTATTTCACCTCTTTATTAATGATCTGGGGGTAAAAATAAATTAAAATCCCAGTTCAGTAAAGTGAGAGAGACTACTACCATGCTTAAAGTTAGGCATTGGCTTATATCTTGTTGAAACAGGACCTTAATTCTGAAATGCTAACTAAATTAGGAAGTGATGCAAATCACAGTCAAATAATAAAACAGGAAGTGGATTAGTTAGAAGTGTGGGCAGAGCATTAAAAAGAGAGATAAATTAGTAAGCCTCTGCAAATTGTTATCCACGTGTGGAGTTCCCCTGGCTTCAATAGGAATCACTTTGTGAGTAACTGTTTAGGGAAGAATGACCAGAAATCCTGATATTCAGTAGAGGGAGAAATTTGAAACTAACTATTCAAACACTTAAATAAAGTGAAAATCAGTAATAATGAAAAAGACTTAAGAGATATAGAGGACAGCAAATTATATATGAGTTTGCCATGTGATATGCTGGGGAGGGAGGAAATGCAATTTTGGGCTCTATACACATGTACCATTGGAATAAAAGTCCCCTGCTATATGGAATTGGTGAAACTAACTAGAAATGCACCTATAACTCTGTATCTCTCTCTACCACAAGGAGGTGGATAAAGTGAATGAAATCAGGGAAAAGCAATCACATTGACTAACACTGCAGGGATAGAGCATGAAGGAAAGATTAAGAGATTAATATATTAGCTTGGCTGAACTATGGTTGATGATAAAGAGAATGACAGCTTCACACATACACATAAAGTAAATCACTGAACTATAAGCATGTCATGTACGCAGGCGTTTTTCTATGCCTTAATACTATGGCATTGCAAGTTCTATCTGTTTGTTCATTTCATTTTTGTGGGGCCAGATTCTGCAAATTTCTCTTTAAAAAGATCCAATTCTTCACCACTTTTGTTTAGTAGTACTTAAGGACGTAGGACTGGAAGGCACTTCCTAGGACATTGAGCCTGGGTCCTATCACCAGTAGTACAGCCAAGGACCTAAGTCTGCTAATTCCCAATCAAGTGCCCCATCCACTAGATCTATCTGCTTCTCAATGAGCTCAATGGGACTACTTTATATGAGTAAGTATTATTCAGTGTAAAAGCTGTAGTTGTGGTCTCTTTTTAAACAAGAAATTTGACCAATCTGATCTTAAAATAGCAGCAATATTAAACAGAACCTAGTGTTGTTCAGTGGAATTCATCCCTATTCAACAGGTGGTGTTTTAAAGTTTCCAGGACTGTCCAGTACATTTTAAATATAGACTATGCTTACTTTTAGGTATCTGAAAAGTACATTGCACATTTTTATATGTGACTATATATGTAGCTGTACTTTAGATCCCTACCAATGCCTGGGATCTAAGAAATCCCCAAAGTTTGGTCCCGGGTGCAAACTCTGCTGGTTGGGGCCCATCTCTAATGTTGTAATTAGAGTTGGCAAATATGTTTTAACAAACAAACAATCAAACAAAAAATCCTGTAGATATTTGCATGATTTTTAAAAATTATTTCTCTTGTCATGATCATTCCAATTTGGTATCATTTTTCTAATGTAATTGACTTCTACAAGCGCACATGTTTGCATAAAAAAACATTTCAAAGACACTTGGGGTATTCACTGATATCAAATTCTATATAGGCAGGCTCTAGTATTTTGTGATGGATGGCTTATGCGATCATCTAGTCAGGGAACAGAATCAGTACCCTGTGGCTTATATGGGTTGACACTGTTAAACAACACAGATGAAATAGCAAATTCTCACTCAGAACTCTTTGTGAATAATCCTTATTTTAATGCTTTTCCGTGTGAAAATAAATACAAACACTCTCAAACTTAATAGGGATGGTTTTAAAAAAAATTAATTTCAAATCTGGATCTGAATTTTGCAGGTATAGCCAGCTCTACTTCCATTTTATTTTATTTTGCATTACACTATAATCAAAAGGAGAGCATTCTAAAAACTTGATTCCCTATCTGACTTGTTTATGTAGTAAAGATTTCATTCAGTCCTGACATCTGTTTAGTGTATTAACCTTTTGAGAATAAGTTATTAGAGTAGCTCTGACATATAATGTGTCATTTATGGAGTAATGGGAAAATACCACATGCTACTTTGCCATAACAATATGGTAACTTGAAAGCAATTGACATTCTTGCTACTGTGTAGTATCCTGTTCATGCAGTTAATGACAACTCATCCCCACTGTGCTTAATTTTCTGGGATTTTGTAAACGCTGCAAAGCTCATTAGAATTTTAATGTTTTATGCAGACTGAAACTTTTCATAGTGCTTAGTGGCTGCCAGCAGAAATGAATAACTAGTGGTTGCCTGGGAACAATCCTAGGAATAAGAGAAATTCTTTGTATTTTGTTTTCCTCATTTCCATTGGTGACAACTTTTCTTCAAATATTTTCCCACCCTTTTTAAATGCAGGGTATTGACTCAAATCCCGATCTGAAAGGTTGGAAGAAACTCCCAAATATCACATTGACTTCCAAATGTTGTACATCAGCATACTGATCAGAGTGCTGCAGATCTTGTCGAGCTTCAGCCAATCTCACCTATCTCTTGTGCAAATGATCTTTGCATTTCACCCATTTACCGAGTGTATTCCCTGTAATGATTTGAAATGGGTAAATAAAAAAAGTGAGCAATAAAATTTCAAATCATTAGTGCATTTAACAGTGTTTACTGGTCATTGTTTTATAATAGGACATAATGAAACAAAATCAGATCCCTTATAATTAAATAATCTGTAGAAGGTCCATCAGACTTCTGACTGAAACATTAAGTCCAGACTCTTGATAGTGCAGTAAAAATATCTAGGAATTTTAACCCAAAAGAATGACACAGGACGTTAGTCAACCATTTCAGACTTGAACTGGGAGCTTCTTCTCCACGGTAAGCCTCTGCTCCAAAGCCCAGTGAACTCAATGGAAAGACACTATTGACTTTAATGGACTTTGCATTAGGGTTTACATGTAAATGTTACAAGTCGTATGAACCAAAGATCGGCCTCAGCTGGAGAAGAGAATCCTTTGTATTGTTGTACTAATCTAAGTTCCAATCCTGCGTGGTTCTGAGTATTTGAGGGCCCTCTGTTCCTGTTTACTTCAGTGGGAATAAAAGGCATGCAACACCTGGCAAGATGAGATCTATGGGGAAAATCCTCAGCTGGTATAAATTGACATAGTTCCACTGAAGCTCCAATGTACCAACTAAGAATCTGCCCCATAGCATCAACCTGTAAAATAAAGACACCGTTATGGTAACATACAACTTTCTTTTGGCTAATTCATTATTACATTGGCATACAGAATTCAGTCTCTAATGTTTCAGGAAGATTAAGAGCCTAAAATATTTATCACAAATTATTGCCAACAAATATCTACAGAGAGTGATCTATAAAGAGGTACAAGTATAATTTATATTTCCTACTGTATTAAATTTCACCCTCTGATTTGTTGTTACAAAGACAAGCTCAAATACACCTTGTGGTTATTAATTATATACTAATCCTCTCCATCTTCTATTCACTTATTTGCTTCCCAGTTACAAAATACTTTAATCAATATTTTGAAGCCATTTGGCAGGGATAGCCCTTCCCCCACTTCCCGTAGAAAAATTCATGGACAGCTGCTTCAGAATGGTAGGGAAACTTGGCAAAGTTTCTATTTCGGAATTTTCCATAAATTATAACCTCAAAGGGGAAAGAGGGGGTTCCCCCTACTAAATGTACTAGGTTTTACCTTAAATCCCATAGAATCCCAAGACTCATATGGATCTTAGAGAATCTAGTGGTATCATGGGCTTACATGTAAAGAGGCCTTGTTTCTTTGTGCTTTTTCTCACCCTGCTTTTCAGCCCACAGGCTCCATAGCACTCCTATTTCTGAATCTTCTTCAGGAAAGATTCTTCAGCAGTGGGGATCTCTGGGCAAAAGTTTCTGCAATTAACTTCCACTGATTTAAAAGTTTTGACCAGGAGTATTCATGCAGCCTTTCACAGTCAGCCTCCTATTCTGCCTGATCCAAACACAAGGTAATTGGACTCATGGAATTCCCAACAGAGGGTCCAGGACTGGGACAAGGACTTGGACGATAAGGTGGATAGAAAGCTGGCTAGATCGTCGGGCTCAACGGGTAGTGATCAATGGCTCCGTGTCTAGTTGGCAGTTGGTATCAAGCAGAGTGCCCCAAGGATCAGTCCTGGGGCCGGTTTGGTTCAATATCTTCATTAATGATCTGGAGGATCTCGTGGACTGCACCTCAGCAAGTTTGCAGATGACACTAAACTGGGAGGAGTGGTAGATACTCTGGAGGGTTGGCATAGGATACAGAGGGAACTAGACAAATTCGAGGATTGGGCCAAAAGAAATCTGATGAGTTTCAACAAAGACAAGTGCAGAGTCCTGCACTTAGGATGGAAGAATCCCATGCACTGCTACAGACTAGGGACCGAATGGCTCGGCAGCAATTCTGCAGAAAAGGACGTAGGGGTTACAGTGGACGAGAAG
Source organism: Chelonia mydas (assembly GCF_015237465.2). NCBI lineage: Eukaryota > Metazoa > Chordata > Testudines > Cheloniidae > Chelonia > Chelonia mydas. Next base: position 62,320,638 of record NC_057852.1, read on the forward strand.
CTGGATATGAGTCAACAGTGTGCCCTTGTTGCCAAGAAGGCTAGCAGCATTTTGGGCTGTATAAATAGGGGCATTACCAGCAGATCGAGGGATGTGATCGTTCCCCTCTATTAGGCATTTGGTGAGGCCTCATCTGGAGTACCGTGTCCAGTTTTGGGCCCCACACTACAAGAAGGATGTGGAAAAATTGGAAAGCGTCCAGCAGAGGGCAACAAAAATGGTTAGGGTCTGGAACACATGACTTATGAGGAGAGACTGAGGGAAGTGGGATTGTTTAGTCTGCAGAAGAGAAGAATGAGGGGGGGATTTGATAGCTGCTTTCAACTACCTGAAAGGGGGTTCCAAAGAGGATGAATCTAGATTGTTCTCAGTGGTAGCAGATGACAGAACGAGGAGTAATGGTCTCAAGTTGCAGTGGAAGAGGTTTAGGTTGGATATTAGGAAAAACTTTTTCACTAGTAGGGTGATGAAGCACTGGAATGCATTACCTAGGGAGGTGGTGGACTCTCCTTCCTTAGAGGTTTTGAAGGTCAGGCTTGACAAAGCCCTGGCTGGGATGATTTAGTTGGGGATTGGCCCTGCTTTGAGCTGGGGGTTGGACTAGATGACCTCCTGAGGTCCCTTCCAACCCTGATGTTCTATGATTCTATGACAACAGTGTCACAAAAGTGGCATAACTCCCAACAATGCAGTCAAGGACAGGTCCTCATTCCACATTCTGGTGAGGTCTGATTGTCTTCACTAGAAGTTTACCTGAGTAAGGATTGAAGGAAAACTCAGTAAGGACTTCTGAATTTGGGTTTTTGTGATGCTGGAGCTAGTTTCTTCAGGCTTTCAGATCCTTGCCGTCCTCCAAGAGGATGTCAGCTGAACATATTGGTTTCTGAAAACAAGTTCATTGTAATACATGATACAAAATGTGCATATTTCCAGCTAGTCTTAGCAGTTAAATATAAATGGATAATGATGGTCAGACTAAGAGATATAGTGAGACAAGTCAGAGTTATGATAGATAATCCAGGCTAACTATTAATCTTTACCTCCTGCCTTGGTATTGCAGGCTATAATAACCCACAGAGTACCTCATCACCAGGAGTATGGTGAGGGATTTTGGGTTGTATAATTAAGACAAGGCAATTGTTGACAGTGGACTTCCTAAGGCTATTGTAAATCCTCTGCCCAAAGCTTGTGGGGATCAATGGTGGAATTGTGTCTAAGATGCTAATAAGAATACAATTTTTGCTTCAGCCTGATTTCTTATTTGAGACACACTGTCCTCAGTGCTTGGAGTGTTGCAATACTACATAATTTTACATCTTGCATGCATAGCAGTGTTAAAGGACAACAGGTGTGAGTGTCAGATCGTTAGTTCATAGTATCAACCTTAGCACTTAGGAGGCTATACATACTCAATGTCTGTGCATGTACATATATATGTCCCAGTTTACCATTTATTTGGCAAGCAGTCTGGAACATACAGCATTCTAAATGTTAGCTCTTGATTTTAGTTGTTTAATTCAGACCCTCGATGATTTTTTGTGTGTGTGTGATTTCTTTCCCCCAAACCCATCATGGACAGCTGGAAAATGTATAGTATATTATATATATCAAAGACAAGAATTGTGGGTTTGGAGTCATTCCAACTTCTCTGCTAAATACATACAGTAATTTGGGCAACCTATTAAAGTATTATTTACCAGAGAGACTAAAATTTCTCCTCTCTGGAGTAAAAAGATCATTAGGTATAGTTTTGGAATGCATCTTATATGTTTGTGAAATCTGAATATCAGCTTCTTAGATAAATGATCATTTTAAAAGCAAACATATGTATCGCCTAGTAGTGTCAGCTGGTTAAGCTCATATGTGTGCTGCGTCTGTCAGTCATGTAGATGGATATAAGGAGTTAGATCTTCAAATATATCACAGGTAAGGAAGATTGGATGGCTGAGGCCTGATTTTTGGGATATGGAGCTTGTCACCTCTAAGTTACTGGTACAAATTAACTGATAAACATCACCTTAGAAACAGTAACTTCATCAAGTCCCTGGTTGTCCCCACCCTGCAGAGCTGTGGACCACCACAGGTTTCCCATACCTTAGCCTTATATGTCTCATGCTGCTTTATGGAGTTTAATATTGAACTGCAGGGTTCCCATTTTTCTCTTCATCCTGCACAAATTTCTGTTAAGCTGTGACTTTTCTTTTTAACTGTGTCATTGGTACTTAACTGAATATGAAGTTCAAATTTTAACATCAAGATGCCTTTTTTAACTAAAGAGGACCCGCAAAATGAGTGTGTATTTGTGGCGGTAGTAGGTACCCTTGCTTCTGATCTTTGCTGAGAGCAAGAGGTGCAGAAGCAGTGAACAGCAGAGAGGCTAACAGAGGGAGTTTGCCTGGGATCTGTCTGAGTGGAGGTATGCTAAGGGCTGAATTAGGGAGGCTGTGTTGGTGACAGGTTTCAGACAGGTTAGCAGCCGTGTTAGTCTGTATTCACAAAAAGAAAAGGAGGACTTGTGGCACTTTAGAGACTAACAAATTTATTTGAGCATAAGCTTTCGTGAGCTACAGCTGAGTGTCTGTTGTGGGGACAGTTTGACCATGTGCTTGATTGGTTGTTTGTTTGAAAAGTGTGAATTGGGAGTGCTTTGTTCCAGGTGAGCCTTGAGTGGGCCTGAGTGTTATAAAAAGCCACTCAGCTGTGAACCAGCTGAGCAGCGAACAGCAGAGGCAGGCTAACAGAGGGAGTTTGCCTGGGAGTTTGCCCGGGGACAGCCCACTGAGGCTTACATCTTGCCAGCTTCTCTGAGTAGTTACTACAACTCCTGAGGAAGCTTGTAGAAGGAAGGTAATATGGATGGGGAGCGTTCGGCTGTTGTGACCTGCACTGGATGTGCCATGTTTGTCTTTCTTCCACAGGACAGAAGTGACCAGCCCTCTGTGAAGAAAGAAGTGGTTCGGGACTATTTAGAAAAGCTGGACAAGCACAAGTCCATGGGGCCGGATGCGTTGAATCCGAGAGTGCTAAAGGAGTTGGCGAATGTGATTGCAGAGCCATTGGCCATTATCTTTGAAAACTCATGGCGATCGGGGGAGGTCCCGGACGACTGGAAAAAGGCTAATGTAGTGCCCATCTTTAAAAAAGGGAAGAAGGAGGATCCTGGGAACTACAGGCCAGTCAGCCTCACCTCAGTCCCTGGAAAAATCATGGAGCAGGTCCTCAAGGAATCAATTCTGAAGCACTTAGAGGAGAGGAAAGTGATCAGGAACAGTCAGCATGGATTCACCAAGGGCAAGTCATGCCTGACTAATCTAATTGCCTTCTATGATGAGATAACTGGCTCTGTGGATGAGGGGAAAGCAGTGGACATGTTGTTCCTTGACTTTAGCAAAGCTTTTGACACAGTCTCCCGCAGTATTCTTGCCAGAAAGTTAAAGAAGTGGCTTTAAGGTCTTTAAGGTCAGGCATGACAAAGTCCTGGCTGGGATGATTTAGTTGGGGATTGGTCCTGCTTTTAGCGGAGGGTTGGACTAGATGACCTCCTGAGGTCCCTTCCAACCCTGATATTCTATGATTCTATGGTATGCAAGTAAGAGCAGAAAATGTTAAGTGAACTTTTTGAACACACCAAAATGTTTGGTTCAGTTTCTTTGATCAGTAGCAGTACAACTGTCCTATTTAATCGTTTCCTGCCTCTGGGCTTCCAACAGCTCTGTCTATTTTTGTACAGTGCCTAGCACAATGAAATGTTCTCAATAGCTCTTTTGTGCTACTATGACACAAATAACATTTTTTTCTGGGCCCTGAACAATGTACATATAGTTCTTATGCGCTGTGGCACACATTTCAGTCAGAGGCATATGAAGCACCAGAGTTCATGAGAAATGAATCAGAATGAATCCACAGCAGAAACTCATCTGGGCCCAGTGATGTGAGGAGAGTTGGAGATCTTGCAGGAAGGGAGGCCTGCTGGCAGGCTAGGTGAAGGGACGGAGAAGGTTAGTTATAGAGAAGAAATTTAAAAAAAAATGAATTTCTTCTGAAGTGAACGAATACTGAGCCTTCACGAATGACAACTAAACTCAGCAAAGAAACAAGGATTCTAGTTAAGTCCAAAGAGAGAAACGAGGCCAGAATAACTATTCATCCATGGTCATTGTAAGTTTTCAAAAAAAGTATGACAAACAGAACACATTTGATCTCTCGGGAAAATTTGACAAGCTGAACGCACAGAAGCCAAAGAGTGTTTGTAATGGCAGAAATCACATCATTTATAACTTTCTTAAGCATTGAACACACACACCATCAACTCAAATAATAATCCCAAGAGAACAAATCTTTATATTGTTTCCTTTGACATAGAGCTGCAAGACTGTGCCAAGAATGTTATTCAAAAGACATGAAAATAATCTTCTGGGAGCTATAGAATGAACCATATTCAGAAGATAACTGCCTCAATCTCAAAATGGCAAAAATGTCAGGATAGAGCAATCCATTTTTCACCCTTAAAAATGACATGAAAGATATGATTGGAAATGCCATGCTTTGGGGGGAGGGTGAGCATTGTTCACATAATTATCCAACATACCTTGTTTTAAATACCTGTATTCCCGTGTGCTACTTTGGAAGACACACAAATTGAAAGCATGTGTTGAAAACGTGATGTTTTGACTATTTAGCCCAATGTGGTGTCATATTTGTGATATTGACTTTCATTGTTACACATTTTTCTGAAACATTACTGAAAAAGCAACTACACAATGCAGAGTAGTCAAACTTATTCTAGTTCTCAAAATACTAAAAGTAGTCAGTAGACCATACAGTGATTTCCCCACTGAAGTCTTTACAATTGTATTCTAAAAGTAACCACAGTACATAAGGTTAGAGAATGTCATGAATACTGTGGTGAAGTCATCAGACTAAAAGGCAAAAGTGTAATGCTTTTAATGACCATCACTCTATAATAGGCATGTATCTCCATAAATTACAAATCTGAAATCAAAGTATTTAGATAAAATCACACAATCTTCAGAAGTTATTCACTTTTTGGGGTCTGAAAAATTTGAGAAAGCCTAAATCAGGAGTGCTCAAACTGTCTGGCTCCGAATCAATGTATTTAGACTCATGTATTTAGTTACGCACATGCTTAAATAACTTGCTGAACCAGGGCCCAGATCAGCAACACACTTGGATCCTAAAAGCTATTTGAATAAATTAGATTGTATCAGTCCTCATTAATATGCAGCTCTCACCTATCCCAGCATACAAAATTCCATCTTGTTCTGACGCATTAAGCGTAAATATTTGAAGCAAGATTGAGGATAGAGTGCTAGGAACTGTATTCACTGCAAGCAGTGGCTTCATGTAAAAGATGAAGACAGCTGTCAAACTCATTGCAGAACTTCTTGGGCAGACTGAATGTAAACAGTGAAAAAGTATGTGTGTGTCTTCTTTTTCCAAAATGTTCTAATCTAAATTATGTTTTTGAGCAAAGGACTATGTATAGCCGGAATGATTGTAGCTGAATTCTAAAGTTCTTAAAGTAGTGATTTTTAAAAGGGAAATATTAAGGTTTATTATAGTTAGGTGAGATTGACTCAAGGTTAGAAAAAGGTCACACTCACAGTGGTGAGGAGGCATGCATGAAAAGGACTTAACTACAATAAAAACCAATTTCATTTCTGATCTCCTTTAGACAAGAACAAATTTACAAAAATAACTGTTTTTATTGTGCCAAGTGGAAATTATGCATCTAATAGGATGGGTGGATATGAAGGTCAGAATATGTACAGTGGTTGACACTACACATTTTTGCTTACCCATGGGTGAGTGAGGTGAAACACTCTTGTTCCTTTTCAATTTTGATTGCAGTTTTTAAAAGCTGTTCTTAGCTTTGTGGAAAGTGCATGAGGAGCAATTACTTCTTTTTTAGAGATGTGCACAACTTTAAATAGAGAACTCCATGCTGATGAGACCAATTCAAACCCCAACATAATTTAGAGTACCCACAGAGCTGCTCTTTAGTTCCTTTAGTTTCAATAGTTAATTCACAGTATAGCTGCTCTCACTTGAGCTAGGATAACTCAAGTTAACTATGCAGTGAAGACATAACCTGAGACTTACAAGTGACTTGCCAAAGGCCATATAATGAGCCAGTGACAGAGCTAGGCCTAGAATTTAGAAAGCTGCCAGCTACAAATCCAAGCTTCTATTCTATTTGGGTTCTGATGCCGCACCCATCACTGTGATATTGTACTACCTATCCAGTTTATCCATTGCAGGTAAGTTTGATCCTTATTCAGGGGGCCCATGTAAACCTTGTGTATCATTTAAGTCCCATGTATGCCCTCAAAGTTGGCCTTCTGCTCAGAGCTGCCTACTGCACACTTAGTAAATTTAAATAAAATCTTTTAGAACTTCTAATTGCTGCGGGATTTTTGTTCTGAGAACGTTATCAGGTCTGCCAACCACTTCTCAACACTTTCTCAAAGAGGGGAAGGGGATTCTTAGGGGCAAATGATGCAGAGAAACTGGCCCCTCTAAAGGAATAAAAAACACCTATCCAAGGATTAAGAACCAAGTCCTGAGAGGGACTCAGTGCCCTTCTCTCTTTGCAGTCGATTATATTTCAATTAATGAGGTTACAAGGACTTAAGGGTGCTCAACACCTTGTAATATCAGGCCCATGGTTTGGATTCAGCCACCAACCCATTCATTTGGTGTGATTATTATGTAACTAATTTAGACTTGATAACATGAGAGAAAAAGAGATGGGTTTGTTTTCAGAAAGCCATATTTTGCCCAGATTTACAACTCTTCAACGTTGTATGGGGTCGTGGAGGTACACATATGAAAGTGAGGGCATTATTTGGCACAGAGTTAGTATTTTAAACAATTGAATTCCTTTTGGCAAGGTTGCAGTTCACAGTTGGAAAACTGTACCTTATGCCCTTTTAGCAGGGTACATATTTTGCCAGAATGTTAGGACCTTGCTAGCGCATTAATCACAGTTGGGCTTTTTGGGGGGCCTGGACTCCCTGCAAATCATTAAAATACCTGGCAAAACATGGAGATGTCATCTGTTTATTGTTCTAATATAAATTTTGATAAGATTAGAAGAAGGATGAGCCAAATTAAATGTTTTCTCTTGCCAAAAATGTGGTTTTCAGGTACTTCTGAAGGGAGTGCCTGGAATATGTATTTGAAAAGGAATGGTCTTTGTTAGCTTTCAAAAACAGTCATGCAATTCTGTTACAGGGTGGTGACAGGCTCCCAGTTAAAGTCAACATAGTCATTCTGTATATGAACAAATTGTTCAGATTCCTTTGTGCACAGCAGTATTTATCTAAAATGAGGATAATATGAGCCTGGGGTGAAATGTCAACAAGAAAATGGTCTTTCAGTTAAACTTTCTTCTTGGAGAATGGCAAAAACTATTTCATGATTCTATGTTGGTTCTGGCAAGTTCAAACATTTAAACAAATTGGAATGTTTGAAACAGATATATTCCAATAAAGGTGCTCAGATTTAATAAGAGTAAATAATTTGTTCAGTCCCTTATTGTGTTTCTTTGAAACCTTCATTAGCGCAGACCTGTCTGCTAAACATTACATCTAAAAGCTTTTCACTTCTGACAGATTAACACACACATTCATTATATTGTGTTTCTGCAGAGTGCTGTGAGAACCTGCAGAAAACGGAGAGAGAGAAAATATGTAAATATTTTGCAAATATTTAATATACATTTTTCCTGAAGGCAAATTATGAATGTGTTGACTAAATGGAAGTCAGTGGATGTTGTACATGACAATCTGATTATGGAGTTCAATCCATTGTCAGTATCATAGGCACCGACTCTGTGGGTGCTCTGGGGTTAGAGCACCATGGAAGAAAAATAGTGGGTGCTCAGCACCCACTGGCAGGCACTGCTGATGAGCTCCTCCCACTCCCCACAGTGACTCACGCCGGCCGGCGGGCCCCACCAATCAGCTCCTCTCCCTCCCCCCCCCGCAGCACCTCCTGCCCACCGTTGATCAGCTGTTCATTGGTGTGCAGGAGATGGGGGGTGGGGGTGGGGGAGGAGCAGGGACAGGAAGAGGCGGTGGGAAGAGGAGGAGCAGGGGGTGGAGCTGGGGTAGGAAGAGGCAGTTGCGGGGGTGTGGGCTTGGGGAAAGGGGTGGAGTTGGGGCAGGGTCTGGGGCGGAGTGGGGGTCCAGAACCTTCGGGGAAATCACAAAATCGGCACCTCTGGTCAGTATCTGAAGATATGATAGAGTGCTCACCATTAAAAGTCAGCATTTGCCAAAGTTACCACACAGAAGTTTTACTTCTATTTTTGGAATGGGAAATTCAGTGGGAACTGTGAGACAAACAGCAGACCCTCTCCCAGTAATATTGACTTTCTAGCATTTTTAATAAAGCTCTGTTTCTTACAATTTCTACTTGCTTTCCACATCACTTATTGCTAATGAAATACCTATAGTTGAAAAAGAACTAGGAAATAAATATAATTGAAATACTTATAGTAAAGAGAGGTGGGTATGCCAGGCCTTTCACTTTCCTGGTTTGCCATTTTAGTGGCAACTCTGGCAGAAAATGAAAAATATAAAGGAATAAAAGTAGGGACTATCTTAAATGAAATTTCCCTCCATGTGGATACTATTTTTATTGTATGTACCTTTCACAACTAATCTCAAAGGTAGTTAAAACAATGAAGGAATATGGCTGATTTTCTGGCTATAAAATAAATTACATGAAAATTGATACTATGATGCCAAGTTGGCAAACACCTAAAGATTTGAGCTGTGTGGAGAATAGATTTTTTGGTTCACTAGCCAATCTGGAAAATTGGGGAAAAAATTGTTTGGGTCCTTCAGAAATTAATTTTTTCAGCAAACTGGGGAAAAATCATTTAGGGTTGGTTGATCAGAACATTTCATTCAACCCTAAATATTTGTTTCATTTTCAACTTTTTCTAACTATTTTTTGATAAAATTGAAGTATTTTTATTTTAAAAGGTTTTGAATGAAAAAAAATCATTATTTTTTTTAAAGAAAATGTTGAAAGAAAAGGTTTTGACTTTTGGGGATTTGGGTTTTTTTTTTTAACCAAAACAATTTAGTTTAATCTGCATTTAACACACACAAATCTGCATTACACTCTCTCTCTCTCTCTCTCGGATGTGAGCACCTCAAATAGGATCCTAGGCCTTCACTCCACAACCTCTACTCTGAACACTATCTTGTCTGTTGACTTGCATCACTCAGCGATGTTACCTCTAACTAAATTGCCTGACATGGTTATTTTCTACTTCTTATGTTCTCATCTTCCAGCATTACTTTATGATTTCTGCTAAGGGCTCCAGACAGACAATACGCTTTCTCCAGGGGTAGGACATGAGTAATTCCACTGAAGATAATGAAAATTATCTGTACCCCAAGGGGAAAAATAGGGCCGAAGGAACTAAGAACTGCATTGCTGAAGTCAGTATAGGATTGGGAGAGGCTAGATTATGGAATATTGTTCAATATCTATTGACTGACTAGAGAATAGATGATTTTATGTATGTATCACTTATTCTCTAATTCTTTTGCAGTTCTTCCTTAAACATTCATTAAGGGATAGTGTTAAATGCCACTTTAACTCCACCAGGATGGATTAGTGCCAATATTGTGTGGGTGGGTTTGAAATCATCCTAAATATCATCCTTATTTTTAATGGAAATAAATATTAAAGGGTTGAAAGACGGAAAGTAAGGCAGGAATAATTAAAGTAAAATTGAATAATAAATTTTAATGTACTGTAAGAGCAGTAAATTAAAGTATATAGCAATTATATAGAAATAATTATGCCTGGGGATATTAAAATATTAACCAGATGACTGTTTAAAATTCATGATTGTCATCAAAGTCAAAGGACTGACTTAAGGAAGAATATATAATTTCATTTTGACATAAGATGCTCTGTTTCCACACATCTGTTTTAATTAACTTCTGTACAGTAACAAAGCAGTTCTGAAGTTGAATCAGAATATCTAGCCCCCTTTAAATACCCACTTTTGTTTATGTAGAAAACAATAAAGAAGAGTCTTTATCTGGGTTGTTGGCCAAAGTTATGTGAAGAATGTGTGATTTTATGTTTTGACGTGTAGCATAATCACAGCAGGTTACATGTCACACTGCGTAATATGATGACATGACATAATACATCAACACTTCTTAAGTATCACTGTGTCATGATACAGTACACTATGTTAATCATTTTTCACTGCAAAGCCAGTGCTTACAGGCAAGTAATAAGAACTGTAGTAGGGAGAATGGGATACACAACTGCATGCCTGCCAACACTACATGCTTCCCACTGAATTATCAGTTGGTTCAGTACTTCTCTATTTCATATGCTAGGGAAGTAGCTGGTACAGTGAGTGAAACATACATTTTTGGATTGTTTCCAACTCTAACAATATGCCTCTACTTTGCCAAGAACGGATGCATACCTTGCATTTTATCAAAATGTGGTCTTGGCAGACCCTGGAGGATAGCAGTCTCAGGGCTGTGCAAACATTGCATTTTTACCATCTGTATTATTCATTTGATCCATCTATTTCTTTAAGTCAAAATAAACATAAGCAATTAAACTGACTAGATATAAGAATAATATAAAGGAGGGTTTCTTTATTAAGAGTTTTCATGATTGTTTTGCAAGTTCTTCTGCTAACCATGCTATCTTTCAAAACACAATTTAAAAAAAAAATCCTCTCTTGATTCTGTTTCTGTATTGACCACAGTTAGAGCTGGCATGGGCTTGTTCATAATTGTAGAAGAGCCATTTTAATATTAGACATTTCCTTTTTAAAACATTGAGGAATATTCTTTACTAATCAATCAAGTTTTTATGCCATATTCAATCTTTCAAAAAAGGACTTAATTTCCCAATCCTCAGTTTCGCTCTAACAAACTTATGTTTCTGAAAGTGCCTGGTTTAGAAAGTCTACATTTCTGAGCAAATAATTCATGTGTAATATTTTTAATTTAAATAGTAACAATACTTAGTGCTTTGGGGATCCACGGTGTTTTATAATGTATATGTAATAAATCCCCACAAATATCCTGTGTTGTAAGGTCAGTGAGTGGGATTTTGAAAAGTACCTAAGTGACTTAGAAGCACAAGTCCAGTTGAGCAATTTTCAAATCCCACTCAGCATCATCATCACTAATTTATAAGAGGGGAAATGGCATTTTTAAGGTTACACAGCAAATCATTGGTTCAGCTGGAACTAGAATTCTGAAGACTGATGAATTCATTGGCTTAAGTGTTTCCCACTTCAGAGAATTATTAATTATTTAAATTCTCCAGACACTTGAGAAAGTGCAGATCACTGGGGGACTCTCCTTTTTAAAAGTTAACATCCATGGCAGATGCTTAGCTTCTTAAGATACTATAGTGATGACAATTAATGTGTTTTTATTTATATGGTGCCCCATTCTTAAATATTCCTGGAGGCCATACAAAATTCAGCTAAAAAACAAATATCACACCAAATTCAGCAGTAGTGTAAGTGGCCACAACTCCACTGTCTTTGGGCTAAATTTGTCACTTTGTATTCTCAGACATCTGCAAAGCATTTCTTATGTATTTTCTCCCGTGACTATGGCCGAAATGTTCAAATGACTGGAGGCCTAAAATCTGGTGTCTCATATAACAGGCCTGATTTTCAGAAGTACTGAGGTCTGAGAGTTGAGGGTGCTCAGCATCTTTAAATATCAGGCCACTATTTAAGTACCTAAGTATGGATTGAGGTGCTTAACTGTAGGCTCCCAGATTTGAAAATTTTGGCATCTCTGTATACAAACCCTTTATATTCCTTTTTCATTTTGGGAGCAGAGTTCACTATATTAGTGTGAAATGGCCATATTTGAAATGTTCTCCTCTCTGCTTTTGTTTGGTTTCCAAGACCATTCAATTTGGGGATTGGAGGCGAGTGGTTAGTAAGCAATAAGGAGTGCAGAGTTGTAGTGACCAAAGCAAATGAAGGGCCTAGTGATAAAGGAAATAATTACAGTCCTTCACAGAGAGATAATTTTGCTTTTAAAATGCATAGTTGTAGATGAAATGTAAAAAATAACCAGTTAGTGATGGTTGTGGTTGGCTACTGAGCAAACAGAGAAGTAAAAGAGAAGGGAAATAGTCTTTTTGCTCTTTAGAATGTTCTTTAGAAAAGCTGAATAAAAATATGCTACTGTGAAAGGGAAGTGTCAAGAGAAATAGTATTCTCATAGAAATTTAGCAGAAAATTCCTTGAAGGAAAAACTATTCCTTCACAGAGCACATCTAATGGAAATGCCACAAGAATTCTTTTCTGTGGTGTTTCCAGTGAGGTAACTTTCTGAAATATTTCCTTTCTGTTATATTGCAGTCTATCCAAATACGGAGAAGGGAAGGTTGTTTGGATTCGACTAAGAGCTCTGAAAGAATAATTGGAGGAGAAGAAGTAAGACAAATCAAAGAAGTAGGCAATCCTCATTAAAATGGAGAGTGGCACTGCTGAAAGTAGTTGATGCAGTTTGGTGAAGGAGAGAGAGAAATAGTCCATGGGGTGATTAGTACTCTTTAAAGCAGCCAGTGGAGAAAGGACTAGCCTGATTTTCATGGTATGGTGGGTATTGCACAGCAGAGAAATGCTGCTTTAAGAATAACAAGGGCATTTGCCATCCCCAAAATTATGGGGGAAATGGATTGTAGTATAACTAACGAGCTGTCTAACTTATTTTTAACTCAGCTTATTAAGAAAAGGCTGGAGCAAACCACGGCAATAAATCTTTGGGATAGATCCATCCCACTTTGATTTGCATTCAAGGTCATGATGAAGTTCAGTAAAAACGCAGCTCTTGACAGAACAGCTCTGAACATGTCAGCAATTGCTCTCTTTGAGGTGGCCCTAAAGCATCATGCTGCTGTTTATTAAATCCTTCTAAATGCAGGGAACTATATGTGCTTGCTTATGCATATTTCTCCACAGGTGTCCTTCGCACGTCCACCTACAATGTTCTAGTGCTAGTAGGAATCATGCAGTTCTGAACCTTAATTTGTAAGTAACATATACAGAGAGCTATTATCAGGGTCACAGACTATGCACATTTTGTCTTTTTCTTGGTTGCTAACACAGTCTACCCACAAGGCTAAATTCAGAGTTGATTCTAAGATTATATAATTTTGCACCTTCATCCATTTTCCTCAGAGTGTAATTCCTCTTATTTAGACTCCCTTTGAGTCACTAATGAAATCTGGTGTGGATTTAAAAATTCACTGAACAAAAGTTGCTCCATTATTTACACCTCCCACTTCCTAAAATCTATTTTAATTATGCTTCCTTGAGCCCTTATGTCAGCTATGTATGTGTCTGAGAACTGGTCTGAATTACCCTTTGGAGCTTATCTATCCTACCCCTTAATTGGCATATAAGGTCCCTGTTGAATAATATCAAGATACTGATGCTTTCTTCCCATTTTATACCGATGTCAATCAGAGTCAACTACCTCTCCAAAGTTGTCAGCCATTACCTAACACAGGGTCAAGTCAGGGAATCAAACCTACCTCAAGTCAGGGAATCAAACCCAGGTCTCTTAGGCAGGGAGTGGGGAGAGCATTTCAGAGAAGCTACTGTGGTATTCTTTTGAGATAGATTACAATTAAAGCACCACCCTCATATACTTTCAGGCAGTTGGTGCATTACATTTCATCTCCCCCTTCCTCTACTCACTGATCCCCTTGTACATCTTTCTCTGTCACTTGCACCACTCATCCTCCTCTTCCCCTGCACATACTGCCCTGTCACTTGGCTCTTCACCTGGACACCCTCTTCTCTCCTGGCTCCATTGAACAAACTGCATCACTCTTTCATTCCCTACTCCCCTGTACGTCCTTCTCCCACTGGTGGTTGGAAACTCAGTCCCTGAGTGTGGCTCCTGTTCCCTCCCTCTTGTTCTTTTTTAAGTATTAGCAACTCTTAGTTGATTGATCTAGGTTCTAAGTCATCGCCTCCTGTTGTCATAGGCATCCAGCCTCTTCGGGAAGAGCCTGGATCCCTGTAGAAGCAGCTGGAAACAAAGACAGATGCAGAGAGCTGCTCTTGTAGAGGTTATGTAAAACAAGAAACAGTCTAATATGTGTTTGGATGGAGACAAGAAGCAGGCCCATCTCTAATGTATTTTTATGTGCAGGACTGAAAATGCCTCAAAGACAGGCTGGGGACTACTCCAGTTTCTGAAGAAAATGTGGGTTATGGGAAAATTTTGAAAAAGTCCTGCCACAGCTGGACCAATCAAAATTGGCTGTACAAATAAATGTAAAAAACAAATAAAACCTGAAGCCAAAAGAACAGCATAACAAACATAAGGCTATTCTTTGTTCATTGTTGTTTTTCCCCCTAACATTTTTGAAAAAACAGAATTTTATAAAGCCTGAAATGTTTCATAAACAAATTCTCTTTTTCATTTTTTTAAAGCCAAATATTGCAGAGAAAAGTATTTGATTCAAAAATGCTGAGTGACTCCAATTAATTACTATTTTGAACTATGTAGCTGTAACAACCTAAACATTCAACGTAAATCATAATGTGGCAACAACAATCATAGTGTGTGGGCAGAATTACAAAGTTGCATAGTAACAGTGAACAATGCCCTGCACAAGAGCAAATTCTAAGTAAGATCAGACCAAGTAATTTAGTTTCCCCCTTTTTATAACATACATGCTACTCATGAACTGAAGCCACAATGTATTTGGATGCTCTCCATCATCAATTCAATGTCAACTTTATTTTAAAAATAAAGATTGTAGGGCTGAGCAGATTGAATGTATATATTAGTAAACTAAGTATCTGGTTTCCCATCCATTCGTCATTGACTTCTGCTGTTACGTTAATTTCATGGCTAAAACCAACGTATCTAGGGTCTGATTCAAAGTCCACTGTGACTAAGGTCGATGAGTCTCTCAGAGGGTTTTGCATCAAATAGTAAGACGCAATGCAGAAGCAATGTATAAAACTTAATTTCAGTTTGCAATTACAGGATTTCGTGATCAGAGTTTAAGAGCTAATGATCTTTGAAATAATATTTTATTGTCATAAAACAGCAAGCACATTAGACACTGTTTTTGGCATACTATAAGGATAGACACACACTATTTGGCATACTGTAAGCATAAGCTATAGATGGTAGCTGCTGTACACCCATACACAGTCATACTGATACTTATCCTCCACAGGTTTCAATAGATTACCTTTTGTTTTCCTCTTACAAGTGAGGATAGTTTTTGTTTATTAATAAAAAAATTATATGTCCTTTGCCTTAGAGGACATGGTTTTTTTCCCAATAACTTATGGAAAATCAATGCAATATCAACAATGTGCAAATAAATCATAATAAATTGTAATTCCTATTTGAAGTTTTATTCCTACCTACAAACTACAGGTTCCCTTGATTTATTTATTTTAAAAGATGGTATTTTGTTTTTGCTGCTGCAATAATGAATATTCTATAATTTTAGAATGGTGAATAGAATGAAATACACATAATATAAAGGGGGGAAATATACAGCAACAAGAAAACAGCCACCAAGTAATGTGATACTCTGTCTTTCAGACTGTCTGTCTGTTTGCCTAATCCAAAACCCATTGATGTAAATGGGAAGATCCCCATTAACTTCACTTGGGCTTTGGATCGTGCCCCAAATACTGAAGCACAACACAACGTGATCCTGTGCTGAAGACAAGGGTTTCCCAACTGATGATGAACAAACTGAAACTAAATATATTCACACACACATACCCCTCTACCTCTATTAATTTTAAGGTTGCAAATTTAAATACTCAAAAGATAGTAAGTTTCAAAGTTGCCTGTGCATTATGACACAGTTTTTAATTTAAAATGAACATATACTCCCCCCCCCCCACAGGACCCTTGCACCATAATGCATATGCACAAGGGGGACAAATTATGATAACACCAACACCTTAATTCTGGCATTTCCTAATGTATGAAAACTTCACTTTGCAACTTTACTGTTTTAATGTAGTTTTTTGTGTGTAATTTCCTAGGTATTTAAAAAAGCAATCTGAACAACAAAAATTCATCATGTAAGACCATATTGACACTGACACAGGTCATTAGCAGGTGGGAACCTTTAGATCCACCACATGGACTCTGCTTCTTGAGTTAAAGGAGTAACTAAGAGCAGTAGTAGGTTGTCATCCTTTGTGTGGACTAGCACCAGAGGAAGATGAGACACTTTGCCAATGGATTTCACAATTTGCTGGCAGCAGAGGAATAGTGAGACTCAGGAATGTGGCATCCAGTCAAGGCTCTGGAGGGGAGTGTGCTCAAGTGGGCTCAGACTCTTCTGCCTGTTTCCCCCCCACACACACACAGAAGCTTGTCCCCTGCTCTCCCATCCCGTGGCCCAGTCCTGTCTCTTACCAGACCCACTGTCCTCACCTAGCCAGTCTCAGTCTCCGGTTCTCAGGCTTTTCATCTTATCACAACCCTATGCTCTGGGCATCCCTAAACCTCTGATGGCCAGAACCTGGGACTGGAAGACAGGCATGGATCACTTGATAAATTGCCTTGTACTAGTCATTTCCTCGGAAGCATCTGGCACTGGACACTGTTGGAAGCCAGGCTAGGCTAGATGGGCCATTGGTTTGACTTAGTGTGGCCATTCTTATGTTCCATTCCCCTTGCCAAGCTAGTTCTAGTGTCCTCGTCTGGGCTCTACCTCCCAGTCCCAGTCTTTTCTTCCCCATTCCCAGTGCCATTTTTCTTGCCCAGCCACTCCAGTTCCCTCTTAATCCCCCTTGCTCCTTGTCCCCAGTTTTCTTGCTCATCCAGTCCCAGCTCCCTGCCTCCCAACTCTGTATCTGATGTGTCTTTGTCCCTCCCCTCTGTCAAGTCACTCCCCACTGGTTCTAATCCCAGCCTTCCTCCTTGGCATTCATGCCCAATATCAATATCCCATCCCCTCGTTGGCTCCTTGCCCAAGGTTCTTTGACTAGTCACTCACACTTCTCCATCTGCATCCTGATCCTCACTGTATCTGTTGTCCCCACTCCTCCTGCCCCACTGTTTCCCAGTTCCAGTATCCTTGTGTGGTCTTGGTCTCCCATGCGCTGCATCTCTGTCTTGTCATTTCCCTCCCCAAATCCAAGTCTCCTCTGTCCCCCTATCTCCCAGTCTCCTTGCCCAATTAGTCTCAGATCTGCCCTCTTCCCCCCATCCGTCCAACTCCCAGTCTCCCTTCCCTCTTCTGGAAGGTCTTCAGTCCCAGTCTCCCACCCCACTCCAGACTCCTTGTCCCAATCTACTCCCTTTCTTTACCCTGCAGGTCTTGCTGTGGTCCTCTCTGTATTCAAATTAGCATCTTCTTCTAATACACTGCCTAGGCCCAGTAGGGAGGTCATTGAGAACACAGGAGAGAAAAGCTTCTTACTCTTGGTTCCAAGTTCTGGCCTTGACCCCCTCTCTGACTCTGCCCTACAGCACCTCAAAACTGCAATTTCAGGTTATCTTGCCTATGGCTCTGCAGCCTTCAGGCTAGAGACCATGTTCAGTGTGGATGCTGTAAATCTCTAACATGTCCCAACTGAGTAGGTGTGAACTGACTTGTTATAAGTTTAAAGACTTATAACGTGGCCAAATTTTAAGAGGATTTTCACATAACAGCAAAAGGCCCATCCCTGATTCAAAAGCCATCCCCACCCCTCCCAAAATTCAAGTCCCTGCTCCAAAGCATGCAGGTGTTAGAGATTCTCAAAGAGAAGGTTGCCAAAAATTTTAACATGATCAAAAAGATGTCCTTTTTGTCTAGCCTCAGAAATGGCTTAACAAATTTGGCTGAGATTTTCTAGTGAATTTCAGCCTGTGGCAGACACCCAGCATGGAAAATTTCAACCCAAACAGTTCAAGTTTTGCAAAGTTATAAGCAACTGAAAATGGGGGTCTTATAATGGGATATATCCAGCAACCTTAACAATAGGTGGTGCTACCTGCCCCACCTATAATAGAAAACCAGTGTCCTTCTTTGCTTTCCATAAGTGCGACACTGGTGCTTGCTATGGAAAGTCTGAAAATCAGAATGCAAGGTTTCTACTTTTCTGATGTAAATGTTTATATTTGCAGTTTATTCACTGTTAGCATAAGGCTTTGCCTCCTTTATTTGTATGACAGGCAGCATCTGCAGATTGGACAGGGCATGTTCTCTGTTCTGAATTAGATAAAGATCCCCCCCAAAGGATAGAAAGGACTTACTGATACAGCTTCCCTCTAGAGCTGTGTTCTGAAGAAGTAAAGAAAAATTTGCTGCAGTCAGTTCTTCTGTCATATCTGTTGTATTCAGTGCCAGTGACCGCTCTGAAACCATTTTTAGAAACTATCATGTTGTTTGTGGATGTAAGACAGACCATAAACTTTTGAGTTAAGCTGGCTACCGACAGAGATCGCCCATCAACGCAGCACAGACAATAAAAAGGTGTGCTAGACCATGACTCCTGGAGTGGTAATCAATATGGAAGTCACAAATAAAGCAAGCAAGGAATTAAACAGTGAGATGGTAATTGCTGGCAATTATAAACAATGGGTTGACTATGACAGGTGGTTTAAAAAAATAAAAAATGAGTCAATCCTGAAATGGTTTTCCTTTCTCTGCTTAAAGGCAAAAGAAAAGCCTTCTCTGAAAAACACATACCAAAAAAAATAAAAATAAAAAAAAATGTAGGTCTCCAGCCCCAGCAGAGAGAAGGAAGGACAGGAACACAGTCTGTTTTTAAAGGGGGCTTGTCTAAGTCTTTGGTACTGTTGGACCTACTGATCGATGATCAGTTCTTAGACAATGATGGGAGGTGACATTTTGTCTAGTGATAGGAATAAAATCCAACTGGTTGGTGGCATGATTCAGGCCCATGATGGGAGACAGTTCTGATGGGGAATCCTTTTGCTCCAGCCGAGGAGCCTGATGGGAAATATGCAGTATTTCTGTTTGGCAAAGAGATAAAAGGGAGATATTTTTAGTTATTGAATATTAACAAATCAAAGATATTCCTAAAATTATGAATAGTAATAATGTAACAATTATTTCCACCATAAAATGGAGATAATCCTGTGTAAAGCAGTTGAAATTTATGAGTGAAAAGCTCTATGTATTTTTATGATTGTTATTATTTCCTTAGAAAAAGAAACCTAAGGAAAGGCCCATTTGGAGTGGAATCTGTTCACCGGAAAATTCTGTACAAATATTAAGGGATTTCAGAGAGAATTATGTGGGGCTCCCAAACACTCTAGTGGATGTTGTACATAGATATATGTTACTTTAATTTATGAATCCTCATAACTTCCCTGTGATGTAGGTAAGTTTTATTACATCCATACATCAAACACTGAGAAGCTAAGTGATTTGCACAAAGTCACACTGTTGGTCAGTGGTAGAACTAGGAAAAGATCCCAAAAGTCCCAGCTTAAGATCCTCCAGTCTATCACTGAGGTATACTTTTGGCAAAGATTCAAAAGTCAAGACTGTTTGAAATATCCAATATGTATACATTAACAGCTCAGTTTCATTAGAAATTGGACTGATTGTAGATACTCATCATATATGCTCTCCTATAGGTACTTCACACTGAAAAGAGCATCCTGGTTTCTGTTGGATTCATAATTAGAAGTTTTTCTTATGAAATTCAGTAATTCTGGGGATCATATTCCATTAGCAGCCAGTCAGGTCAACTGTAATATTATTTTTGAGGTGTGGGGGTAATTTCCAAGAATGAGCGTCCAAGATGGCAGCACTCAGTACTTTAAAATGAGGCTGATGAGAGAATTTTGATAAGCAAAGGTATTAGCTCTGTATTAAACATCAAAAGTAGATACATAATAAAAGGTTCTATTAGTAACCACTAGATTATATTGCAGTAGAATCTCAGAGTTATGGACATCTCGGGAATGGAGGTTGTTCATAACTCTGAAATCAGGTTACATCCCTGACCATTTTGGCAAATAGTTATTGATAGGCCTATTCTCCATGAACTTATCTAGTTCTGTTTTGAACCCGCTTATACTTTTGGCCTTCATAACATCTCATGGCAACAAGTTCCAACAGGTTGACTGTGTGTTGTGTGAAGAAGTACTTCCTTTTGTTTGTTTTAAACTTACTGCCTAATAATTCCATTGGTGACCCCTAGTTCTTGTGTTATGTGTCATATGGAAGATGATCCATCCCCTAATAATTTTCTTTGCCCTTCTTTGTACTTTTTTCAATTCTAATGTATCTTTTTTTAGATGAGGCGACCGGAACTGCACTCAGTATTAAAGGTGTAGGCATACCATAGATTTGGAATAGTGGCATTTTGATAGTTTCTGTCTTATTATCTACCCATTTCCTGATGGCTCTAACATTCTGTTAGCTTCTTTGACAGCTGCTGAACACTGAACAGATGTTTTCAGACAACTGTCATTGATGACTCCAAGTTCTCTTCCTTGAATGGTAACAGCTAATTTAGACTCCATTATTTGGTATGTATAGTTGGGATTGTGTTTTTCAGGGTGTATTACTTTGCTCTTCTCAACATAGAATCTCATCTGCCATTTTGTTGCCGAGTCACCCAGTTTTGTGAGCTCTCTTTGCAGTGAGCTTTGGACTTAACTATCTTGAGGAGTTTTGTATAGTCTGCAAATTTTGCAATCTGACTGTTCACCCTATTTTCCAGATCATTTATCAATAAGTTGAACAGCACAGGTGTCAGTATAGATTTTTGGGAAAAGCTGCCATTTACTCTCTGAAATGCAAATACTGGCCATTTATTCCTGCTCTGTTTCCTATTTTTTAACCAGCTACTGATCCATGAGAGGACCTTCACTTTTATCCCATGATGCCTTATTTTGCTTAAGAGCCTTTGGTGAGGGACATTATCAAAGACTTTCTGAAAGTCCAAGTACCTAGATACAGTGGATCACCCTTGTCCACATGCTTGTTGACTCCCTCAAAGAATTCTAATATATCTGTGAGACATGATTTCCCTTTACAAAAGCTATGTTGACTCTTCTCCAAAATATAGTGTGTCTGCTAATTCTGTTCTTTACTATAGTTTCAACCAATTTGCTTGGTACTGAAGTTAGGCCTGTAATTGCTAGGATCACCACTAGAGCCTTTTGTTTGAAAAACATCAGCGTTACATTATCTATCCACCAGACATCTGGTACAGAGGCTGATTTAAGTAAGAGGTTACATACCACAGTTAGTATTTCTGTTCCTGGTGACTTATTACTGTTTAATTTATCAACTTGTTCCAAAATCTCCTGTACTGACACCTCAATTTGGGACATTTTCTCAGATTTGTCACCTAAAAAGAATGGCCCAGGTGTGGAATCTCCCTTATATCCTCTGTAGTGAAGACCGATGCAAAAAATTCATTTAGCTTCTCTGCAACAGCCTTGTCTTCCTTGAGTGCTCCTTTAGCACCTCAGTCATCCAATGGCCCCACTGACTGTTTGGCAGGCTTTCTGCTTCTGATGTATATGTGTTAGGCTCAGTTTAAGCAACACATACAACATACATGTACCCTATAACAGGGAGACTAATATTACTAATACCTGGTGCATATACATCATTAAGACCAAGAAACATGAATAGACTGTGTAAGATTGATGTATAGTTTGTTATTCATTCTGAGGACATATAACTAGACATATATATTTTTTAATTTGGACACCAGAAAAGCCTCCAGATCACTAAGTGCAAGAAAGCTGAAGAGACATTTCAATGCATACAGTGTTTCTGTCATTTGCCCAGTATCTATAACCTCAGCTGGAAATGTGGATTAGTTTGCTGTTGCAGAATTCTTCAGCACATTAATAACATTCCAGAAATCATCAGGTGAACACAGTATTTCAACTGCCAGGAAGTACAAAATGTCTCCCACTAGGCAAAAATTTTCACTGCGTAACCAGCTACGCTGCCTGTAATGAAAAGAAAAATAATTTGTGAAGCGCAGTAAGCAAAGGAAATTTACAGCATTTTAGGCTCCAATCCTAGACAGAGAGAGTTGCTACAGAATAATCATGAACATTGATATGTAGCTGAATACATATCTAATAACAATTTTTCATGATACATTATTTCACATTTTATGTCCACACGTTTTAGCCTTTGGTTCATATTACTATTATTTTTAACATTTGTATTGTATCACTGTCCAGCAGCCCTAAAAAGGATTGGGGCCATATTGTGCTAGGATCTTTGCAAACACTCCTGCTCGGAGGATTTTACAGTCTCAGGTTTAATCTTCAAAGAGTTAAGTGCATCATTCTGGCTTTTACACATGTGAGTCGTGTCCTTGGGACTACTTGTCTATAAAATTACTCACATGCATGAGTGTTTGCAGGATCAGGGTCCAAGAAGACAAATGACATTTAAACTGTGGAGACGAGTGGGAAATAGGCACTGAACTGCCAAATTGAACATTCACAAATCATGAGTCAGGCCCCAAAATAGCATAATATTAAAAAAAAAAATTCTGGTTTCTTTTTATTTGCCCTTTGAATTTTGAGCCTTAGGGCTCGTGTGGTCAAGCTTTTCTCCACAACCATGAGTGACAGAAACTTGATTATTTATTTATTGTAAAAACCCGGAGAGACTCATGTAACCCCAGGACTCTAGGAGCTGGGGCTTTAAGAAAAACTACAAATACACAAGACTTACAATATAATCATGAGAGTTGTCAACACTGGATACAAATATATATAAGGAATGTGCATTTGGCTGTATGCTACCATGCCGGGTATTCCCCTGATCTTGGGCCAGCTGGAAGCCAATTTTCTCCTAGTATAACTCAGAGCAGCTTCAGGATAACTCTAAATTGTGGTGACTGGTATCAGCCCCAAGGATCCACTCTGCCAGCTGGGAAACACAGGTGCAGAAGTACTCCATTCAGTTCCCTCCACCACACACCTTACCCTAGCAAGACTGTCTGAGGCCATGATCCTGCGAACACCCACACATGTGAGTAACTTGTGCAGTTTGTTTTGTGGTTTTTGAAATTTAGAAATATAGACAGCTTTCATATGTCCTTTTCAAGCTTTCATCCTGAGCATAATAGATGAATGACAATGCACATGCAAAACCTCTCTAGGAGGTCTGAAGAGGTATGTTTTCATGACTACGAGTCTGAGCATGCTTGATTGAATTAAAGCCCAAAGGATCTTTGTACAGGTTGGTTTTGTCTGTTTGTGTGTGTATGTATATTTTTCTTCAAATTATCTTTGTGTAGTCTTATTTCTTCAGTGGAAGATCTTACGATAATAAAATGTTGCAAGTGTTGCCATGGAAACAAGAATGTCAGAGTATCAGGATCACATTAAATCTATGCTAAGGTTATTACTCATGCCATTTCGTCATCAAAAAGACTATCTGCTGCTCAGTGCATTTTCATGCATCCTGTTAGAAATGTTAAAAGGATATGTGGTCATACTATAGTTATATTTGATAGTAAAATAATCTTTTTACTCCCATGCCAGTAGTCCCATTAACTTAAGTAGGCATATTCAGACCAGCAAGGGAACGAGCAAGGGTTCTGGGATTGCACCTGAACAGAGAAGAAATATCCCACTAATAGTCTGAACCAAGACATAGGGCCTGATTCTGTTCTAATTTATGCCAGTTTAAAGCAGAAGTAACTCCACTACAGCCAAGTGAGTTATATAGGTCGGAAGGCACTGTAAGTGAAAGGAGAATATGGGCCAAAAGATCTAATCCCAGGATACTAGCTGTTAACATAATACATATTTGGTACATATGGAAATCTTATAATATTTAATCCGAGAGAGACAAATTTACTCATTCTGGCAAATAGGAAGTTTTGGATGTATCTGCAACAACAAAATCACTCAGAATTTCATCCCCTTTTTCCTTCTTTCCAGGGAGTTGAGTTCATACTTGAAGGAATCACATGGCCTCATTATATATATATATATATATATATATATATATATATATATATATATATATATATATATATATATAAAATTGCTCTGTATTATGACTAATAGTTTGCAGAGTAAAAGATGAATGCTCTTGGCATGCTTAATTAATTTAAAGGTATGTCTTCAGAGTTTGGTCAAGTTTCAAAAATAGAGACTTTGTCTATGTCCTCCTTATAACAAATAGACAGGGAAAAATTAAAAGTACCAGTTTTCTGTTAAGCCAATAAAAAGAGTGTTATTCTGGGTTGTTTTCATAAAGCTATTTCCTGACTCAACCTCTCTGAGTCTCAGTTTTCCCATGTAAAAAGTGGATAATGATACTGGCCTCTTTTGTAAAGTGTTTTGAGATTTACTGATCAAAAGTGCTATATAAGAGCTAGGTACTATTGTTTTATTATTCTCTATTGCTGGACCTGGATTTTGAATCTAGTGGATCAAATTGTGTATCAAATTCTGCCTTTAGAATATTAGTGCCCCTATGAGAATCACACACTCCCAGTCTGGTTTTAATTTTAGAATTGTATTTTTAAAAGTCTGTAAATCAGTTATTATACTCTTACAATGACCAAATAAGGCTTCATAGGCCTTTGTGTGACCCTTCACAACAGCTGTCACTCTTGAAAAGGATCAGCAGCTTGAAATGAAGGAAATACTGTGATTCTATCTTATGCCCATTTTCATGTTTTCTTACTGTCCTCAAATGTTTTCCCATATGTCCAGAAGCCTTTTAGAATATCTCTTTATCTCTCATGGCTCTGTGGATTCTGCGTATTCCTAGTTGCCTAACTCTCTCTTTCTCCTTGCAAGCCATACCCTCTTTACTGTATCAGCAGTGGTAGAGTAAGTATATTATTTGTGTATTTGCGGACTGGTCCAAAGTACAATGATGTCCATAAGAGTCTTTCCATTGACTTCAGTGAGGTTTAGATCAGGTCCCTACTGAACTACATACAGCTGTTCACTTTGAGCAGCAGCTTTCTAGCAGTGTAGCCAAAGGTGTATGTGAATGTTTGCTGTGTTTCTCTACTCCTAGATCTGTTTGTTCCTGTCCCAGATTCATCAAGTGTATTTAAAGCTCAGTAATAGGAAGTCAGTGGTTTTCACGTATGTTAATGAGTCCAACAAGGTGGGTGACTTTTATCTTTTATTTGACCCACTTCTATTGGCGAGAAAGACAAACTTTCAAGCTTACACAGAGCTCTTCTTCGGGTCTGGAAAAAGTACTCAGAGGGCACATCTACACAGCAATTAAACTCCCACAGCTGGCCCAGGTCAGTTGACTTAGGCTTGCGGGGCTCAGACTGCAAGGCTGTAAAATTATTGTGTGGATGTTCAGGGCTGGGCTGGAGCCTGAGTTCTGGGACCCCAGGAGGGAGGATTTGCCAATATTGATTTCATGGAACTTTCACAAAAATGTAGCATTTAAAAAAAAAAAGTCAGCAAAAGTGTCATTGAAATTGGGCATATCCTCATTGCTTTTCTCTGGCAACTGTCTGGTCAGAGTCAGTTTTCCGTAGTGCATTTTTGAGGTGCAAGCTTGACTAGCTGATTTTTATTATATGATTGCAGCCACGTGGTATTTCTTTTGGATCCCTGATGGACTGAGCCTACCACATGTACTCGTGACAGTCAGGGAAAGGCATTTTGTCTTATATTCTTAGACATGGTATGTTGGAAGAGAAACAATCCCACAATATACCAAGGGGGAATATGGCTTGGGTTCCATCAAAGAACATTTCCCCCCAGGGAAATTACACTAGGAAGGGAGATACATGGTTGTTGGTAGGAAGGATCTGTCTCTAGACCCTACTGGAGGGTGAGCTCTGTGAGAACAGAAGGCTGTAAGACTTGGTGGGGATCTCTGTAGGTTTGCGTCGTTCAGACAAGTATTCAGAGCCAGATTTTGATCTCAGTAATACCACTGTAATTCTACTGAAGTCATTCTGGATTTCCATTCTGTGACCTACTGCCAAGGATTGGGGGTGATCATTGAGACAGAGAAATAGTGCCACCACATGGATAGTCCAGGCATCCTTCAGATTCCCTGGGATATGTCAGATTTCCCGTAGGGAGGCAAACCCCACCCATCTCTTCTGACACGATGGCGGAGGAACTCCATGCGGGGATCCTCGTGGAGACTGCCTGCCCCCAGGAGGCTTAGTATGGGAGACAAACAACTCTATGTTACTTCATTTCATTTGTTTAATGTGTGGGGGGGGGGGGGAGAAGGGGGATTAAAACAGTATGACCAGGCAAACAGTGTCCCACTTAAAATTTATTAAACTGTCACCTTACTTAGTTACTCACTCTTAATCCTTAGAGGGAAGCCAGTGCTTTGCTTCTGAAAAGAACAAAGGATTCCAATTTTACAAAGATGATATCTAAACAGCGCTTGTGAGAATGGTACTGCTATGGGGAGTAGTTTGTTCCCTTGATACACCATCCATTTGTCATGAATTTAAATAAAAGAGTTCTTGGCTTCATAGGGCAAAGAAATAAGATGCATTTTCTTAGGCGTTCAGAGGATGCCTAAGTGCGTGCCAGGGGCTTTAATATTCAGTATATGACACCCTGAAGATCCCTCTAAGAATTGCAATTCTATATATATAACTCTGAAGACTGAGCCCTTAAACAGCCATAATGTTCTCCAGTATCTTTCTCCATTATCCAAGAATCTTTCCCATTGCAACAGTTTTTTTCATTGACCAGTGCACATAATTTTATGTACAGAAGGAGTGAATAATTAGGCTAGCACCAAAAAGACTGCAAACAGGGAGTAGCTATGGTGCTCCAGGGTTTTTTGATAACTCTGTTCCCATTCACTGCACTTCATTTCAGGAAAAAATAGCAAATTTTAAATAAGCTCCTATAGAAAAGATACTTAATGTACTAGCATATGTGTATTTTTGTACTGATGAAAGAGCTAAATAATTTCCCTAGAAAAAATCTAAAACTAATTCCTGCACATTTAAGAGATGTATTTAGAAAGTAGGTTAAAATTAGGTTGCTAGGAAACAGAAGTGGATCCTAGCAACTGCTACTGAAAATGAAAACCCTTTGTGTGTAATTTTAAGGACACAGTTCCAACCCACTGGAAGAATATAAGAATTCAGCTGGTTAAAATTAGTTTCTTAAAGATGCATTAATTTAATTTTCAATATCTTTGCTATTATATTTGCAAAACAATATTCTTTATTTCTGCCTTTGTTCTTTGAAATGGTAAATCAAATTCTGGTCCTGTATTTCAGAAACTCACAACATAGCTGTGTCACACTTGACATTAAACTGGAACAGAATCTCAACCCTTGCACATCCCCTATTGTACATCCCACTCACTTGTTACAGTGTGTATGGTAACACCCATTGTTTCATGTTCTCTATGTATATAAATCTCCCCACTGTATTTTCCACTGAATGCATCCGCTTAAGTGAGCTGTAGCTCACAAAAGCTTATGCTCAAGTAAATTTGTTAGTCTCTAAGGTGCCACAAGTACTCCTTTTCTATTTATATCCAGGGTCCCACCTTTAAAAGGGACATCAATTAACCTATGGCAACCGGGTAGCCAATACTTCCATAGGGTAATTTGCTTCGCTGGATTTTTATTGTTAATTCCTATGACATTTAGGTAGATTAAACTGGATTGTAATATTCAGTCATTATCCCAGTCCTTCTTTCACACAAAGAAAAGAGGTAAAATATTCAATTTTTTTTTTTTTAGGTAGATTTCTCTTCTTCGTGTTCTGCTTCTATTTCTCCTTGTTTCTTTCTTTCTTTTTTGAAATCTTCTCTTCCCTTTTATTGTCATTTCCCTTGTGTCTCTTCTCATTACCTTATTAACTCCCCTTTTCCCCTCAGCCATTTCCTTTCTCCCCCTTCCACCATTTTTCCTTACTGGATTGCTCCTCACCCACTGTCACCATGGCTGTGGGCTAAGCCTGAAAAGAAGGGAAGAGGAGTTGTGTGGGAGCATGTTTAAACAGTTTGGTTATAAGTAAAACAACAGAAGAAATGTATGAATAACTGATGAGCTGAATGAAGTTCTTCTTAGCTGTGATAATATTTTAGAGTTTTCCCCAGTGTAGAAGAACTTCTCCATTTCTTAAACCTATTACTTCCGTTGTGTGACAGCAAAACTTGATGTGGTCATGTAACCCAATTTTAACATGAAAGTGTGCACCTGGTTATCAAATGGAGAATAGAATTTTTTATGACCAATGCCATCTATTCCCTACACCTCTGTAAATTGTGGTAATTTTTTTTAAGCCAATTTCCTTCACCTCTAGGCTACTGAAATGTTCATTGAGGATCCTGCACAAACTAGGTGCCTGTTTCTCATTGGCTGAAATGACCTGTAGTATTTCCTGCTTAGGTGGAAATGATGAAGTAAGAACTCTATTAGTTATTTGTGCATGCCTGTTCAGCCCTAGGGCTGATGGTAAGGACCTTCAGATTACTCATTTCCTTGTAGACAGTGGCATCTATTTGATATCACAGTTGCCTGCAGATTTCCAAAGACAGAAGTGTGGGAAGGTGTGATTTCACGTTCCATAAATCTCACAGGTTAACTTGGGGCCCATAAACAAGGCGTTTGGTTTGGGCAAGTATTATGTAGTATTATGCATTCAACTCAGTATTTTTTTCTATACACTATAGAATTCTGTGTGTCTGGCTGCACATTGAGAAGTTATGCCAGCTGAGTACTGATTGCTGAGCCTGCTTAGGTGCCCACTAGGCACATATCTGCAACTTTAGGCATCTAAATACCTTTGAAAATCTGGCCCATAATCCCAAATCCTGCAAATACTTACACCTGCAAGTAACTTTGTGTACATGAGATCAATGATCAAGAGATCAAAAAGTTAGTTACTAACGCATGTGTGTTTGCAGCATTGTAGTGTAATTTATGAGCTGGGATTGTTTTTAGAAAAAAACAACACAGGAACAGTAAGTTATGGGCAAAAATACTCGGCTTGTATAATAAAGATCAGTTCATCTTCATAAAACCCAAATAAATGAGCTTTAAATAAGTGAAGTATGTGTGTGGAAGGGACTGGAGAGGGGATATCTATCAACCTGAACCCAAGCTCATGGCGTAGAACTGCACTTTAGTCTCCCCCACTGTGGCTGCAACTTTAGAAGCAGCCACATCCCTTCAACGCTACTTGTACAGGGTGATATGATTGTAGAATCTACCTAATACCAGCTATTATGGCACCTTCCCACACTTCTCTCCTAGGGTGACCAGTTGTCCCGATTTTATAGGGACAGTCCCAATATTTGAGGCTTTTTCTTATATAAAAGCCTATTACCCCCCCAACCCCTGTCCCGATTTTTCACACTTCCTGTCTGGTCATCCTTCTCCCTCAACTATGGTGTCTATGAGGACTATGCAGTCTCTCTTCACAATATATACAAGCTGCTTGAGGTACTTTGTGTATCTGCTCTGCCAACAGCCAGCCATGTGCAGCCTTACAGTATAGAGTGCTTTGCATAGGTCTCTGCATCTGGTTAAATTTCACTCAAAAATAATTACTTACTGTGCTTGGTAAATTAACGTAGGAAGAAAATCTGTAGTGAATAAAGACCTGTGTCACAATAAGTGATGTCTTACAGCGTATGTTATGGAAATATAAATATTACTGCAGAAAGAGAAACATAATATTGTATTAGTATTCTTAATTCAGTGATAATCAAATACAGTATTCTAGTAAATATTTATGTACAATTTGGAAACAATAAATAGCAGGCATTTGGAATACTATTGCATGTGTTTTTAAATTTTTCACCTTCACATATTATCCTCTACAATGAATAATGTAGTAATCAAGAGGTTTGCCTGTGACCATACAGATGTGTAGATAGGTACACTTAACTTTTGGAGACCTGGACTCAAATGGGGCATAAATTTCAAGTGAAAAAATAGATTGATTTTATCCTAGTCCACAAAGGCCATTACTTCACATCACCAAACTGCTGCACAATTTGTTGCCACTTGGTATGTTCAGGCCTGTACTCTGGAGAGGCCCAAGATGCAGTTCAGCAGTGTATTGTAGTCAGGATGAGGTGGAATGACTGTGTTTTGTACAGAATAAATCTGAGCTATGTACAGTCCAATAACTAATTCTAGTTATCCTGCACTTTCCTAAGGACAAGAACTGACCAGATATGGTATTTCTTTCTTCTTTTATAAAGTTCCAATTGCTTTTGTGTGTTTGTGTGGGCAGGGACAAAACACAACAACCTATGAATATTTTGAGAGTGCTGGAATGTGAGTAGCACAGAGAACCTGTATCCTTTTCCACCTCATTTCGAGTGTCTTCCCATTTTTCTACATTGTTGATTGTTTCCTGCACTGTAGTTATTTAGCATAACTTCTCAAGTCAGTGTCCTATATTTTGTACATGCAAAGGCAGGTGTGTGTGCGTGCAAGTAGTTTGACTGAAAATTGACTGAGTCATAATCAATTACTTTATAAAAGTTACACAGAATTGCCTAGGTCTCAAAGCACAGCTGAGCAGATGACATATTATACATTTAATCAAAATTTTCATAGAGCCAAAAATGTAGCTGACATGAATAAACTTTTATGATTAAAATTAAGGGATTGTTTCCAGTCCAAAACCCTGAATTAACTACAGCAAAAACAATCCAAATGGCTCCAACACTCTAGCAGGATTAAAGTAAATGTGTGCTAAAGCTGACAGTGATCATGGATCAAAACCTCAATCTTTTTAGCCCTAAGGTAACTGAGTCAGATTTCATCAATGTAATCCTTAAAGTATAAAATAGAACTTGAACTTGCATGGTGATGCAAGCTGGCTTTGAAATTAGGAGGCTTTGGCTCACAAAATATAAAAAGTTGGCATACCTAATGGAAATGGTGTTCAAAGAAGTTCACAGTAGGAATGGGAAAAGCAGGTTGTACAGATCTGGAAGAATAAACAAGCAGTTCTCTTTTTGCAGCACTCGTATCCCACACATTAATGGATATTTGAAAAACAATAAATGTCTAAAATAGAACAAAATCCTTTTGAAGTTTCAGAATGTTCAGAAATGTCCATTATAAAACTTGCATGTGCAGACTCTCAAAGCATTTCCTTTAAATAAATAAATAGAAAATAAAAACCTATGAAATGTTCAGTTTCAGCTTTGCAGGAAAAGGCCTAATTAGCTGGCTGATGATGTGTAAGTTCTTGCAATAAAATTCCTCCCAGATAACCCAACACTTAAAGTAAGTCTTTGAGTGAAAGGCAGAAATAGATCAGTACCTTTTGATCTTAAATATTTTCACTGGAAACTTTTATGGCCATAAGGTTCTTCATTACTTAAGTCAAACTGCTTTAAACATATTAGAACACAAGGAGAAAGGGAGCCTAGTTTGCTCTTGCTACAAAAGACATAGTTGATGCAACCCTTGTTAATGCTAATAGAAGTTACAGTATGGGCGAGATCTTATACCTCTTACTAGGTGAGTAGTTTTATGAATATCAGTGAGACATCCAGCATTTGAAATGCATGTCAGGAATGAGGAGTACTAGCTGAGTTGGAGTGGTCTTGGAGTTGGAGAATAAGTCTGAGCTATGCTCAGCTCATGGCAATTCTAGCTGTTTTCACTTTGCTAAACACAACTGAAATAAAGCTTTAGTGGGATGACTCCCAGGAATAAGGGAAATGGATATTATGTTCCACCAAAACATTATACATACTATATGTTTTTTTCCATATATGACACAATAAATGTTTCCATTGAATCTACCTCCAGTTTTATTTCCCTCTGTCACCCTTATTTAATACTTAAATATACTTCATATCCTCCTGCATCAAAGACATTTAATTATAGAACGAGAATAAAATGTCAAAGCCAAAGTTTCCTCTGAGCCACGGGCTCTTCGGGCAAAGGCACATCAATTTTCATGGCCAGCAGTACACAAGGGAGTGATGTAGCCAGTACCATGTCCAACCACATTGGAGGTCGTGTTCCAGTGGGAGAATGAGTGAGACTCGAAGTAACAAGCTTCAGGATTGTAACTGAGAGCCCAAACAACCCAGCCAGTGCCGTTCCCCTCCAGGAATAAAATGTAAATAATTTGTATAGTTATGTATTGGTTCTTTTGCTTCATATTACACTCTTTTCTAAATACTTCATTTGCAATGGCATCATATTATAGGACCAAATCCTGTAGTCCTTGGGTGGCCAGTAAAGACCCAAAACATAGAAACAACATTTCTGGCATGCAGGATCACTCTGTTTAAGACACAGCCAATCTCTACAACAGCTATCTCTGGCATGCAGGATCATTCTGTGCACTATACAGCTAAAATCTACAGCAGGACTGTGGAGAAGAGAAGCAAGAGTGTGGCACCACTCTACATAAGGATTGTCACCATGGGCTATGAGGCACTATAGGATCAATCCTGCTCCCATTTAGTTCGGTGGCATAATGTCCATTGATTGCAATGGTGCAGGATTGTGCTGTAAATAGCTGATGGGAAGAACACTCAGTAGGTAGTGAGAAGTAGTGGCTCCAGTCAGATTGCACAGATTGCAGTTCTGTACTCCTTTCAGGGCTCACATAGAGTAGGTTCCCCCAACAAAACCCTTTACTCTGACACTGAGTTTCACTTTAAATGAGTTCTTCACAATTGTGATGTTTTGCAGTTGCTCTCATGTTTTACTACTCGTCACTTTTTCTAAATGTGCGAGTTGGGTAGGCAAAGGGTTACTCTTGTTCTTTATTAATTATTATTCTGTTTCTATTGACACTTTTGGCACCAGAGTGATCACCTCCTTTTCATAGCTCCAAATACCACCTCTCATTCAGGGAAGTTGGTACATCAGCAGCATAGCACCATTCCCTGGGGCTGCCTGAAGTCAACAGGCTGATACTTTTGGATGAAAAGCCTGAATAGATCAGTGTGAGTGTATGGAAGCAAAGAATCTGGCAAAAGACAGGTACTGGGGGTGAGAGAATAGATAGACACCCCCTTTCCTCCCCGTGGTAAATCAAAGGCCCACAGGAAAGGGCTCACAGGCAAGCTATGGGAGGACATTTACAGTAATCTTCCTGCTCAGTTTCCTCACAGTGCCCTCATTTACCTCCAGCCCAGTCATCTTTAAGGAGGGTTCCTCCAGGCTGCCCCAGATTCTGTTAGGGAGGAAGGCAAAACAGCAATCTTTGTCCACTGTTGGCTCTCTTGGAGGTGGGGTGTGTTCTCCTGAGGTTTCCCATAAGCTGCTTCAGACCCTCTGTGGGGAATGTGTTCTTCCCTCTTCCTCATTTTATACGAAGCAGTGTCAGTAAGTGGAACCACACTATTTAAATAAAAAGCAAAGCTTCCATTATCATTTCAAGTTATGTGGCTCAGTGTATGTGATGTTTTACGTGCTGTTGATAAATATCACATAAGAAAATGTACACACCAGTATATAAGGACACTAAGTGGAACATCCTGAGCTTAACAAGGTGTTCAATAGTTGTGGCAGTGTGAGTTGGTTTAATAGATGGCTGAATTGGTACAGGTAATGGACCTGTGGGACATTCTCACTGGTGGACAAGAAGGGAGTTAGACAGACTGCTGCCAAAGTTTCTGAATGAAGGAGTATTTTACTCTTTATTTGTGTATACATATATTCTATGTTTTCCCATAACTATGACTGTATTCTCTTTCCCCTAATAAAGATTTCCTTGTTTGTACAGAGTGCTGCAAGTGGGGAAGTTCTGCTTGCTAGGGCAGCCAGGAAGGGTGTGTTTAGTTTTCCTAGGCTACTGGGTGGAGCTCAAGCTGGTTTAGTTATTTGTCAAGGGGGACCTTAAATATATTGAACCCAGCCCTTTTTGCTGCCATCAGCCACCAGGGTTACATTCGCTTCACCTGAAGTGGCAGAAGCAGTATATATAGTAGTTCACTAAATTGGCCAAGCACTTTCAGCTGTTGCTTCAGGATTTCTAAGTAAAGTCCTTGTTAACTTTTTCCAATTCAATGCCAATCATCTGAAAATCATTACCAGCACTCTTTCACTGGACAGAAAAAATATTTTATCAGAATATTTCAAAATAGACTTCTGGGAGATATTAGCATATTTCATATCTGTGTAAAGAAAATAAACTTATTATCCTTTGATACTCTGCTCTTACAGCAATGTTACTGTTCAAACCACTAGATCATATGGTGAATCATTCTGAAGTGTTGCATTCAGTTTTATTGCACCTTTCCAAATAAAATTAAAGGACTTTACTTCTTAAAGAAATTAAAAGGCCAAATTGCTCTTCTCGTTTAGTTTCAGTGGAAGAACGAATAGATCTATAACATAAATCAAGAAGGTACAGAGCATAAAGTATCACAGGAAGATATGTGAAAAATATTCAGTTCTAAATTATAAACAGATAAATCTGGAGAAAGCTCAAAAGATGCATAAATCCTCTGCAGAAGAAGTTAAAATTATATCTTAGATTTCCTCACAGATCTGTTTCTATTTCTCTCTTGCCTTCTGTATCATCAATGTAAATATATTCCATTTACACTGGTATTCTTGTTA
Source organism: Chelonia mydas (assembly GCF_015237465.2). Taxonomy (NCBI): domain Eukaryota; kingdom Metazoa; phylum Chordata; order Testudines; family Cheloniidae; genus Chelonia; species Chelonia mydas. The sequence continues at coordinate 62,355,193 of NC_057852.1, forward strand.
ATATTATGGGTCACCACTAGGGTGACCAGAAGTCCCAATTTTATAGGGACAGTCCCGATTTTGGGGTCTTTTTCTTATATAGGCTCCTATTACTCCCCACCCCCGTCCCAATTTTTCACATTTGCTGACTGGTCACCCTAGTCACCACTCAGGGACATTATAACCAACCAGGGTCACATCTCTAGAAAAATGCTTTTCCATCATTCAAAGAAATTACTGAAATATGCCAATAAGTATATTGATCAGAAAAATGAACATGCTGCCTGCTGACATGCTGTCTAAAACCCTAATCTAACAAAAGTACTTAGGCCTCAATTCAGGAAATCATCCCTTTTCAGAAAAAGCACATCAGCAAGCGCATCCAACAATGCTAAAGCAAGCTCTGGAACCAGGCTCTGCCCAGACTCTCCCTGTACTTACCCTCTCTTCTTTGAGGCATAGTTCACTGTTATGTATGGACTTCCTTGGGGGATGCATAAGCATGAAGTGAATGTTGAGCTGTCTTTATGCAAAATTGTCTCTTTGATCAGAAAGTAATAAACAATGGGCCTGCTTTAGGGGACCCACCATGATTGCAGTTACTCATCCCTGTGTCAGACTGTACCTGCATAACATCCCTCAATTCATTTGAAGAACATTGGGAATGAGTGGTCACTTTAATGATTTTTTTTCTTATTGAGCCTGATTCTGGTCCCACTGATGTATATTGCAGTTTGCCATCAAGTTCACTGGGAGCAGGGTCAAGCCTATTGTGTATATAGTATGTAATATCAAAAGAAGTAATTACATTAAAAATAACATTGTACTTTATACAATTATATTTAATTGAAAACTAAGATATGTAAAATACATCTCCAGACCTTTGTATGCAAATAACTCTGCTCTCTCTCTCTCTCTTTTTAATTGCTGACTTTTGGCCAGATTGTGGCCCTCACTAAGGCTGCTTTGTGTCACTGGTGTTAAAGCCATATTAACCATCTATCTGTAGACTGCCCTGCAAAGGCTGGGCGACCATGGAAAAGGGAGCATGGCTCTAGTATTGCTGTGGCTGGAGATCCCTAGCTGCAGGAATAGCCCCATGGAGTTACTACAGTCAGAGCAACTTATATTAGTTCTGAGATTGTTCTCAACTGTTCTTTGGAACTAGATAAGTACCCGGTGGCCTGAGGGTCAAAAAGCCACGTGATGACATAGGCACCTCTTCTCCTCTCCCGGAGCTATGGCAGGCACCAAACAATACTGAGAATATGGCTTTTAATTTTTTATTTTTTTTGTGTGCACATCTGTGAATTTTAGTCCCAGGACGGGAAATTTCAATTTCTCAGTTAAATTTGTGAAAATTAAGGAATCATTATTTCACTGAAAAGCAACAAATAATAATTTATATTTATGTGGGAAACATACAGCCTTTGCAGAGCTTATATCACTGTGCTATATGTAAATTAGGGATGCAACATATAGCTTACAGAAGGCTTAAGTAGTGGTAACGTGAGTAAGATGCTTTTTTGCATGAATGTCCTATCAAAATGTGAACCAAAGCTCATATGATCTTTTATAAGAAATTTTGGCATTCATCCATGGAAAGCTAAATATTAGACCAGCAGTGATTTGTTCAAAATGGATTGGAACTCTGGAGAATAAATCCCCTGGGATGGTATGAAAAAAACAAAGGTTGCTTTGTGTTTCTCTTTAAAATATACCAGCATGCACTGTAGCTCTTCATCCAGCCCACATTCCCACTCTGATGTTCCCTCAAGGGATTACTTTTCTAGAGAGCAGACTGTGGGACTTAGGATAATTTATTGAGAGAGACTTATGGAGAAAGATTAGCCGCTATAGAGTATTGCAGCTGTAGAGTATTAAATTCAATCCTCAAGATAATGATTACATTTAGAAGGCTCTTTGCACTTGCCACTTTAAAATATGCTCATTGTGCCTGGACACACACAGAAACACATCAGAACAGGAGCCTCTCAAAGTGAGTCCTAGAGGGAGAAACTGCATATTTTAAATTCAGGAATATAATTTTTAAATAGAGTTTCAGCATATATGAATTAAATCTTTTTTTTTGGTGGCTGAACCTAATACTGAGGTATTCTCAAAGAATATGCCTCATTCTCAAATCCTACTCCCAGGAGCAAGGGACACATCTGAAGAGAGCAGTAGTAGCGTGCTTTGACTGGATACAGCTCCAGAATGAGAATAAGTATATTTTAAAGTGTCATCAAGAATATAGTTTTTCTTATACAATATGTGCCTTGCTCAATTTAATTTCTGATATCACTGCCAGATTCATTTGAGCTGGATACCCAGCTGAGCTATATTAAAGGACTTACAATATAATCATGATTGAAATCCAGCAGGAACTGGGATGTAAAGAAGAAGAAAGAAAGGCACAAAAAGAGGATCTGTGATTGCCAGATTGTAAAAGATAGGCCACATCTGTCCCAGCTTCTCTCAGCCTTGGACAGCATGATACCTGGTGATCTTTATCAACATGAGTAACAATTTAGGAACGTGGGGAGCTAATTTGCTATGTCACCCAAGATATGTAGATTTTAATTAGCTGCACAAAATACTCTGTGCAAATCTGATGGAGCCACAGAATGTTTTCAACGGTACTTTATCATTTTCCTGTTCAACTCAGACTTATTGGTTGCTGCTTTGATCAGAAAGAATAATTGTAGTAAGTCCATGTTTGAAAAAAAAATCTAAAAAACGTCTTCCTAACATTTCCAAACATCCTTAATGGCCCAGTGCTGCTGCTGATTTTCAGTCTTTATACAGGTAAAAACACTTTGAAGTCCCAAGCGAGTTTTTTCTGAGAATGGCCTAGACAGACAAGAATTTTACAGGATGTGTTTCCAAATCCTTTAAACTGTTGTTGCTTAAAATCTGAATTTTGCAGTCCTATAGTGTCCACACAATATCCTATTCAATGCACAAATTACTCATTATGAAGTGTAACATTTTTTAACGTGGCTAACTGACTTTTCAATCGATGGGACTTAGGCACCTAAGTGTCTTAGGCACCTTTTCAAAATTTTACCCTGGCACCCAGAGTCTCCTTAAGAAAGAAAGGGGAGAACCTGAATAAACAAACAATAGCATGCCTATATACTGAATAGGCTTGGCTGGCTGGAAAATACCATTCTACATAAAACTGTCTTTTAATATATTTGTTTTCATATCATGCTGAGATCTCCTTTTCATCTGACAGAAAGTCCATGTAGCCAAATTTATGGTAAGGAGATACTGCAGTGTTCCTGCACATGGAAAGAGAAAGAGATAGTCACTGCCTAGCTTCTTTGGTCAGAAGAAATTATCACACAACTAGAAACTCTGAGTGTGTGATTCCAAAGGAGAGATTAAAAACTAGAATACACATCTAGTAGCACATTCTGTTACCTTTAATCACAGAATCCTAGAATACCAGGGTTGAGAGGGACCTCAGGAGGTCATCTAGTCCAACCCCCTGCTCAAAGCAGGACCAATCCCCAACTAAATCATCCCAGCCAGGGTTTTGTCAAGCCTAACCTTAAAAACCTCTAAGGAAGGAGAGTCCACCACCTCCCTACGTAAAGCATTCCAGTGTTTCATCACCCTCCTAGTGAAAAAGTTTTTCCTAATATCCAACCTAAACCTCCCCCACTGCAACTTGAGACCATTACTCCTTGTTCTGTCATCTGCTACCACTGAGAACAGTCTAGATCCATCCTCTTTGGAACCCTCTTTCAGGTAGTTGAAAGCAGCTATCAAATCCCCCCTCATTCTTCTCTTCTGCAGACTAAATAATTCCAGTTCCCTCAGCCTCTCCTCATAAGTCATGTGCTCCCTAATCATTTTTGTTGCCCCCTGCTGGACTCTTTCCAATTTTTCCACATCCTTCTTGTAGTGTGGGGCCCAAAACCGGACACAGTACTTCAGATGAGGCCTCACCAATGCTGAATAGAGGGGAATGATCATGTCCCTCGATCTTCTGGCAATGCTCCTACTTATAGAGCCCAAAATGCCGTTAGCCTTCTTGGTAACAAGGGCACACTGTTGACTCATATCCAGCTTCTCATCTACTGTAACCGCTAGGTCCTTTTCTGCAGAACAGCTGCTTAGCCACTTGGTCCCTAGTCTGTCGCAGTGCATGGGATTCTTCCGTCCTAAGTGCAGGACCCTGCACTTATCCTTGTTGAACCTCATCAGATTTCTTTTGGCCCAATCCTCCAATTTGTCTAGGTCCCTCTGTATCCTATCCCTACCCTCCAGCGTATCTGCCACTCCTCCCAGTTTAGTGTCATCTGCAAACTTGCTGAGGGTGCAATCCATGCCATCTTCCAGATCATTAATGAGGATATTGAACAAAACCGGCCCCAGGACCGACGCTTGGGGCACTCCACTTGATACCGGCTGCCAACTAGACATGGAGCCATTGATCACTACCCATTGAGCCCGACGATCTAGCCAGCTTTCTATCCACCTTATAGTCCATTCATCCAGCCCATACTTCTTTAATATTTACTTCATTAAGCTACTGCTGTTCTTTAGCATGGAAAAAACAAACAAACCGAGTGACGTAGGAATCTTGCACTCAAAACTGATTCGGGGATACTCATTACTCCAAAGTCCACTGCAGTCACATTGCTCACACATGCAAGATTTCAAAATACTTCCACAAATGAAGAAAGAAGACCTCTGCTATGTTCATGGAACACACATACAGAAGCTAGGTAGAAACACAAAATACTCTTAGAGGAAGATTGCAATATAACTTTATTTCTTAGAATTCAGACTCACACACAAAAATCCCAAAACAGAAAGAGAAAAAGAAGGAAACTCCCTGAGGCAGAGAGGTTCAACTCATCCCACATTTTTCTAGCCTCTTTCCAGATTGATTTATTCTAATGACCGAACACTGCTCTAAAGAGCTCCCTAGCCTGAAAGCAGGACCAGGAAACCTCTGTACTCTTAACGTGCTAGCTTGCAATTCCAACGTAGTCCTCAAACACACAATCTTGTCAGCGTGTTTTTATTTCCCTTGATCAGTTGCAAGTCAAGCCATTGGTTTCTATAATAACATTAATTAAATTAATCTTTTAGAGACTTCCCTTTTTCTCCTGAATTTAATTTCCAGTTTGAGGACTCCCCTGTATAAACTCTTTGTTCCAGTTCATAAGCAAGGTGGCCCAGATCAATAGGCATTGCAATGCTGAGCATCAGAGCCTAACTTTCTAAGAGTCATTCTAACTCTTTCTCTGGCCCAATTAATATTAATTATTGAATTATTTAATTTAAAATGGAACAACTTCAATAGGAGAGACTGAGGGAGACCCATAACAGAATAGTCCATGGTCTAGTGCTTTGGTCACTCACCTGAGAAGTGGCAGATCCCTATTCAAATCCCTTCCCCTTTTAGTAAAATGGGAGAACTTGAACCGGGGTTCTCTCACATCCTATGTGAGTAATACCCTACTAGTGGGCTTAAGGTTATAAGGGAACTCTTCCTCCTCCTCCTCCCCACTCTTTTGTGTGAACTCATCTGAGGACCCTGATCCAGTTGGCATGCCCAGAAGCTTCCTACTCGGTCAGGGCCCTACAGCTGGACACCTGGTTTGTGAATCACTCTGTGGCTTTGGCAGGAGATGGGCATCTGGATACCTATCATGAAGTAGTACTGTGCATGCTCAGGTAGGAGATAGGTGCCCAGGTACCTAGAGTGAGGCTGCAGTGTACATGCCCAGAGGAAAAAACTTAGGCACTAAGTAAGTTTAGGCACCTACAAGGTTAGGCGGAAGCCAAGCGCAAGTTTTGTGGATTGCACTGATGCCTAAAAATGCGACTTAGGCACTTTAGTACCTTTATGGATTGCACTGTATCTCCTATCCTGTGAGATGAGTAGAGTTCTCAATTCTCACTGAAGTCCATAGGTGTCAAGGGCACTCAGAACCTTGCAGAAGACACACTAAACTCTTGCAGGACCTTGTCCTATGTTTCTTTGACGGAGATTAGTTTGATACAACATATAATTATATTGACCATAAATCCAATATGCCATATTAAAATTAAACTTAAAATTAAGGGAATGAATATTGAGACAGGTCTTTGCTACAGTTTCTTCTGGAAAGTATATAAATGAGTGGGGCGGGGGGAGTCAGGAATGAGTACTTTAAGAGTACATCTCTAAAACATTAATCTAAATTTTTCAGAGCTTACTAACTGCAAGACTAATTTAGCTATTATCTTGTATTACGTCAATGATAAAAATAATAGGATAACTGATAATTAACTTACATTTCAAAGCCAACATTTTATTAATATCTTTAAGGAAAATAGATGTTACATTATCTAGATAATGTATATAGATACAAATAATGGGACAGCTCCTACCATAGAAAGTTTTGGTTGGGTAAGTATAATAGGATTTGGTCTGATATATTTTCATTAACTATGCTCTGGTGACGCAGAACATATGAGAAAGAGAATATAGTAAAAACGCCCTGAAATAAATAGATTATTATGGCCAGTTAAGTCTATTCAAGTGAGGTCCTATATAAAAGAACAGATACATAATCACAGAAACATAATCACAGAAATGAAGATTTGTCACTCATGTAGAAATGCTCATACAAATGAAAAATAATGTGCCTGAATGCCTACTCTAACATGCCTAATTAAGATATTTCATTATATCTGAGGCAATTTAGTAACTTAAAATTCCAACATAGGGGGAAAATGTGCTACTGCAGAAACTGACATATTGCAAACTGAAAACTGATTAACATTTCACCTTAAACAATTCAAAAACACTTGGAAACAGCCTTAAATGTTTAATTTTCTGTGTCTCAAAACTCTGTAAAACGTAATTTACATGGGAAATAAATTGCTCTACTGCAGTCAGATCATTTTAACAGACATGTTTTTTCTTCAAATGGGCACTAGAGAGTAGACAACAGCTTTCTTTAGGGATATTATCAGGAAAACACCTATGCTTACAGTGCAGCATAACAAGAGTATATAGAATTAGTATAGAGTACGATCTAATTCTGTAAAATATGAGCTGTTTCAAAGCCTTCAGAGAGCATATTATTATTAGAACCTAAATCAATGGGAGCTGCTGTTGCTCAGTGCTGGAGCTATTCAAAGCTTTTTTGAAGTTTGAAATTACAACACAAAATAGTCAAGATTTCAGAAAATAGGAGAAAGTGTTGATGAATTTTTTTGCAATATTTTCCCAGTGTTTGACCACATGTAATCAGTACCCCTGAAAATCAGACCATATTTTTATTAACTTAAATATGGATTCCAAGGACAAAACTTAGGCTCCCAGGTTTGAAAATTTTGGCCTTCAAATTTACCTTCAAATTTACTATGCTTGTCCTTTGCAGCAGGTACCTCCTGTACGATTATTTAGACTGTAAGCTCCTCAGGGCTTACGTTCTTACTATCCCTGTGTTCATAACGTGATTAGCAAAATGGAGCCCTCATCCAGGGTGAAACTTATAGGTGCTACTCCTGATACAAATAATAAAAATAAATAGTGTTTACTATATGATTTTCCCCTACTAAAAGAACACTGTTATTGTTTTTTTCCTTCCTGGTGGATTTGAGAAAATTGTAAAAAGAATTTCAACGAAGTCAATGGGAGTAGGATTACCTGGTAAGTTTGCAGATCAAACTGATAGTTCAGATAAGTACCTGAACTTCTGGAAGTTTACCTGAATCTACACTTAACTCGGAACCGCTTGAGGTTCTCCCATCCCTATTAGCAATCCAGCTAATGTATATAAAACCAAAGATGCCTTTTTATATTATTATTCTCATGCATTCTCTAAAGCTCAGATCCTGCAACCAGATCTGAAAGTGCCCATGGATATCCAATAGTGGAATAAGATCTTCAGTTAATGTGAACTTCCTTGTTATTTATCTGGTGAATTTTCTAAATATAACAGGATATCAATGGGAGCACTTGTTTGAGTAAAGTGAACATAAATTTGGCTTTAAAACTAAACTAAAAAAAACCCCTGACCTCATATCTATTCTATAAATAAATTACTAACTTGTCGCCAAGAAATTTCCACATTTATTTTTACTTGGGATTCCATCAACCAAATCAAGGTTCCATTCATTAAATAAATCTGTATTATTGACATGAGAGAAAATGAGTTATTTTATGACTCGACGGAGGCGTGATCTTATTACTCGTCATGATGAAAAAGAAATAAATCCCAATTTCATTTCTTCCTCTTTACCATTCTCCTAAATAGGATATATCTTGTTGTTTTATTGTTATAATTCTTCACTATCCCATATGCTTTCTAAAGAATTATCCTTTTAAAAAAATATATGTGAGAGAGATCTGCCACCAGGGCAGCAAAATGAAATAAGACAGGTTGTAGTCATTTGGTTTTATTCATTCTAGTCCCATGTTTATTCCCCCTCCACTCCTCGACCCCCCCCCCACTGTTCCGCACACGTTTTTGTCAATTGCTGGAAATAGCCCACCTTGATTATCACTGCAAAAGATTTTTTTCCTCTCCTGCTGGTAATAGCTCACCTTACCTGATCACTCTCATTACAGTGTGTATGGTAACACCCATTGTTTCATGTTCTCTGTGTATAAAAAATCTCCCCACTGTATTTTCCACTGCATGCATCCAATGAATCACAGAATCATAGAATCATAGAATATCAGAGTTGGAAGGGACCTCAGGAGGTCATCTAGTCGAACTCCCTGCTCAAAGCAGGACCAATCCCCAAATAAATCATCCCAGCCAGGGCTTTGTCAAGCCTGACCTTAAAAACTTCTAAGGAAGGAGATTCTACCACCTCCCTAGGTAACGCAATCCAATGTTTCACCACCCTCCTAGTGAAAAAGTTTTTCCTAATATCCAACCTAAACCTCTCCCACTGCAACTTGAGACCATTACTCGTTGTCCTGTCATCTTCTACCACTGAGAATAGTCTAGAACCATCCTCTTTGAAACCACCTCTCAGGTAGTTGAAAGCAGCTATCAAATCCCCCCTCATTCTTCTCTTCTGCAGACTAAATAATTCCAGTTCCCTCAGCCTCTCCTCATAAGTCATGTGTTCCAGACCCCTAATCATTTTTGTTGCCCTTTGCTGGACTCTCTCCAATTTTTCCACATCCTTCTTGTAGTGTGGGGCCCAAAACTGGACACAGTACTCCAGATGAGGCCTCACCAATGTCGAATAGAGGGGAACGATCACGTCCCTCGATCTGCTGGCTATGCCCTTACTTATACATTCCAAAATGCCATTGGCCTTCTTGGCAACAAGGGCACACTGTTGACTCATATCCAGCTTCTCGTCCACTGTCACCCCTAGGTCCTTTTCCGCAGAACTGCTGCCTAGCCATTCGGTCCCTAGTCTGTAGCGGTGCATTGGATTCTTCTGTCCTAAGTGCAGGACCCTGCACTTATCCTTGTTGAACCTCATCAGATTTCTTTTGGCCCAATCCTCCAATTTGTCTAGGTCCCTCTGTATCCTATCCCTACCCTCCAGCGTATCTACCTCTCCTCCCAGTTTAGTGTCATCTGCAAATTTGCTGAGAGTGCAGTCCACACCATCCTCCAGATCATTTATGAAATATTGAACAAAACCGGCCCAGGACCAACCCTTGGGGCACTCCACTTGATACCGGCTGCCAACTAGACATGGAGCCATTGATCACTACCCGTTGAGCCCGACAATCTAGCCAACTTTCTACCCACCTTATAGTGCATTCATCCAGCCCACACTTCTTTAACTTGCTGACAAGAATACTGTTGGAGACCGTGTCAAAAGCTTTGCTAAAGTCAAGTAACAATACATCCACTGCTATCCCTTCATCCACAGAACCAGTAATCTCATCATAGAAGGCAATTAGATTAGTCAGGCATGACCTTCCCTTGGTGAATCCATGCTGACTGTTCCTGATCACTTTCCTCTCATGTAAGTGCTTCAGGATTGATTCCTTGAGGACCTGCTCCATGATTTTTCCTGGGACTGAGGTGAGGCTGACTGGCCTGTAGTTCCCAGGATCCTCCTTCTTCCCTTTTTTAAAGATGGGCACTACATTAGCCTTTTTCCAGTCGTCTGGGACTTCCCCCGATCGCCATGAGTTTTCAAAGATAATGGCCAATGGCTCTGCAATCACAGCCGCCAACTCCTTTAGCACTCTCGGATGCAATGCATCCGGCCCCATGGACTTGTGCTTGTCCAGCTTTTCTAAATAGTCCCTAACCACTTCTTTCTCCACAGAGGGCTGGCCACCTACTCCCCATGCTGCATTTCCTAGCGCAGCAGTCTGGGAGCTGACCTTGTTTGTGAAGACAGAGGCAACAAAAGCATTGAGTACATTAACTTTTTCCACATCCTCTGTCACTAGGTTGCCTCCCTCATTCAATAAGGGGCCCACACTTTCCTTGGCTTTCTTGTTGTTGCTAACATACCTGAAGAAACTCTTCTTGTTACTCTTAACATATCTTGCTAGCTGCAGCTCCAGGTGCGATTTGGCCCTCCTGATTTCATTCCTACATGCCCGAGCAACATTTTTATACTCTTCCCTGGTCATTTGTCCAATCTTCCACTTCTTGTAAGCTTTTTTTTTATGTTTAAGATCAGCAAGGATTTCACTGTTAAGCCAACCTGGTCGCCTACCATATTTACTATTCTTTCGACACATCGGGATGGTTTGTCCCTGTAACCTCAATAGGGATTCTTTGAAATACAGCCAGCTCTCCTGGACTCCTTTCCCCCTCATGTTATTCCCCCAGGGGATCCTACCCATCAGTTCCCTGAGGGAGTTGAAGTCTGCTTTCCTGAAGTCCAGGGTCCGTATTCTGCTGCTTACCTTTCTTCCCTGTGTCAGGATCCTGAACTCGACCAACTCATGGTCACTGCCTCCCAGATTCCCATCCACTTTTGCTTCCCCTACTAATTCTTCCCGGTTTGTGAGCAGCAGGTCAAGAAAAGCTCTCCCCCTAGTTGGCTCCTCCAGCACTTGCACCAGGAAACTGTCCCCTACATTTTCCAAAATCTTCCTGGATTGCCTGTGCACCGCTGTAATGCTCTCCCAGCAGATATCAGGATGATTAAAGTTGCCCATGAGAACCAGGGCGTGCAATCTAGTAGCTTCTGCGAGTTGCCGGAAGAAAGCCTCATCCACCTCATCCCCCTGGTCTGGTGGTCTATAGCAGACTCCCACCACTACATCACTCTTGTTGCTCACACTTCTAAACTTAATCCAGAGACACTCAGGTTTTTCTGCAGTTTCATACCAGAGCTCTGAGCAGTCATACTGCTCCCTTACATACAGTGCTACTCCCCCACCTTTTCTGCCCTGCCTGTCCTTCCTGAACAGTTTATAACCATCCATGACAGTACTCCAGTCATGTGAGTTATCCCACCAAGTCTCTGTTATTCCAATCACCAGGCAAGTGAGCTGTGGCTCACAAAAGTTAATGCTCAAATAAATTTGTTAGTCTCTAACGTGCCACAAGTACTCCTTGGCTTTTAAAACGTACATGACTTCTCATTGTGCACAGGGCTTCAAAGAGTGTCCTGTTCTCAGTCCTCCTCCAAGGATTCTTACGATATATGTCTACTGCTACGATTGTCAATCATACTTATGACTAGCGACTAGTGAAACTACTTTTGTATTCAGATTTGTTGGACTATATGGTAAATGTGATTTTTTAGAAGAAAAGCTTGCAGTTTCTTAACTTATGGACAGTTTTATATGCAACTACAAACTTGTATTTAAAGACTCATCACCAAGAGCTCAATCTTATGAATATTATTTGTGCGATTAATCCTTACTCACAAAAGTAATTTCATTGATTTTAATGGGACTACACAAGTGAATAAGGATTATTTTCAGGAGTAAGGATTATAGGATCCCCCTCCCTGTTTTGGACCAGATCCTTCTATAGTGTAAATTGGAGAAGTTCCATTGACATGAGTGGAGCTATGCACATTTATACCAGCAGAGGATTTGGCTGATTTAGTATAGTTTCTGAAACTATACATTGATTATAGTATAATTCCTGTTATCTGAATTTACTCTATTTGAAAATCCGAGTTGTCCCCCATTTAGTCCAGTGTTAGTTAATAGGTCTTCCGCTTATCCCGGGGGCCTTTCGGATAAGCAGGAGTGTACTTTATATGAATGTCACTTTTGAACTATTGTTTTGATAATATTTAAACTAAATTAATTTCCACTCCATCCTAACATTAGTGTAGAGCCCAGCTTGCCTTACTCATAAATGTAATCTTATTTATTTCAGTGGATTTATTCATTTTAATAAACAGAACAGGAGTTGGCCTAAAACAAATACTATGCTCTCTCAGATATATCCTTGCAGGTAACATGAATATACCTTATACAGAGGTAGAGTTTGCATGAAAATCTAACAATGGTAACTCATCATAATTCTTAACCTGTTGGGATATAGATAGGTTACTTTAAATAGGTGCACTTATTTAAAACTGCAAAAGATTTCGGTTTTGGAGATGGAGAAAGAAAGAAAGAAAGAAAGAAAGAAAGAAAGAAAGAAAGAAAGAAAGAAAGAAAGAAAGAAAGAAAGAAAGAAAGAAAGAAAAACTACCATGACTTTAAAAAATAGAGAGAGACATAGTGCTTGCTGAATAGCTTGGCTAGTCCTACCTTTTAATGATGCCAGCAGCCTAAGAAGTTCACTATTTTTATCTGTTTTCATTTTTCAATATCTTTGCCCTACTTAAAGTGACCATCTGATGAAAAAAGGAATGATAGCATTTCACATGTTCACAGTCTTAGCAGAATATGAACTGAAGTAAAAAAAAAGGGTCATTTTTCTGCTCTCAGTTAAATGGGCATAAATCAAAAGCAACTCCATTAAATTTTGTGGAGTTATTCCTAATTTACATTGATTTAAGTAAGAACAGAGTTTGGTCCATGATGTCTTGTTTCTGCTTAATTCAGATTCACAATCGGGGCAATAGAAATATTTCCAACATGTGCAGGATATCATTTCTGTTTTTGTATTCTGTTTGAACCCTCCCCTATGTTTGAATACCTCATGTTATTGTAAGTCCAAAAGAGGCTTATTAAGAAATATTTATTTTCTTGGAAACCACCTTTCAGACCGCTGGCCTGTATTAAATAGAAAATGTACAAAATTCCCTTTCCCCCCATATTTTTTTTAGCAGATGACACTGCATATGTTTGTTTTCCTCTCTTTTGTAAACAACAGAAAGTATTCTATAAAAATTAAACCAAAACAAAACCACTTTTTTCCAGGAAAACCAGTCGCCATTGCCTTCCCTTTTCCCCAGTTTCATGAGCTATGGGAAATAAATAGGAGCTTCCAAGAATGGAGTAGCCCTTCAAACTGGCAGAGATTCCCTATAACAGTTGATGGCACCAACAGCGGAGCCCGGGAGAGGCTCAGCTGACTCCCTTGCCCTCCAAGACTTTCACAGCTTTTGGATGGACGTGATATCCCCTGAAGAAAAGTGAACTTCAATGCAGTGTGTGTAATCTTGCCCCTGTTTAAATCAATGGCCAGGATTTCACCATGTTGATCTAGCCCTCAGAGTTCCTCTGGTGTGGGGATGTGGGATCCTACTTTAGTGTATGGCCCCCATAAATGTTTCTATAACATCCCCTTCCCAACTCTCAGTGCTAGGAGTCCCAGTGCATTGCTAACATCTGTTCCAGAAGCTGATAATCTGACACTTTTGATCTACTGTATTGCTAAATACAACAATATTTAATACAAAACAAAATAATGTTTCCTAATATTAGTGGCAAAACCAATACATGAAATAAATGAAAGTGACAGATCCTCGGCTGCTGGAACAGATGTTAGCAGCTGGGATAAATTTTTAGGCTTCCACCCACTGGCCCCAAGATGGAGTAGTCACAAATAAGGGGTAAGAAAATCATTTCACCTCGCTTCACCCCAGATTTTCATTAAACCACATCCCAGGTGATCCAGGGGATGTAGACGAGTATCTTCTAAAACTCCCTAAAGTATTTATAAATTATATTTTCAATATGTTATGTGTCATAGACAGAATCCAAGCTGTGGGTAATATAAAGATTTTATTAGCACTCATTTGGTGTGACCTGTATTACTCACAGCTGGCAAAGTCATGTGGCCATCCCAGATTCATGCCAATAAAGCCTTCATGCCACACCAAACCATGATGACCATTTCTGTCTTGAAGAGAGGTACATATTTATAAAACTCGCAGCAGGATTGGTCAAGGGGCTAAACTCAGTACAATGCATATATGACTTTATAAACTCTGCAAGTTCCAGAAGGCTATGGATAATGGTTTTGTAGTAAGCTAACACGCCATAGGAAAAATAATGGCTTTCTTCTGATTGTGTGATGGGAGGATGAAAACCTGAAGGGGATCTGGTTTGCCTGACAAAGATTAGATTTCATTACAGAGGGAAGATTCTCTTATTATTTTGTGTGCAGAACAAAGGAAAAGTGGTGATTGATAAAAATGTGTGTTGGGACATAGATTCCTAAGTCACTTAGGTGGTTTTGAAATTTTTACCTTAGTTTTTCTTGCCTTCACTCATGTATTTTTTTATCTGTACATTTTAATATCTCTTGATTCATCTTTAGCTTTATTTTTTTTTAATGACTATTCAGTGTGTTTGCTCTGGTTATTTCTGACTCAACCATTGTGTTTTATTCCAAACAACATGGCTGTTAATTGTGCATCCCCTTCAAGAGGGTGAAAGATGTTGACCAGAGATGGGTGTTTGCACCTGAAGAAGAAGGGAGTATTAGATCAAAAACTGTTTGCGGGAGTCTGTTGAAGTGACAAGATAATGTGGTGTTGATGTTCTGTTCACTTCCATGCATGGTTCTATTTGTGACCTTGTTTTTATCTTCTTGTTCTCTGGGGCTCCTCTGTTCTTTTTTCTCTTTCAGGTATTAAGTGTGATTTTTCTACCATAGTAATCTTTCTTGTATTTTCTTCTGTGCAAGAATCATTCTGTGTGAGGAATAATTTTTCCGATTGATGGGTTATAGAATAATGATGATGAAAACACTTAACATGTATACATGAAATTTCATCTTACATCACCAGTCCAATGCAGCCAATCCTTCCGAATAACAACAGAACTCAACTATAAGCTGCACAATCGTAGACATTTTGGACAAGGACAAAAGACAAGCTACTACTTCAAAACAGGGACAGGGGATTTTTAATGTCTGTGAAGAAAAAACCGGAATCTTAAAATCCCTACACAGTAGACTGCATGACATTCAGTGTATACACCTCAAAATGATGATGGTCTGAAGGGCTGAATCAGCCATAATAACATTTGAACCTATGGTGCCAGGGAGTCTAAGCATGTTGCACTGAGCTATCCCCTTCCTGCTTTTCTTTTTCTTTTTTATAGAGAGCCTCTTTTAGTTTACTTACATTTTCCTATTTTTTCTGCCAATGGTTTTGGCAGTCTCCTAGATGATTTTTTAGCCAGAGTGATTACACGTTTGCTTAGTTGTGAATTTGCCGTCTCTGTTTTGATTTCAGTCAAATGATCTGTCTGCCTGATGTTCAGGTCCCTTCTGGTTTCTGCACAAAGGTTTCGGAAATTGAGCGCACATAGTGGTTTGCATGTTATGGTGAAAGTTATTCCTGAGAACATTGTGTGAGTTTTGATTTTTGTCATAAAATGCTCTTTTCCCAAAAATATTCAAAAGCAATTACTTTCTCTGACCCATCCTGAATAGTAACATATATATAAGAGACAGACAGAAAAACGTATACTGGCCAGCCAACAGCTAAAAAAAAAATTCCGAAGTGGAAGTCAAACCCCAAAATAAAAAAAGGCATTGTTTGATATGGTCTCACCACTTCACACAGATTAATTCCCAGATTTCAAACCTCTACCATTCGTAGGATTTGGCTAATCTCATAGATTTAGAAGTAACTGGAACTTCTAGTGAGCAGGTGCTAGGACGGGATGAAAGTTTATGGCTGATCAACTGGGAATAAAAGGGTTTGTAGGACAAATGGATGAGTCTCAAAGTGAGAATCAGGACATCACACAATGAAGCTTCTGCTCCCTGGAAAAATGTATTGTGTTTTAAACATGCTGAAGTAGCAGACAGAAAGCACATTTCAATTTTTTTAAAACAAATTTGCAAGTTGTTATGCTGTTAAAGGCTGTGGGGTACAGAAGTGTTTTTAAAAATCATTAAAAATGTGTTTTAAAAATGGGAACTGGAATCCAAGCTCTCTTCCTATGTACTCCCTGGGATAAAGCAATGCTAGACAGGGCTGTGCATAAATTGCTAAATTGACCCCATATAGTACTTAGCAAATCATGGATGCAATATATATAATGGATCAAATTGTGCACTCTGTTCAGTGATTAGTGCACTAATCTAGGATTTAGGAGATCTGGATTCAAGTCTCTGCTTCTCCACAGACTTCCATCATGACCTTGATGAAATCACTTAGGCCCAGATCCACAAAGAAACTTATGTGCTGCAATGCCTAACTTTTAGGCACCTAGGAAACGATTGGAACAACAATGAGAGATTCACAATGCCTGAGTCAGGCCCCTAGGCTCCCTAAGATATGGAAAGGGAGAGATCGACACCTAGGAGTGCTATCTCCAAAAGCCAGCTGTGAGCCACCTAAGCAAGCCAATGGGAGATGCTGATGAGGGCATGTGTCCTAAGCCCTGCCCCTCTCACGAAGTTCACCACCTAAGTCTGTGCTGCAGAGAGGCGCCTATTGCTGTTTGTGATTCATAGCTGGGAACCCTTCTCCTAAAGTCAGGAGGCTGAGGTGTCTAAGTCATCTCTTGTGAGAACAAGTTAGGCACCTGTCTCACTCCACCCAAAACAGCGAGAGGAGAGGGTGGTCGTGGTGACAGTGGCAGTGGCACTGCATTCCTTAAAACTTTCAACCCAGTGGTTAGAGTATTCACCTGGGAGGTTAGGCATGAGATAGGCATCTAGATGCACAGAGTGACATAGCAGTGCACATGTTCAGAGACAGAAACTTAGGAACCAAGGGAACTTTTACCCTGAAAAGTTAGGCGCCAAGAGAGTTTAGATACCTACAGGTTTAAGTGGCAGACAAGTGGAGGTTTGGGGGATTGCAGTGGTATCCAAAACTGGGACTTAGGTTCCTAAACACATTGATGGATCTGGGTCTTAAGCTGTCTGTGCCTCAGTTCCCCATCTGTAAAATGGCAATAATAGCGAGTCCCTGACTCACATGGGTGTTGTGAGGATAAAATACATTACAGATTGTGAGGTGCTCAGATACTACAATAAAGGGGCCATAAGCACCTTCAATAGAAACTGTTGTAAATCAATTGACATCTGTGGAATCAGTCTAGATTTATACCACAGTAAATGAGAGGAGAACAGGCCCAATATCTATTTTTATGCCATGCTACATTGCAGCACTATGGGCTTGACCTTGAAGTCTATACTTAGTTCTTCATCTCCCAAATTCCTACTAGCCTCAATACAAGCTTTGCCTAAGTAAAGACAGAGGGACTAGTTCTTTGAGGTACCTTTTACACAAGAGTATGGGCGTGGGATTACTGAGAGCTATTTTTAATTATATCCAGTTACTTAATTTAGATCTATCCAACACTGAAACCAACACTCAGACTATTTTTTCCAAATGCAATTATAGAAACCCAAGAAAATGTCCTAAATTATAATGCAAGAGAATGCAGCAGATAAATATATCACTCACAAAGGGCTTGATCCTATTCTCACTGAAATCAATCGCAAAGTGCACAGTGATTTCAGTGGCAGCAGAATCAAGCCGAAGTAATTAACAGCAGTGGGTTTTCCATAAATCCATAAAAGTTAAATTAATTGCTGAAAATCTGACCTGGAAGGCAGATCTATCATGTAACAACATAATTGGTTCTGAAACTCTGACACTTAGCTGGTAATGAAAAACTTATTTGCCTCACCATCAGTTAGACTGTTTGTGAAGCTCAGAGCTCAGTCCTGCAGAATTTTACATGTGGCACCTAATCATGCAGGCTGCAGAACTCCTCCCACAAGGCATCCAAAAATATTTAATATATTTCAGTTGGGATTCTATTGTTTAACAGTGCGATTAAAACTGCAATTAATCACAATTCATTTTTTGAGTTAGCTGTGATTAATTGACAGCCCTAGTTTTTACAATTCAAACCTAGCACCATAAACTCCATCCAGAGGACAAGCAAGATGAGCCACTGGTTAGGGCACTAGATTAGGGGTCCTAGGTTCAATTCCATCCTCTACCAGACTTCCTGTGTGACCTGGGGACAGCCGTTAGCCTTTCTGTGCCTCAGTTTCCTAACTGTGAAAATGGTGACAATAGGACTTCCCTACCTCACAGAGGTGGTGTGAGGATAAATATTGTGGGGGGGTTGTTGGGTACAGTGTGTTTGTGGTGACAGAGAACTGGTATAATCTGAGTTCCAGGAGTTACCCTGTTAAACAAGTGATCTTCCAAAGGAAAAGAAAAAAACCCTACTGTGTATTGTAGAGACAGTTATAATAGTTGCACAGATACATGAACTGAAGAGTAAAATTGCTGAGATCATATTACAATATGTCACCTAAAGCTTGGCACCTATAGATTTCATAACAACCAAACTACACCATCAGGAGCAGTAGGAGGCACAGGGGACAGGAAACATGCCAGTTGCTGCATGCCTTGAGAAGCTATAGCATGTGCTCTCAGCTGAAGGAGGTGGGGTCATGGCCCCACTTCCTCCTCACCCATTTTGTGCTTATGAGGAGCAGTGCATGTGTGACAAACC
Organism: Chelonia mydas; assembly: GCF_015237465.2. Lineage (NCBI taxonomy): Eukaryota > Metazoa > Chordata > Testudines > Cheloniidae > Chelonia > Chelonia mydas. The sequence continues at coordinate 62,373,995 of NC_057852.1, forward strand.
AGCAAAGGGCTTGAGTGAGAATGGCTTGTTCTATGGTGCTTGAAGATCCTGGGTTGAAAGCCTGCTGATTAACTCTGTGTGGGTTCATCATGCATGCCTTTGGGACAGCTCAAGAACTGAAACTGTAGCCAGTCCCTCCCCTTTACACCCATGCAAGAAACAGCCTTGGAGCCACAATCTGGATTGTAGTGTTAAGATTTAAATCCTGCTAACAGAAATGTCAGTTATGTGGCTGGTGGTTGTGTCTCCCCCCTGGTCTGACTACTACAAAGAGTAAACACACTAACACTACTTTTCAAAGCACTCTCTGCCATTGAGAGCAGAGGAGTTGTAACCTTCCTTTCAGGTAAGTCCTTTTAGTATCTGTTGCTTCCGTTCCTCCCTTAAGTACCTGCCAATCCACTGTGCTTGTTGGACCTTTCCACTGATATATTTATGTCTGTCTAAATCTAATTTATTATAAAAAAAAATCTCCTGGTTTCATTTAGCATCGTCACCATTTTTGTCACAGTATCACCACCGTGTTTATTATCACATGGATTTTGCTGTTTAACCATTTGACCACTGTGTTGTGTTTGCTTCTTAAACAGGAAAAGCAAAAGGTATTTCATTTGCGAAGATAAACTCAAAATATGGGAAATAAAATGAAGATAATAATGAGGCAACATACTGATACGATTTAGAGTGATATAATTTACCCTTAAAGAAAAAAAGTGTAATAAGTAAGAATAAAACTGAATCAAAACATCTTTAGCATTTAGGATGTTCTACTTATTAAATCTAGAATAGTGAAGGCTTTTCCTGACACTATCAATTATCATGAAAACTCCCCTATACATAAGTTTGTATGTCACAGAGATTAGGTACTGGAAGTTATTTACTTCTCAGTGTAGGTGCTTATTTTCAAAATATCCAAAACATTTACTAATAAATTAAATGTATATACTTTAAACCTTGTCAATAATAATGTACAAACTATTTTCATCCAAGAAACTCAAAATATTTACAAATATTATTAAACTGTATAATCTCCCTATCAGATACATAGCTATTATTAGATTCATTTTTCAGATAGGTAAACTGAGGTACACAAAGGTGACATGACTTCTCCATAGTTCTCACAGTTGAGGAAGGCACAGACTATGCTATTGTAACAGGATGGCTGATTCTAGAAACCTGCGGGGTGGTGTGTGGATGAAAGGTTGTTCTGTTAAGGTCACCCTTAGCCCATGTGTCATAACTCTGCATAAAGGTTAAGAGTAATTACTGCTGACTCAGGCTGACAGGTGGATCTTGTTAGTGCCAATCTGGATAGAAGAATGGAGGAAAAATAGGGGCTCTTGTATCAGAGGGGTTTGTTGTAAGGAAGCATGTAAGAAAAAAAACCACTACCACAACATGGGGGAGCAAGTTCAAGGTGAGGTTTATATTTTGTTATGGTTAGCTCTGTTATCAAACAAGCCAAACCTGAGGAAAGGGTACGTTTGGGTTATATTCAGCATGTATCCTCTGTTTGGTCAAGGCTGCTTTTCTGGTTGAGATTTTAGTGCATAAGTATGGCAGTAATAGGCAATCAGTTTGGGATATAACCTAGGTGTCCTAGCTATAATTATGCTTGGTTTTGTGATTTTAATGGGTTCATATTTCCCTCACCTGAATTCTACATTCAACCAAAACTCAGAGTAAGGCTGTGACTAAACCACTAAGTTTTAACGGACTTTCTGTATGACAGATCATGTTGTTTGACTTTAAAATGTGACAGCTTACAACTCAACAGAGAAGTTAACTCATCTTTTACTGTATAGAAATTCCTTCTATAAATATATCTTTTAAACTTTTAATCTCCATCATTAATAGTGTACAGTATCTACTCTGTTACTTTGCCAAAGAGTATCTTCAACTTCTTCCTTTTGGCAAGCTTTCTATTGACTGTTCCTCCTTTTCCCTCCTCTCCTCTCCCTGCTGTCCTCTCCTCCCCCCCTCCCCCCCCCAAAAAAACACCCTTGCAAAACTCCAGTTTTTATATATGAAAGAAAGACTATTCAAGTCTCTGGTTCTCCTAGTGCCCCTTACATCACCACCACAAAGGCACCCGTTCAAAGAAGGTTGATGCTCAGAAGAAGTCTGTCTGTCTGCAGGCTGATGCCTCATTAGACTCTAAAGCAATGTCACAGCCTGATAAGAACAAGAGTTATTCAGTAGAGAAAAAAGACAAGAGGCCAGCTACAGCAATGCTAATCCTCACTAAATGCTTTCCAATGTGTATGGCTTCTTTACTTACCAAATAAATTTTGTAGGCTGTCTATTGGTTTTGGCACCAATACTGTGCACATGAAAGAGGAGACGGGGGATCATAATCCTTGTTGGCAGAGGCATGAAAACACTTTATCAAGCTACTACCCAAGTTATTCTTGTGTCGCTTTGTTTTGTAATCATGATGGGTTTCTAAAGCAACATCACATTTCAGTTAGGAAAGCGTTATCTGGATTAATGGAAGCTAGCCACTGCATGAGTACTTGCACACCAGAGTAGAATATCCAGCACACGCATATCAAACAATAAAAAAAGTTCTAGGTAACAGCCGATGATATTTTCATCAAGGTCATGGCAAAAGCTGCTCATGTGGATTGGGACTCTCCTCCTTTATCCCCAATCTCTACAGTTAACCAGGATTCTTGCTCCTACGGGCTCCTATCACAGAGTGAGGGTGAGGAAGAGTCTATACGAGGAAAATGTACATACATATGAGCTCCCTTCTCTCTGAGTGTCTCTAACGCATTAGAGTTTTTTCCTTTCTCTCCATCTGGTTTGAGAGTGAGGGGAGTCTTATGCTCAGAAGAATGTTAGACAATATTGTTGGAACCATGACTGTGTCCTGTCTAGACAACTGCTTTGTGGCAAAGGTGGAGCTGCATTAACACATAACATAGGCTTGCAAATTTTTCTGTTATGAGCAAAGCCAAGGTATGTTCTATTATTTAAGAAACAGATTAGAATGGAACCTGGTTAACATGAAGCCTTGCATACTCAAGCTGTCCCCATGCATTTTACAAACAAAAAATTCAACTCTGCTCATGAATGCACTACAGAGAGAGAGAGAGAGGTCATTATATGCTTATTTACTACGTCACCAAGAACTGCCTTCTGTGTCTCTTTGAGACCTAACTTTTTCAAAGCTTATTTTTTGTAAAAGTGAACTAACAGTAGGGCATACTTACTTGGTTTCCCCTCACATCTCTTTCTGTTTTCAAGGGTGAATGAAGTTTGGTGATTCCAGTATTTAGGGTAAGTTTGACTTACTCCCGTTTACTAGGGGCTAGTAAGAGGCATGAAAACTTACAGCATTCTGATCTTGTTGTAGTGGTTTGTCTGTTTAAACAGACTGGGGCGACCAGTGCCTGCAGATAGTGGGGGGGGGGGGGGGCGCGGAGTGAGGGCAGCTGCCTTCAGCAGTGTTACTCAGCATGCTCAGTACAAGCCGAGCAGCAAATCGCGGGGATGTTATCTGCACCGCACACACACAACCCCTCTGTAAAATCTGCCATCTTCAAAACTTTACCACCTAGATTAGACTCTCTCTCCTTTGTTTTTTTTTAAATCTCTTTTTAAAAAATGACAACCACCACCTTTTCTGGTCAGCCCCAATATTGTTCCTAAATTCCCGTGTGTGCTATCATTAGAAAGCCCCAAGGAGCACTGTGTGCAGGTGAAAAGTGTGTGCTCCTCAAATCCGGTGTCCCCTCATCCCCCCGTGCATTTGTTGGGGAGTCAAAGGAAACTGTTCAGAGACTTGAGAAGCCAAGAGACAGCCAGTGCTCAGAGATAAAAGATAGAGGGGAAATTGAGGAAACAGCACTGGTTCTGCTATCTTCTGCACTTTGAATATCACAAAGGAAGGCCTTACCTTCTTGTGCTTTAAAATATTGTGAGGCACTTGGGAAGTAATCTCTATTATTTCAACAAGAATATTCAAAGCCCTATAAAGGTGAATGCAATGTACTGATTTCAGTAGGAGACTGATTACTGCAGTGATCTTATTCTTACTGCTCAGAGAGGCAGTGAGCTGTTTGCCTTGCCAGTGAGATGGATGAAAAAGCCCCTTAATATTCTTGAGCTTAAGTTTGTAAAGCTTCCAACATTTATCTGGTGTATATGTGCAAAATTGTCATCCTGATGCACAGCCTCCTCAATTTCCCTTCAATCTGTGAGCTTTCCAAATCTCTCCTGACCTGTTTCCCCCGACTCTCATCTCAAGCTTGTCCATGCTAACACTGCAACAGTGCCTAGTTTCTTTACCATTCTTGCTCCTTTGTTCAGCTGTTCTGGGCCTCTCTAATCACACTAGCTTTTCTTGGCTCCAACATACCAGTCCTTGTGGGCCTCTGCAGTCATCCCAACACTTTATTAATGTTTGTCTATGTTAAGCCTGGCAAACACCCTTTATTTTTCTTCTTAAAAAATTGTCATAAGTGTGCTGGCCAGACATATTGTTCCAGGCATATAGCTGAATCGGTGATATACAACTTCATCCTGCTCAGGAGGATAGGAAGAATAAAATGGTTGTTATCCACATCCTATATAATGAAAGCACTGCACTATGAGCAGCTTGTCTAGTAGTTTCCCACTGGACTAATGTTAATAAGTATTGTGCTTAATTCCCTTCCCCCTTACACCTTGCATTTTCCAGGAGCAACTCCATTGAGAATGAAATCTTTGGTGTAAATAAGAAAAGAATCAGGTCCATTATTTTTACTTGAGATGTGGAGATTAGAAACGACAGGTGACAGGGAAGGATAGAGAAGAATCTTTGCAAACAGATATCCCTCCAACGAAGGAACGTTGTCTCATATTTTCTTTTATGGGGTAAGTCATATGCTCATTTTTAATTGTGGGGTTTAGTATTTGGTAAGCTCTTTGTTGCCCTCAATAGGTCTTCACCAACAGAGAAAACAAAGAATGAGGTGTACCCTTCCTAATCTGTAAATCAAAGTCATTTATGTATCTGCTTGTTGGACCAGACTTTGTTCATCTATGAAATATTTTATTTGTGACACCACTCATTCAGCCAAAAGCTGTGCAACATCTGTGACTGTTTTCAGTAGAAATAAAGCTAAGTTCAAAAGTAAGTCATGTTTCCTTAGTGACTACTTCTACAATTTCCATTTAAAAAAATCCCTTGAAATGTCGCCTAAGAGATATACACAGTAAATCCCTCCCATTCTTTGGATAAGTGAGTATGTCACACTAGCTGCTTCAAATACCACAGGGAATAGAGTAGGGAGAAAGATCTTCTTGTTTTACTGTCCCCTTTCCAATCTCTTCTTATTACCAAAGAGTTTGGATACAGTTTGAGCAGCTGAGGAGTTATGGTCTGTCTGTCAGAGTCCCATTAAATATAGCTTTCCAAAGAAATCTGAAGTGTTTGATAGTCCCTTCAACCAGTCATTCTGTTGAATTCAGATTTACCTCAGACATTCTTAAACATGGGTGTGGACATGTGTGGTGAAAGAACTACATCTCAGAAGTTTGTTAGCAAAATTATCAATGTAAAACCAAGAAAGAGGCTCCAATCATCAGCTGGTGTTGAGGAATGCATAGGAATCTAGGCTGGGGGTCAACAGTGGCTTTAGGCAGCCTTTACAGTCTTCTGATCCTAATCTGCCTGCGTCCTAGTGTAGTCCACTGATGTTTTAAAACCTGGGGTAGCAAGTCTCAGAACCTGGGTCTACAGTTTCAGGGTTGCATTATGGTGCTAAAAACAGCTGTGTAGACAGTCAGGGTTAGGCTCAGGCTGGAGCTTGGGCTCTGAAGCCTGTGTGGTAGAGCCCAAGCTCCAGCCCTAGCCGAAAGATATATAAACCTCTTCTAGTGCCATAGCGTAAGTCTGCATACCCTTCTGTGCTATACAGGCTGCCCTGGACCTCAAAGGCTTGTTATCGTGACTGGGTTCCCAGGGCATGTTATGCACCCTTGTTCATCTTTTTTTCCCCTTGCAGTGGCTGAAAGTGGGGGTGATGCAGGAATTACTATGTCAGCCTGAGGGCACCAGGAGCATCATCATCAGGTGCATCTTCCATTGGCCCTCTAAATAGGATTTAAAAGTGCTTTATGCTGCCAGAGCAGCACTACATAACCTTACCTTTTGTGGTTAGTTTTGGCTCTTGCTAAGGCAGTGGAGAGCCATGCATTACATAATAATGATGGCTCTTACGTATAATTGGTGTTATTGCCTAATGTTACAAGCATAAGCATGTATTTCCATCATAAGGAGATGGATGGAACTATATTCTGGAGTGGATTTGGGTCAAGATAATTCTGAGCTGAGACTTTTTTATTTTTATTATTTTCTGATACTGTGATCTGGGAGGCTGAGCAGTCTATTCATTTTAATGTATATTAAGGATTTTTTTCAAGGGCACTCTTTGATCACTTCTTTACTATAAATAGTATAAATCAAAAGAAGAGTAGTCTTTAAAACAAAAGGAAAAATGTAAAAAGAAAAAACCTGATACTCCTGGATTCCTTCAGTAGTTATTTATTTGGTGCATTCATTAACAGTACATTATAAGAATGAGAAGTATCAGTAATAGTAATGTGCCAGGTTTTACTCAGATTAAATTTTCTATATTTGTGGAATTTATTTTTTTTAATACACTTGATCTTTTGTGCCTGGCAAATCTGGGTGATACTCTTCAGCTTCTCAATACAAGAGAGAATATTGACAGAGCTGTGTTAAATGACACACACAAGATTGCACTCAACAAAGCACAAATAAATGTACAATAGGGAACAATTTTTCCTTGGCAGTGATAAGTCCCTTCAGACTTTGGAGTCTGATTCTATGCCAATTAATTTCAGAAGCTCATCTAAAATTTTTGAGATGAGAAGAGTCTTGGTAAGTGCTGTATATCTAGACCCACTCAAACATGGATGAGATATAATTTTATTTCTTGTTGCTATGGAAACTCTTCCAATTTTGATTCTGACTTCAATTTGAATACCTTGGAACAGTAGCACACAAGAACCAGCCTGTTCTATGGTTTTGTTTAAGCTTTCAAAAACATTTCAAGATCTCGAGTGAAGCCATCACAATATTGTGCTGTACATTTTGACCTAATAAAAATGAAATGGTAGCATAGCACTTTAAGAACAGTGGGAATTATCAATAGGATTAATGAGTGAAATTAGAAAACTTAATCTAAAAAAAATCAGTTCTTAACTCTATAAAATTGAGTTCCTACCTCTGATAACTTAATAAATGTTTATAGTTTATAAATGCAATGTAGTTGTAGCTGCGTTGGTCCCAGGATATTAGAGAGAGAAAAGTGGGTGCTGTAATATCTTTTATTGGACTCTCACCAACAGCAGTTGGTCCAATAAAAGATATTACCTCACCCAGCTTGTCTCTCTAAAGTTTATAAATATTAATTATTTGTATTGCCATACCACAGAAATAGAAACCTATTGTGCTAGGTTCTGTAGGAAAACACCTGAAGATATTGCATCTGACTCAAAGAACCTACAGTTGAAAGACAACCTGCAGAAGATGAGGAGAAATGGATACAAGCATGCTCCACAATTCACAATAAAATATTGCAGTAAAACAAGCAACTTTTATGTCATTGCTGCCCAGGATTTTCAGGTCAGGCTTGACAAAGCCCTGGTTGGGATGATTTAGTTGGGGTCGGTCCTTCTTTGAGCAGGGGATTGGACTAGATGACCTCCTGAAGTCTCTTCCAACCCTAATTGTCTATGATTCTAAGTGTATATGAAAGTGGGGAAATTGACTGCAAAGTAACTTAGAGACATTTGAATGCTGGCCCCAGAACTAGGACATCTGTGTGTGTGAGGGGGAGGGGAGCAGACTGCATGACAAGAGGGCCAGTAGTTCTTTTCTTCAGAAGTTCATGTACATAGAGGGCAAAAATGCAGTCTCAGTCAGAAGCCTTCTTTACTTATCTTTATGAAACAAGATACATTTATGTGATCTGTGTAACAAATATTCAAGCATTCAAAGATTCAGAGTATAAAAATATAGATCTTAACATGAAAGTGCTATCTAAAGCAAAGATTGTTCATGAAACTAAAGGTGAAGTATTCTTGGATAAATCAAATTCCTCCACAAAGACACCCAGCTTCAGTTCTGAAGTCAAATCACTTTTATATCATAGGACAATTAGGTTTCTCTTTCTTTCATGGGTGATGCTCACCTTTCGTGTGACAACGTTCTTTGCAAACAAGAGAAGGCATTCTCATAAGCTGCAGGTGATGCTGCAAACAACAAGACCACTAAAGACATTACAAAACTATGTGGGAAAGCTTCCTTTAATTCCTTGGCAGCACCTAGAACTTCTTCATATTCTTTGCAATTTCTCTTATGCATCAGTGGTTTAATACAGCCATTTCAACTTTGACCTAAGAACATAAGAACGGCCATATTGGGTCAGACCAAAGGTCCGTCTAGCCCAGTATCCTGTCTTCCGACAGTGGCCAATGCCATGTGCCCCAGAGGGAATGAACAGGTAATCACCAAGTGATTCATTCCCAGCTTGTGGCAAACAGAGCCTAGGGACCCCATCCCTACCCATCCTGGCTAATAGCCATTGATGGACCTATCCTCCATGAATTTATCTAGTTCTTTTTTGAACACTATTATAGTCTTTCCAGAGGATGTTGTGAAGGCCAAAGAGTTCCACAGGTTGACTGTGCATTGTATAAAGAAAAACTTCCTTTTGTTAGTTTTAAACCTGCTGCCTATTAATTTCATTTGGTGACCCCTAGTTCTTCTGTTATGAGGAAGAGTAAATAACACTTCCTTATTTACTTCCTCCACACCAGTCATGATTTTATAAACATCTGTCATATTCCCCCTTAGTCGTCTCTTTTCCAAGCTGAAAAGTCCCAGTCTTATTAATCGCTCCTCCTGGGGAAGCCATTCCATACCCCAATCTTCCCCCCCCCTCTTTTCTGAACCTTTTCCAATTCCAATATATCTTTTATGAGATGGGGTGACCATATCTGCATGTAGTATTCAAGATGTGGGTTTACCATGGATTTAAATAGAGGGTATTTGGGATGAAATCATGTTAGAGAGAATTTTCAAAGGTCTCTCTTTTGATGAAGTTCTTCACAGGCAACAGTGATCAGTTCAACTCCTTTTTGCAAGCATTAGTTCCTTTAGAAGGTAATTGTTCACAGGATCACAAACTTTCAGAATAATTCTCACGATCTCAGGTAAGAAAAAAAAATGTATGATTCCATAACTTTCAACAGCCCTTTTGCTTCAATGGCTAGGTCACCATATCAATTCACAAAGGGTGACATAATATACTGAATCTCTTGGAAATAATCCTCAATAAACTTGGAAGATTTTCAGATGACCAGTCAGTCCTGTTTCTATAAAGCTTTGGAGGTTCTAGCCTTCGTATAGCACAATCACTTCATGCCTGGGGAAAAAGAAATTGTATAGTCTTACAATATAAGAACACATCCACCACTATCAAGTTCTTCTCAAACACATTAGTAACCACCAGATGTAACTGGTGTTTCAAGTTTTGTGTTTAAGGTATTTGCTTAATTTCTGTTGCAAAAGCTCTTGTATGCTTCCTTTGTATCCTGATATAACTTTGGCACTATCAAAGCAAGAACGTATTTTGAGGGTCAAAACCGAGTTTGCGGAGGTCTTTCAAAACTTGTGTAATATCTTCAGAAGTGAGGCCATGCAAACTGTGTTACTCCAATAAGTCTTTCCTTGGCTTTGCCATCGCCAGAGTTGCATGAAACAGTGGAGAAATGTTCTACATTAATAGCATCTTTTGTCAAGTTCTTCTACCTGACATGTAACACTACATCACCATCTTTCTGAGGCTCTTCAACAATAACTTTTTCAAAACTATCTTCATATTATCAATTACTTCATTCTGAATTTCAGCAGATATGTAATTTGCATTTTTAAGTGCTTTTTCAGAGCATTCTTGAATTTTGGATCTTGACCTACAGTAACCTTCAGTAGTTTGATGAAAATTTTTGATGAATGCTTCAGGCTGCAAGGATAATCACCTCCCTCCCACTTTAAGGACCTCTGTTGCCCTAAGGTAATCAAATTACTTAAGTGAACATATTCTAAGTCTGAATTCCAAATCAGATAGCCTGCTGTTTGCAATACTAGTTGAATATTCTTCATGATTCCAAAATCATGGGACAGTCAAAACTTTCTAGCTGATGATGCTATTCAACCAACTAATCAGAATTGCCAATCCCAAATGTTAAAAAAATGAGTCAAGCTCACAAAAATCATGTGATTGGCTTTAAAATCATGAGACTATATTAAAATAATATATTTGGTGGTCTTTTAATTTGCCTTCTGCTTTTTGAGCCTTTAGAATGCACTGGGGTCACATATTGAAGCTTTTCCACAGCCACGAGGGCTCGAAACTTACTTCTTCTTTAAGAGTGAAGACTGAAATCATCACACATCCACTTGACTCCTGGAGATGAGGCTTTGAGAAAAACAATAATTATCATGAGACTCCTGACAAAATCATGAGAGTTGGCAACACTGCCTTCTATTAATACAGTGATCAAAATAGCTAAACGAAGCTTATATTATAAGCAACACTTGATTCTGAATTTTGGCCTCCAGTTTTGAGAAGTCTGGCTCTGAAGTCACTGCCACCTAAACATATTCAGCTGGGTGTTTCACTGGAAAGTTTTCATTTACAGCACCTTATCTGGCTATTAGCTTAAAAATACATTTTCCTCACTTTTGTGTAACTGTTGGCTTTGTTCTAAACCAAAATCTGATTGCATACCCATCAAATTTTCCACGAGTTTGGAATTGAAACCTCGATCTGAATCTTACCATTTGCCTCTAACTCTGGAATACTTCAGACCTCTTCAAACTTTGGGCGGCAAGACATTATAAAAAGGTGATCAGTACAGGTAACTGTATATTGTAAATTTGTAACAATACCAGTCACATTTACTGAAGTAGTGCCTAGAATCTTGAGTTACTTCCTTCTTCCTGCATGAGTAGGATTTAAACAAACAAACAACGCTGCCCCCAAAAAACAAAAACAAAAAAACTACTTCAGGACTGGTAGAAATGCAAGCCACCGATAATTGTTCTGATTATCTCTGTTTTAAAGAGGCATCCTCTTCAATTGTTCCTGATATGATCTACTGATGACTTCAGCTACAATCTCTCTTATAGAAACTATCAGCAAGGGGAGTGGGGGGTAGGAGGCCAGATTACTCGGGGGAGGAAGCAAGTACTGGCAAATACCTTTTGTAAAACTGCCACTACTAAATCCAGTAGTCAGCCATTCTTCTGATTCTCTCTTGTGCTAATTCCAAGTCCTCCTCTTTCATTGCCTCCCTCACTGTCTCTTTGCAAAGCCAAGACCTTTTACCAGACAGCAATGCTGCATTTCAGAGGTAGCTGTAAAATATTCATCTTATCCAAACTTTCCATCATACACTCATCAAATCCAATGTAAAGCAGCAAACAGAAGGATTTTAAACCATTTGACACTCTGTGGACATCATAATCCAGTAATTACTTTTATGCATAAGTGTCTCCTAAATGTTCTGTATGTGGCATTGTATCTCAAGCTGCAGGAAAAACATACTCGGGTACTGGTGTAGCACTTCATAGACAGCCTGTCCAGTTGTCAATGGCTGCTAGAAGCCTTTATGTTCTTAACACATTGGGTCACTTGCATATGCAGATGAAAATTCCCTGAAATTGGCATCCTTTTCTACACACTTCTCTATGCATCACATTTCATTCAGCATCTTGGACAAGCTCAAAAGTGATACAGGTTTGAGCAAAGTGGCTGAGCCATTCCATTGTTTCCAAAAATGAGACCCATGCTGCTTCTATTGAAGTCAGTGGTAAAACTATAACTTGCCACTGGTGGGAGCAGAGTCACAGCCAGCGGCTGCCTCATAAAAAGTCATTGTCAGGTAGCATTGTGTGCACATCCTTTACTTTTGTTGACTGCTTAAAAACGTTGAGGCACTACTTAATGGAAGAAGTGGAAGAAATAAAACACTTCTACAATATCTGATGGTCCTTGCATAAGACATAATTGAAATTCGGTTTTGTCTGTATAGCAGCTCATCTTCCCTTCCCCCTGCATCTTTCTCATATTTGTTGCTCTCACAGGTTTGCATCTTGCCTCAGTTCTGCAGTCAGATCCATGCAGTCATAAGTGTCTGCCCATGGGGCTCGAATTACAGGACAGAAGCCTCAAACTGTAAGATCCTTTGGGAAGGGATCTTGTGAATCTAGCAAATCAGGTGCCAGCTCATGCCAAGTCCTCCATGCCTCAAATGAACACTGATACTCACGCAGCTGGAACCGGTATGGTTCATCTTTGTGTTAGTATTGTTAAAACAATATTACAAATATGCTGGGTGTTTAGACTTTATTGAGTGCTTTTAAGTTGCACTTATAACATCTGTATCCTATATTGTACAGTAACATTTGAGCGTTTGCCCTATAAGCCTCTAACTTGTATAAATCATCAGACTGGAAAGACATGAATGAGTGTAAAATGTTGGCTTCCAACCGAAGGTGTTGGGTCCTGCCCAACAGAAAAGGTCCATCAATACTAGACAAACTATTGTGGAATATCAGAGGATAAAAGATTTTGATTGCTCTCCCTTCTCCCCCTAAGAAGAGGAAATGTGCAAGTAAATACCTCCCATCATCTAAGTTGGCAGCTCAGAGAAGAGGGAAAAGGGATAAGAATCTCTGACAAGGAGAAACTGACTCTCTAAGTTGATTAGACTCTGAGGGCCAGGTTTTCTAGGCATGAGCAAGAGATCCCCAGGGTTTTGCCTGGGCTGGCCTAAAGGACTTATAGATTTTGTTTATTATTACAGAGGCTTCTATCCCCTTTGAAGCTTTGTGTGTGTGTGTGTGTGTGTGTGTTTGCCTGATTTGACATTGTAAATAACTCATTTCCTTTTCCTAGCTAATACATCTTTAGTTAGTTTGTTATAGGATTGGCTACAAGAATTGTCTTTGGTGTGAGATCTAAGGCACGATTGACCTGGGGTAAGTGACTGGCCCTTTGGGACTGGGAGTAACCTTAATATTATTGTGGGTTTGTTTGGTTTTTTTGGTATAAGGGACTATCACAAAGGCCAGATTGCCTATGTGTCAAGATCAGAGTACCCAAGCGACTGGTTAGGCTATTATGATGACTGAGGGGTATAATTTGATACTTGGTATAGAAGTCTAAGTATAGAACTCAGGGCCAAGTTGCCTCTTAACAGTCTGTCCTGAGGTTGGTGCCCAGGCTCTTGAGCCACTGCAGGACAGCTTGACAGATGTCATCACTCTTGTTTGAAGTGGTTTTTCACTTGTGGGCACTACAAAAATAATCTTAATTATAATTAAACACAGTTTAGTAAGTAAGACTGCGCATCTGCTTTCTGTAGAAAGCCAAATGAACCTCTAAGTATAATGGCAAATACTAATAAATCAGGTTTTGGGTTTTTTTGGTATCTGTATTCTCTATTTTCCACTGGCTTCTTTGCCTCAGGAATTTAGGGGGCTTAATATAGGGTCTGGTCTATCTAGTTTTTTCCATAATCCAGTAACATAAATATTACACAAAGACCAAATCTGATGTTGTTTGCACCAGAAATGGCTCGACTCGTCTGAAAACATATAAAGACTTCTTAACCCTCACTTGGGACCCTCTTCTCTCCGACTGTTAAACAATATTTTAAGATCTTTCCTCCTTTCTTTAACTCTTCATTTGCACTGAAAACATTCCAGGAGAATCGTGTGTTATAAGGGTCAGTTTGCAGCAGCTTCCCAAATAGAACTAATGCTTGCCAGTGATTCCCTTTAGTGAAGTTATAATGGTGTTCTGAAACAAGAAAGAGAGTTGTTTTTTTTAAAAAAACCATCAAGAAATTGTTTCAGTGGCAACTTGCATTTGTTGAACTAGCACAGGACTTAAGTGATTGCTGGGAATGGAAACGTATTGCAGTACAAACACACAATATTCAGCTCCAACAGATATGAAAGGTCACTAAGATCAACGGTCATATGTTCAAAGAAAAGAATATATATATTTTTATTTTTCTCAAAGTGTTAACTGTACTTTCTTGGAGGCCCAGCTCCAGTGTTGTCCAGGGCATCTTTGTGGTCTTACTGTCTCATATAATGCAATGCTTTATGAAGTACTAAAAATTCCCACATAGCCTGGTCTTTTGCTGTTCCAATATTGTAGTGCGTGGTCATTGTAAAAAGATCTTAGTCACTGCTAGAATCTGCACTGCAGTTGTCATAATCCTTTGTCATCTGTCTGTTGCTGTGAAAATGGATGTGGTTGCATATTCAGCATTAAGACTTTGCTGCTGAATCAAACCAGAAGGGAAGATGGCCTGGGAAGGAGCAAGCTCTTGTTTGAACCCAAATCCTCAATAACTAGATAATGCAGAGCAAATACATTTAAAAAATGGAAAGATGAATAGATTTTTGTTTTGAGCTTTGTGCATTTTCAAATGCAGCATGCTGTAAAAGTTCTACATTAACCCTTTGGGCAATGGATAAGAATACTGACCCTGCAGTGGTCAATACCCAGTATTTTTTGGAAGGCGTGTTCTCCTGTATAGACTACTCTTCTTTTTCTGGCTGTTGGAAACTTAGAACAAACCCAACCCATGACCAGAACTGCCATAAAACACCCTCTCCAGCCCACCCTATAGACACAGTGTGACCATTCTTCCAGCCCCTCTATTGGGCCAGGAACCAGCAAAAGGAAACATGTCACATCAGGTGTTGAGACTGTTTTCTTCCCACCTTTCCCTCCATCCTCAAAGTGGAGCTGGAAACATGCTGCATGGGAAAGCAAGCAGGGAATATAATATTGTCCGCTCAGAAGTTGAGATGGTATCCAGCAGACGTGGGTTGCAAGGGGATGTCTCAGTGGCAGGGAAACCTTCACTTGTGGATCGAGGAAGACAGGTAGAAAAGTGGTATTCCATTCTTCACTTCCCCCATCCCAAAAAGAGAAATTAGAGAGATTTGTAATGCACCAGTCTCTCAGGAAAGAGTGTGTTCATTCTTGGTACCCTAAGGATGAAAGTCAGGAGTGAAGGTGAGGTGGTGTGGAGGAGGGAACTAGAGGGAGAATTCCTCCTATGCTAATAGTATGAGTAGAATCTCACTCCTCCTTAGCTTGTGGGAGCAATGCTTCCCAACAGCTGCTCCTACTACGCTTGTGTGGTTAGATCTCCCCCTCATACTCATATTAACTTAATGATGGGTGGTTAAGAGAAACTCAGATCAGTCTGAATGGAGTCTTAATCTTTGTTTTTCTGACAAGTCATGAATAGTCTCACTGGAGTGATAGTGTTACTGTTGTGTAGAGGTGCCAGACTGCTCCCACCTCCACTGAGAGCAAAGGTGGTAATTCATGTCGGGGACAAAAAGATGCTTGAGAAGTTATTTTAATTGTCTCATTATTTAACTGTGTTCAATAGATTGAGAAAAGGCAACTTTCCCCTCCTTACCAAGTTCATCAACATCTAACAGAAATGAAGAGCAGGATTGTCTGACCCCTAGAACAAAGCCAATAACTGTAATCACTTCTGGTTACTGATGGGCTGTCTTATCCTGCTGCATCCTGATGACCTGCATACTTTGAACAGTCAGCTAATGCTCTAATGCTGATCTAATGCTTCCTCTGACAGCTACCTGAACCTATCGCCCTCAGAAAACAACTGCTGATGTAAGGTGGCATGATGTGGATGCTTTAAGGACCAGCTTGATCATCTATCAAATAAAGATATCACAAAAAGCCATTTCCATGGTAAAGGGTGAGACCTTTGTCAGCCGCCTCCTAGGGATTTCTTGTTTCTGTGAAGACTGGTAGACTAAATTCCAGGCATGTTTAAAAGCTCTGACTGCACTACAGAACCAACTAAAACCTGGCACATGATAAAACAGAACTTCTATTTTGGGTAAGATATATTCATCATATCCCCTGCCTCCAACATTGGTTCAGTCTTTCTAGACCCTTTATTAATTGGATAAAATGTTGTTCATCACTTTGTTACACTAGAGTCTTCTTTCTGTAGAAAAACATTCATGTAGCATGAGGCTTGCTTAAATTGGAATTGCAATTGGCATGCTGAAATTCATTGAAATAACTTCATTGGTATTAAGTTTCACTAATTGGAGTTCACTATAAAATAGCTCCACTGTATGGGGTAGATTTTTAGGAATTAGTCTAAAAAAATTTTCATCCAGTGATCTCAGGTTGACTGACTGCAAATTTTATTCCTGGAACATCTTAACCACCAGTCAGAAAGCACACTTGTACCCTACAATATGTATATTTGTGTGTAATCCTGTGTTGCCATATCATATGTCATGTGTCTCCTCCAAGGAGAATTCTAGGGACAAATTTCAAGCTATAATCCACTCTGCTGCACACACTTCTCCTGGTGAGAGGATGAGAGGACAAACACATGATAGATATTATTCATGCTGCTTAATGCAAGACTGTGAGGAAAGTGGAATAAGAACCTATGCAGAATAAAATACTTGAGCATTCAGGCTTAAAACTAACTTTTTTTTAATACTCTCACAAGTGTGCTTGTTGCTCCACAGATGACCTTAAAGACAGATTGCAAACCTTTCAGAGTGGAAGCCTAAATATGTAGATCCATGGTTGTGGGTGAATAGTACATAGAGTAGCAGAGGTGGAAGCTGCAAAGGGGCTGTGCACCCAGGTTCTCTGGAGTAACTTAAAACTTCCTTTAGACTGTACTAAAGTAAGCCATTTACTAATGACCCCAAAGTATTATCAGAGAATCCACTACAGCCCTTCCTGCAAGAACATTCCCTGTGCTGACTGCAAGGATGAGGGGTGACATAGGAGCAATTATACTAACTGGAGGATCTCACTACTTTGGGGTGGATCTTCTCATGGCTGTCTTTAAGACAAAATTTATAGCAGGATAATTAGTACAATGCAGCAGCACCATGCTGTACCAGAGATCTTGGGTTCGAGTATCCAAATATTTGGAACAATCAATCTTTCAATCAAATTCAAATCAAGTGTGTCCATTATTTGTTTTGCTTTAGCAAAATTAAATCCTTTCTTCTGAGATCATCCTGGAGGTACTTAGTTAGTTACCCCTTCCATAACTTTGGCAAACCAGAGTATTTGTGAACTCCTGGAATGCAAGCTTTGCAGGCCAGGGACTATGCATTCATCTCACATGTAGTACATAGTTGGCACATGACCAATAACTGACATACTATTTGAAATGTTGACTTCTGGGATACACTCGAACTAGGAAGTACCAAGAGGATTTTTTTCAGAGGTTAGTTAAAAATATATTTCTGTGCTACATGTCTGTCATAACCTGGCTAATAGGAGTTTCCACACTGAAACTTCTGCTTAACTCAGTTCTCCTATATGCTTTGCATTTCACTTCTAGTAATCTTGATCACATATTGTACCTCTGTCTACTTTTGTGCTTTGGATTTTTGAACTTGCTGGTAGCACGTTTTCAATCTGGATAACTTTTTGCAGTGGTGGGGTCAATCCTACCCTAGAATGCAACTTAGTATGAGTTCCTCTTCTGTTGGCCAGACTGGGAATCAGAAGCATGCTGCTAAATAATTAAGGCTGAGATTTTCAAAAGTCTATGGGAGTTGGGCACCTAAAATCCCATGTCTTCAGCCATTTGAACTTGATAATTTTGAAGGATGATAATACAGGAGAACCTCAGAGTTACAAACACCTCGGGAATGGAGCTTGTTCATAGCTCTGTTTTTTTTAAAAAAAAAAAAAATTATTCCTTCAAAAGTTTTACAACTGAACATTGACTTAATACAGCTTTGAAACTTTACTGTTTACAGAAGAAAAAATCTGCTTTCCCTTTTTTTTAGTAGTTTACATCTAACATAGAACTGTGCTGTATTGCCTTTTTTTTTTTTGTCTCTGTTGTTGCCTGATTGCGTACTGCAGGTTCCAAATGAGGTAGGGGGGTGTGGGGGGGGGGGGGGGGTGACTGGTCAATTCATAATTCTGGTGTTCATAACTCTGAGGTTCTACTCTACTCTGAGGTTCCCACACCTCACTTTCCACCAGCCCTGGTCCCAAACAATGCGGGGCCTCCCGCACCCTGGGCCCAGCTCAACAAGTTTTCTCCGTGTCCCCCAGTCATGAAGAGCTCTCTACAGCAGCCTGGGAAATGGGTGATGGAGTGGAGCCTTGCACTGTAGTAGTATAGAGATGGCTGGATTGGCATTTCTACAGCCCTATTCCTTAGAAGGGGGCACTGGGGGCAGCCAGCACAGTGAAGCTCCACCAGGGCCATACTGCCACTGAAGGGTAAGAAGCTCAAAAGGATATGTCTACACAGCTTCTGGGAGCAAGTCTGTCAGCCTGGGTTGACAGGCTTGTCTTCGTGGGGCTCATGCTAGCATGCTAAAAATAACAATCTGGACATTGTGGTTTGCGGTCTGAAGCCTGGGAAGGGGGGTCAGAGAAGCATAGGATTTCCATACGGATAGGATAAACTATCCTAGCCAACTGAAGATCCTCAGTATCTGTGTAGATCCAACACTGTGGATCATCTGGGATTCTGTCCCATAGCTTGCCCTGTTAGGGAGGGGGCAAGTGATGTCCTGCAGATGGAATAATTGAGAAGAAGTCCCTTTAGTTCCTTCACATGGATATTAATTGAATAATTACTTTAAAATGTTTCCTGGTAGATATGATCAAATAATGGAATGCATAGTAATGCTAATCTTGGGCCTGATTCTCCTCTCATCTATGCTTGTGTAACTACATTGGCTTCAGTGGCATTACTTCTGATTTACAGGGGTGGAACTGAGAGGAGAATCAGGGCCATTTAAAAAAAATTATTCTACATTCATGTTGCTAATCAAGTCCTTTCCACGCCCCCACTCCCATCATATGTTTCCCATAAAGGCCCTGGCTGCGTAGAGTGCTATATGATAGGCTGTCTGGAAGCTGAAGACAAAGTCTCGCAAAAGTACATGCACCTTCTGAATGAGTTATATACAGTAGCTAAAGTTGCAGCATGCTGCTATCCTACAGTGTCTGGATGTGGTCACATTTACAATGTTCACACTGTAACTTTCACAGGGAAAGCCCTTTCATGATGAAAGGGCTTCAGTTCATGCAGTATGATGTAAAAATACATCTATGAAAGATCTGAAAAGAGAAAAAATCTAAAAGGCAATGCAGGACAATGCAGCACTGTGCTCTTATGGGAGGGGAGAAATTCAAAAGCATATCAAACAAATACAGCAAAGTATATAAAAAGGTTCCTCAGCCCAAGGCTGTTTTTCTTTAAATTCTCAATCTTGATCTCTGTTACTCAGAAAAAAATCTTTAGATTTATTTTCTGTAGAGTGACAGTTTGTCGTAGATAGTAACAATTATACAGTGTTCATCATTTTAAAAGACCGCATTTACTGATCATTACCATGCTGTTAAGAATATTGCAGTATTTCTCTACAGTATGAAATACAAAATGACTGAAATCTGAATATTGTGACTTGGTAATGCTGATGGTATAATGGTTCTCTAACAAAGTCACATTATTCTGGCAATTCATATCCCTTATTGATCAATTTACACTTCCATGCAAGATAAGTGTTTGGTTTTTACATTTATTTATTTTAAGTCCTGGGTGTGGTCTAGTTGTTTTTGTTAAATTCTGGTACACATCATCTCTCACTGAAGTCAAAGTCAAAATTTCCTTTCACTCCAATGGGAATAAAATGTAGTTCTTAGATACAACTCTTCCTCCACTTCCCCAGTGAGGAGGGCCCCTGAACTATCGCAATTGCTATGGTTCCGCTGCATGGAGCAGGAAAGTCTGTACTCTTTCTATAGGAAGTTCTTCATGGGGGTTCCCACTGCAGCTATGTGCCATGGCTCTTTGGGAGGGAAATAGCCAGAGGGTATGCTGGTGGCATGGGTGATGGAGGGGAGAAAGAAGTGGCTGTGTAGGCTACTCTAGCCCTAATGCTGAAGTTGTGTTTGAAACCATTCTTTTGCCATTTAATGATTATGGGCTTTGCTGGACAGAAGATGGGAGATTATTCAGATTTTTGTAGCTTCCCCAAACCACAATGAGTTACTAGGGTTAAGTACCTGGGCAAGGCTTGGGGCTAAATATCCATGTGTTTTGCACCTGTAAAGGAGGAGCTAATTCACCAGCTGTTCTGGGCCTGATCTAATCTCAATAAATTCACTGAGCGTTTTTACTCTGACTTCAGTAGGCATTGGTTTAGGCCCTCGATGGTCACAAAGGTTTTTGAAGTGTCCCATGTAACTGTGCCAGTGCACCACAGTCTTGACCTGCAACTCCCCTGCCACTCTAATCCTGGGCTTCTTTCTAAAGCAAAAGATGCCAGTTGTAACAAACTTTGTTGCAGTTCTGTCTTTGTGCACAATTAATAGGGAATTGACTAAGACTACTCATTTTCACTAGTCTATGAAAGATAAGATTTGAATTTCTTAATTTCATGTGCATATTTATCTCCTCTGTAATCTTTATTGTTCACCTATGCTTGAATAGAAATTAAGCTTTTAATATAATTACAGAAAAAAATCCCTCTTCCAAATACGAAGGGTGATCATGAAATCTTTTCATACATATCATATCAGTGCTAGAAACATCTGAAATCTCTAGACATTTATAGGCACAGGTCTTTTTTACTCCATTTTCATTACACTATTCTAGTAGAGCTTTCTTTTGAAGGATAAAATGGGAAAAGCAAATATTTTGAGGAACATAACATTTGCCCTTCCTAAATAAACATGATTGGGAAGGAAACTGCATATAGTAAAACCAACAAAAAAAATCTGGCCCCGACTGTAAAACGCCCCTTCAGATTAACTTTCCCATAACTGTAATTAAAAATCTCAAAGGAGGAAATAAATGTACACAAGCAGGAAGGGAGGAATGAATAAACAGTAGAGGAGAAGACAGAATTAAAAAATCAAATTGCACTAATTTTAAAAAAATTCACTCCACCTTTTTTTCACCTGGCCGCAAAGCTATTTATGGATTGGATTTAAAGTACTTTAGTGTTCAGATGAAATAGTAATTGGCATCATTTTAAAACCTAGTTGGATAGCTTGACTAGACAGAGCTTCCAGCAGAATATTCCCCGTTTTAAGTGCACTGTATTAATTATTATAGTGGTTTCCTATTGTGGACAGAAAGATCGATATTCTCCTCTGTTATAAATATGCAATAGAATTGTACCCATGTAAAGAGAAAATTTGGGCCTCTTTATCTGGTGGGTAAAGCAAGCTTTATTTTTCAAACCAAGACAATTAATTATAAATATTAACTTCTGAGTTAAGATATGACTGTCTTTCTCACAAATTCTGCTAGGGTTGTCTAAACTAAACCTAAATCTGAATTTTGTAATTAGGCTGCTCGTTATAATGGACTGAACTGGAATCCTAAACCTAAACACCTCTAATCTTTGAAGTCTGAGGTGTGATCTACTCCAAACTTCAATTTAAATTTTGTATCTTTTGAGGTTATTTGCAATAATTTGTAACTTAAATATTGTGTTGGTATCATGGGATCCATGGTTAACTTACTTTGGAGTTCTCTACTTAAATTTATAAGAGAGAGTGTGTTAAACCCTGTGAGATGATAGATGTTTGAAATTGTTTGCAATTAAAAAAGCTATGCATATATTTTTGTGATAAATCTAGTTATTCATTCCTATATACTAGCCTTGAATTCCTCCACAGATGGATATGTATTGTTTGTTTGGTTTTGGTTTTGTTTTTTTTTGCAGTGGGTGGACAATATACATTATTTTGTTATTTTTTACAAGTGTAAATCCAGAAATCACTAGAATTAATCTGGATTTATATTGAAATAAATAAATGCAGACTTTGTCTTCAGGAATCTAAATCACCTTTGTATTTAATAAATAAATGGTATTACTAAGTTTACTTTATGTTAAAATAACTGTTTCCACATATTTAAAAATATTTGCTTAGTTTTACTAAGTGATTTGTAGTTTTAGCTGATCAGTTAAGGTATGATTCAGGAGAAATAATTTAATGGTTTTAAATAAAATTACAATTTTAACTATAAACTGCATAAATCTATGTGAGACCTGGGAGGAAATGAGTTTTTGCTAAGGAAGTCTGTTTAGAAGTGGGAACAAAAATCACACTGCCAACTGCACTAAAGCAGCAGGTTCTCCTGATCTGAGCAAGATTTATCATAAATTCACATGTTCATTTCAATGAGAAACCAAGTGATCTGCAAGATCCTGTGATATCTCATAGGAATGAAGATGAAACAACTTCTCAATGACCACAATACATTAGCAAGGATGGGAAAAACAAGGGAGGAAAAATGTAAAAACAGAGCAACAAGAGATGTGTGTTTTAGTCTGCAGGATATGCTGGAAGGTTTTACTCTAATAGATATATTAATTTCATAGTAAGAAAAGAGTGTAAATTTTTCTTATCAAAGTCCATTCTGCCTCTCTCTAAAGGGCCAATATAGTAGGGGGATACAGATAAGCCACATATTCAGATTAATACAAATAGCCAAGAGTAATGGACATGAATATCAGAATTCAGCCAGCTTGATGGGGGAAGATGGCTAAGGTGGGGATGATCAGTGATCTCTGTATGGCTGGACTTGGAGAAAGGAATCTGCAAGCCTTCCGGAGCTAGGTAGGGTTGAGGGAGAATTGATAGCTTAATGAGGGGTGGTAATCTTTATATGGGAAACAGAAACTTTTTCACTTCCTCCTGATGATTCACCTAATCAAACACTACTTTGTGAAAATACTGGTATGATAATGAGATCTACCATGGAGACAAAGTGGATCAAGGGGTTGAAAAAACAAGGAAAGAGATCTGAGAGAGGAGAGAATGGACACTGCCTTCTAGAAATCAGTGTAGGAAAGAAGAGTACCTTTATTGCTTCTAGGCTTATGAGGATTATAAATCTGGATCTGTTCTACAAATAAAATCTTTTGAAGATATAGGAAACTATTTTGAATAAACCTTATATTAAAGAAGAATGCTGTTATCTGTAACTTAATGTGGTCTTCCCCAAAGGAGATGAGAATTCCTTGACCTATCCTGTGGGTGTAAAAAAGTGTTGAGTCTTAAATATACTCAAGGTTTCAGTCGCAGGAATGGATTGAGAAATCCTTTCCCAGGAGATCAGTAGCCATGGGCTACAATCCAGTGAACATAAAGGATAACCCTAAGGACAGAAAGGAGACAAGTTGATGGGTGCAGGTGATGATGGACTTTCTCTTTAATACATTCTAACAAAGGCAACTGATGAGAGATACTGAGAGGGTATGGTTACTAAAGCTGGCTGGGGAATTTTCTGTCAAACTCCCCATTTTGGGCTCAAACTTTTGGCCTTTCCCATCTGTCTGTCTCTCCTCTAGCACTGGTCCATTCAACCTGAGAGATAAGCCATGACAGCTGATTTAAACAGGTTCATCATCCTTTCCTTCTAGTTAACATTTTAACTCCTGTTCTGTTATCTCTTTGCTTTTTCTTTCTCATTCCTGAGGGGAGAGCACATTCTTACTGATGTCTTGTACAGATGGATCAGAACCTCAGACCATTCCACAAATATCTGTAATGAATCTCAATATAACAAAATTGCTCCACTGAACAGTGACATCCTTATCATTCCTATGTCCTCCATTTCCACAGGGTAAAGTGCCATCTTTCCTTGTTCAGCACCATATTCCTTCATTCTCCCCTTCTATGTTGTTTCATGTATAATTGTCCAGGGTGTGTTACCCACTCATGTCCCCTCTGTCTTATCTACCTGCTATTCTGTCTGTTTCTGTATTCCCTATCTCCTGAAAGAGACACCTTTCAGCTAAGCCATAACAGAATGAAATGATGGGATACTAAATAATTACTTAAATTTTCTACTAAAAGCAAAGCTCCTCTCTAGTTCTTATGCCTTAAACCTTATGTCTAGATTTTAACTATAACTTCTCTTAATGCTATTTAGAATTGCTTAACTGTTCTGATCCATGGCTGGATCCCTCCCTAACATACTGAAGATGTGCTACCTTTTGCTGACACAAGACTTCTCTTTGTCATTGTGAGCACTAGCCAGGTGAATGTATTTAGAAAGACTGTCCAACAGCTCCTTTTTGTTATTGATTATGGACTTGTATGAAGCATTAAGTAGCAACAATGCTCTGTCACTGCCTGAAGAATCTGCATAAAAGGCTTAGCAATTCCATTCTCCCAGGTGATATTACATATTACACATCTTGTTGTGAGTTAATTGGTTTAGCCTTTCCATATACTGGATCTCTCATTGGCTCATTTCTGTTTTCCTTATGTTTTACCAGCTTCTGCCCTAAAGATTGTCTAGGGACTGGAAGAGGGGAGGCCCTGCTCACTCCAAATGTCTGAAAGCCACCTCTGTGTCACTGTATTCCCCCTTTCAAGTTCCTTGAGGAGCTTGTCATGTCCAGTGAACTGTGAGTGCGGCGCAGATGGGAGAGAAATATGCATTCTCCCCTTCCAGTGCTGCAGGAAATCCATGAGGGAGTTATTGTGGTCATTGGCTCTATTAACTTATAAGTGGAGGCCCATCCATGCCATGCACTCTCCCCTTGAACTCCCACAAGTGTGAATGAAATCTGCTGTTGCACATTGCCACTATTGGAGTCCCACTAGCAGTGCACTAGTCATAGTGGGTGTGCTACTCTAGGTAGGCTGCTGATGATTTTACCACAGTATCATCCAACCCTGCTCAAGGCATTTTTAGATGGGAGATGGCCAGTGGGAGTCGGTTTGTAGTGTAATGGCACCTTTTTATCAAACAGTGAAATGTTTGATAAAAAGGTGCCATCTAGTCTGGGCTAGTGGCTATGACATCCTATTGAGGCTATTTTGTGACTGAATATTTAAATTGTTTTGTTGTTGTTTGTTTAATTTGAAAAAAAGTTTTGTTATGGAGCTGAAGATGCAGAATGCATTGAATTTCTGAGTTATGTGCTAGGACAGATGAAATCTACCTTAATTCTGTAAACTATCAACAGTTCATCTTTTGGGGCTCTTAAAGAGGATTTTATATTTTTATTTATGTTTTGACTGAATATATATCTGGCTTTCTTCTGAACCCTAATTTAGGAGAGTACACTACTTAACCTATGATTGTAGCAATGCTCAGGATAGATATATTAACATGCTTCATTTCATTAGGGTATTTTTAATTTAGGGGCACCAATCCACTAATCTTACTCCATTCTGTCTCAGTAACCATGAGGGCCTTTATAAAATTCTTAATGCTGTTCAATCAGAGAAACAAATAATTAGCCTGCATTCAAGTAGAGCTCTTGGCAAGGCAACTAGGATAATGAAGTACTTCATAATTTTTTTCCGGTTATGCTGCACCTGGCACAGCATCTTAGCACTTGTCTGCCAGGAGAGCCAGAGCTCAAGTCCTATGCATGAGCTGGTTCTGTTTATCAATGTGCTACTTGTGTGCATTTATTTTCATTCTGAATTATTCAGGTTGAGTGGTTCTTTAAGTCTTTTTACAGGGAAAAGACCATAATGCCTACTTCTTATCATCACTGTTCTCATGGACTCTTCACCCTTGTATACTTCTGCCACATTCTAATCCATTTAAAATATCTTAAAATATTTCACACAGTCTGCACAGCCTTTAAGAGCTTACATTCTCACTGGAGAAAGGGGAGGTTGAGAGAAGACGTTGTTTTTTCCACAGACTTGAGGAAAGAAGTTGAAAATCTAGTCAGCAAGAGCAATACCCAAGTATTAATACTAGAACTCCAAGGAAGCAATATCGGTCTGAGCGCATTGTCTTGCTTCTGTTTATAAATATAGAATGTGCTCTGTTTGCTCCAGATATTGATCTTCATTTCAGAATCTATGGTATTCTGCCCATCAAATGAAAACGACACCCATACCACAAGCAACTAAAAAATGGAGAGACCTTGCATGATAACATGTAGCTCAGTTGCTTCACCAGAAAGCTATAGAGAATGTTATTTTAAGCTTGGTTAAAAATGGAGAGTAGTGATAAAATAAATGGGCTATTTGTTAATCAATATGTTCAATACAGTATGAGTAGTGATGAAGGATAAAGTCCCTATCTCTGAGGACTTCTCTCAGGGCACAAATAGGTACACATTCTTTCAATACAAGAACACATTTCCAAATGTACACGTATGCTTTTCTACACAGATCAGGCTGACGATGTGCTGATACCATGGCTTATCTTCTGACCAGCATTGTCTCATTTCCTTGTGCTGCTCCTTCTGTCTGTTTGTATCCACCTGTTTCTTGTCTGCGCCTGGTCTGTGACAGAGGCTCCTAGGTACTACCACAATACAAATAATATCCTAGGTACTACCACAATACAAATGCTTTCCAGTGTGTTTGAAAATTTGGCCCATGTTTGCCAAAAGTTGCCATAAATTCATGCACTCAGGGAAAAAATTGCCCTATGAGAGTTTCATAATAAACTGCATATGCAAATGACTGCTGATATCACTTATGGGGATAAATCAAATTGTAAATAACTTTCAAAACGCAGTGTGACAGATGGACAAAGTTATGTCCGTTTTTAGTCTTTTGCAACATACAGTGCTTAACTAAAATATCTCTGAATGCATTGATTGCTTAGCAAATTGTAGCAACAGTTCCAGTCTTTGACCATAAATATTTTATTAAATAGAAATATCATTCAGTAAGCACAGTTACTTGCCCTAGAAAATTTGTAAATCTGATCCAAACACTGAAGTCCCCTAGTGAAATGATATGGCCAATATTAGACAAGATATTGGCTTAGTGCTGAAACAAAAGATGCCTGCTGAGTTGACATTAAACACATTTCTTTCATTCCATTTATTTCTCATATGAGGAAAAATATGAATAAAAAGAACCCTACATATGTTACTATACAGCATATGTGAGTTTATGCAGATGTTAGCATGACTATGGAAGTTGCTTTAGATCAAGCTTAATTCTATTCTTTCTTTCAAATACACAGTAAAAAAATTTTCCCCATTACAATATACTTTAGTATGGGTAGATTTAATGTAAAAATAGTATAACAACAACTGTGAGCACACTTTCCATCTGACAGCATTGAATTCTAGACTTTGTGACAGGGTCAGGCCAGATGTCTACAGGAGAGTGACAGAAGGCAGATATATTAGCCCCAGGTTAAGTAGGTCCCTTTTCCCTGGATAAGATAACAGGGAAGGTTCCCAAACAATCAGGAACTTTCTGGAAACAATTAAGGCAGACAGGCTGATTAGAACACCTGCAGCCAATCAAGAAGCTGCTAGAATCAATTAAGACAGGCAGGCTAATCAGGGCACCTGGGTTTAAAAAGGAGCTCACTTCAGTTTGTGGTGTGCGTGCAAGGAGCTGGGAGCAAGAGGCGCAAGAAGCTGAGAGTGAGAAGGCGTACTACTGGAAGACTGAGAAGTACAAGCATCATCAGACATCAGGAGGAAGGTCCTGTGGTGAGAATAAAAAAGGTGTTGGGAGGAGGCCATGGGGAAGTAGCCCAGGGAGTTGTAGCTGTCACGCAGCTGTTACAGGAGCCACTATAGACAGCTGCAATCCACAGGGCCCTGGGCTGGAACCCGGAGTAGAGGGCGGGTCCGGGTTCCCTCCATCCCCCCCAACTCCCTACTTGATACCAGAGGAGTTGACCTGGACTGTGGGTTCCACCAGAGGGAACCCACATTATCTCCACATTATCCACATTATCTCTGGCCTGTTCTCTGATCCTCTTGGTGGATCAGCAGAGACTACAGAGATTATTGTTCTTCCTTTTCCCCATGCTGGCCAGTGATGATGCTAACTGAGTGAATGGCAGATTTGAGCCACAAAAGTGGCCAAACTGAGGGCTGCCGTAAACCTGCTTTAAATTGAGTTAGATCTGTGAAGTCAATGAATCTGCATTGATTTACACTAGTTAAGGATATGGTGAATGGCTTTGTATCTGTGGTTATTAGACACATTCCTGTAAGGGATAGTCTAGGTACTTAATCCTGCCATGAGTGCAGGGGACTGGACCAAATGACTTCTTCAGTCCCTTCCAAGTGCTATGATTCTATTATTAATCTTTCTGAAAGACCCTGGACCCAATATTACTCTCATGGACTTCAGTGGGAGCAACATTAGGCCTAATGTAATACTTGTGATTCTTATCCACATTGCAGTCATAGCTAATGCAACACATAGCTGGGCAGGTCTAATTCTAGAATATCTCCACTGACTTAAACTCATGTAAATTAAATCAGAATTTGGCCTAATATTTTCAAGCTCGATTATAATAATAACTCTGCTCTCAGAAGTGTAAATCAGAACTATTCTACTGAAGTCGAGGGAAAAAACAGGTGTAAAAGTGGCATGAGAGAAGAATGAAGATATTAAGACCAAAATTGACTTTAGGGGTGATTCACAGGATATTATTCAAAGGGTCAACACAGCTTAAGTCAGGACAGAATTTGCCTTAAAGGGTTCTACTAAGACTATAATTCATCTTATACCCAATTAAATGAAACTGTATCTTTCAGTCTCACTCCTAGCTTTGGAATGTAGTGCCTCTTTGTATAGAGCAAGTGTTCAAAAAGAAAAACAGTCTCATGGAAGACACTGTAGTATTAATAAACTATATTAGAGTAAGCCATTTCAATTCTGACCCAGCTGCAGGGAACTGTCAAGCTCAAAGTTGAACTTGAAAGAAAAAAAATTTCCTTTGGGGATTTTGACTGTCAAGCTGTTTCTTAATCTGCTATGAAAACATTGGTTTGATCACCTTAAGCTTTCAAGAAATAAAAAGCAAGAGACAATAAACCTGCTACACACTTATTATAATAAGGAATACATTATTTGCATCACCACAGTTCTCTCTGTTGTGTGTGTTTGTTTGTTCTGTAGAATCAAAATGTGATTTTTTACATGTTGGTGGTTTTGTTTTCTGCCATTTTTAGACATGAGTAATTTAAAAAAAAAATTACAGCCAAATTCTAGGACCTTAAACTGATTCACAGAGTGAGATTTTACTTCCATTTGCAAACCAACTTTGAATATTCTCTACTACTGATGTTAGTTTATAATTAACAGTGAGTGAATGAGTATGAAACAACCCAAAGAAGAATCCAGAGCCAAACCTTTGTAAATGTTGGTAATAATTTGGTAATGACTAACCCAGAAGGCTTTAGTTATAAAATAATGCCAGCATAATGAAAAGAGGAGATGTAGGATGAATAGCTGTTTAGCCATGTTTGCCAATGCTCTGCATTCATGTTTTTAACACTGCAAAAATAGAAAGGCTGCCCATGGTTAAAATATTGTATTTACAACATGTTCTGTGGTTTACAATGAGTATCAGCTTCTTTATTTAAAAAAAAAAGACTTTGTGGATATCAAGTGCAAGCCCTAAAATACTGAAGTCCTAAAGTAAATCTTAATTTCAAAAAACAAAAAGTATATCTGGGGGTGAGTGGGGTGGGGGGAAGAACACCACAACTGATTTGGCTCAGAATTCCTTTGCACTATGTATGCAGCAAAGTTGGCTCTAAACCACCTGTATCATCCCATCCCAGGGCCATTGGAGGACCAAACTGGCCCCTGGTACAATGAGAACAGCTTCAGGGATGCTCTAGCTTACACTAGCTGGAGTAGTACACTAAGGATCACTGCACTGACTCCAAGCTCTTAGCCATTGCCTTCTTATACCTCCTGTGCTGGAGGTGAGGTAGTATGTAACAAAGCTAAGCTAAGAGATTTCTCAGGTGTCCAGTTGGGACTAATTTAAAGTCCTTTTTCTTCTGTTCCACTGATATAAAGGGACCACAACAGTGGCCAAGGATCAGGCCCATTGTTGTTTTTCTGGCAGTAATATCGTATAGAATTGAAGTTTCACTCTAGAATCCACACTACTACTGTATGTGTATATAGATGAACATGTGACAGGTTGAGTCACAGAGACCCCCGTGGGACTGCCACCTGATGTGCTGAGACTACCTCTGAGCCTGTTTTCCCTGGCAACTTGGGACTTCAGAACCCTGCCTTGTTGAGCCAGACATGCTAGCCTGCTGCAAACACAGACCCAGGTCTGAACCACACCCCCCCAAAAGCTGCAGCCTTAGCTGAAAATAGCTTAGAAAGTGCTCCTATCTCTAGCACCCAGACATCCAGTTCCCAATGGGATCCAAACCTCAAATGTGTTTTACTCTGTATAAAGCTTATACATGCACAGCTGTTTGCTCCCCCAGGAATTAATTACTTGCTCTGGGTTAATTAATAAGCAAAAAGTGATTTTATTAAGTATAATAAGTAGGATTTAAGTGGTTCCAAGTAATAACAGACAGAACAAAGTAAATTACGAATCAAAATAAAATAAAAAATACCGAAAAAATCTCCCCCTCAGAGATGTTCTAATAAGCTTCTTTCACACACTGGACTCCTTCCTAGTCTGGGCCCAATCCTTTCCCCCTGGTACAGTCCTTGTTCCAGCTCAGGTGGTAGCTAGGGGATTTCTCATTACTGCAGCCCTCTTTGTTTTCTTCCACCCCCTTATATAGCTTTGGCACAAGGCAGGAATCTTTTGTCTCTTTGGGTCCCCACCCCTTCTTCTAAACGGCAAAGCCCCAGATTTAAGATGGATTCCAGTACCAGGTGACATGGTCACATGTCCTGTCAGACCCCAAGTCTCCATTCTTCCCCCTGACTCACAGAAAGGCTTGCAAGTAAACAGCCATCTACAGTCAATTGTCCTGGTTAATGGGCGGCCATCAAGATTCCAAACCACCATTAATGGCCCACAGTGGTATCTCTTGACTTTTTCCTCCTTCCATGCTTAGCCATTTTCTGCCGTAGCGATCGTTCACCATTTGGTCCATTCCTGCACGACCGCAAAGATTTGACGGCCTGAGTGTCCAACATCGGAACAGACTTGATGACCCCATGTAATAAGAGGTCTGCCTGTGGGCCACCTACACCCTTCTGTTGGTGGAATTTTATCCTGGATGTTACAAGCCACTCGGAGAATGGTGTTTGCTGGAACGTCTTGCAGCATTCTTGTGACATGTCCGAAAAGCGTAAGGTGCCACCTGTGGACAATGGCCCCAGTAGTCTGTAGACCCGAGCAACCACAAACATATGAATTACAGATGAAGTCATTCCACTTTATACCCAATATACGATGTTGACATTTTGTGTGGAAAGCCTCCAGCTTTGTCCAGGCTGAGCAGCAAAGTGTCCTTGTTTCTCAGCCATACAACAGTATTGGAAGGATACAGCTCAAATAAATCCTGAACTTGGTTGTCATACTAAGATGATGTTGATTCCATACCCATTGTAAACAGCCCACGGCAGATGCTGCCATGCCAATCCAATGGAGAACCTCCGTGTGAGAATGGGAGGAGCTGGTAAGTATAGAACCCAGATAGCAAAAGTTGGAAACTGATTTGACAGTTTTGTTGTTCAGAGATTGGAGACACGGGTGGACTGGTTCTAGATTTTTCAGTTTTATCTTTGACCATGAAATAAGGAGACCAATCTTAGCTGACTCCTCCTCCATATGCTGGAGTGCCTCACGAAACCTGTCGGGGCTCCGTACTAAAAGAACAAAGTTATCAGCATAGTCAAGGTCTGTGAGTGAGAGATCACTGATCTCAATGCCTATGAACCTGATGGAATGCTGTATTATGAAATCCATTGCCTGACAAAAGAATGTAGGGGCCAGAATGCAACCCTGCCTAACACCAGATACTGATTTAAAAGGTCCGGACATCTGGTTCCTCAGAAGAACACTGGCAGTGGTTCCATTATGCAGCTTTCTAATCAAGTCCAGCAGAGTGGTAGGGACACCTATGCCCTTTAAGGCCTTCCATAAAGTGACATGGTCTACTGAATCAAATGCAGCCTTAAGATCAACATACACACGACATGCAGGGGCTTCCTGAACTCTCGATGTATCTCCGACAACAAGCGAAGGACCAAAATGGTGTCTAATGTGGACCTGTTCCTCGTAAACCCTGACTGTTGGGGTCAACGCTTCTGATGTAGCAAAGGCTACAGGTGTGCCAGCAAAATATGTGCAAACAGCTTCCCTGGAATGGAGAGCCAGGTGATCTGCCTGTAGCTCTTACATTCACTGCACGGTCCCTTGCCCTTATAGAGTGGGATCACAATACCGTCCTTCCAGGTGGCTGGCAGGGTTCCAGTTCTCCATACCAGATGAAAGATGGCCAGAAGTGACTCTGCTACAGGATCAATAGCACATTTTAGCAGCTCTGAAGGGATGCCATCAGCACTGGCTGTGTGTCCATTTTTCAGTTTAGAGATGACACACTTCACTTCATCCAATGTTGGTGCATTAGTACAAATGTCTGGATCCAGAACCACAGTGACTGCCAGATCATCCAGCTCTGAACAAGCAGCAACTGGAGGATGGTTCGGGACACTATGATGATGATTCACCCAGCGTGGGAGACTATCATCATCCAATTTCCATGGATGACCTTGGCTGTCATTCAGGATGCCATTTGTAGCGACTACATCTTGACCGCTGAGGTTGACTCATGACTGAGATGTTACTTTTATGTTTTTCCATAGAAAGCTTTGGTGGGGTGGAGGTTCAGCAGAAGTTCCAGTCTAAAAATATTTCAGCTGAAAACCAAAACATTTCTATTTGGAATGGTGACAATGCCTCATGGGAATTGTAGTTCAGGTACCTTTATGATTCCATTCTCCTCTAGAGGTTGAGATCCTTAGTTGGACTGTTACCCATGATGCAACATATTCTCCCATCTTAGAGAGGGGAGGCAGTGACTCATAGGAGATGTAGGCTGGCTGAGGAGCACAGCACACAGAAGGGAATGGAGACATGAGGCACCATGATAGTTTGGAAATGCTGAATATTTCTGCTTTCAGGCACTATTTCTCTAATACAACAATTCAAACTTTCAGTGGAAATCAAAAACTTCATTTAGCTGAAAACCCAATTTTCAACTGAAGAACAGTTGTGGCAGAACTTCCAACCAGTCCTAGATATATTATCAGGATAATTCATGAGTTATAGTTCCTGTTAGTGTGAGTAAAGCCAACAGAGGCATCCTTGGGTGCAAGAAAACACTCTGGGGTTCCCCTCATGGAATTTTCCCCAAATTGTTCCATCAAGGGAGAGGCAGTATTTGCCTCCTTAAAAATGGAAGTTGGTTAAACATTGATCCCATCCCCAAGATCCACACAATGCTTGGGGAATCTCTGCTGGGGCAGATACCCTCAACTCCCTTTGTAAATTTAACAAAAAACAGGTACCTTTTTAAAAATGCTGATGCCTAAGAAACTATTAGTCAATCACAGAGACAATTTATTTGGTACTTAATGGTGCTTAGTCCTTGTTCTGGCCCTGTGCACAAGGGTAAATGCCTCACAGAATTAACTGAGTTGACAATGGATGACTTTGAACGTTCTCCGGTCAAGCTAATCTCCTAGTAATGAACACCTCAAAATAGGTTAATTATCAATCATTGATACACTATGCCAGGGTCTGGCAAAATATTTCTGAATGTTCAGACATAGGTTGGGGTAACTTCATAGCAAGAAGGAATCCGCAAGTTGTGGATTAGTTCCTTCCATAGAGGAAAGTCAGATTGAAGATTAATAGAAGGTTTTCTGGCTAAAATGTAACTGAAATATACTGGCAGTGCACAGGTTTAATTAAGGACAGAGTTTGGCCTAATTTCTTTAAACCAGAGCAGCAAAGGTAGTGGCCAGAAATTGTTTCCTTACAGTGTTTATCAGAATCTGCTTTTCATGTCTAACCGTCAAATGCACAATGCCAGCAACCATGAGTTCCTTCATGCTTTCTGAATGCAGCACATTCCCCTTCTGGAAGACCAGTGGGTGAAAGAGCTGAAACCTGTACTCCGACCAAACCTTGATGATTTATCATAGTTTCAAGTGATGCAGTTACTTACAGACCACTGTCCCCATCACCCACCTATGCATTATTATGAAGTTACATCTGAATTACTTTCTTAGTCATGGAGTTGTTTTAAGCATTTTGGCCCTGACTCAGGAGAACATCCCTATTCAGGAAAGCATTTACTCACCATTGAAGGCAATGGGATTTAAACCCATGCTCAAGTGCTTTCCTCAGTTAGGTTCTCAGCTCAGAATTGTTCTGAGCTCATGGAAGATGATGGTTTCCCGTTAGACTCAATGAGAACTATCAGGCAATAAAGACTGGAATGATCAGACACTGCTTGCACTGGCCAGCACATGTTACATATTCTTTGTGCATGGATAACTAATTCTAGCTCTACACAAACCCTAACACTACAGTATCAGCCTCAAGGATCTTAGTCTTTTCTAATTTCCATTTGACTTTCCTCCTCTATTTCGTTCAACATTGAGTTCTTGTTTAATTTTTTTCCTTTGCTGTTAATGGATTTACTTGTAGCCTTTGCGCAAGCCGCTCAGCTGGCTACAAATAAATTGTGAGGACAATTCGGCAACACTCAGGTGTATAAATGGTCACCACGTGTGGTCCTCCACTGAAGACCAAGAGCCTGTTCCACTTTTCAATTGCTTTTTTTATACTATCACTGCATTCATTTTGCACACTTGCAATATTACCATTTTTTTCCTTTGCTTCATTGTTGACATCCCTAGAAATACACAGAAAATGTAGGTGGTAAAACAAATATGCTCCTAAATGTATTGTATAGTGGAGTAGCTTATAGGCCAATGTATACATATTTAGGTGCCTAACAAGAAGCGATGGTACAAAACTTTGAAGAAAACCTGTTTTCTATAGGATTTTTATTTTTTTATTTCATTGAAAAAACAAAATTTTAAGTCCCCAACCCTCCCTGGGGTGGGGGGAGGGGGAGGGAAGGGGGAGGAGTATGACTCAAATACCAAAAACTTGCACGTTCATTTTCACTGTGGTCAGTGGATCAGGATTGAACGTGGGATTATGGATTTAGAAATTGCTTTTAAAATTGTACCATTATTATATTTTTTCCAGCTGAGCCCCAAATGAAGGGGACAAGGGGAGAACTTCCTCCACAAAGCTTTGAACTCACCCCTAAACCTAAACAGGGCTACTAGCAGTAATGGATGTAGCTGGTGAGGCTTTGACTTGCTTCTCGATTGCTTCCTTCTAAAAGTGTGTGGTGGTGTTTTTGTTTTTTAAATAATACTCTTATCATGCAGTCTTAACCTTTCGAAATCAATCCAGATAGAAGGTTGGCATTAATTTTCTTACTGCAAAAATCAATCTTGGATTCCAAGGAAAAGCTATAATGAAATGCACTTAAGTAATGCTGACAGACACTTTTGTTCTTAGTTTTAGTCCTTTGCTTGTATGTCCCTTATGAAGACTTAATTATGTAAATATGATTACATTTACCTAATACTCTGCCCCAACAAAAAGCTTAACAAAAGCATACTACTAAAATAACAAAGATGGCTGAATAAGAACAACTCGGGGTTTGAGTTCTTCAGTGAAATTACCAACGTGAAACCTCTTGAAATAAATAGGGCTCTGCCTACAGAGAGCCAGTTGCAGTGTTGGCACCTGGATGATTCCGATGTTAACATGTTTATGGGACCAGACATCTTTGATTCTGTGTGTGTGTAAAACTCAAAGGATCTATACGTAAAATACTATGTATATTAGAATCCTTCTTGATTTTAAGTACAGACCTTCATCAAATTATTTTTTCAAGTTATTTTTAAACCATTAGTTTTCCTCATAAAGATGTACTTTAATACTACTATTTGCATTAACTGGAGCAGGCTGGTAGAATATAGTGATAGAAAAGTTGGCATTCTTACCTCAGGCAGAGGGGACAGTAAGAAACAAGGGTGAGAAGAGCCCCTAGTAAACCTGCAAAGGAAAGGGAAGTTTGTTGAATCATCTATTTTCATTCTATACAGTACAGTCTGTTGTAGGCATTTTGTCTTGGATATACTTATTCTGATTGAACACAGTCTTCTTTCTCCTTTGTCTTCAGTTTTTTCCTCAGAAGTGCTTGATAAATGTACCTACATCTTTTCACTGAAACTATACTGTTCAGCTCCCATCTCTTGCGGAAAGGGAGGTCTTTTACCCCAATTAGTGGCACAGCTACTGGTTTATCTCCTTCAGACTGCACCGTGTGAGACAGAGTATTAGAATATATGTATCTTTTGCATACTCTAAGATCACACTTTCACTGGACTCCTGGGTTCTGAGGCTTTTCATTTAAAAGCAAGTCATTATCATAAAGCTGTCTTTTTTATTAGTGCCACTACATTCACCTGTCTCAGCTCCTTTTATTACCTCTGCAGTAGCTATAATTGGATCAGACAAGACAGTCTGGAATTGATGCTGAATTGGAAGGTGGTCTGCCATGTGCTATTTCCTACTGGCGGAGAAATTATGGAGGGAAATGTATTATGACTTTGTCCTTGTCATCACCACTTGGCAAAGGAGGGTGTAGCTCAGTTTAAAGAGTGTGTTTATTATACACCCACCATGTATAGGACTACAGAATAGAGGAAATATCAGCAAGCATGTCTAATAACCCAAAACACTTCCTGCTGGACCACAGCCTGTGTGTATCCAGGGAAGCACAGTATAGATATTAAAAAAAACAAACAAACACTTATGGGAGTAGACTCGAATGAAATTATGGGCTTTATGACAGCAGTGTAGTTTAAGGAGGGACTTAAAGAAGGAGATGGTGATAGGGCGGGTTAGGAAAGGGATTCTAAATGCAGAGGATCGCATCAGAGTGAGAGAAGGGAGTGTGATCTTAAATGTAGGCAGCAGCTGAATTTAGCAGAATCTTAAATGCAATACTGAGAGATCTTGAATCTGATGAGGAAGACATGAGTGAAGTGATCTTAGGCAAAGGATGAGCGTGGTCACTAGCTCTGCTTTGGTATATTTAAGTAGTAATTCCTCAAAGTTCTTCACCTTTGCAACAGGAGCTCCTTCTTTTCATAGCAATATCAAATTACAGTAATCTTTTCAACCCCTACAGCTTCCCTGTTGGTATTATGTCTTACCATCATCCTAAATATTTTTCCTTTAAACATTCTACTGTACACTTAATGATAAACTGGAAATGTGGACAAGTGAATTTTCTCCATATGTCAGAATTTACCTTCATAAACTAGTTACAGTTCTACACTCACTAAAATAAAATTGAGTAAAATGAACCCAATTAACTTTGTGCCAAATAAGCATCAAGTGAACACAGAACCCAAATGAAAAATTGGATTGTTCACTCAGTCACACTGCCAATCAGGGCTGGCTCTACAGTTTTTGCCACCCCAAGCAGTGAAAAAAAATTGCCACCGCAGATGGCAAAAGGGAGAAGCTGCTGCCGATTTGCCGCTGCGGCCGGCGGGACAGAGAAACTGCCACCGAATTGCTGCCATGGCGGAAACACTGCAGCCCCTTTCTAACTGCAGCCCCAAGCACCTGCTTGGAACGCTGGTGCCTGGAGCTGGCCCTGCTGCCAACAGAGTTCCCGCTACCTCTTAAAAAAAAAAAAAAAACACAGCTGTTAGAGGATGTCCTTCTATATTAAAAAAAAATCGAATAATTCAAACAATGTGCTGAATTGTCTTGAGACATCAATATAACTTCTCATATCATCTGTATTAGAATATGAGATTAAAATATTTCCATTGGTGCTGGGGGTGCCGCTGCACACCCTGGCTTGAAGTGATTTCCCTTATAAACAGGGTTAACAGTTTGGTTCAATGGCTTTCAGCACCCCCACTGTGCAAATTATTCCAGCGCCCCTGTACATTTCTCAACAGAATCATGTGAGAGATGGTAAATAATACTTAACAAAAGCAGTGGCATGATGAAGAGGAGCAACAGCTACAGAGGGAATTCTTCAAATCAGCACTACATCAATGAACTCATGATGCAAAGCCACGCAGTACAATGACCATCAGGACCAATAATTACCAGGTCTGTCAACCTCAATCTTATGAAAGTGTGTCAAAATGGAAGAAATCTTCATTAATAAAATTTCTCTCTCAGGACTTCTTAGTAGGTCATTTAGACACTCTGTAAGAAGCTTACAAGAAGTGGAAGATTGGACAAATGACCAGGGAAGAGTATAAAATTGTTGCTCGGGCATGTAGGAATGAAATCAAGAGGGCCAAATCGCACACCTGGAGCTGCAGCTAGCAAGATATGTTAAGAGTAACAAGAAGAGTTTCTTCAGGTATGTTGGCAACAAGAAGAAAGCCAAGGAAAGTGTGTGCCCCTTACTGAATGAGGGAGGCAACCTAGTGACAGAGGATGTGGAAAAAGCTAATATACTCAATGCTTTTTTTGCCTCTGTCTTCACAAACAAGGTCAGCTCCCAGACTGCTGCACTGGGCAACACAGCATGGGGAGTAGGTGGCCAGCCCTCTGTGGAGAAAGAAGTGGTTAGGGACTATTTAGAAAAGCTGGACGTGCACAAGTCCATGGGGCCGGATGCGTTGAATCCGAGAGTGCTAAAGGAGTTGGCGGCTGTGATTGCAGAGCCATTGGCCATTATCTTTGAAAACTCATGGCGATCGGGGGAAGTCCCAGACGACTGGAAAAAGGCTAATGTAGTGCCCATCTTTAAAAAAGGGAAGAAGGAGGATCCTGGGAACTACAGGCCAGTCAGCCTCACCTCAGTCCCAGGAAAAATCATGGAGCAGGTCCTCAAGGAATCAATCCTGAAGCACTTACAAGAGAGGAAAGTGATCAGGAACAGTAAGCATGGATTCACCAAGGGAAGGTCATGCCTAACTAATCTAATTGCCTTCTATGATGAGATTACTGTGGTTCTGTTGATGAAGGGAAAGCAGTGGATGTATTGTTTCTTGACTTTAGCAAAGCTTTTGACACGGTCTCCAACAGTATTCTTGTCAGCAAATTTAAGAAGTATGGGCTGGATGAATGCACTATAAGGTGGGTAGAAAGTTGGCTAGATTGTCAGGCTCAGCGGGTAGTGATCAATGGCTCCATGTCTAGATGGCAGCCGGTATCAAGTGGAGTGCCCCAAGGGTCAGTCCTGGGGCCGGTTTTGTTCAATATCTTCATAAATGACCTGGAGGATGGTGTGGATTGCACTCTCAGCAAATTTGCGGATGACACTAAACTGGGAGGAGAGGTAGATACGGTGGCAGGTAGGGATAGGATACAGAGGGACCTAGACAAATTGGAGGATTGGGCCAAAAGAAATCTGATGAGGTTCAACAAGGATAAGTGCAGGGTCCTGCACTTAGGACGGAAGAATCCAATGCACCGCTACAGACTAGGGACCGAATGGCTAGGCAGCAGTTCTGCGGAAAAGGACCTAGGGGTGACAGTGGACGAGAAGCTGGATATGAGTCAACAGTGTGCCCTTGTTGCCAAGAAGGCCAATGGCATTTTGGGATGTATAAGTAGGGGCATAGCGAGCAGATCGAGGGACGTGATCGTTCCCCTCTATTCGACATTGGTGAGGCCTCATCTGGAGTACTGTGTCCAGTTTTGGGCCCCACACTACAAGAAGGATGTGGAAAAATTGGAGAGAGTCCAGCGAAGGGCAACAAAAATGATTAGGGGTCTGGAACACATGACTTATGAGGAGAGGCTGAGGGAACTGGGATTGTTTAGTCTGCAGAAGAGAAGAAAGAGGGGGGGATTTGATAGCTGCTTTCAACTACCTGAGCTGCTTTGAACTACCATTCAAAGAGGATGGTTCTAGACTATTCTCAGTGGTAGAAGATGACAGGACAACGAGTAATGGTCTCAAGTTGCAGTGGGGGAGGTTTAGGTTGGATATTAGGAAAAACTTTTTCACTAGGAGGGTGGTGAAACACTGGAATGCGTTACCTAGGGAGGTGGTAGAATCTCCTTCCTTAGAAGTTTTTAAGGTCAGGCTTGACAAAGCCCTGGCTGGGATGATTTAATTGGGGATTGGTCCTGCTTTGAGCAGGGGGTTGGACTAGATGACCTCCTGAGGTCCCTTCCAACCCTGATATTCTATGATTTTATGATTCTATGTTAAGTCATATCAAGCTAATTTATTGTGAGACAGATGTTTGTCAAACATGAAAGCTGTAACAGTGCAGCATATTAAAGGACATTAGAAATAAATGGTCAGCTGGACACCTTATGGGTAGAAAGAGGCTTTTTTTTTTCTTTGTATTGTATGTAAAGAATGCCGAATATACTATAGCAAATTCATAGGCACCAGCCACCTACCACAGCTGAAGAACAGGATTATAGACATCAAAGTAGGGTGTTTTTTTGTTTTTTTTTGTTTTGGGGTTTTTTTTTGGTTTTTGGATGGGGGGAGCAAAGAAAGAGGGGGAGAATGTTTGCTTTAGTTTTAAAAACTTAAGGTGTTTTTGTTTAAAAAATATCATCTAATCCTGCATACTAATGAAACTACTTAAGGGGGAAAAAAATAGTACTAGAGAATCATGGCAGAAATTTTACTCTGATCAGGAGAAGCAGCGATGCAAGAAAGACTACTCATTTGTAGCCCTTGGTTGAAAAATACACCGTGTAGATAGTAGTCTGAATGCAAAAAATAAACTTTTTATATACAGCTAGTACTGGTACTTATCTTCTAGCACATTTTTATTATTTGTCTCTTAAGACCTACCTTTCAAGCTGAAAGCTATATGAACTAGTGCTTGATCTCAAAATACTAATAGCCCTACTAATGCATTAGTTATGAATTCAAGGAGGGACTAGGTAACAAAAGTGAAAATAATCCCCAAGTACATTTTATGAGCATGAAAGAAGGAGAAAGGGCTTCTTATTCCCTAACAATCTGAAAGGCACAATTCATTACCTAGTGAATACAAGGCCTTCTATATAGTATGAATCTGAAATATAGTCAAGAAAAATAGGTTAATTTCTATGTTTAAATATATACCTCAAAATATAGTAGAGAGTATCACAAAGGGAGTAATGAAGGCTGCCAAACAGGAGACCAAATATCTTTAGGAGGTAGGGATACAGATATTTAGCAGATAGTCTTTCTTGTCTTTAACCTTTTAAATTCAGCCTTCTCAAATCTAACTTTCCTATCACAGCAGGAGAAAATAGTGTATAATACATTTGTTATGTATTTTTCCTTGGGCTGGAGAGAAAATCTTCCCAAATACCAGTGAGTTTTTGAGATTTTTATTAGACATTACCTGTTTAAAAAAGGTCACAAACACCCTGATTTCTTCAGGGCCAATTAATCTCTTAACATTCCACAGAGGTGTTTTGTTAGATAACATAATCATGAGAAAAATATGGAAAAATGTTAATATAATGGGTGAATGTTTATATGATAAGAAAAAGTCAAGCTAGTTTTGCAACCAAGTTACAGATAGATCCATGAAGAATTTAAACAAATTATTACAGCAATGAATGCAGGCATTTCTCTGAAATGCTACACTTGCCAGACAATGGCAAGCTAAATGTGAAATGGTATCACTTGAACAGAAACGGGTTAGACTAGTAGTACTTAGAACCTAGGAGTCCTATCGTTGGCTCTGCCACTGAATTGTTGTATGACTTGGGGCAAGTCATTTCACTTACTTTGCCGCAATGTCTTCATCTTTAAAATGGGAATTCTTTATCTATTTATAGGATGCTGTCATTTGTAATGTGTTTGAGAGACTTGGATAAAAGGTGCTATAAGAGTACAAATAACCAGTGTCATAGAAGGAAATGATTGTGAAACAAGCAACCTTTCAGAGCACGCTGCATTATTTTTACTTGGCATATACAGTGACATCAGAAAAACAAAGCTAATGTACCATGGCAAAGCTCATTAGTGTCTAACAACAGTACTTGAAGTGCTTAGATGTTTCTTATAAGTCTTTAAATCAAAGGTGTACTAGAGACACCTAATCATACACAGCACAAAGGCAGACAGGAAGCTGCAGGTTGCTATATATTATCATTTAGATTTTACTGGATTCCTAGCAGGGTTTCACAAACTCTGCAGGTTATTTGTGTGTCCACATAAAGAAAAAGTAACATTTTGTACTATCCTTCAAAAATCAACTGTTTTTGTAATAACAAGCCTTTCAATACTTACTGTTTGGCTGACATGGATCCATTTAAAAAAAAAGTCATCTCCTGTAGCTGAATGTCATTCTGTGGTGTAATACAGATCTTTGAAAAACAGTTTGGCAGTTAGTATTAATACTTGACAGGTTTCAGAGTAACAGCCGTGTTAGTCTGTATTAGCAAAAAGAAAAGGAGTACTTGTGGCACCTTAGAGACTAACCAATTTATTTGAGCATAAGCTTTCGTGAGCTACAGCTCATTTCATCGGATGCATACTGTGGAAAGTGTAGAAGATCTTCTTTTTATATACACACAAAGCATGAAAAAATACCTCCCCCTACCCCATCCTCCTGCTGGTAATAGCTTATCTAAAGTGATCACTCTCCTTACAGTGTGTATGATAATCAAGTTGGGCCATTTCCAGCACAAATCCAAGTTTTCTCACCCCCCCCCCCACACACACACAAACAAACCCACTCTCCCGCTGGTAATAGCTTATCTAAAGTGACCACTCTCCTTATAATGTGTATGATGATCAAGGTGGGCCATTTCCAGCACAAATCCAGGGTTTAACAAGAACGTCTGGGGGGGGGTGGGTAGGAAAAAACAAGGGGAAATAGGTTACCTTGCATAATGACTTAGCCACTCCCAGTCTCTATTCAAGCCTAAGTTAATTGTGTCCAATTTGCAAATGAATTCCAATTCAACAGTTTCTCGCTGGAGTCTGATAGAGCCAGAAGAGTTCCCAGAAGTCACCTACTACAGGACAGGCCTAACAAAGAAAATAACAGAACGCCACTAGCCGTCACCTTCAGCCCCCAACTAAAACCCCTCCAACGCATTACTAAGGATCTACAACCTATCCTGAAGGATGACCCAACACTCTCACAAATCTTGGGAGACAGGCCAGTCCTTGCCTACAGACAGCCCCCCAACCTGAAGCGAATACTCACCAGCAACCACATACCACACAACAGAACCACTAACCCAGGAACCTATCCTTGCAACAAAGCCCGTTGCCAACTGTGCCCCCATATCTATTCAGGGGACACCATCCCAGGGCCTAATAACATCAGCCACACTATCAGAGGCTCGTTCACCTGCACATCCACCAATGTGATATATGCCATCATGTGCCAGCAATGCCCCTCTGCCATGTACATTGGTCAAACTGGACAGTCTCTACGTAAAAGAATAAATGGACACAAATCAGATGTCAAGAATTATAACATTCATAAACCAGTCGGAGAACACTTCAATCTCTCTGGTCACGCGATTACAGACATGAAAGTTGCTATATTACAACAAAAAAACTTCAAATCCAGACTCCAGCGAGAAACTGTTAAATTGGAATTCATTTGCAAATTGGATACAATTAACTTAGGCTTGAATAGAGACTGGGAGTGGCTAAGTCATTATACAAGGTAGCCTATTTCCCCTTGTTTTTTCCTACCCCTCCCTCCCCAGACATTCTTGTTAAACCCTGGATTTGTGCTGGAAATGGCCCAACTTGATTATCATACACATTGTAAGGAGAATGATCGCTTTAGATAAGCTATTATCAGCAGGAGAGTGGGGTGGGAGGAGGTATTTTTTCATGCTTTGTGTGTATATAAAAAGATCTTCTACACTTTCCACAGTATGTATCCGATGAAGTGAGCTGTAGCTCACAAAAGCTTATGCTCAAATAAATTGGTTAGTCTCTAAGGTGCCACAAGTACTCCTTTTCTTTTATTA
Source organism: Chelonia mydas (assembly GCF_015237465.2). NCBI lineage: Eukaryota > Metazoa > Chordata > Testudines > Cheloniidae > Chelonia > Chelonia mydas. Next base: position 62,417,855 of record NC_057852.1, read on the forward strand.
ATACTTGCCTGCTGATCAAGAATTTCACTTTTTTTAAAAAAATTCTTTAAGAAAACTTACAATGAATCAAAGGTTTTTGTTTTGTTTTTTAAATAATGTCCATCTTCTGTTGTCACCAGGTGTATTGCATCCATGGAGGGATAAGACTAAAACTGGTGTTTATATTGTTAGTCTCTGGGCATTATGTATTTAAAATTCTGGCCGGTCTAACATGATATTGCAAACCTTAATTGAGCTCCATCAGTTGTCAGCAGTTTAAATGGCCATGTTTAAAAATCCTCCCTCTGCCTTTACAGTGCTATCTTTGATCTGACTCCACTGTATCTCAAGGATTAGCTCTGTGCATACTCCTAGTCTAACAGCTTTACTTGTCTCTTGGCAATATCCAGCTTTAAAGTTGATACTGTGGAAGGTCACGCCTTCTGTTGCTATGCTTTTTATTTGGGAAACCCTCCATAAATTATTGAATCTGCCCAGGCTTTAAATTCTTTATGTATAAATTCGGTTGAGCAGCAAGCCCATGTGTACAACTTGCTGCCTGTCAGCTAGCTTTTGCGCTACAAAGCAACTAGGCATAGTTTACTGAGCCTGGCCTTTGTGAATCATTATATACTATAACATTCTCCTTTAGTTGTAGCATACTAAGACGTTAATGACCACTACTCCAGAGAGCGTTTATGCATGGAGGCAATTTTGCTTATATATTATAAACACCTTTATTTTAACCCTTATTTTTCTTAGTAGGAATACTTAGATTCTTCTGTATCAGCTGCTACTTTCTCACTCTAAGTCATAGGTTTGATCCTAAGCTATGTCCAACTGTGCTGAGGTGGGGAAGGTACAAAGGTGGCTTCAAGCCTCCTAGTTGTCAAGTGGAGGTGTGTCCCAGCCACATCCCCTACACTGGCAGCTGGGTAGGGTAGTGGTTTAGGAGCCACAAAAGGGCCTGCCACCCAAAGTGTCTCCTTACACAAGCGAAATCCTTACGTTGCTGGATCCTCACTGAGTTTTAGCCTGCTTTGCATCAGGGGAACAATACAAAGCAGACTTCACGTGACTAGGAATCAGCACCATAGTCCTCTGTTTGCAACATCATAATCCTCTCTACAGCAGCCAATCGTATCACCAAGAATTGTCTTCATGGTGATGAAGAAACAGTGTGGGCAAATGAACTGACAAGCTATAAAAATCCTCTGCATGTACATTTTCCTAATAAAGACGAAGAAAAAAAACAGAAAATATCTGCTCAGAACTCCCTTTTTCTAAAGCCAATGTATTTCAAAGCTTTCCCTATCTGATGCAAGTGTCTGCAATGTTCATATTTTCATGGTTGTTTTCCACATGGTTTACCATTGTTCCAACCCCTCCACAAGAAAGCTTCTATCTATCTGTTTTCAGTGTTATATCTGAATAACAAGAGGCTGCAAGCCTTATGTTTTGCATAACATTTCAGGTAAAGTATTTATTGGTGTTTAGTTACTGAGCTATTTTCTAGATTTCAGTATATTTCTTAATTGCTTTTAACTAAACGGTTGCCAGATGTTTTTTAATTCAAAGACATTTGTGAGTTATTAGTGCAGAGAATGTTGAGAGCCTGCAGACAATTTATTTTTCATCCTTAAAATTTAACAGCCAAATGGTTTTCTTTTTAAAATAGTATTTTAAGTGTGTAATTTTGTATTCCTCAGCTTGGAGTAATTGTTTATGGCTGAGTCCTAAACCGAGACAGACCATACCATGGAAATGCTGCTATATATTGAACGAGAGCTGTTGTAAAAATGAGGCAAAGAGAAAAGAAGCAAAACACTCCACACAGGGAATTGTCTGCAGCTTCATTCACGCAGTTGTATTAAAGATACTATTATATGTAAATGTCCAAACTAGATTTTGAAAAATTGCACATGTAGTGTATAATTTTGCTTTGACTTTCTACACAGGCTCTTCTGTATTTTATAAGTACACAAGAGAACCTCCTGTTTAACACCTAACAGTAATGTATTTCTAATTAGTGATGACTGCACTCTGAGAACAGAGAGAAGGGAGTAGGAAATGGAATGACAGGGGAATGTCTTGTCGTTCATTTGTCTAGCCACCAGGTGTCATTCTACGAGCACATTTGCACCAGAGTAGGAGCATTACTATGGCAGCAAGTGCTGCAGGTTTTACAGAAGAAATGAAAGTGCTTTACACATGTTCAGTATGTACAATGAAACCGCCATGCTCTTTATTTAGAGAGACTGACTGACTGACCGGAAGGAGGAGTAGAATATTAAAGGGACTAAAAGGTCCGTTGCTCTCTTTTTGTGAATGCTCTGAATAACTAGCACAATCTTTACATCTATCAAGCAGTATGTATTGTGTGGCATTAAATGGTGTGTTCTGAAGTAACTGTTCAGATTAGACAGTCATTTTTATTCACTATCTTGGATTTGCAACCACATTGTTCACCTCCATTTAAGGTACAGAAAGACTGGAAAAGGACAAGAATCCCCTTAATTTTAGCCTTCTATGGATGAGTCAGGTAGGAACTTCCAATTGTATAAATGTGTGTTCACTAATATGATACTAATTTTATGCAATAAGGGATGAGTAGGAAGTGTAATATTGCTATCTCTATATGGCACCCTTTATGACAGTAGCTGAGGCCCCCGGACCCTGTGCAGTAGGGAAGTACTACTATCCCTATTTTTAGTCCCAGATGGGGAATTGTAGCAAAGAAAAATTAAATGATTTGCCCAAAGTCACACAGGAAGTCTGTGTCAGAGAAAGGAATTGAACCCAAGTCACAGGCTAGTGCCCTAACTACTGGTACCATCTATCCTTCTCTTGTAGTCATTTCTTCAAACCCAAAGGAATAATAGTGGAAGAATGGAGGATGCCCTAAAAGATTTTTACATTATAAAATACTTGCTTCGCTTTTCATAGACACATCCCAGTTGCAGTGCACATCCCAGCTGCAAAATCAGACTTAAGTTAATTCCTTTACTGATGACAATTGATCTTGCCCCAGGTTAATTTGGTGTGAACGCTCCATTTTCAGAAAGCAGAACGGGATGCTACATCTGCTACCTGGAGGCCAGAACAGCTGGCTTAAGTCAGTTAGTCTGCTATCCAGTGGAGAGATTCACTCTGCATGTGCATATCATTGCAACTGAGACTTGCACTTAGAGCCTTGAGATGCCTAGGCAGTTTTTGTCAGGCAAGCCAAACAAATCTCCAGTCCATTCTAGTATAGCTAGTGTCAAGTTAAGCTTGTTTCACCTCAAAATTTAGAAGCATGTTTTGATTTTTCTGAAGTCAACTTCTGGGGGGTGGGGGGGGAAGGGGTATTATGGCTGTTATCTAGCTTTCTCCTGTGGTTCTTAATCAGTTTGATCCTATCCCCAGGATTGTCTGCACAAGCTAACCTGATTGTGAGTCATAGCATGGGAAGGAAAACAGCCTCTGTGAGTCTGCTAATCCCACTGCCTTGCAAGTGGATGGGCAAAGATAACTAGGGGGTGAAGCCTTGACTCTATCCCATTCCCTAAGCAACCAACCAACACAGCTGGCCTGGTGTGTGAGGGGTAAAGTTATTGTGACTCTCTCTATATCTGAGTCATGTTTTGGTTCCTGGTCTGTGTCAGGGGTCATGGCAACTGCATGATCCAGCCCTAGCAGATTATTTCTTTCAGCCCTGTTCTGTCTGGACAGCCCAGTAGTTTAGTGGTAACAATGTGATCTACTATACAGAAAATTTGGTTTAGGACTGACCTTTGCACCCTGATATAACTGGGAGGATGACAACCATTCATTTACTGAACTTCATACTAAAGGGATAGCCCTACTTTCATTGCTCTTGGTAACAGCTGCTTACATGCCCCACCTCACCCTTTCAACTACAGATTAAGCTCCACAATCGCAGCTGGATAAAGAGCAGAAGTTTAACCCCATCCTGCTCCAAACACTGCTTCTTGAGAATACTAGTAAGAGGAGTTCAGGCCCCATCTAGACTCACTTTAAGAATTTACACCATCAGGGTGGCATTGTACCACAACCCATAGGAAAACTCATTGTATTAAAAAAATTCAGAACTCCAAAACGTTAGACAGCAGGCTATCACCATCTGTGGTGATGACTGCACTCTGAGAACAGAGAGAAGGTGGATAGAAGCAGATGATACTTCCTATTAGTGCTGATGTGTTTGCCCCGTTTCTTATCCTGATCATGAGAAAATAGTGTCCTGAGGCACACCCATACACCCATACCATTTAAAAAGTGAAGTTGCCACCATTTTTATCTGATAAACTGCAGTTATTTCTTATTTCAAGTACTATTAAAGATTGAGAGGTCATTGGGTGGTAACTGCTGGGGAATGACTTTCTAAAAGGGGTCTACAGTTAAAAGCACATACACACGTATAAATAGTGAAAGCAAGAATTTAGAAGCCGGTTGAGAATTGTTTGTGGTGGAAAGTTGGCTGAAAAAGCGAATGTAATTTATGCACTCACAATCCATAACAGCACTGCTGCTTGTGGCTTGCATGTATATAATAGTGAATGAGTCTTTGATTTTTCTCATTGTCCCTGTTATAGAGAGGTGTTAGTAGGACTCCAAGTAGGAAGACAATAGGGTAGGTGAAATGGATAGTGGTGCCTTCCAGGAACAGGGACTAACATAAAGAAAGGCACAGGTACATGAGCAGAAGAAGATGAAAGCAACGGAGCAAAGGATACTTACTGGGCAATGAAGACCGATCCAGGCAGGGGCAGAGCTTTGAATGTGAAGATGGGAGTCTGAACTTGAAGCAGAAGGGCACTGGAAGTAAGTTGAGGGATTCAAGGAGTAGTGCCATACAGAATATTGGGCAAAGAAGCAGCCTTGACTGCACCATGTTGAATACACTGAAGAGGGGAGAGGAGGGTTTTTGTGTTATACAAACATATTGAATTTGAGAAATATTTTTTCTTCAGTGATAGAACATAGTTATATAAGAAATATGAAAGGCAAGAAAGAACTATAGCACTACAAATTACTGGGAAATTATTTTAGAAAACGGGCAACAAGCAACACTTCTGGTATATTTCACCTGTGATTTCTCACTACTCTAATCCTGGAATTCTTCCTCTTCTGTGGTATTAATGACAAACACTGACAACTCCATTGTTTTATAGCTCTTATTTACTCTGCCAGTGTAATCAGTCTGTGGGCGCAGATCTGAAGTGCATCTAGGTGTTGTTTGTTTTTGTTTTTTAAGGCAATATACTTCTAGTATGGGATGGGGACATATAAATGGAGCAGTCATACAGGAAAGTTTTTGTACACTATGCACACCAGGTTGATGAGCACTGAGCCAGCTCTGATATGCTAGTGTGAAATGAAGCATTGGGGTAGGACATGGAGGGAGAACACTGACATTGCATTTAGGAAGCACAGAGAGCTCCCATATAATGGGCTGTTGGTTTAGAGTGGATTGGTAGCTGTAAAAGAGCTATGCCATATTCACAAGGGGTGGATTCCAGCACTTATTGGCATTTATTTAGACTTTGTGCCAAGCAGGGAAAGTGAATTTCACCTAGAGAGAGAGTGAGAGAAAGTGTATTTTCCCTGAAGATTTGAGGCCTTCCTAAAGTTAATATCCTTATTTGCAACACAAATATAATTTTTAAACTAGAATATGGGTTATGTCACTAACAGCTGTGGCACAAATGCAGAACTCAGTGACCACTGTTGTTTCAAACGCTTCTAATTAGATCTGAGCAGTTTATTCAATAGTTTGATTGGCCCCACACCTCACTCCTCACCCCCGTTTATGAATTAAGAGCCTTCTGTTTTGTAGTTTGAGTTTATAATTTAATTAATTACATGAAATCATTCAGAGAATAACTGCTATGAATAATCTTAAATTTGAAGATCATTCCTGGACTATTTGTGAATGTTTTTAATAAGTGAAATCCAAACCTTTTTGTTGAGTTTTGATCAGACAGTTGAGTTACCTCATATTTTTCTATTCCTCATAGAGTTGAGTTTTTAAATAGAGTGTCCAAGACAAGTACTCGCATTTGCAAGCTGGGAAAAAAATCACTTTCTGCAATTATTCTCTAATATGTGCTAGAAGTATTACTGCCAGTAAATGTGTTTACTAGAATATTACTATAAAGCAAACATCAGCACCGTTTGGCCACATCTAAAGAGAATTCTGTTTTTATTTGAAATGCCGCTATGTGTTTTATTAAGTCAAGACTGAACTGCACCTTGCACTTGGAGAGGAAGGTGACAACGTTTGTACCTTCTATGGGAGCTTGTTGCATTGTCTCAGACAGAACCCCCAAGAAAGTTCTGTGTGCTGAGCAGATGAGCTTTACCCTTGTGGTTGAAAGTTCCTGAGAAGTGGAGTTATGATCTTCATCTGGAGCTTTAGGCAATCTTTTAGATATCTGGGGCCCAGGACATTGAGCACCTGGAAGAGAAGAACTGAGACCTTGAACATGACTAGATAGTCTATGGGAAGCCAGGTTTGATGTATTGGCAGTAGCCTGTGCTGCTGCTAAGATGCGCAGAAGCTTTGTGTACCAGTTGGAGTTTTCTAATAGCTGATTGCTTTATGCGTATGAACACTGCATTGCTGAAGTCCAGAAAGGAGGTAATAAAGAGGACAGGTCATTATCCACCAGTATGGGGAAGTCTCCTGGCCACCAAGAGAAAGCATTACCTGAGGATGCTGCCATGTGACAGCTCAGCATCAGTGAGGAATCCCGGAACACTCTCTAGAGGCTTAATTGACTAATTGTGGGTGAGTATTTTCAAATAAAGGAGACCACACCATAGATGAAAACTCCTAAAGTGCTCTCATCTGCCCACCAACATCACTTTTGTGTTTCTCAGGTGCAGCTTCATCCATCTTGTCCAAGTGATCTTGTCCAAGCACTGGGCCATCTTGGTGGTAGTGGTATTGTCATACATGGTGAAGGATAGTTCTGTGTGTCATCTGCATATCGCTGGCAGTTGAGTCCATATTGTCGAAGCAGTTTCCCCAATGGCTGTGTGTAGATGTTGTTTAGAACTGATTCTTGTGGGACTCCATAAGTGAGGGGGCTAGTGGTAGAGGGACAGCTGTGTGCCCCTCCACCAAAAATTCAAGCCATTTTAGAACACTTGCCTATAACCTGCCACCTTTCTCGGGTACAAGAGTGGTATCTTATCACCTAAGTGGTATAAGATTATTATAATTGTTACTTACTTTTGCAGTTGACAATAAAATGGGCCTAACTGTGAAACAGGTACTCATATCAGTGAGTGCTTACTCGTATGAGTAGCCCCACTGAAGTCAAGTGAGACTACTAGTGGATATCATTCTGTGACTATCCACAAAAGTGAATCTGTTTCATGGTTTCTCCTAGATAGCTATTGTTTGTATGTGTCTGACACAACAACAGGGGAAATGTGCATACATAAAATAGGAGAATATAACTTGCAAATCCCACAAAAAATAGTTGAGGTCAAAGTATCACCTCAGGAAACAACTTCTGCTCTTTTTAAAAATGAGATTATCAAGAAGATGTAGTCCTTTAAGACCTAATTTGTTGTCAAAGAGAAAAACACACAACTTTTTCGATTTAAGGCTTACAAGCATATGGGGAAAGAAGGGGAATGTAAAAGTTCAATTATAAATTGTAGTTGTTCTTTCTGTACATGGCTTGTTGGATTCTCACAAAATATAAAAAATGCATCTTTGTTGGAAAGATACTCTGTGTGTGTATGCGCACGCGCATGCGCGAATGTTACTTTTTGATTTCATAGCCGGGATAAAAACTGTTTCGGGGGTGGGGGAATAAGTGAAAATGTGACCTAACTATACTGTTGGGTTCTTATCAGGACAGAAAAATGACATTTATATAGAGTCAGTAATTATGGAGAGGCTCACAAGATATATTTCAAAAGGTTTAGCAGATTACTGCTTACAATGATCCAGCTGCTACAGAGTTTTCCTTTCAATGTTAGGTTGGGTACATGTTCAGACAAAGTACATTTGGTTACCAAGGGTACCAAGTGTGACTTAACCAGCAGATGCCTTGTTTATAAAGTTGAACTTTTAAAATTAGGAAGAAAATCTGGTTTTTAAAAAGGGAGGGAGAAGACCAATGACATTACTTTAACAGAGGATGTGTGAGGATCATGGAGATTTAAGTCTGCTGTGCTATTTGTCCTGAGTGCATGTGAACTAGGCAGTGTCAGGGCAAGCTGCACTGCCACCTAGTCCCACCCCACCAATGGGACTCAGTCCTAACATGGTTGGAGGGAAGACAAGGAATAATTTTTCCAGGATATGTGCATGGAAGGGACATTCTCCACTAATTTCTTCTCTCCATATACCAGCCTGAGAGAGGCATTAGCCCCTTCCCACAGCACTGTCCTCCTTTGCCCAGACCCATGATGTGTGTTCTGTGGGGCTAGAGATCCCTGGGGGAGTGGGAACAAGCTACACTCCATAAAGGAGGCCCCTGTAACAAGCACTGTTTCAAATGGCTCAATCTCGTTGTAGAACACAAAATCTTGTTCCTGTTCTTATTTGGGATGGGCTGTTACTAGTAATTCTGGGTAGTGCCTATCCCCATAGGACCTTACCTTATTCATTCAAGATAATATGTCTCTAAGGAAGAGATGGACACAACTCTCAAACCAAGAACCACACCTAAATGCACCAGTGCCCACCAATCCTTACTTGGAAAGAAAAGGAATAAAGACCAGTACCAGATGAAGTTTCTCTCTCCATTGGTGTGTGACACAGAGCAGAGAAAGCCTGAAGTAACTGAAGGGTAAGACCTGCAACTTAGAAGTTAGAACTGTTTCCACAGCATTGATTTTGATAAGTTTCAGGTCACATGAACTATAGCTAAAACCTAAATGCTTTCTAGGGTTTGTTTGTTTGTTTGTTTTAAAAACTGTACAGCCCTTGTTAATTCCAGCAGACATCCTAGGTGGAAAGCAGGGGTTTTCTCATGACTGGCAGCCCTCTCTGTCTTGCTCCACCCCTTTTTATAGCATTGGCACAAGGCAGAATCTTCTGTCTCTCTCTGGGTCCCCACTCCTCCTCCTAAATGGAAAAGTACCAGATTTAAGATGGATTTCATTATCAGGTGACATGGTCACATGTCCCTGTGAGACCTCATTCTTCATTACCCAGGGGCTGGCCCACAGGTACACAGGAAGGCTTATAGGTAAATAAACCATTTACAACCAATTGTCTGAGTCGATGGGAGCCATCAAGATTCTAAACCACCCTAATGGCCCATACTTTGCATAATTACAATAGGACCTCGGGGTTATACTTCATATTTCTAGCTTCAGATACAAGAATGATACATGCATACAAATAGGATGAACACAGTCATTAGATTATAAGCTTTGTAATGATACCTTACAAGAGACCTTTTGCAGGAAGCATATTTCAGTTACATCATATTCACATTCATAAGCCTATTTTCATAAAGCATATGGAGTGCAACGTCACACTGAGTATGGAATAACTTTTAATATTCAGCTGTTTAGCTGAAACTCTTTACCTCAAATATTGCCTCCTTATATTTTAATAGTCTCATTGCAGAGGGAAATCTTGAAATACTGACAATATAGATATGGCACTTTTCAGTGGAATATAATCTGTGTATGTAACTTTCAACTTTAATAGTATTGTTGATATGAAATGAATTTGGAATTCTCAGTTCAGTTTCCAATAAGTAAGTAGCCACATCACAACTATCGCCAAAACTCGTGCTAACTGGCCATCTTGTTTGAAGTCTCCACAGAGAGGCCAAAAGGCTGAACAGATATAGAAAGCCAGATACCCTGTTGCCATCACTTGAATCTCCTCCAGATCAATATTAAGGCCCGTTGGTGGTCCATTCAGGTTTATTCTGAATACTTTAAAATGTTTGTACCACTCCATTACTATATATTATTTAATCTTTAGAGATGAATATGTAGGGACCAATATTGGAGTCCCTACTCAATTCTTATCAGAAACCCTCCTATAGAAGTCAGTGGGTACTGCCTGAGTAATAAGTAAAGGATTGCAGGAATTGGCCCAAAATTAGCAGAGTGACCAAATTTGTTGTTTGTTTTGTGTGTGTCACGGATATTTGCTTCTTATAAAAAAAAATTCAATACATTTATAATAGTTATGCTATGATGGAAAAAACAGTACCAGATATACAAATATCATAGGCCTGATTCTACCATTTTCACTCAGGCAAGACTGCCATTCAAGCAGTAGCCATGCTTGAGTAAGAACTACACAATCAGGCCACCAAACATGGTAAATTTGTCATTGTCAGGTGTCAGTTTTTTGATCTCACACTCACCGGTATTGAGTTCAATTGAATTATTCCTGATTTACAGTGTGACAGGGAATCTGTCCTCTCTTTCCATAAGATCTCTGGGTAAAGAATGCAGACTTGTTCTGCGAGACAAAATTCTGGCATCTTACTCAGGCAAAATTCCTACTGAAATCATGGGACAGCTGCAGGATTTTGCTCCATGAGGCCTGTTCTTAACAGTCTGAGTTGTGTAAGTCATGTGAATAAGATTGACATGATGTATAGGATTATACTCTGTGGTCCTGATTCCACAAATATTTAAGCATGTGTGTAACTTTATTCACAAGGGAAGGATGACCGCTCATGTTTGTAACATGCCAGTTACATGTTTGGCACAGAATACACAGTTTAATAAAACTAATAAGAAAATGGGTCTGGGGAGAACTTGTGAGAATTTTCATCTTTTTTCCAACCAAAGTTTTACAGTCAGCTCCAATTTTTAATAGTAATTTTACAAGAGCGTACTGTGAACATGCAGAATCCAATTTAGAACAATGGAAAACTGCATCTGAAAGAATGCAAATAGATACTTGTGTTGTAATACACATGAAGGTTCCATCAACCCACCCTACTATTGATCTAAATATACATTGCAATCTGTTTTCTCTGCTAGGCTAAGTCAGACTCCTTGTTTTTTACTTTCCTCGGCTTAAAATGAAGAGGTGTCTAATAAAATGTATAATACCTTGTAGGTTTTTTAGGCTGTAGCAGAAATCTAGTGTATTCTCCAGAGACAGGAGCTTTTCAAAGTAATACAGTAAACAGTTTTCTCCAAGACTGTCCACAGCTAGACTTATTGCTTCTTTTATCAAGGATGAGAAAATGAATAGAGCAAGAAAGGACTAAAAAAAGTGTAATTCTGAATTACCCAGTTTGGCACAATAAGGGCGCCTCTGATGCAATCAAATTGATAGTGTTCCATATCTCGGCATTCATACCCCTCTGAGCAGGGCCTGAGGATGCAGTAACTGCCATCTCATATAGTTTCAAGAATGTAAATGGAAAAAGAAGAGTAGTTAAGAGTAGAAACAGATACTGTACTCTAAAACAATAAATCCTTTAAGCAGTAAGGGACAGGGAGCAGACCACTGTAAGCACTGAATAAAGGAAAAAGCAACATGTTATGCTTAATTGAAGATTGTAATATAATACATATGCACAAAAGGGCTGAGTTAAGAGTGCAGAACTTTGGCATTTTCTTGCTTGAGTGCTGAGCTTTGCAACTTCAGAGTTTTTTTAACATTATATATTTCCCCTGCAAACACTGAGTGTATAATGTATATATGCCTATAATTATGCAGGGATAAATAATTAAATGAAAGCAAACAATTCTGGCAACATCATTATCCAAAAGAGAAGAGTTTAAGTGCCAGATATGAATGCTCATTTATTCTGTTTTTTTTATAACATCTCTGAATGTTTCTCCATTTTACTGTTTACATTCCTAATGTGTATATTTATTGATAGGATGTCAGAACAATACTCATACTTGGCACTTATATTGCACCTTTCATCTAAGGAGAGATGCAAGTTACTATTGCTTTCATGGTACATTCCCTGGTAGCTGTAGACATTGGCCAAAGTATAAAGGTTTTGACACGTGAAAGAGTTAAAAGTCACAGTATGTGGCACTGACATGCTCATCTGCCCACATCATTTGGCCACAACCATTGCAGTAACTTTACTATAGCTCTATACTATATACTATAGTGTTTCATCAATAAACCCAAATGTGAGGATTAACACTTATTTTTATTTGACACGATATGAGGAGACAAGGCTGAAAGATGGTATGCCAGTGTTTGGGATCTCTTCCTTTCCTCTCCAATCTGAGAATACAACTTGTTTACTTTTAGAGAACAAGAGAGAGACTGGAAAAAAAAAAACAAAACCCAAAACCCAAGAATTGCTATAACTTTCTGACCAGGATATTTTAAATCTTTCTATGAAAGATTAAGCTCAAAGATTTAGATCCATGCTAATGTTTGAGTGCAAAGTAAAGGTGGAGACTAGGATTTTCAAAGGCTAAGGGAATTAGTTGCCCAACATCCAGTGAAAGGCTTAATTGAAACTGAAATAAACCTTTCAAACTGAAATGAGAGTGTCCGCTGAGGGTTTTGTTCTGGTTTAACTGAAACCATTTAACTTACCGCACAAAGTATGTAAAATTTGCTTTGTTGGATCAGGGCCTAAATATAGAATTCCTTCATAATGTTTTAGACAGTGGCTTTTCTAACTATAACCAAGTATCTAACTAGTTATTGGTGGTTGTAATGCATGATGATGAGTGAAAATGACACTAAGAAATTGAAATAAGATTAACCAACTGTCACAACATTAAAGGTATCACACAAGTCTATTGATCTCTTTGTGATTACAGAGTACTTCAGAAACCACAGCACTTTCCTTCCCCTCACCTTGCTGTATGTATACTCATAGAATTCTATGAGTAACACACTTTTATAAGTAAGAACTAATGCACAAAATGGGGTGTGGTTTCTATCAGATAATCATAACCGTAGGGCACTACATAGCATCAGGCATAATCCTACGCCTCTCATCCCCTGTGGGGGTGATTATCCTATGACAACCAGACATTCTGTTTTGTTTTGTTTTTAATTCCTTTACTCTTCTGGAATTTAATTTTGGTTTTGCAAGTGTGTCTGTGTATGTATATAAAAAGGGTTCTGATGACCCCAGATTACTATTTGTATTGTACCGTAAAACAGTTTTCACATGGTGAGATTCATAAATATTGCCACTGCTTGGCACTGCTAATGGACACAACAGAATGCTTTATCTCATCTCAAATAGCTTTATAGTAGTGACATGTCTGCAGCTAAAATACAAAGGCACGTACTTCAGAGATTGCTAATATTTGGGAATTTCCAAATAGCTAAAAGCTAACTCAGTCTCTTTCATTCATTTCTTGTCCTTCTGCTCAACCCTATGACCAGTAGGTCAGGTTAATTTCTCACCTAATGGGAAGTAAGTGGAATGTAAATGAATTATGCTTTTATATATGGTCTGTCTCTAAGCCTGATATTTGTATTGTAATTCTAAAGGGAATGTGAAAAATACTGATTTTGTTCCTTTTTGTTTAATGCCGATCCAATAGTTTCAGATATCTGTATGCTCCTCTGGAGAAAGCAAAACTAAATGAATTCCACAGCTTGGGTTAATTGAATAACTGGAAAGGTATTGCTAAAGATTAATGGAAGCTGCAAATGAGATTATCCTGAGATGTCATTTAAACTACCGTAGAAAGGAGTGTGAGCTTCAACATGCCTCTGCATGTAGCTAATAAATATTTCCTAATTGGAAAGTAAATTACTTAATGTGCTTCCTGACAGTGTTTTCATAATGTCAGACTACATCATGATTTTCCTTTGAAGGATCTTTCCTAAAGGGAGTTGGTGCATTCATATCAATTTGAACTAATCCCTACATGTCGTGCTCTGTTTACTGCACTCTTGAGGAACCACTAAAATATATAACTTCATACTGATATGGAGCCAACTCCTGGTCACCTTGTTCTTGCAAACAGACTCATTGCATTCATTTGTTGAAATAAAGAATTAGTATAAAACAATTATTGAAGGATAATTAATGTTCTGTTGTACTGCATATGCTTCTAATTGTGTAAACACCTTTCTCTCAATGAAAAGATACTATAATTGTAGGGTAGTTTCAAATTTAGAGTACTTTTCAAAATGTTGGCCCAAAGCATCTTCACCAGACCTAATTCTCTGCTTTATTGTGACTTGATAAACTTCACTTTATTTAAAAAAGAGTAGGATTATTTTTTTAAAAAAAACTGATGTCTTTCCCCTCCCTTTAAAAAACATTTTACCAGGAGCACAGGACAAAGAAGTAAATAGTCCTGCTATGCAGTACAAAGAGAGGTGAGTTCTTGAATGGCTCTAGAAGCATCTCCAAGGAATATGTTATATAGTATCTTTAAATTGTGCTTATGGGCGGGGTAGTGGAGAGAGAACATTGATAAGAGGCATTTATCAACTAGGAGTAATGAGATGAAACAGAGCAGGAAAAATGTAGGCTCTCTGGAAAATACTCCTTGCAGTATACTCTTTTGGTTGTGAAAGTCTCCCAAGGGAAGTGGTGGAAGCCCTGTAGAGTATCTTTTAAAACAAAACAGTCAAAGCACTAACGACTATGTTAAAGAGAACATGTCTGTACTGGCAGGAGGATGGACAACTTAACCTAATGAGAATTTTGCATCTCTGCTGTCATTTCTGTAAATTAGTTAAAAAATATTGGCATACTATAGCTAATGCTTTTACCTGTGTCTACACAAGTGTCCCCACCATTCTCAACAGCTGCCACCTGGTATCCTGGTTTGCAAGAACAGATCACCCATCCATCAATCACATGTTAACAGTTGGTGTAGTCAAACTTGATATTCCACAGGGGTTTTACTAGGATGAAAATAAGAACATTTTAGAAAACCACATATTGGCCACAGCAGTGATAGGTCAGCAATCTCTTGGCACTTTCAAACGTAGCTTTCTGTGGAGTGCAGCATTTGTTTTGTTACTCAGTCCCATACTTAGGGCTGTACCTACAGAACCAATCTGTACCTACAGAATTGACTAGCATGTGAGGATTTATATCCCTTCTAAAAATAACCCCCCAGTTTTGTTTCAGTATACCTGTCCATATAAATGCCTGTTCCGTTTTTGTTTTGTTTTTTAAATCTTTCTTAGCTGTTGACCTCAGTCATGAGGCAGCAAGTACCATGGTTAATTATGCGTTATGAGAAATTATTTCTATTGAATCAGTTTTTTAAAGTTCTCAAAAAGAGTATAGAAGAAATTGAAGGGGTTCAGAACGTCAAGTGAAGAGACTGGCATAGACAAATTTCCATGTAAAGAGAGATTGAAAAGACTGGGACTGTTTACCTTAGAGAAGCACATAAAAGAGGACGTGATAATGGTATACAAAATGGATGTACAGAGAAAGGATAGCAAACATTGCCATTCACTATTTTCCATAGTATGGGACAGTCAATGAAACTAAAAAGCAACAAACTTAGTCTTCTAGTCTTGCACTGCTGCAAGTAAACACAGTGTGTTGTTGCAATCATCAGAAGACATAGCCTTGAAGAGCTTCTTTGGCTAAGCGAAAGCAGATATAATAAAGAGATTCATTGGGCCAAATTCACCCTGGGGTAACTACACTGACTTGAGTGTGGAGATAAATTCAGCCTAGAGCTCTCACTGCATCCCTTTAATTGTGAATGACAGAACTCCTCATCTAGCTAGTCAGCCTTTCCACAGCATTCTCCTTTGTGCATGTGTTTTCTCTCTGAGCAGGCTCAGTTACACCAGTATAAACTCACCAATCTTGGCTACCTTCCATATAGAAGGATTGGGAGGAGTGCTTATGTTTTGGTTCCTGTTAATTGGATGACAGGTTGGTTGCTAAAGTGGTGAGTCAGCAGTCTATTGAAATGATGTGGAAAAACATTTTGCTCCGAAATCCAGATTAGGCTCTCAGCATGTGAGCCATAGAAGCCTTCTGATGATCTGTTTCCAAAACCCCAGAAATCATATTTTGTTTGAACTGAAATCTTAGGTATAAAAGCAACATGTCTCTTTGTAGCCCACAAGAGATCAACCTAAAGAAATATTTCTTGTCTTGCTGCTAAATAAGTATAGCTAACCTTGTGGCTGAGCCACAGAAATATTGCATAGCTTAGCAGCAGCTATAAAAGTAGCTGAATGTTAGAAAATAAGTTAGTGAAACAGTTCCCGTCACACACCAAAGTTTCAAATGAATAGCTTCTGAGTAGGTGTCTATGAGGAATTTGAAACAAAGTAACTACTTCGATAACATGAGTAAAGAAACTACAAACTTTTAAAAATCTGTAATCCTTCTGCAGAACTTCTGTTTAAAAGAACACATTTAGTAAAAGCAGTTTTATATTTTAGAGTTTCTAAGAGCAGCTCTTTCACATTTCAATTAACGGTTGAAAGTATGAAAACTGTACTTATCCAATGCAGTTTTACTAAGGATGTCTGAAGATAGCTGTATTGATTAATAAAGTGAATCAGAAGTGCCTACACTTGTCCTTTTCCAGTTTTTTAATACTATCTACTCACAAATATAGTGCAGTGAGCTCAGCCGTGTTAAAGTAAAATACATTTCTAAGTGCTTGGAATGTGCAACAGTCAGATGTTATGATCTGTTGATATAAAAACACTGTTGAACATTTGTTAGAGTACAATTTTGATTAAGCTGAGATATCTATTGCTTTTGGGTCACTTTTTATGATGGAAGTGACAGCCTTATGGAGTGTTAGAGTATGTTATTGATAGAGCCCTACCAAATTCATGGCAGCGAAAAACGTGTCACGGTCACACAGTTGCCAACTTTCATGCAGTAAATAAGCACCCCGACTTTCACAATAAGCCAAAAATCAAGCTAATCCCATTTCAAAACAAACCAATCCCTAAGAACCCCAACACTCTATGTGACTAGATCCCCCCAGCATGCAGTCTAGGACTGTGGTGGGCCTGCTGTGCACCCTTGAGTCTCTCCCCACTTGCCCCTGCTTGCCGGGAGCCGATTTAAAAAAAAGAAGCAACAAGCTACAAGCCAAACAAGCTGCAAGCCAAAAACTAGCCAACAAGCAACTCACAAGCCAATTAAGCCAAAAACAAGCCCAATTTATGAGTGTTTTTTGCGGGTTTGGCATGTTTGGTCACAGACCGTGAAATCTGGTCTCCCCCATGAAACATGGTCTTTTGTGTACTTTTACCCTATACTATACTCTTTTATACTATCGGGTGAAATATATACAAGTACACAGCATTTCTCAAACTGGGGGTCCTGACCCCTATTGTAAAGTGGCTGCAGTATTGCTGCCCTTACTTCTGTGCTGCCTTCAGAGCTGGCTGGATAGTGGCCGCTGCTGGCTAGGTCCCCAGGTCTGAGTGCAGTGCCGGTGCCAGCAGCAGCAGAGTGGCAGAAGTAAGGGTGGCATGGTAAGGTATTGCCACCCTTACTTCTACGCTGCTGCTGGTGGGGGCACTGCATTCGGAACTGGGTGGCCAGAGAGCAGCGGCTGCAGGCCAGGAATCCAGCTCTGAAGGCTGCGCTGCTCCTGGTGGTGGCGCTGCCTTCAGAGCTTGGCACCCATCCAGCAGCCGCTGTGTTCCAGCTACCCAGTTCTGAAAGCCGCGCAGAAGTAAGGGTGGCAATACCATGACCCCCCTTCCACACTCACACACAATAGCTTTGCAACTCCCTTTAGGGTCGGGATCTCCAGTTTGGGAAATGCTGACTTAAGAGTTTTACATGTTTGTATTTTGCCATTGTTCAATAAATATTCATGCTTTGTTACAACTTCATGAAATTTAAGATTTAAATATCTGAAATCCTGAAAGTCAAGATTTTTAAATATGACCGTGAAATTTATGAAAATGAACTGTGAATTGGGTAAGGCCCTAGTTATTGACAGTATGTAGGCAATATGAAGATGGAAAGAAATACACAAGTCTTTCCCCTTGAATTTCTCATTTCCAGATTTTCGAATTTGGGTGTACCGGGGAAAGGATTGGGCCCAGACTAGGAAGAAGTTTAGTCTGTGAAAGAAGCTTATTGGAACATTTCTGAGTGTGAGATATTACCTGTAATCAGTTTCTTAATGTATTAGGCTTAGACTTGCATGTTTTGCTTTATTTTGCTTGGTAACTTATTTTGTTCTGTCTGTTATTACTTGGAACCACTTAAAGCCTGCTTTTTATACTTAATAAACCCACTTTTGTTGATTAGTAAACACAGAGTAAGTGATTAATACCTAGGGGAGCAAACAGCGGTGTGCATATCTCTCTATCAGAGTTATAGAGGGAGGACAATTTATGAGTTTACCCTCTTTAAGCTTTATACAGAGTAAAACAGACTTTTTGGGGGGTTGGATCCCATTGGGAGCTGGGTGTCTGGGTGCTGGCGTCAGGTAACCTGCAGAGCTGTTTTCACTTAAAGCCCGCAGCTTTGGGGGCACGGCCGAGACCCTGCATCTGTGTTGCAGCAGGCTAGCGTGTCTGGCTCAACAAGGCAGGGTTTTCGAAGTCCCAAGCTGGCAGGGAAAATGGGCTCAGAGGTAATTTCAGCACGTCAGGTGACCGTCTCAAGGGGGTCTCTGTGACCAAACCCAGTCAACCCTTGGAAAAGAAAACTATTCATCAGAATAAAAAGATCCAAAAAAAAGTCTTAAAATGGAAATTATTAGACTGTCCCCAAAACCGCTTCATTAGCTGAACGTCCACTGAGCTCTGATGCTGAATATAACATCCAAATGAATACAATAACAGTTCAGCAAAATCTTAGTTTTGAATACATCATTTCATTAAAAAATGTTTCGACTCACTGGTTTATGATACGAATTTAAGAATAAAGGCAAATCCACAAACAGCTAAGTAATGTATTTCCCCCACACTACAGTACTATACTGTCTCAGAAAATAACTTTTAATTAGCCAGTTCCACAACTCCGTCCTTCTACGTGTTAAACAGACAAGATTCACTGGAAATTGAATTCCTCTAGGGCCAGATTTTCCCATCTGACTGATCTATGCTTAGCTCAAAACTGGGGTGAGGAGCCTGCAAAGGAGGAGCCTTAGGCTAATGTTGCAGCTCCCTTACTATCATCTAGCTCAGAGTAAATGCTGTCCTAAGGACAAGGTCTGTGTATGGCGGGAGGGCAGGTGGCAGAAATCTGGACCAGCGATATGCAGAATAATAGAAGATTTAGACCAGACCTCCCTGGAGCTAGAGAAAAGCCAGACCTGCCCAGAGGAGAAGAGGTAGACTAACTGGATAACTGAATTTCTGGGAAAGCCAGGAGCAGCCTGTTCACAAGCCAGCCCAGGCAATCCCATCTGACACCCCCTTTTGGAGGAGAAGGCAGAACAGGTTATAAAGTTTTTATTTTTGTAGTTCTGTAGGTTTCTATGTGTATTAAAAGGGTTTCATGTAGATCAAGAGCATTCTGGCTAAAACATTCTTCTGATGTGTTTTGTCAGTTTTGTTTAAAATCAGGGTGTACTGTATTCCAAAGTGTCTTCAGAATAAAGTTATTAGACAAATAGTACAGAAGTGTTCCTTGCAATCATTTCAGATCTTAATGGAATGTTGTTAAAACAAATCAAGTTGATAATGTAAGATTCCTAACGCAAAGAGGATTGGTGATAACAAACCACTTGTCTAACTCCAGTAACAGCATCCAACCACTCCTCCAGCTCTGTATCCAATCTTACTGTGCATCTACTTCCACCATGTAAACTCCCTATTATGTTGATCAGCTTGGCTGGTATACCATACAGTCAAGCCATTTTCCACAGGGTCTCTCTGCGGACACAGTCAAACGCTTTCTTAAAGTTGATAAAGTAGATTAAGATCGGTTTTTGACAAACGGTAGCTTTCTGATGATCTGTTGAAGAGTGAACATCTGTTCACGTCATCATCTAACTGGACAGAACCCAGTCTGTTCTTCTGATAATACTTCATCCACTACCTTCATTCTGATCAGCATGATGACCGTCAATATGCTGCACGAGACTGACAGCCGTACAACAGGCCTCTGGTTTGCCCACTGAGTACAATCATGTTTTTTTTGGCAATGCCATGATACCATCTTTCCAGTCTTATGGCACTTGTTTTTCACTCATGTTTTAGTTAGCTTTCTTAGCTACATAATCAGAATTTTGCCTCCCATCTTTAGTATGTGTCAACCACAGGAGCTTTTCCCTGTCTGAGGCCTCTGATGGCTTCTTTAACTTGGTGTTTGTTATCACCAATCTTCTCTGCATTAGCAATAGATTGGGTGAGGAAGTGGGCAACAAAAGACATCATGGATAGTGTAAAATGGGTTAGTGGAGATGAGTTACATGAACTTGTCTTTGCTTTACTAAGTGTGATGTGGAACAGAACAATTGCCCTCACATCAGAGGTAGAACAGGAAGCAACAAAAATTGGATTGAAGGTAAATGCAGAGAAAACCAAGATTATGAAGGTAGGAAAGTGGACAACAGATGCAAAAGTGCACATAGATTAAAAAGAAATCAAACTGGTAGAAGAGTTCTGCTATATGGTGAGTGTGATCACATTTGAAGGTGACAGTGATAAAGATATTCAGGGGAGATTAGGAAAAACAAACACCACTTTTGGAAGGATGAATAACCTCTGATCAAACAAAGGTCTCCACATCAAAGTAAAGGTCAGATTATACTTTGCCAATTGTACTGGAGCAGGGACTTGGCCAATGACAAGGGCTAACAAAAAAAGAGAGAGAGAAAGAGAGAGAGAGAGAGAGAGATTGGAAGCCACCGATCACAGATAGTTGAGGAAGGTACTACACATTTAATGCAAAGACAAAACAGGAGAGAGTAAGGAAGCTGACAGAGCAGGACATGTTAGAAAATATCATCAAAGAAAGAAATACCAAGTGGTTGGGGCATTTACACCATATGGAAGATGGGAGACGTACCTGAGGGAGGAAAGAGAAAGCCAGGAAGGCCAAGGAAAAACTAGCAGAAGACAGTGGCAGAGAATATTGAATGTGTTGGTATCACTTGAGATGAAGTATCACAACTAGCTAGTGACATCAAAGGAGGAACTGGACTGCCTGATGTATCAGCAGAGCAGGAGGAAGTTTAAGGTTTAAAGTAAGGAATGTGAGATTCCACAGTTAGATTATAATAGTAGATTACCTGTGTGAACATGTCATGGCCAATAGTCAGGAATATCGCGACACTCTGGGTATCTGTTGCCCTATGGCTATCTTACCACACAAATCACTAGTTCTCTGTGGTGGTCAGCTCCTCAGTTAGAGTAAAGCAGCATAGATCCATTGAAGTTAATAGAGATACCAATTTATACCATCAGAGGATCTGCTCACACGTGAACAACAGAGGCAATATTGACTTATTAGTTCTGCAACCACCATCCTGGAAGTACCGTAACGCCTTTTAGAGACACTATAAAAGAATTGTTCAGTGGGACTCCATGTGGCTGCAGGGGTCTCTCCACTTACAGCAAATTGTAGGATCTGGGCTATATTATATTTTATTTTATATAGTTATACCAGAAAAAATTTAAGTTAAAAGACTATTATGCTTACAAAGTAAAGCACTCAGTGTCTATTTAAGGAATAATTTTCAAAGTAAACTAGTATGTAATACTATAAATGGGTTTCTATGAAATTGAATTAAAGGCTGAAGGTAAATAAGGCATTTGACAACCAAATTATCCATTCCCGAAAGTGCACTTCAACACCATTAGCATTATTCCTGTTGGACGACAAGAAATTAAAGATTCAGCAAACCACAACATTAAAAATGAGTCTGGGTTTTTTCCATTCATCCCTTCTGAAAGTTTTGAGATGTCCAGGCTGCTGCTCGCTCTGATTTTCCATAAATGTTACTTGGGGCATATGGACTAGGTGAATAAATGTTCGAAGGTGAGTTCCAAAAGTGAATAAGTTTTTATGGGCTGGGCTAAAATATGTAAATAATTGTCAGAGGGAGTGCCTGGTGTAGGAGTGGAATCATGTGGCTAGATGAACAGAACCGGGAGCCAGTCCTGACTGAAGCAAGAGCTTCTCCTAATTAACAGGTTTCAGAGTAGCAGCCGTGTTAGTCTGTATTCGCAAAAAGAAAAGGAGTACTGGTGGCACCTTAGAGACTAACCAATTTATTTGAGCATAGGCTTTCGTGATGCATCCGATGAAGTGAGCTGTAGCTCACAAAAGCTTATGCTCAAATAAATTGGTTAGTCTCTAAGGTGCCACCAGTACTCCTTTTCTTTCTCCTAATTAAGTCATTTGAAGCTGTGCCTGCTTTCTCCATTGCTGAGTTTGACCTATAGCAACAATTAGGATTGATAAGTGTTTTGAGATCACTGGCTAGAAGGAACAAGGTATTGGTATTTATGACAAGATGTCATTTGATATGCCTGGCCTGCAGTCCCTTTTTGCGTAGTGTATTCTATTTTCTCCAACTAGACAGTACTGAGAAATCTCTACTTGTCAGTCCATGTTCCTATCACAAGAACAGATGGAGAAGCCCCATAGATCAAAGTTAAAAATCACTGGCTCTAGCAGTGGATAGGGCACCTCAGCTTTTGCAGTTGAACCTAATTCTTTCATCCTCCATTCTTTTCATGATCAGTGAACTCGCTCTTTTGGGTTGCTACTTCTAAGGAAACTAGCTGCTGCTGTGCCACCTGGCTCTTCCAATAGTTTGTGAGTGATGTTGACTTGTCAAGAGCTTCAGCAGTTCTCTGAGCATTTTATTTATTCCTGGTGCTCCAGCTGCTAGTTTAACTTTTGTTTCATTTAAAACCATTTGGGGTTACTATCAGTCTGTGGTCAGCACTCTGTGTCAACGCCATGTCAGGGCTTTAAGCTTATTCTTTCTTGGTATCCCTTGCACTGATTATATAATTTTCTATGTCCAGCCTGTGTTTACTCTTCTTCATCCCCTCTTTTCATGAAGATTGCTTGGTTGAAGGGAGGGAATGATAGCTCATTTATCTGTTAATTAGGCATTCAGATTATACAACAGAGGCTTGATCAAATGGCCATTTCAGTAGTTGTGTCAGGCCTGAGGTGGGTAAAATGAAGTAGTTGTCTGGATCAGGAAATCTCAAGGAGTGAGAGGATGTTAGAGGACAGAAGGGCTGCTGTGATTTGCTACAGACAGCAAGTTTAGTGGTAAGACAGAGAAATGCACAGAGAAGGGATGAGCAATAACATGAAAGTCTAGCACCTGAGAAGGAAAAGGCAAACTTCCTAGGAGTAAAGAGAATGGTTGCAGGAGAGAGCAAATCGAGAACAGGGATTCCAGGGGAAATGAGGTGATGCAGTTATAAACCTAGTTTATTTATTTTCAATTTTTTTGTCTTGTTTTCCCTACAAGTTGTCAACTGATCTATTTGATTCAGGAAAAGTTTGTTTTTGAACCTGCCTAATTTCCCCAGAAAACAAAACCACATTTTTTTTCAGTCATTCCTAAAAGTATTAACCTGCCTTGCAAACTTTCCAGATTTTGTTTCTAAAAAGAACCCTAAATATTTAATGAGATGCATTGCCCATCCTTCCCTATTGAGATGAAGATATTTCTTGCAAAGCAGATTGGAATGGGCTTGTTTTCTTTACTGAAATAATTAGCACTGAACCTCTCCGCTACTCTTCAATTCATTTGACACATCATTTTCTTTACCTTAAGGAATTTTTTTCATTGACAAGAACACAATGTAACTATGGCATGTATAACTATGTCATTCTCCTACAAGTAGGTTTAGGCCAGGAGAACCAGATGCCTGATTCACCAGTGCATTACTCTGCTGTTATGACTTTTCACGTCCAAAGATCATGTGTGACCATCTCATCTATTGATCTATTTCTGCATTTCTCTTAATATCACTATAATACTAGCCAAGGAGGTTGAAATTATCTAATGATTTTGGCAGGGCCCTGTCTATTCTTGTCAGTTTTGAAACCCAACACTGCTACTAAAGTGGTGAGTTTGCTGTAAAGATAGACAAGACATCCTAGCACATATAGCAAATGAGAAGACTCTCCTTAGGATGCCACAGACATCCCTTACCCACCCCATTCAATAGTGCAAACATTTTGGCCCTGGAGTCAGGGAGCTAAGATGTTTCCATTAGCTTCTCTTTAGCTGATTGCAGGGGGGCTGTGAAGTCCCTGTGCTGGTATCACCTCAGGCTTACTTTTGGGGGAAACTTGAGCGGAAGGAGACTGACGACGGCCTACTGGGAGAACACTTGTAGGAAAGAGATCTTAGGAGCTGGGGATAGAAAATTAGCACTTTGAATAAAGCCTGCTTGAATAAAATATTAATTAGAAACTCCTCAGGTTTGTGGTGAAAAGATCTGCTCCTATTCACCTGACAACAACATTTTGATGGGAACGAACACCCACATGTGAAAAATCTCTTTATTCCTTGAACAATACATTTACATATTTTTAGCCTTTTAGAGTGGCTTTTCTTAGGCACAGAAGGGGGTAAGCAGTATGTCAGGTTGTGCCTGTGTAGCAGCCTGCTCAGCAGCAACTTAGTGACTGTAAATTAAGACAAGAGGAAAGGGAGCAGGAGATAGCTCATTAGTAAGTTATCCTAAGGTAGCTTTCAATGAAGGGGGAAATGATTTTGAAAATGTCCTTTGAGCCTAATTTTTCCAATTAAAAACAAATTCAAGTTTCCCTTACAGAAAGATTCAGATGTTTAATATAGGGAGATTTTTCTATAGGGGAAGGGGAAGGAAGGGAAGCAAGTGATGTTTTCATTTGTGTATTGATAAAGATCAGTGTTTTAAGATCCCAGAAGTTCAGTATACCATTATTAATGAGAGCTAATGGAATCCTTGGTTTGGATTGTACACTGTGTTATAGTGCTACCTCATACCTTTGGATGACGTTTGGATGAACTTTGGATTAAGTTAGCTAGATAATCACAGTAAGCCCCCACCCCGTCTTGCCAAGAACCATGTTAATAAGTAATGGGCATCATCCTGGAGCTGATAGAGAAGGGGAAGTCAGGTTATTTGAGTCTGGGAGATAGTGGTGGTCATGGTGGGTCTATAAATACACCAACTGTTAATTCTGTTACTGGTTACTGAGCAGACATATAAGACAACAGTCCAAGGGAAAGTCCCTGGCTGTTCTCCTAGGGTCATTTGAGTGTGAGGTTTGTCTCTGAAGGTTAAAAAATAAATTGCAAATGGGTAACTCTGAGCTTATTAGAGCCAAGGAGTCTCCATGATATTTTGTCTGATGTAGGCACTGAAATTAATGTGCGAGGTATAAAGGAATGAATATTTTCTCCCTTTATGTTAATCTTTATAGTATACTGGAAGAATCTGATTTTAACTGTAGAGATGTAGCTATTACCATTCACAGGAGCCTGAGTGTCAACCTTACCTTCAGGATTTGGGAGTGGAAGAGGATGAAGGTGAGATATATTGAATTATAAACCATTCAGTAAAGCAGCTGGACCCTGGTTGTGGTAGACTTCAGAGCTGACCTACAGAAAGACTGTTGGCCTGGTAGTATTTGCACATGTGTAGATAATGCTTGGAGTTCACCTGCAGAGCAGCTCTTTGCAGAGGATTTTCAAATAATTCTTAGAAATTTAAGGTCCATCTCTGCTTCAAGAAACAATTTATGGTTCTTTGTTGCCAATTTACTTGAAGTGACATCCCAGACTGTTTTGTTTTTTGTTTTTGTTTTTTTTTAACTGCTTGGCTCTGGCTGCATTATACCTTGTCCAGAAGATTTACAAGCCTTTGTTTTAGTACAAGTGGTAACAGCCAAATTAGAAGGGAAGCCTGGAATTCTTATAGGTTATATCTTGCACATAGATAGGATACTGATGAAGTACAGTGACCTAGTGCATGTGATCGTGATAAGCCTACGTCACTGTACAGAGCTTAATTCTTTAGCCCATCTGATAGATATTTTTGGCACTGAAGGTCCAGGATTCAATCCCTGCTGATGACAATGGTGTCTGTATGTAGCCATAGTTCATTACAAAGTAACGCTCTAGATGAGATTTGATCTCCTATGGACTTCAGACACTTGAGCCAAGTCTGGCCTAGTATGTGTGATCATTACCCACTCCAGCGGTTGGCCCCAAGGAACTCTCCTTTAGCTCAAATGGTAGAGACTTATGCTTTTGATGCTGAAGAACCTAGGCTTAATTTCCATCCATGAAATACATGTATGTGGCTACAGCTCTTTATACCTGCACGTCCTGTTTAATGCTAGAATTGCATAGACTCATTGTAAAACTTCAACATCCAAAATGCAGAACGAGCCACCATAAATATATTTATACTCTAAGGCAGCACAAGCATGACATAAAGTTAAATTATGAAGGTAGCAGTACCATTTCTTAGCCATTTCTAACCAATAAACCACCACACCTTAAAGTACTATATCAAAAATATAAACTTTTAAATCTTTAAGAGCTTCATATATTAAACCAAGAAGTGGCACACTCATTTTGTCCAATTTTGAATTCACTAAGACATCTTGGTTTTGAATGTTTGGTTTTAATATTTGCTTGTAGATTTTGCCCATCCCTAATTTGAAAACTATTGAGCCAGACATTTATTCCAATATCACTTGTCAGTATAGTAATACAGTATACCATCACAACATCATATGGAACATAATCAGGGAGAAGAAGTTTTTTAAGAGATGAAAGCTGACTTAACCATAAGAGTTTCCTTTGGAGAGCAAGGACCATTTATTTCCACAATTTGACCACACATAGTCTGGCCCTTCCCCATCTCCAGTCTATTCTGCATCTTTCTGGACCGGGACCTTTTTGGAAAAGCCCCAAATATGTTGTATCTTTAGTGCTATAAGATTTAGATCTCTTAGATCTTTATAATAGATTTTTATGTAATGATTAAGGCTAAGATTTAGTCATGGGCATTATTAGTAAAAGTCATGGACAGGTCACATGCAATATTCAAAAATTCCTGGCCCCATGACCTGTCCATGACTTGTACTATATACCCATACTAAATCTTTGGTGTTCTGGGGTACTCCAGAGGTGCTGATCTGGAGGAGGGCTCCAGGGCTCCTGCTCGTGCTCAGGGGGGTGGAGGGGTTGGCAGCTCTGCAGCACCTGCTGGTTCTGGGGGCTGCGGCGGCTTCAGGGTGCCCCGCTGGTGCTTGGGATGGGGGCAGCTCCAGGGCACAGCTGGTGCTCGGGGGGGTGGTGGCTCCGGGGCACCTGCTGGTACCTGGGGAGGAAGGTGGCCCCACCGGCCCAGGACTGCTGCTGGCGGGGGGGGAGGAGGGGACTGCGGCAGCTGCTGCTGGCAGGGGGCAGCCCAGGACCACCACTGTTGGGGCTGGGGCGGCTGGCTCTGGGGCCACCTGAGCTGCTCAGGCGGCCCTGGGGTTAGTCGCACCTGCTGGCTGCAGAAGTCACGGAGGTCCCAAAAAGTCATGGAATTCGTGACTTCCATGACCTCCATGACAGACTCGCAGCCTTAGTAATGATGTATCAACTTCAAACATTTCTGGGCTTAGGTCAGTTCAGTTGTGCATCCATAACCCTAGATGCTCATCAAGCCCTCTTGGGTCTGCCAGAGCAGTCTGGAACACTCATGAGAACATGGTATCTGGCAAGATCCATGGTCCTTATTGCTTCCAGCAGGACTGGATGTACCACAAGAACAGACTCTCTGGTAGCACTGTGAAATTTTTACTTCTGTTCATAGCACAAGTATCCTCTGGACTGTTTCCAATTTGTCCACATCTTTCCTAAACTGTGGTGCCCAGAATTGGACACAGTACTCCAGCTGGGGCCTCACCAGTTCCAAGTAGAGTGAGACAATTACCTCTTGTGTCCTACATACAACACTTCTGTTAATACAGCCCAGAACCATATTAGCTCTTTTGCAGCAGTAGCATCACATTGATGACTCATTAGTTTGTGATCTACTGTAACCCCCAGATCCTTTTCAGCAGCACTACCACCTAGACAGTTATTCCATTTTTTTAGTTGTGCATTTGATTTTTCCTTCCTAAGTGAAGTACTTTGCACTTGTCTTTATTGAATTCAGACTAATTCTCCATTTTCTTAAGGTCATCTTGCATTTGAAACCTGTCTTCCAAAGTGCGTGCAACCCCTCCTAGCTCAGTGTCATCTCTGCTAATTTTATAAGCATACTGTCTACTCCATTATCCAAGCCACTAATGAAAAGATTGAATAGTACCGGATGGAGGACTGACCCCTGCAGAACCCCAGTAGGTACACCCTTCCAATTTGACAGCAAACCATTGATAACTACTCTTGGAGTTTGGTCTTTCAACCAGCTGTGCACCCATCTTATAGTAATTTCATCTAGACCACACTTTCCTAGTTTGCTTATAAGAATGCCATGTGGAACTGTGTCAAAAGCATTACTAAAATCAAGATATATCATATTTACTGCTTCCCCACTATCCACTAGGTCAGTAATCCTATCAAAGAAGGAAATTAAGTTGGTTTGGCATGATTTGTTCTTGACAAATCCATGCTGACTATTTCTTATAACCCTATTATCCTCTAGGTGCTTACAAAATGATCATTTAATAATTTGCTCCAGCATCTTTCCAGGTATAGAAATTAGGTTGACTGGTCTATAATTCCCTGGATCCTCCTTGTTCCCCTTTTTAAAAATAGGTGCTATGTTTGCCCTTCTCCAGTCTTCTGGGACCTCTCCTGTCCTCCAGGAGTGCTCAAAGATAATTGCTGACATCTCCAAGATTACTTCATATAATTCCTTAAGTACCCTAGGATTGATTTCATCAGGGCTGCTGATTTGAATACATCTATTTTATCTAAATATTCTTTAACCCCTTCTTTCCCTATTTTGGCTTGAGTGCCTTCCCCTGTTTGTTAATATTAATTTTGTTGAGTGTCTGGTCATCTTTAACCTTTTTAGTGAGGATTAAAGCAAAATAGGCATTACGCACCTCAACTTTCTTGATGTCATCAGTTACTAGCTCTCCTTCCCTACTAAGTAGAGGACTTACACTTTCCTTTGTCTTGCTCCGAATGGATTAAAAGAACCTCTTCTTATGGCCTTTTATGTCCCTTGTAACTCATTTTGTGCCTTAGCCTTTCTGATTTGGTCCCCACATATATGTGCTGTTCTTTTGTACTTCTCCAGTCCTCATCAATTTAATCATGTTTCCACTTTTTGTAGGCTTCCCGTTTGATGTTCAGGTCATTAAAGACCTCCTGATGGAGCCAGGCTTACTATTCTTTCTAGCTTTCCTTTGCATCGGAATAGTTTGCAGTTGTGCCTTTAATATTGTCTCCTTGAGGATCTACCTGCTCTACTGAACTTCTTTTCCCCTTAGGTTTTCTTCCCATGGGACGTTACCTACCAGTTCTATTAGTTTGCTAGTCTGTTTTTTGAAGGCCATTATCCTTATTCTGCTGTTCTCACTCCTTTCTTTCATTAGAATCACAAAATCTATCATTTCATGATCGCAGTCACTCAAATTGCCTTTTACCTTCTGTTTTGCTGCTACCCATTCATCCCCGTTGGTCAGAATCAAGTCTAAAATGGCTGTTGCCCTGGTTATTTCCTCCACTTTCTGGAACAAAAAGTTGTCCCTGATACATTCCAAGAACTTACTGGAAATTTTGGGCTTTGCTGTATTATTTTCCTAAGAGATGTCTGGGTAATTAAGGCCCCCATTTCTACCAGGTCCTGTATTTTGGGTATTTCTATTATTTGTTATAGAAATGCCTAATACACCTCCTCCTCCTGATTTGGTGGTCTATATTAGACCCCACCATGACATCACCCTCTATTTTTAACCCATTTATCTTTACCAAAGACTCTCGCCTCCTCCCTCTGGACCTCAGAACAAGTGTATATATCCTTTATGTATAATGCAACCGCTTCTCCCTTTTTCCCTGCCTGTCTTTTCTGAATGAGCACTTATCCCACCAAGTCTCTGTCCTGCCAATTAAATCATAGTTTAGCATATGTACTAATACTTCCAGTTCTATTCCCTATAAACCTTGCATGTGTGTACAAACACCTAAATTGTTGATCAGATTCACCTAATGATTTCCTTCTTGCTCCTTTGACCCTATTGTAAGTTTTCCATGATCCTCCCCACCACCCCCAAACAT
The DNA here is from genome assembly GCF_015237465.2 of Chelonia mydas. NCBI lineage: Eukaryota > Metazoa > Chordata > Testudines > Cheloniidae > Chelonia > Chelonia mydas. The sequence goes on from NC_057852.1 coordinate 62,447,915, forward strand.
CTAACCCTCTCTTAAGGTCACCTTTTTTATATATACTTGTCTGTGGGCTTCTGTCCCTGACCTCACTGAATCTAGTTCGAAAGTATTTTAGTATAACATTTTAGAATAAAACCTTTTATTATCATATAATGAGCTTCATAAGAATAAGTGACACTGAAAAACCAGCAAAATATTGTGGTTCTTGCCCTTTGGAGCTTACAGCCTAAGGGCCTGTTCCCTCTGGAAGTCAGTAACGGTTGTACAGTTATCTTCAGCAAAAGCAGGATCAGATGCTAAATCAGCCTATAGCCCATTAAGACTTTATTAAAGAAAGGTATTTTCCTGAAGCAGCTGAAAAAAATACTGCTTAGTCTAACTTACTCCATATTACCAAGCGAGTGATTAAATGTTCAAAATATGCAGAAGTCAAATGTCCTATTTCTGCTTTAAATCTTTTCCTTTTATAGGCTGGGGATTATACTCCCTGCTTTGAAAACCTGTGCTGTTTAAGAACAGGAATTTATTTACAGTTTTAAAACCATGCAACTAAACTTGGATGAATACTATAAATTAACCTTTGGCACAGGAGTTGTAATTTCTCAAGCCAACACACAACTGTATGGTGCATGGGTCCACAAGTACTGGGTGCTTTGAGGGGCTAAGAAGGAAATATTTCTCATGATTCATATCTGTTTTAGTTTGAAAAGTCAACATCTGAATTCCAATGTAGCCAAAGAAGGGTTTTTGAGTCCAACATGTCTTCCTGTTCGCAAGTTAATTGGGTTCTTTCAGTCAGGCCTGGGCATCAGCTGCATGACTACTTTTGCCATTTGGTTGAACACAAAATAGTTTGTATATATTACAGAACTGGGACCCATTATGGTCACTCAGGAAAACCTCCGCACTAGCACAGCAGAGAGACAGGTGTCAGGATTGATGCAGAGTTGTGGGGGGAGGCTTGCTCCTGCCCACCCTGCACCTTGCTGTTGCTAGCTACCATTAGTCCCCCTCTTTCATGAGTACTAAAGTCACTCACCAATGGTAGATACATCTGGAAAAGAGGAAAGAAATTCTATTTTCCTGTAGTTTGAAACACAATTGATGGTGAACATTAGGGAAAAATAAGGCTGTGCAATCAGAAACTAATGCTCCTTCCTGCAGACAAATCTGGGGGAGCGGGGAAAGGGATTTAAAAATGGTATGAGTTCAGATTTGCAGCATTTCCTCTACTTTCTCCCCTCTAGGGTTAGTATGTTGTGGCCATGCTGAAGGGATAGGGTGTGTGACCTTCAAGTAGCTACAGGAAAAACAAATTCCAACACTGTGGATCTTAGGGCAACTATGCTGTAACTGTCTGCTGGATGATTCCTTCATCCAGCAGCAAGGTCCCTCAGGATCCTTAGTACCACTAGCTCTGCTGCCAAACCTGCATCTTATCCTAAGCCTTCGCCCAGCTGTTAGAATACACAAACCAAGAGTTAATGGCAGATGCGTTTACTTTTGCTGGCTTTTCAAGTGGCATTTGGGTTGCCAGACAGTACTACAGTACATGGAGTAACTTCTCCCAGGCTCTGTCCCACCTTCGGCGCAACATCTCTCCTGCAGATCCCCATTACGTCCATGTGTAAAATGGGATAGGAGCAAGACTCCCGTTTTCTGTGGCTCAAGCACAGCAGATCACATGTAACACACATCCATTATATAGGTGGGTGGCTTTGTAGGGAGCATGCCAGGTATGTTCTATTTCCCCTTTTACCTTCTTTTAAGGGTCTTCCACTGTATTTTGCAATTCTCTGCACCACACAGAAAGGAACTTTTGGCCAGTTGTCACTGCTGCACTTGCGATGGGCACTACTGTAATAACACAGAAGTCACCATGCTAGCCCAATAGTTCCTCTAATATCTTGTCTCTGGCAATAGCCAACCCCAGATGCTTTGAAGGAAGGTGCAAAATTCTCATAATAGACAGTGATGGAAAAATCTGTCTTTAAGGGAAGCTTTTTTCCTTTGCCCACACTGTCTTATTATAAAGATGGGTTTATATCCCTTGTGCATATTTTATTTCTATCCAGAGGAACTGTGGAAGTACTCACTACACACACAAATGTCTAATTCTTTTTTGAATCCTATTCTGCTTTTAAATCCTTTGAGTTCCACTGATTAATTATGTAGTGTATTGTCATGGTAGAGGTATGTAATGTTGTTAAATTGGAGAGGGTTCAGAGAAGAGCCACAACAATGATTTAAGGATAGGAAAACCTTATAGTGGAAGGCTCAAGGAGCTCACCCTAATTTAACAAGGAGATTAAGGGGTGACTTGATAATAAGTACCTTTAAGCAGGAACATATATTTGATAACACATTCTTCAATCTAGTAGAGAAAGATATAAGATGATCCAATATCTGGAAGTTGATGCTAGACAAATTCAGGCCTGAAATAAGATGTAAGTTTTTAACAGTGAGAATAATTAACCATTAGAACAATTTACTAAGGGTCATGGTGGATTCTCCATCATTGACAATTCTTAAATCAAAATTGGATGTTTTTCTAAATGATATGCTCTAGGAATTATTTGGGGGCAGTTCTAGGGCTTGTGTTATACAGGAAGTCAGGCCTCAGAATCTATGAAAATGCCCTTCTGTTTAGTGATACCAGAAACAGGGAATTAATTTGATTGCAGCTCTTTGTCTGTGGGATCAGCAGCAAAAAGCTTGGAAGAAGGCAATCGGAAAAGGTAGGAGACGGCAAGAGAAGCACTTTTAGTGTCATCCTAGGAGAGAGACAAGAGAGGGTACTTTTTTGGGTAAAGTGCAGGCTGGAGCGAGGCTTGGAACTGTGAGCAAGGAAACAGGCTCCTGTTGTTTGTTTCTGTGTGTTCAGGGAAAGAGGATTTCATGTACATTTCTTTGCAAATAAACAGGATTGCATTAAAGAAATACCCAATTCTATCATAAATTTCTCATAACAGAAACAACCTGCAAGGCCCTGAATATTAATTAACTGTTCAGGCCAAAAAGGACAGCAGTATTGTTTTTACTCTCATTTTATATTTATGGCCTTTTAATTTTGTATCGCCTTATGCTTGTATTATGAGAAAAGGCAAACAGGAGTGCCTGACTGATCTGCAATATACAGATTGAAAAACAAGTGCAGTTCAGACAGCCTCCTTTGTGATCCTTAACCCCAGGCTGATGGTAAACAACAAAATACAGCACATAAGCAATTTTTTCTGCCTATTTGTGCTAAAGTGCTCTTGTTTGTGCTTGAGCACTCAGCAGGTGTTTCAGTAACAATAGGATTAAAGCTTATTTTCTACCTTATATTTAAAATAAACCAGTTTATTTTTCTTTCAGTCTATGCACATTTAAACCTCTAAACATTGCCGAATCAAACAGTTTTCTGGAAAAGTACAGGTATAGCACAATTGTGCATACAAAAAAACTGAGGCAGAATTTAAACAGCGAGTGTAATGAATAGCTAGATGGGAAGAAAGATGAAAATCTTGCCTATTATACTAAGGGTTTCTTTTTCTTCTGACCCATAGATCCCATTGCAAAGTCCTTTTAACCTGAACTAACTTAAACATCAACAAAAGTATCTGATTTACACTCAACTGCAATAATGCCTGCTGGAGTTACTCAGGGCTTAATCACAAATCATCTCTTACAGCGTCTGCACAAATAGAGAATTCTCCACAAACACAGAAGAGGATTTGTGTCAGAGTGTCTGAACAATTCTGGAGTGCCTTCAAGGAACAGAAAGTTGGCAGTTGTCGTGAGTTTATCAACATCTATACTAGAGCTACCAATATTAAAATGTGCTGAGCTGCACCAACGTTAGCAACAGTGGGGAGAAATCTTTAGAAAACTTCCCAGATGCAGGCAAAGTCTTAAAATAAAATCACCCAGGTTACGTGAGGACAGTAGCTGAGAATGACAACCCACGAGCGTGTGTAACCACATGCTTGCATTGCAGCATTTAGTGGTGTAAATAAGAAACAGTGGGGGAAGATACATAGTTCTTGGTTTGGAAGTCTCTGTGTGCTTGCAACCTTGATGCAAGTGGACAGAATGACTCTAAATGGACAAGAAACATCCAGAAATTGAGTGTGATGGGTACTAAGTATGGCCATGAGCTGTTTGAAGCTACATAGATGATTTTCATTAAGGGCAAGCAGCCTGGCAGGACACAGAGTCACTCTGAGAATGGAACCAACGGGGAATCAGGGAGACTTTTATAAATATGAGTGGGAGTCAGACTGACGAACTCAGCAGTGGAGTAGTGCAAGAACCAGAGGGATCTGCTGTAAGGATTGTGTTCCAGGGCCTTGCCACTTTGTTGTATTCAGATTATAGGTCCCCTCACTCCACAGGAAAAGACAACTAGAATTGTTGCAGCCTATGCAAATTGCAGACAGTCATTAAAGAGACAGACAAAGTTTGAAGGAGACTCTGGGACTATGACTTGTTTTCCAGTCTTTAAAGGAGCTTTAGTACCCTACAGGGGAGTTGGACATCGTTCCACAGAGACTGGGAGGTTTTACCCTTCTCAGAGAAGAGACTAGCATGTGCCTAATTATATTTTGCATTTGAGCTTGTGATAGTAATAGGTACCAAAACTTGAGGGAGAACTCCCCGAAAGTGTTGTCTTTCAAAGAGTTACCAATAGTCACAATTATTTCAAGGGTTATAATTAAAATCTGTATTTATGAATTGAGATTTAATAAATGTTTTCCCTTTGAGATTGTCACTTTCCTCCTATCAGAGATTTAACTCTGTATAATTGTGTGTATGTGTGACACACACATGCACAGACACAAGTCTCGAAAAAAGACTAAATGCTGGTCTTACCACAGCAGAAAGGCAAACTTAGGAACAGGAAGGAGAAATACTGTACCTGCTGTTAGTATGGCCTCCCCCCAAAACCATTACACATGCTCTGAAGGGAGTGGGCTTGTGGTCAGGAAGGAATTAAGACTCCATGAGACTTTCTCCCATTCATGCTACAGCTGACTTTGTCCCAGCATGTTACATACATGCGAGGACATAGATAATGATGGAAGCTGCTGGCTGGCTGACTGAAGGTTTAAACATAGCTCTCTGCTGGCGTTTTGTAAGTTTTGCTGCTTTTACAGTTGATTCCTTCTCAGAGCACTAATAGGAACAGTGTTCATATTAAAAATAAAATAGGCAAGACTAGCCTGAGTCTTTGCACTCATTTTCTATTCCAATAAAGAAATATCTCACTCTCCGAATGAAATCCTGGCTCCACTGAAAACAATGGCAAAAACTCTCATTGATTTCAGTGAGGCCAGGATTTCACGCATAGAGTCCAGTTCTGTCTTGACTGCCAGTAAATAAGGACATCTCTCATTAGCACTGAGCTGAATATAAGATTGTATGTGAATGATCCTTAATTATCACTTGATACATTTCTTTCCCTGTAATTAAATCCATCCTTTAAATTGTTTGGGTTTTTTTTAAATCCACTTAAAAAAAATGTCTGAAACCATCTACACTGTTATTAAGTATCTTGGAAAGTGTTCTCAGATTCTGTTGATGCTGTAACTCTATCATGAAACAACCAGACATTGACATTGGTACCGGACTCAATGGAGGTAATTCAGAACTTTATAAAAATGTCAATTTCAATTAAATCAATAAACTACGATAATTAAACTAATGTGATAAATCTACAAAGCAAGGAAATTCAGGAGACATGTTTAATTCACACACTAGGCTGAGCACTGCAGGGATCTGGGACCACCTGTTCTGTCTCTCCAAGACACGCAGTTTGACTTGCAGCTGGTGTAGATAGCATTAATTCTGAATCTCCCTGGTTTTATAGTTTTAAGTCAAACTTTGTTGTGATGGAAAACTTTACTATGTTTTGAGGGGAGAAGAGGTAAGTGGTGTTTTGTTTTTTAGGATAAAAGTTGAAAGATTAATAAATACCTTACTTTGAAATTCCCCACTTGAAGGGAAAATGGAGTTTTGCCATTGGCTTTAACAGGAGTAGGATTGGGCCCAGAGATAGTAACACTCATTATCTTAGTACAGTGGTTCTCAACCTGTGGTCTGCGGACCCCTGGGGGTCTGCAGGCTTTGTCTAAGATTTCTAAAGGGGTCCACACCTCCATTTGAAATTTTGTAGGGGTCAGCAAATGAAAAAAAGGTTGAAAACCACAGTTTTAGTATATGACTTAGGAACTTCTCAGACAGGTTATCTTGGTCTGAGACAATGCCACATGTAATAAATTTATATTTAGGTTGTTTTAAAAATGCAAATTGAATAATCAACAATAGATATTAAGACAAAACCTGTACAGCAGTAGCGATAGCACTTGGATCACGCCCAATTTCCACTGTCCTGTTTAGTCAGTTACATGTGTGCAAAATGCTAACAGTCACTGTTGTTACCATTTTACGTATGTGTAAATGACTATATAAGGTGGAAGTTGCAGGGAGAAAACAGCCCTTCTGTAATGGTGCCAAATTTGTGGGAGTATTATAGCCTTTAATCCTCACTAATTTCTCCCCAAAGAGAAAATTTATATTTCAACACCCCCAATCCACAAGTCTTTCTTCACATCACTACCATATGTCCTTCATTTTCTCCTCTCTGCCCCCTACTTTTTTTTTTTTTTTTTTTGGCATGTTGATGACACAGTTATAGTTTGAAAGACAAATAGGTTAATTGAATGATGTCTTTGTTAAAAATGTTAAACTGTTCAGAATCTAACCCAGAGAGCTGAGAGTTATCAGAATATTGTGGGTATCATGGCCTACAGAGTGGCTCTTGGTATGAGTCTACTGGTAATATGAATGAATTTTACAGGTGCTCTTTTACAGTTTGTACAGATCTTTAATAAACTGCCCATGAATGTCAGTTATGGAAAGTTAGACCACAAAGTTAACTTCCTAGGTTGCAATAATATTGTTTTTAGATACAACATTGAAAATCATGTTCTCTCACACAACATACTTTTAAAATCTGGTCAGGAAGTGCAGTCCCTTCAGACTTTTGGGTACCTGTCTTGTGTTTCAGGGTGGAAGCAGTAATTTCATTCCATAGATTTTTAAGGTCAAGTATAACCTGTATAGAATTTCTTAATTCTTGCAATGAGCCAATGGCTGTGCCCTGAGTTTTAATTCATAAGCACTTGCAGTTCCTGGTGACATCAGTTAGAGTTAGGGTGCTCAGTGCTTCTGAAAATCAGGCCTCTTCTGTACATATATAAAAATCTAGTTTGAACTGCATATAGTTTAGAGGTAGGGAATAAGGGTCTGCATTCTGCTCCCAGTGGTTCCAATGAGAGCAGAACTGGGCCTGTGATGAAAATCTGTTCTGTTACATTTAGATTCATTACTAGGTCTAAACATAACTTGAGATCAGCTAGTAAAAGGGGTCATGGCCTTTACTTTCTATTTTAAGAGCAAATGAGAAATAGTTGAGAGATTTTTTTTATTAATGTAGATTATATTTTTGTAACACTGAGAAACAAATCTTACTTCAAGGAAATGTTCCTTAGAGACAGCAACCATTCCTTTTGTCACTGCCTGTGGAAAGATTGCTCCCTGTGACCTCCACGGAATGTGATGAAATATTAGGAGCCTATAAAACCAGATATGGAACATTAAATTGCTATTTCAATTAGAATTTGCTTTTAGAAACTGCAGCTTTAAAGTCAAGGAGCTGAGTATTCTTTTGTTACAATTTACTTGTAATTTACTTATTTTCATGCGTAGCTCACATCACATTTGAGATACTTGGTGTTTAACAGTGTTTGTGTGGGTGCTTATACTTGTGCACACAATGAATTTCACTCTGGAATAATTTCTCTATTTTCTTTTGTATGAAAAACTGTACAAAATAAAGTTATATACATTTTATTTGTCAAAGTTTAGGGCAACTGCTCCTATATTTCCTCTTTGTGGTCTACCAAGGGCACCCACTTTTAGGCTTCGGCTCCCCAGCTGTCACCTCTCTTGGTTGGAGACTTGTGTTTCTCTCTTCTGATGGGGATTTTTCCAGACTGCACAATTCTGTCTACACTGTGAACTACCCAGTAAGTCAGATTGCCTACTTTGCTTTTTCCTCAGAGTCTATAAAAAGGGCATAAGTTACCACATAAGCAAGTACATTTGTTAAGGTGAAAGCATAAGTGCCTTGGCTCAGAACAAGCACACCCACAAATCAAAGTCACACCTTTATACAGTTAGGGCCTCTAATCTTGTTACAGGTAATAAACAGACAAGAATCCCCTCCTCGAAAGGCTGAGTTCTGCAGGGCATTCATTTGCCTACACTTTCCTCTCAAGGTTTCCTGGGAAACCTGCTTAACTTTAAAAGTTCATTCTAGTCTGGCTCATTGTTTCAAATACTCCTTTGAAACTCATAAGACTTCCCAGATTTACATTAGTCATGTCTCCCCACCCCCACTTTAGACATTGCATATAATCTCACAATAATACATAAACACTGGCATTTTTAATGCAAGGAACTCATGAGATACATAATATTAATTCAGTAAGGTTTAACTTTATTCAGTAGTGTTTGTCCAGGACATTACCATATCTGTCATAGTATTGTATTCTGTAGTTGCCAGTCACAAATCTAACTCTCTTCTCACTTACAGCACCAGTGAAAATTCAGCAATAATTGCAAGGTGACAATAGATTGACACTGCTGTAAAAATGGACAGGAGGCAGATCGGGTCCATTATCTATATAAATCATAATTTTGGCCCTAAAGAATAAGAAGAATAAGCTACCACTCGAGTAGAGTACCATTCCCTGAAATACTGAACAGATTTTTTTCCTTACAGTAACTCTATCAATGCACCTTTGAATTCTAGCAGGATGAAAATATCTAGAAGGATTGACAAAAGTTGCTTTTCATTTGAACTGCTCATAAAATGGGGTCCTCCACCCATAGAAAATATTTATGAGAAAATTTCATTTTTGCTGAAATTTTCCATGGAAATTTTTGGTGAAATATTTAACATTTTCAACTGAAAACTTAAAATTTTAATTGAGAAGTGTTGCCAAGGTGACTTATGGAGGGAATTAGTTCATGTGCCTTCTGTCCTGATTGTCCTGTATGGACCATGTTCTCTGGCCAGACTACGTTTCCTGTGAAATACTATCCACTTGCCAAACATCATGAATAATATGAGTGCCTGGTCGCAGTGCATGATGGGAGATAAAATCTAGCCAGGGAACCTGGTCCACAGATGAGAATGGGTATGACACACCTGATTTAAAATTCCAAGTTGCAATTTCCCATAAACACCTTTTCATGAAAAATTTTGTTTAGACAAAATTCCAATTATCAGAAGTTTTGAAAGAATATTCAACCAGTCAGCCTGTTTCTTAATGGATCCATTCATTCCCTCTGAGAGTTCTTAAAAAAAGAGTTTTAGGTGGAGCTGGTCAAAAAATGGGATCAGAGTTTGCATTAATAATTGACCCATTTTTATGGATTAAAATTTTTGAAGGAAAAAAAATCATTTAAATTTTAAAACTTTTCTACCAGTTCTAGTTTTGGGTAATTGCTTCTTGATCCCAAATGTTCTTGTGTGGAATATGGCAGGAGCCAGTTTTATATCCCCTTCTTTTCAATGTGTTTACAAGGCTGTTAGGAGAGGTCTTAAGGATACATGGGCTGAGGTGTACTGAGTATGCTTAAGAGACCCAGCTCTGCATAGCTATCACACTAGAAATAGCTTGTGCAGTGGAATGAATATCTCATCCTCATAAAACAAAAGTGTATGAGGGCAAGCGAGATGAGCCTTAATCCAGACAAAATCCAAGGTATGTCAGTGGGTTGCAGTAAGAAGTAGCTAGAAGAGTAGATGAAGTTGATATCTATTCCTGGGCTTAGCTTTTCTCCATACTTGGGGCAGTTTACCCTGATTAGATCATGGGGGAAAAGGTTACTTGAAACAGCTTGGCTTCTTGCCCACTGAAAACTGTAAAGATAAATGCTAGCCAGTTCAAAAAGTGAAGCACTGATGTGATGTGGTTTCATCAGTCAAACTTGCTTAGTTAAGAGGATGCTGCATGCTAGGCAGCTGTAGAGTAGTTTTCATGTTACTTTCACAGTCAGGCCTAGGTGGAGCATGTAGTAGTAGTAATAGCAATAGAGCATGGAGCTAGGTCTGTAGCCAGGAGAAATGGGCAGTCAGTCACCAAGGGAAGATGACATTTCTGGCCTTTCTTGGTCTTTGGATAGCTAGAAAAAGCAAGGAACGCAAAAGCGTCCTCAGACAGTGCCTCACCTTGACAATAAAAGGTTGTGGATGTCCACAATAGGTGGGCAAGCTGTAGGTCCCACTACTTCCATTTTTTTCATACCTGCTAGAGTCTCCTCTATCTTACCTGCACTGAATTTGAGCTACTACTTTTCACCCAGGATTGAGTTTCCTCCAGACAGTGGGTTAACGGAGAAACAACAATATCCATACTTGCTGAGGAGGGACATAGCTAGATGTCCTGGCATATTGCTGGCATTTTTTATTTGAGCATCTCATGATCTCTCCAAACAGCCTTATATGTATGCTGATGAGAAATTATAAGACTGAGTCCCATGGGACTCTGTAGATGACAACTTTCTGAGAAAATGAGCACTACTCTCTCACATCATCAGAGGTGAAACAATGTAGCCATCCTAGCACCATTTTGTCTACTCCTGCATCATCACCACAGTTAGTCCATAGGGGTTATATAAATGGTCTGAATCAGTAGCCATTCTGAATGCTGAGCATCTGCATAGTTCTAAAACATTAAGATCTATATTCTATACACATTGCACATTGTGATTCCATGGGGTGTAAATCAGCGGAATTTGGAACTGAAATCTCATCTAATTGTGCTTATGGTGCAATGACAGAATACTGCCCAACACAACCCCCATATATATGTAAATGGTGTTAATGACTTCAGATGAGAAAGAAAGGCCATAAAATGCAATTCAGTATTTGTAAGGTCTTCCAGATGAGGTGAGTTTGTTGATGTCTACTCTTTTCTTTTTCGGTAGCACATAATCCAAAACAATTGCTGGGAACTACAGTTCTAATTATTATGCTGGTATGACTAATGTCCCATATCCATTTTTTGGGAGGCTCACCACATATGGCAAAAAATATATATGAAGTCTTCTTTTATGTTTAATGGGGCTCCCATCATACTTTGACAATAGATCAGACACACCTGATGAGATCATTGTGTTAATGTTCAATGTGGTTTATCCAATATCCAGAGTTCTGTTTTCATTTATGTTAAAATGTGTGAATCAAGCCAAAATGCACATGTAGAAAAGCTGGAACTGTGAATGCAGGCAAAACCAGATCTGATTAAGATTCTAGTAAGTTTAACCTGAAAAGACCTACTCATCCAATGTATAGAAATATAAGACTTACCATACTGGATCAGACCACTTTATTTCACCTAATCCACCATCTTTCCAGCAGTGGGGTATACCAGTTGTTTTAGAGTAAGGTGAAAATGACACTATTTAGGTCTTGCACATCAATTTTCGTCTTCAGGATGCTTTACAAATGTTAATTGATTGAGCCTCATAACATTCTGTAATGTACGTATGGTAGAAAACCAGAAGCAAAGAGGATCAGGGGCTTGCCTTAAATGTAAGGGGACACAGTGTCAAAGCCATACTGAGAACACCTGTCATAATGCCTTTTTAGGGTATTGTCACAGGTACACTCATCACTGGCAGCTCAAAATAGACAATGATGCTCATAACCTTTGACTTACCCAACCTTGGCATTGGAAAAATGAGATGATGATTATGAAGGAAAAGGAGACGGTGAAGGGGGTGTAAAAGGCATTAACAGTATAATTCAGTTTGGAGGATTAGTAATAAAAAGATTAAAAAACAAAGCAGCTCTGAGGTGCAAGATGAGACCACTATAAAAAGGGTGGAGGAGTGGGCAGAAAGATTAGACTGCAGGATTTTTAAAAGTGAATACCAGGAAATCTGCTGGGGAAGGGAGGGAGAGCAGGATGACAACATGGACCTTACCTGGGGGCCACTTTTCCATTCTGTCAAGGTACTTATATGGCACTCATCACAATAGTATCAAACAGGGGTGGTAGAACAGAGGTCCGGGGGTGTGGGGGGAGGGCATATGAGGGGTTGGGTTAAGCTAGTGCCCCTGAAATGGAAATGTTGTAGGGACTTCACCCACACATAAACTCGCACCCAGCTAGGGGTGGAGGATGGAGGTGAAAGTGGGACCTAGAGGGGGCAGGAGAAGCTGCCACAGGGCATGGGACTGGGCTGAGAAGCAGAAAGCAGCACCTGGTGGAGCAGGCCAAGCAGGCCCAGGAGCAGATAGGAATCGCTGGGATCCTCCTTCTTAGCCTGGAGTTGGCTACTTCACCCTCACCCCAAGTAGTTCCTTCCTTCACTCCCCCTCCTAAGCCTCCACACACCCCATTCAGGTGCTTCCCCCTCCTTCCACCCAATGTCAGAGTCCAGATACTCAAAAGATGCCTGTTTAGGCACATAGGTTCAGCATTTCAGAACCAAGGACATTTTTCAAAAGTCACTCAGCTGCTATCTCCCCCCCCCCCCCCCCCCAGGTCCTTAAGTTCCCTGCCCTCCCTAATGTCTGCTGGTCGGCATTTGCAAAGACTCCTAAACCCTGATACCACGCCACAGCTAATAAGCAGCTCAGAGCCCTCATTGAAGCCTTGGAGGCCCTGAAGCAGGATTCTCAAATTAGGTGTGGGGGGGACACCTCTCTCAATAGTGGAGTCCACTCCTGGAGGCACGCTCAGAGCACACCTAAGACCTAATAACTGTCAACCCTGAAGCAAGTGGCTCCAATAGGTGGGGAGGGCAGCACACCCACACAAAAGACAGCTGGGAGGCACAGGGAAACCTTGGGCGAGTGTGAGGGATGTATCAAGTGTAAGCCGGCGACAGACTGTTTCAGATGCTAGGGGCTGATTTGGTTTAGGTGCCTAACTTCAGGCAAGGATTTGTGGAGGAAGGTGCCTATCAAGTGCACTAGGTCAAATTAGGTAGGTCCCCATAAAGCTTGCTGGCATCTGAGAATTCCTTTCTCGATGGGAGTTAGGGGCTTTAGAAAATCCCACTAGGCACCTAGACCTTTGAGATCTACTGATGAAATGGGTTAAGTAAGAGCTAGATAATATTATTCTAAGGGCTAGTCTACACTAGAAGCACTACATCAGTGCAGCTGCACTGCTGTAGCACATTCCTGCTGAAGATGCTCTATGCCTCAGCGTAATAAATTGACCTCCATGAGAGGCAGTAGCTATGTCAGTGGGAGAAGCTCTCCCACTGACATAGCGCTATCCACACTGGTGGTAGGTTGCTATAACTTATGTCGCTCAGGGAGGTGCTTATTCACACTCTTGAGCGACGTGATTTAAGTGGTAATGTAAACCTAGCCTAAGAGACTCTGAGCAAGGCAACGGTTTGAGATTTTTAGAGTTAAACTCCAGCAAAGATTTTCAGAATCAGCTCAGGGTGACACTCCTATCTGGGAAGTAATTAGGTATAATTAGGTGAGAAAAGGAGGTTGTTGTCTCGAAGCCAAGATGGGAAGCCCTACAGGCAAGAAAGTTGCTTTGTTTATATAGCTGTGTGTCTCTAGAAGGTTCTGTTCTTTGATGTTTAAGGATTTAAGACTCATGAAGAGAATGTGGCTGGAAACTGTGATTGGATGTGTCTATTTGGTTTTACAAAAAGCATGTGAAAAAAATAAGCCTGAAACCCAAACCACAGATGATTGCTTAAAAGGGGTCTTCAGGGAAATTTCTTCACACCTTTCCGGACCCTGGCACTACCTCAACTCAATGCAGGAGAATCGTTTTTATTATACAGTGTCAGGAAGTATATTCAGAATATGTCAACATTAACTATTTACATATCTGTATATAAGTGAGCCAATATCAACGTATTTGAGGAAAATATATACATACTAGGCATGATTCTTAATCTCACTTACCTGGATTTTACGTTGCAATATCACCATTGACTTCCATCCTACTCCAGCTTTAAACTGTTGCAAGTACGATCAGAATCAGTATCTATTAATATGCGTCATATTTTCAGTTTACAGAATATATTTAAGTATTATCCAAAGATAAATTTCATAATTTTAAAAACATTTTAAATGCTGAAATAATGTTCAGTTTCCCAGCAGGCTTTCCTGCAACATGGGGCCTCTTCCTGAGGTTCTCCCTATGCAGTTATCTGTGATGGGGTTGTCTAGTGTGGTGTGGCCAACATAAAGAGGGGAATAGGCTACTTTACCCTATTTTATCTTCAGTTGCTTTTTTGTTGCTTACCTGGTATATGGTAGCTGTAGTGGAACCACTGTGCTCTCTGGAAAACACTTTTTGCCTGGCCATGCTGCTTCTGCCAGCTATGACAAACTCCTTTCAACCCTGGTCACCATCCTGCATGCTGATTTGTATGAGTGAAACTGTGTGCTAACTCAGAGTCCCATGAAAGTGAATGATGTTCCAGATGGGAGCCAAGTCCATCTGCATGGAGCACTGGGGGCCTCAGATTTCATCACTACAGATTTGCCAAACACTGAAAATTAAGACTTCTCCCTTCGCTTAGAACTACTTTCGGGCTAACTTGCAACACAAGTGTAACTTAAAGCACCATAGGATTTACTCTCCATGCACTTATTTTGAATTGTCTTAAGATACCATAAATTCCACAATGACAATTGCTCAAAACTTCTCAGAATGAATTATTTAAATATGATTGAAACACCAGCATTCTACTAGTACAACAGGAAAAACTAACTTTCATTTTCAGTGCAATAGATCATAAATCCTCTCTCTTATTTTTATTTGTAATGAGTGAGAGTTATTAAATATGCAGTTCAAGCATTTCATACTTAAGCTTTCTTAAGCATACTTTCTTTTAGGAAACTGCATTCATTCACACATTCTAGTTCATTTTATTAAGCATTTGAATATTGCCTACAGCCATTAGCATTAGGGGAAAAAGAAATTAAAATGTAGACATTTTTACTGGTCATTAGAGTATATACATTTAATGCCCATCAGGCATTTGAAAACATCAAAACTCTAATGTGAAAAGTGGTAGAATGGCAAAATGTAGTAGAAAATTACTTTAAAACCCTAAATGACCCAGCATTATGTGCCTTTAATAATAAATTATCTGCTGAAATATTCACTGTGGATCTACTCAGTGTGTGTGTTAATGTTAATCTTTAATATTAATTCAACCATTTTATATCCTTGTTGGTTATGTGATTGCATACCACTAGGCAATGGGACAAAGTATTGGGCAAATATTTGACAAACACAGGTTAACCAGACTCAACTTATAAAAATATTCCATAGACTCACTGTAAAGTGGGTACATACGTTATTGGTTTATAATGATTTATTGTCAAATAGAACATATCAAAATGGTTACAGGAAAAGAACTGTTCCTAAATCCTATACTTTAAGTTCCACAGGAACAAAGTTCAGAATCTGACCCAGACAGTTGCTCAAGTACAATGAGCTGATTTCCTGCATCTCTCCAATTGAAATTGGATATGGGGCAGCATTATCAACAACGGGAGGAATGGGAAGATCCCCCGGTGGCACAAAACCGGTGTAGCAGCTTCTATAAGATGGCTGCCTGCTGAAAATACTGTATTAATACATTGATCATAGCTGGGGCTCCCCCAAGACCCACAAAACCCTGGCTGATATTTTGGCACCTTGGGGGTATTTGGCAGCCAGCATAACACAATGCAACCTCCTGACTACTCTATTTACTGGGCGGGGTGGTGGGGGGGGCACAATGGCACATTGCTGGCCTGGGACTGGGAGAGTGAAAAGTTGAATTTCATGCTGCCTTTTCATTCATCCATACCTGTGCTGTGTGCTTCTTATGGGCTATCCCTGACGATCTGGCAGTCTATTTTGAAGTCAAAACTAACTTCACCAAAGGGGTCACTATAAAATCCCTGAAGGCTATGTAGGCCCAAAAATAAGAAAACCAAATTGTGAATAAAGCCCTGAAGATGCTGAATTCAAACTGAATAGCAATGTTCTATCTGGCCAGAATCTTTAGTTAAAGGAACTCATCTCAATCCATCGATTTGTGTTTCCAGATAAATTCCATCACAGAATAAGCAGTTCCTACTGTGAACTTGCTGGTTTGGAAGGAGAAAGGAAACCTGGGTTTTATTCCCCCACCCCTTCAGATTTGTGATGTTGGAAGAGATTTTCAAAAGAATTGGTCTAACTTTGTTCCCATTGCAGGCAATGGCAAAACTCCCATTGCCTTTGGTAGGAGCAGAATTAGGCTGAGTGTTAATGAAAAGCCCACCCTTAGGTTATATCTACACTGCAATCAGAGGTGTGATTGCAGCTCAGGTCAGCATACCCATATTAGCTTTAATCTAACTAACATGGTTAAAATAGCAATGAAGATGTATGTGGTGTCACAGGCTTCAGCATGGGCATACAATCCCACTCAGTATCCTCGTTACATATACTCATTCCTCATTTTACCATATAATTATGAAATAAATCAATGGAATATAAATTTTGTACTTGCATTTCAGTGTGCAGTATATAGAGCAGTATAAACAAGTGTTTGTCTGTAGGAAATTTTAGTTTGTACTGACTTCACTATTGCTTTTTACATAGCCTGTTGTAAAACTAGGCAAATATCTAGATGAGTTGATGTATTCTCTGGAAGACCTCTGCATAACCCCAGGCGTATGTGTACCACTGGTTGTGAACCACTGATCTATATAATGAGATTGGAGAAACACAAATACTTTTCACCATGACCCACCACTCCCTTTCACCCTCTCTTCTCACCCACCACTGTGCCACACTGTAAGGGCCATACAGAATCTGGCAAACAGAAGGATGATTACAGGAGTCCTACCCCAGGTTTCTTCAAATATATATGCCACGCAGCTTGGAGAATGTTAAACTAGAGGACCTGGTCACATGAGATCAATTGAAATCCTTTTTCCCAGGGATAAGAAAAGGGGATGAGGACTTTTATAACAACACATTGACGCAACATCATAAGACACATCACAAACCACTAATGTGATGTAATTACTTTGTGATTCTCTTCACTCATAGGCGAAAGCTGTTCAAGACTGGGGTATTGCTGTTACTTAGCCCTTTTCAGCTGTACATCTCAAAAACCTTTACAAAGACAGGTAGGCATAATCATCATTACATGCAAGACAACTGAGGCAGAAAGAGATTAAGGTCCCAACTCAGGAAAATTTACCCAAATTGTGAGATCAACTGTAAAACATATGACAAAGTTTATAAAGAGTTATGATAAGGTACCATAAGAAATGTTAATGGGAAAAGGTGCAAAAGGGAGACAAAAATTGAATTAGTTTAAACAAAAAAGACCAAATTATTATAATTCAAGAACTGTGTTGCAATTATGCTTGTTAAAAACAGAAAATGTGAAATGGAAAGTTAAGAAGCCAAATTGCTATGTCAGCCTAACTGGTAAACAAAGTAATGAAGGGATGGGCTATTCCACCTATCTTTTCTTTTGGGGTCCTTAAAAGAAAAATGGGATGGGAAAGTAACAAAAGAACAACAAAAAGAACACTTGAAAGAACAAAAAAAGCTACTGAAGGAAGCTTCACCATCATGGCTGCCAACCGTCTCTACCTCCCCCCACTCTGTATCTTGGGACACTGGGCCTTCATCATCCTGATCTTAAAAATATTTTGATTAGACCAGGCCAGAGAGAGGGAGCCAGATGACCTTGTTACCCCTTACCAGCTCCTACTGAATCCCAGAAAGTCCTTTAACAAGAGCAGCAACAACAGCTCCAGCTCATCTCAGCTAGCCTCGTCTTTCTTTTTTTCTCCTTTTTTTTAAATGACAATTATTACCATCTTTCATACCATCTAAAAAAAAGGTCAAAGAAGGCTTGTTTATTTTCCTTCTAAAACACTCTCCTGCTAAAGGGAATGTTAAAATGAAAGCCTTATTTAATACTCCACATTTCAAATGCTTTAACTGTTTTTCCTTCTTTTAATAAAAGGTTAAAAAAATTAAATGGTGTATTTGCCATGGTACTAAGCAGGCTAAGGTATCTGTATACCAAACCCCAGCCTGCCTTTAAAACTGTTTAATCTTAAACAGTAATGAGGTTATGTCAATACATTTGGCCCACTTATTCCATCCAAATTAATACCAGAGTGACTTACTCAGAGTTACACAGCAAGCCAATGGCATGGCTAGGAATAACTCGTTCCTCCTGACTCCCAGTCAGGTGCCCCGTACTCTGGACTAGAGTCGTGCAGAGAAAAGGTGATTCTATTTTGCAGAGGATTTAGATACTTTGACCATGGACCCTGGAAGCGCAGGCTGCTGAGGAACTGGGAGCTGGGGTTTGCAGGCTCCTGGCTCCCCATTAACCTGACTAGTGGTCTGAAGGAAGCCAGGAGTCTGCAAGCCTTTGTGGATCTAGGAGCCTCAAAGCTTGGGATCCACAGTTCCCAGGGCTTCCACACTACTGGCATCCCATCGGACCACAAAATGGGCTGCCAGAGACCTGGGGACCTAGAAGCCCAGGCTGCTGAGAAGTCAAGTGGGTGAGCTGGAAGGAGACCATGCCTGTGTTCCACTGCAACTTTATTGAAGTGGAACAATCTCCACAAAATCTTTGGATTTTAACAAATCAGTATTCTCAGAGAGAAAAATATTCTATCTGAGAATTTCCAGCTGTACTTCAGCTTATGCTGCCTGTCACTAGAGGGTATAACCAGTCCCTAATACCTTCCCCTTTGAGTCCTAAGTGCCACGCAGAAAGGTAAGAAAGTAGGTGTAGTCTGGGGAGGCTGAATGTAAAGCTAAAAAGCTCCTCCACCATGTAAGCATTCCAGGGCAGGGAGATAGAGACATCCGTAACAATGGACAATTTAATTATTCACTAATGGAATGAGACAAAAATCTCTCACAAGGACCATGCAAATAAAGGAAGAATGTCTGAACAATCCCTTAGAAGTCAATAAATATAATAAATTACCAATGGAACTTTTTAAAACTTGTTTTTCTAATACTTCAGTGGTTACTTTTTAACAAGCCTAGCACAAAATAGCCCTAAGAAATGGATTGCAGATAGCACAGAATTTCATCATTGGCACTTAGGATATTATATCCAGTTATTAATTAATAATGCTTCCCTAACCCCTTCAATTTTAACTGAAACTAAAAGTGTCTTATCGGACACTAGCAGATAAATTACAGCCAGATTCTCGCTCTGAATAATCTTTTGCAAAAGGTTAACCATTTATCTCTTCTTCTCTCTCTCTTCGCCCCCACCACCCTGAGGCCAAAAGGAAAAATAGAGAAACAACTTTCTACTAGGTAGGCAGGTGTCAACACGGATTACTGATATGTTTATTTTATTGTTTCTCTATGTCTGCCAATTTTTGCATCCATCCATTTTACATAAAAATGTTCCAATGTCTGTTCTCCTCTCTCTTTGCTCATTTCCTGTCTGTTAATATACCCACTTACTGTGCCTGGTTTTAAATGTAGGCTCTCAGCCTGCAAGTCATAGCACATAGGACTATCAATAGGGTTCTGCATGAGTACAATAGTCCAACCATGTGCTGTACATTGTAATGTCAGGGTTTTAACCTGTAAGCTCTTCAAAGCAGGAGCAGCCTCTTAAGCATGGCTTACATGCTGTTTTTGTACCAGTATAATTCAGGTAGGGGTATGATTTTTTAAATCTAAATAGATACTTGTACAACCCCCTAGAGTGAATGTAACTATACCAGTATAAAGGTGCCAAACTGGTATCTCTGACTCCCCTTCCTGTAGAGGAATAAGCTGTCAGCACTTTTATACTCAGATAATTGCATCCGCACTAGAGGGGTTGGATCGCTATACCAGTGCAGTTAAAGCAATATAACTTGTGTGTGCGGACATGACCTTACCGTAAGTTTGTACGCCTACTACAATAGGGCCCATATTAGACTGGGGATTCCGGATACTCCTGCAGATGAATTACAAACAATATAGAATTTTATAGCACAGTGAATTCACATGTATTTCGTACAACGCAATTAATGTAAATCATTAAAGTTTAGTTGAAAGAGTAAAAATGTTCCGTTAGAGATTTACATTACAGACAAGTCAAAATAAAAATCCTTACACAGACAACCTCACAAA
Source organism: Chelonia mydas (assembly GCF_015237465.2). Classification (NCBI taxonomy): domain Eukaryota; kingdom Metazoa; phylum Chordata; order Testudines; family Cheloniidae; genus Chelonia; species Chelonia mydas. Next base: position 62,468,110 of record NC_057852.1, read on the forward strand.
ATGAGGAAGAGATGGGAACAATGTGACTTTGGGGATCTTGTGCTGAACTCTAGTTGCCACTAAAGCGGAGGGATTTGTTTTTTGGGGGGTTTTTTGTTGGTTGTTTTTTACCAAACACATGCAGCAAACAAAAACATCTCCTCCCCTTCTACTATCTCTGCCCTTCTCCTCTAAGGAGCCCCTTAATAACGTTCCCCTTTCCACACTTCCTGTCCCCTTGCTGCCTCACACTCACATCTACCCTCATTTGCTCTCTTATTTAAATTCACCCTATCTCTGACTTCTCGTCCATTGTTGCAAATCTGTTTGTGCACATTTAGCAAACTCCCTCCCTGCGACTGTAGTGATCAGGTCTATTTGTGGTAGCTCCTATGTCTATAGTGCTACGAGAGGAAGAATATTGTATAAGAGACACAATCAGAGCATGTACACTAGCCATGCAGAGATAAGAAGGCTCATACCCATATGATCTGAGGGCTCATCTACACAAACACTTAGGATACGTAGCTGGGAGGTGTGATTCTGATTCATGAAGATGTACCAGTGCTAGCTCTAAAGCTAGCATGTTACAAAATAGCAATGTAGTTGGAGTACAGCAGGGGGTGGGGCAGGCTAGCCACCCAAGTACATACCCGCCCAGACCCCCTTGGTATGTAATTGGGTGCCTAGCAATTTTCAGTGTGCTAGCTTGAGCAGAGCTACCACTCACACATCTATACAAGCTGGGAATCACACTTCACAGCTCAAATGCAGATGTATGTTTAGTTCGTGGCAAGCTGGGCTATAGATCTAACCCCCGCACCCCCACCTGAGTCTGCCATGCACTAAGGCCCAGATTTTCAAGTTTGATGGGGTTTAGACTCCTATGTTTAGGCTGCAGGGAGGTGCCCTAACCACTAGTCTCTAGAGTCATTCTAACTCTGACAGAAACATAAGCACCTAGGAAACTTTTACTGCAGAAGAGTTGGTGCCAAGTGACCTTAGGAGCATGGCAGGAAAGTGGAAGTTTTGTGGATTGCAGTGGTGGCTAAGTACTTTATGGATTCTCTATTTAACCATGGAGTACAAAATAAATAATTAAATCCGGTGACACAGAAGGAATTGCAAGAGTGTGGGAAAAGCCCAGAAAATATATACAGGGGAAGGCATATGGGAGTGGTGTAGTGCCCTGCTCAATGACCATGAAGAGTATAAGTCTTTGATAACATACTAGTAAAGCTTCATCAGACTCTAGACCTCATGAATTCTGCTAGTTGAAAAGCAACAGAGCACATTCTCATTACTTTCAGTGATGTAGAGGAGCAGCTGCCAAGAGCTTTCTTCTTTTAACAAATTTGTAAGGGGAATTATAAAAACAATGGTAAATCTTCCCTCTCATCCATTAAATAGCTACATCTGCATAATCACTATCTAATTTCTTTCCATATGATAACACTGCATTTCCAGGGATAACTGATGGAAATGACAGATGATTACGCTTTAGGACAGCTGTGAATCTGAAGAAGTCCAATAATGGCAGATTTAATCTCAGAGATTTAGTGAAGTGAAAATTAGAACCACTGCACAGCTCTGGTACTGACCAACTAAACCAGTGTAAGCAGCCAGTTCGGAAAACAAGGAACAGTTGTCTCTAGCATGCTGATCACGTTGTTCTTCTCTTTAGCAGGGAATTTTGTTATCAGTTACACTATTAGGAAACAGACTGACAGAGCAAGAGGGGCACCATCAGAAGACCTAACCACATGAGCCACACTATCAGAGGCTCGTTCACCTGCACATCCACCAATGTGATATATGCCATCATGTGCCAGCAATGCCCCTCTGCCATGTACATTGGTCAAACTGGACAGTCTCTACATAAAAGGGTAAATGGACACAAATCTGACATCAGGAATCGTAACATACAAAAGCCAGCAAGAGAACACTTCAATCTCCCTGGACATTCAATGGCAAATTTAAAAGTAGCCATCCTTCAACAAAAAAAGCTTCAAAAACAGACTTCAAAGAGAAACTGCAGAGCTACAATTCATTTGCAAACTTAACACCATTAATTTGGGCTTGAATAGGAACTGGGAGTGGCTGGCTCACTACAAAAGCAATGTTCCCTCTCTTGATATTGACACTTCCTCATCAATTACTGGGAGTGGACCACATCCACCCTGACTGAATTGGCCTTGTCAACACTGGTTCTCCACTTGTAAGGTAACTCCCTTCTCTTCATGTGCCACTATATCTATGCCGTATCTGTAATTTTCACTCCATGCATCTGAAGAAGTGAAGTTTTTTTACTCACGAAAGCTTATGCCCAAATAAATCTGTTAGTCTTTAAGATGCCACCGGCCTCCTCATTGTTTTTGTGGATACAGACTAACCCGGTTACCCCTCTGATATTGTTGGGTGTTGAGTTCCTTTCATTTAATGGTCTGAATAATAAATCTCACTCTCTCTCTCATTTTGTAATTATCTGGAAATGTGTTGTTATAGTTTCTCCAGGAAATGTAGTGCAGTTTTGTCTTTCACTACTTACTGAGGAAGTTGCTACATCTTCTAGGAACTAGCCAGCATGTTTAAAAGAAAAAAGCAAGAGGAGTAACATTAAAAAATAAATGTTTATGTGAAGTGTCATAACTATAGACATTCTATACTTGTTTATTGACTGCACAGTTTTCTTATAATGTTGCATATATATCTTGATACAGCTACTCTGAAGAATTATTTCAATGATGGCATATGCTAGATTGGCTCTCCCTCTGAACAGTTAAGTTGCTTATTAAATTGTTTTCAAGGGTGATAAAAAGTAGGTGATTTATTAGAATCATGCCTGTTACTATACATGCTTATTTATAGCTATTCCCTTTGGATGGCTTAGAGCTGGATTAATACAGAAAGTGTTTCAAAACCATTTTTGCAGATAAAAGTGGTGAGTCCATGATTCTGCTGTGGAGCGGTGGTCTACACTGAAAATTTAGATGGAAACTAGCTGTATCACTCAGGAGTGTGAATTTTTCACACCTCCGAGTGTCCTAGTGAAGTCGGCCTAACCTCCTGTGTACACATGGCTAGGCTGACAGAAGAATTCTTGCACTGACCTACCTACCGCCAGGGAGGGAAGTGGTTTACCTACATTAATGGGAAAACCCCGTCTGTCAATGCAGGAGGCATGGACACTACAAGGCTACAACAGTATAGTTGCAGAGCTGCAGCTGTAGCACAGCCATGTCCCGAGACACATTGAGCTCCCTTGTCCCCAGGCCGCAAGATAAAAAAGGGCCATAGATGGGACACAGAGAGGGGGAGGACCAATAGTTTAAGGTTTCTCCCTCTCTCTCTCTGCACAACACCCTGCTCCCTCAATAGCCCTATTTCTTCCCATATACCCCATTGCCTCCCCTGCTAAGCCAGACTAACTCCCAGGCTCAGAGGATCCAGTATGCTGATCACATCTACTGGAAGGGAAGCCGGATGACAGCACTGCAGAAGGAAAGCAGTGAGTGGAAACTGTTCAGTCAATGAATAAGAATAACTTTATTTTTATGTAAGTTAGAAATGTGGCCTAAGCTTGAGAAGTTGGGGGACTCTGTGGGTGTGCACGCACATCTCCAGCTTGGCGTTTGGGGGCATTTGTGGTTTTAGAGAGACAAGAATATATCAGCTCTTCCCTTAACCACTTTTTCAAAGGGGAGCATTTTTAAATCATTCCTCTTTAAATCTTTACAGTTAAATCCAGGGTGGAGGGTGAGGGATCCGTTATCTTTTGCAGAGTTAATGTGTCCAATTTAGTGAAGAATTTCAAATCATTAAAGTGGAATTTAAGTGATGCTTTAAGTGGAGGTCTAAGTAGAACAGCACCTGTGGGCTCACCACCAGCATCTCCATAGTTAGAAAGTTAGTAATGACATACTGCTGACTTTAAACTATTATAATTAGGCCAGGGCCTAATTCATAGCTTACAACAGTGGTAACGAATACAGGTAGATCAGCATAGCACCAGTTTTGAAGTGAAATTTTATCTGATTACTGGCACCACTAATGCTAACCTGATCCTTATCTGTCTAAAGTAAAAGCACTCCTCCTTAACAGTCTGCGTAATTCTTTATGACTGCACATACCTTACACAAAATTATAAAAGGCCTATTGTATCAAATATGCACTGAAAGGGACATTTGACTTCCCAAAGACATATCTGCAGTTTTTCTGTTAGTTTCACCAGGATAATCTGTTAAACTGTACTTTGTTCCAAAAAGTCGATAAAGATTCATGTTTGACTACAGTGTTCGAAAACTCTTTCCATTTTTCTGTTTATCCTTGTGGCCAGAAAATGAAACATCCCAATGTTGAGAATACTCTGAGTTCTGCATATTGATGCAACGGTTACTACACTTTCAAACAAATAAGTGCCAAATATTTCACAATTTGTAGTTTCCTTTACTAAGCATAAGTATCATCTTTGTGCATAATACCTTCTTCTGTATGGAGTCCAAAGCCATTTGCCACAAGCTTTACTTGCAGGATGTTTGAACTGGCTGTTTTTCTAATGATGTTTGGAGAATGCCGGTGCGCCCTGCTTTGTAAACTCAAAGTTAACCCATAGTCAGGACTTCAATTATTTTTTGTAATAATTGCAATAGCAAATAGAAATCTGAGGGCATTAATGTCCAGTTATTTTTTCTTGCTCATGCTTACCCTTGCATTTTGGGGTGGCTGAATTTCACCCTTTCGCCCAGAGCCTCTCCTCTGCCTCCCTTGGCTGTTTGCCTCATTCTGGAGGTGAAAGCAGATGGCAGTTACCAAGGCATTCCTCTCACATAAGAGAATCCTTGGGTGCCATGGAGCAATCCAACTAGGAACCTCCGGCACAGGTAATGTATTGGGGGCATGGCTAGAATGAAAAGGTATACAAAAACACTACTGCATTCCAGTGATCCTCAGCTAGTGTAACAGACCATTAGGGGCTGTTGCAAGTGGCATAATTTAGAGTAGCACCCAGGCAGATTAGACACACCTTTCCCCTGACATTCCCTTCATCTGCACAAAGTGGAGGTCTGGTACAGCTGAGAATCTGGCCCTCCATATCTATTTTTGAGATTCTACATATAATTTCTTTGCTTACTACAAAATGTATAGAAACTATTCAGATCAGAAATTAAAGCTATGGAAAGCTTAAAGTGCTCTCACAAGCTATTACATTATTGAAAGGTTTGTTGGGATAATGTTCAACATATTTTTTGTCTTTATTCTTTTGAAGGTGGGTTGTTTTTTTGGTTGGGGGGAGGGTTCAGTTAATGTTTCGGAAGAAATCAAAAGGAAACCTTAGAAGTCTTCAAAGAAAATCTACTCCTACCAAATCTAAAGAAGCACAATAAAACAGTCACAGTCACATCATTTAAAAGTTGTTTTTCACATAACTGAGCTGTTCTACAATAAATATTCTGGGCAGTAGATGTCCTAATTGTCCTTTGGCAAGACCTTCTAGCTACACCAATCTAGTCAAATAAAGTATCTGACTGACAGACAGTTATCGACTAAAGTTTACCTTATAAGGCAAGGAGACTACCTCACTTTGATATAGACAATAAAGCAGCAAAAACATTATTAGGTTTTGCTTTTGGAATAAAGTAGCCACAGCAAATGTGATTCTAATTGTTGAAAGCTCAGCAATTTTCTAGCCAAAGTTTCTGAGCTTTTGCCTCAGTTAACAAATCAAGCAAATTGACAGTCTAGGCAGATCCCTACATATCCTAATGCAATTCTCCCACTGGGGATTTTATCAGTAAAGCTGATGGGTTCGTTCACAGGATAGAATTAGGTCAGTTGGGATTGATTGAAGATAACTCTGGTGGTTAATCAATGCTTGGAGGCAATCAATTATTCTATAAAATAAAATGGGCCCTTTTATGTAATCAATAGGCCAAACAATGCACTGACACAAACTTAGAGATTGAGAGTTTGGGACGCATACATACAGAGTCAAATTCTGCCCACAGTTATATCTAAGCAAGCAATCCTACACTCATTGAGTCAAATCCCATTGACAAATGCAATCTCCTTGATTTATTGTAAAGAAGGTTAGTAAGTGGGAGAAATGCTACAAGTAAAAATATATAACAATCTTATTTTTCAGTTTTACAAAGCTAGGAAAAGGAGCTGAACATTTAACAGCAAACATAAGGTCATTTTTATTCTTACTATAGTGTGTCTAAAAATAACTGATGGGGTTTCGCTGTGCAGTTTTTTTCCCCACAAAACTATTTTGAAATCGACTCTATCTGTATAAAAGATGAAAGAAGAATGACTACAGTAAAAACCATCTTAATAACTGTTTAGGTCTATTTAATAACAATAACAAAATATTCAGAGGCTGAGGTAATGATTATCTAAACTATCAGACCCTCTCGGGTGAATATAACTGGCCTGGAAATTTCAAGAAAACAGACCCTCTCTCAAGAGTTTCGGTACATCTTGCTTCTGGAAAATGCCAGAAATGCCAGGAGAATAGCTTTTTTTCCTGGGTCTGACTCTCCTTTCTCTTACACTGGTATAAATCAGGAATAACCACTGCAATCAATGAAGTTGCACGAATGCAAAACTGATGTGGCAAGAAAGTCAGGTCTCTTGTCTGGCTGGATCCAAGAAGTAGGGCATAAAAAATGACAAATAATGAAATAATATAATCACTTTTTTGCAAACCTCAAGATATAGTTCACATTTAGTTCATGTTTCAGATAAAGGTTTGTGGGGAAGGGAAAGACACTTTCCCTTATTAGCACAATAGTTTCAATCCAAAACTCACAGCAAATTCACATTATTTGGCATAATTTGTATATGGAAGGTCATGTCCTGTGTTGTTGAAACATTTGCTGACTACAGTCATTCATCCAAATACCTGTAAGTGTTACTACTGAAGTGAAGTATGGTCTGAAAGAGGAATAACTATTTTAAAATCTGACCAAGGTCACCAGGCTCCGGTTTTTAATTTAGCCTCTAAGCCAAACCAGATAAATGGGCCATATCATAAGATCACTATTTTGGTTTGTGTGTGAACCCCAAGTATTAATTCAGTAGAGGAACCTGTTATAAAAGAAAATAGACAGCATAATCTTGACCTCAGCCTTTACGACCACATGTGCTTTTTTTCTAATCAGCGTAGACTCTGAGTTTCAGACTTGTAAACCTTACCATTTCAGATGGACAGATTTGAAAAAAGTAAAAAAACAGGCTGTCCCCTGTCCATGGCATTGCAGCTAAAACCTTCTCTTTTTCAGTAAGTCACATGAGAGGTGTTAGCTGCTAAACCCAATTTAAACTGTTTTTGTTTCTTTTCCAGTATGCTCCGATCAGCAGCATGAACCGCAAATAGTGCCTGGCAGTTGGAGGGCGGCAGATGCCTGAATACCATGTTTTTCATCTCATTGCAATATCTTTGACTCATGCATCCTGTCTGAGCTAATGTTAGTTTTCTGATTGCAGTGTGTCTGGAGCTTTGGAGTCTCATCATGCGCCTGAGCTGTTCCAGAAGGGTCACTCCTAGTCATTAGTAGATCTAGTTCTGTGCACGCTTTACTGTCCCCTTGCTGACTGTGTTTGGAAGTGGGCTCATAGGGCCAAATTCTGCTGGCAATTACACCAGTTTATAGGTGGAATTACTCTGGATTTCCACAGATGTAACAAAGCACAATTTAGAACATACATATAAAATAGTCATAATTTATTCCCTAGGTAAACTCAAGCCAGAATGTTATAGTTATTTTCCATTGAAGAGATGGAACTGCCACCCTATTGTATAAGCCAGTAATTCAGCCCCCAGAGAATCCACTGCGAAGTTAAAGCAAAATGAATTACCACTAGGGACTATTGTATATCCACCCTATAATTCCTGTTATGTTGTCCTATTGCCTCTATCATATGTGATGCCCCAATTTAGAAAAAATGGGGACCAGAATATATCCATTTGCTGCTGTTTTCTTTACAAAACGGGGGGAAAAATCTGGTAGAATGAACACCATTTTGACATTTTCAGCATTTTTGTTTTCAGGTTTCTTTTTAAGGAAATTATTCACCGTATTCAGTCTGAATTGGTGAATCATTTTGGTGCTCCACCAAAATTGCCCAACAGTCCTAGGGACCATTATTGCAGAATGACGAGTACTTTTTTTGAAGGGTATGAAAATAAAGATTCCTTTATGTGCTTGGGGAATACTATGAGATGCTGAGCACTGAATGTTAGTTAAAATGGGCAAAAAGGATACCAGACCCACATGGTAGAAGTAAGAAAATTACCTAGTACACTTGTTCTAGTTCACATATGTTAGCTATGATTTAGAACTAGAAACCAGGGACTGGAAGAAAATAATAATGAGTTTTGAGTGGGGGCTTGTTTTTATGAATAATGTTTAACTGAGTTTAAAAGTAAAAAAATAATACCTGAGGGGAAAACTCCATTTTGATCAGTTTACCCATTGCTAGCACTGAGCTGTGTGAAATGTTCACATGCAAAACCCACCTAATTCAAAATTCAACATTAATTCATTGAAACAATCACAGATATGTGGTATCAATTTGACTTTTAGGCACTGGTAATAGGCACAGTAGGCATGTATGTTGAATAGAGCTGGGCAAGTGCTTTATAATTGCTCTTTCAAAACTTTAAATATATTTGCTTCAACTTTTGTTTAATCTATTTAATCACTTTCCATATATGGCCTTTGTCCCCTGGCACCTCACAAATATTTATCCTCACAATACCCCTTTGAGACAGGGAAGTATTCTTATCCCATTTTACAGATGGGGCATTGAGACACAATGCCTAAAGTCACACAGGAAAGTCTGAAGCAGAGCCAGGATTCCAAGTCTCCTGACTCCCAGTCCACGTGTTTAACCACACCACCACCACTGCCCTTCCTCTCCATACTCCTTTGTGCTTGCTTCCATGAGTATTCTAATGAATGAGTAAACTAGGGGGAATGTTTGTGGTAACAGCACACTTTAAGAGAAAATATGGAAGAATATTTGGGAAAAGCAAATTTTGAATTCAGACATGAGCCTTCACACCAGAAACCTGATTCTGGCCCCAATCCAGCAAGACACATAAGCATGCACATTTAATGGGACTACTCATGTGCCTTAAGTCATGAACATTCTTGAGTACCTTGAAGAATCAGGCTCCCTAAGAGCTATGCTCATCCAATCAGGGAACAGAAACATACTGTGTGCCCACTGTAAACTTCAAAAGTCTCCTCTTGTGTGCCATGAGTCTTCATGGATAAATGAGAGACACTGTCCTTGGCCCTAAGGGTTCTTAGGGCCTGATCTTGTAACAATATACTGACTTGAACGTAAGACTGCTCATCTGAGCAAGAACTAGCTGAGTGAACAAAGGGTTCCAAGATAGGGTCCTAGCCTAAGACATGACAACATAGGGCTAAGAGCAGGGAAAATGAGGATAACAGCTATACGATCATACAGTACCTCTGGTTAGTAATACATACAGCTTGTGGGGTAAGTACTTTAAAAAAAAACACAATAATGATGCTGTTAACAATGGATTTGTACTTCCATAGAAGAAGCACATTTTAAAGAGAAGATGTGAAGAACAGGAAGGGGGCATCAATTACCGGGTCAGGAGGGGCAGATGTTGAAAGCCATTTATAATAAGGCACAAAAACCAAGAGACAGAGATGGAAACAAAGGGATCAGATGTTGCTGTGGCGCTAGTGATGCGACTTCTAGCAATGATGCCTTACCTGCAGCTGCAGGCAGGTAACCTGTGGGTCAAAAGACCCATCAGTACAAGTATGATCTATACTATTCATGCTCTAGTGCCATGTAGGGTTCAGTAAGTGCTCCTTTAAGACGACTGCGAGCTCTGTGTGATAATTTAAGCTACCTGTGGAGTCATGATGCCTCTCACAGACCAGGTATGTCTTAAGTTCCCCCCTTCTCCTAGGGAACGCAGAACCTCCATCTCGCTTTCTTTCTGCCAATGAACTCACCTCACTTCTGGACACATACATTACCTATTTACTCCACTACAAACCTCTATAGGTGTGAACCGCTCCAGTTGTCAAAACATTGGAGTAGCAAATAGGGAGAAAGTCACACACAGAACCTTGAGCCAAATTGAATGGTTGTGCTTGAACTGCTCCTGTCTCTAACGGGTCTTGCTCCAGAGCTGCTTGAAGAACCATCCCTAGGTCATCTAGAAGTGACCCTATTTGTCCAGCCATTTAGGTAGCCTTTCCATTTTTTGCACAATAGCTATCTACTGATGATATCATGATAATAACAAAGATGCAGTGTTAACATTTATCTTTGTTCTGTATTTGTTTGCTGGGCCACTTTCCTTAAACAATAAAATAGCTTTCAAATAGTATTATCATTATGGCTACATTTGTTTAAATGACAGATTATGCAGCACTTTGTTAAACACATCACACACCAGGTAAGTAGAGGAACAACATTCTCCCTGCCTCCGAATTTCTACTTGCACCATAAAAAAAAAAAAAAAGCTCTTTTGCAGGGAAAATGACTCTTACTCCATTTGAACAGGGCACAACTGATCTCAGCAGAGGCCTCTAGACACTACTATTATAAACATATAAATAATGGTAAGAAAAGTCTGGATGAACAGTTTAAAAAATAAACCAGAACCTACACTGTAATTTATATTATTCAGATGTAGCCTAAAATTGTCTACTTGTTTGATGAGCCCCAAAGGACGCTGTCAGATCTAGAGATAAAAATCCATTAGATCTTCCCAATTCTTTTGGCATTCATCTAAATCCAAACTGAAGTGCAGATTTCACTTGTGTTATTCCTCAAGATCAGATTGTAATGGATATGCAGAGGTTGTACAAGAAGCCTTTTCTCCTAGCATGGCTGAGCAGTCCCCGAGACCCATAAGTCTCAGTTTCATTCCAAAATTTTCATAACTCTACCTAGCTGTCTCTCTCGGGATTACACACAGCAAACAATAGACCTTACCAACACCAAATGGACAGGGCACCAAAATAATAATTATTCCTCCACTGAAGGAGGTAACCTAATAAATCTTTTTCAATCTCTAATTTCTCTGATTAATTGAGAAGCAATCATGCATATTTCATTTGACATAAAACTGGTTGATATAAAGATGAGAATTCATATCACATATTTTACATCATTCATTATGTAGATCATGCATCAGATGTAGTGCACCCTGCATCCTTTTGCTTCCAAAGGGATCCTGAACATTTAGATTCCTCTCCACTGGTTATGGTCTTTGAAAAGCTTCACACAGTAATTTTGCTCATTATTGTGGGATGAAGGTTGCTTGCTAAACAGCCTTGTGACACAGGTAGTGTATTGGAATCATCAGGTAAAGAAGATGAGATTGCGGCGGAAAGGGGAAACATAAGGCATTTGCTCAAGAGTAGACAATTTCTCCCAAGGGAATGTCCATATCCCATTGTGGAAGTTTTAAACAATTTGATATGGGATGTAATTATGTGGAAGTGTCGCCAAATAAAAGGTGATTGAATTATTTTAAAAACAGATACAGTCCCTTGGACAGATCTTCAGCTGTTGTGAATCAGTATAGTTGATAGAGCTATGACTGTTTCCACCAGCTGAGGATTTGGGGATCTCTGTCCCCACTCTGCCTCCGGCAATTATCAAAGGCAAGAAAAACCTCCAGCGGAGCAGCTATAAAGCAAAGGTGGCGATGTATGACATTTCATTTTCTATCTCCAACTCCTCTACAAAAGTACCATGTGATCCATGAACCACACAAGAAACATTGAGAAAAGCCAAGGATCAGCCATGCAGTGCTACATGTTCCACCCTCAGTCAAAGCTCTGCACAGCCCCAAACCAGGTCAGAATGTCAGTGACAGAATTTGGCCTGTAGCTAGAGCACTTGATGCAGGCTAAACAAACCCAAACGATCTGAACAGAAGATGTTGCTAAATTATTTTTATAGTGGCTATATATGTAATTTAATTATTACATATTGGCTACATTTTCCCTCCCATTTGAGAGTGAAATCATAAGCTTTAGGCACTTATCTTGTCAACTGTGTGGGGTTTTTGATTGTGTCTGACACTGCTATAATTAATCATTATGATGATTAATATTAGTACTACTGTAGTTGCAGGGGCATTTTATATGGAGCACTAATTACAAAATGCAAATAGGTCTCAAATTCGAACAGTTTAAGATATTATTTATTCCCAGTGGATACCTGTTTGCCTTCAATAGTATAGAGCTCATTTAGCAATGTATCGCTAGTAAATGATCCACACAGATACAAATATTACAGTGGAGCAATACAATCAGAATAGTCAAGGTTGAGAATAGCTTACAGCTTTATATACATGAGTGGTAAGTAATTGTCTCTTATACATAAAAGCTGGAATGGGGCCACATACCAATGGTCTTCAAAATCTCAGTTCTCAGGAATGTGAAGAATCTCATCTTATTAATATTTATGCATCTTTCCAGTCCACAGGGAGCTACTGCTCCAGCAGTCAATAAATCTAAATTCCAAGATTTCTCTCATATCATCTGTTGATAACTCTGTCAAGTCACAACACTGATTTTCACAACTCATTGTTTCTCCTATTTTGCTTTGGCTTTCCTCTTTCCTAAAGAAGTAAAATCAAAACTGAAGACATTATTAATTTATGAACTGCCTGTATTAAGAATCAGTCTTTTGGGGTATTTAAGCACATCCACACAAAGAGCTGGTGTGGGGGAGCAGTAGTAAAACCAGGCTTCAGAGAATTAAGAAAGCTAGCATTATGGAGATACTTTTCAACACAACTGTAATAGTTCAGGTCTGCAAACTGACCCACCCTTGTGGAGCCTTACCTCTATGAGAGAAGTCCCATTGACTATCGTGAGACTCTGCATGGGAGCAAATGTCCACATGTGCCACCATTTTGGGGCCATGACCTTAATCACCCTCTGAAGGAATGAAGGAAAAAGTATGTTTTCTTTCTAAGTGTAACAAACTGGAGACCAATCATACAGGCCTGCCACCTTGCTCAGGAAAAAAATCCCAGGTTCAGGACCATGATTGCTTTTAAAATGAGTGACAAATATTTATCAGTATGTCCACTTTCCAGACTCGGAAAGGGAATACTGTAAATGCAAATGGATCATTCATTTTCACATCATGCATACATTGTAGAGACACATATGTTGTAAAAAATTGAGTCCTGCGCGCATAAAATACTTCTTGGTAACCCACTATCTCTAAAAAAGGACTAGATCAAAATGCAAGATCTGAAATGCCCCAGACATCAGGTAAATTCCAATATAGTTCTGGATTTGAACTTTGCAAATATCCAATCAGAGCAAGAACTCAGTACCACACTATTTTCTCAGTAAGTGGGGGAAATTCTCTCTCTCCACCTTCCTAACATAGTCCCTAATCCTGCAAAGAATTACACATGTGCTTCATTATATGCGCTGTGTATAGTCCCACTGAAATTAAGGTCAATGCATAAAAGTGAAGCACATGTTTAAGTCTCTACAGAATCAGGGGTTTACTTCCCTCACCTCAAGAGATGGCCATTTTACAACTAGTTTAGCCCTTTGCTACTCACAGAGGTCTCTGTGGTTGCAGGTCCCTTTAAATCCTGACAAAATAATCCATCTGTATCACCCATAGTGGAGGTATCTTAAACTACATCTACTATGGCTTATACAGATGGATTATATTGGGGGCAAAATGCCAATATTTATGTTATGCCAGACACCTCAGTTCTAGGTCCAGAAAGCTATCCAGGGTTTAACATATCAACTAGCTGTGATATCTGTCACATATGTTGTCTACTTTTCATGAGGCGGGACAGGCACAGGATGACAGCAACATGACAGCAAAGCTGAAGACTGTTTGGGGCACTTTTCTGCATTTTCATTCTTTCATTTGTTATCCCTTTGTTTAATTTTTTTTTCCAACTTGTAACCATAACTATGAATTTCATGGCATTTGGGATGTTTGCATTTTTAGAATGTTAAACATTCTATTAAGGTCTCCCCCCCTCACATATCCTTTAAAATTATTGTATATTTACACCTTTAACCTCACCATCTCACTTTAACAAACCTTTTTTCTTTGGAAACTCTAGTATCATCACCTCATTCTGCAAGAGATCTATGGTCGTTCACTGTTGATACTTATGCCTGGACTGAAAAGTCTTTAAGGCTATTCAAATGGCTGGTACCCAGTACATTTCTGTGGCAGTTTTCCTCCCATTTCAGGGAGGAACTGAGTGTATCTAGTCCCAGCTCTAAGACACATACATTATATTACAAATATAAATATCATACAGATAAGTCAATGACTGTTGTACCTAACTGATGCTTACTGCAGTTGGAAAAAGTAGCATTTTCTAATTTTTGAATAAAATTCTACAAAGTTTGGGTTAGACTTTAATTAGTTAACTGTATTTCATAAGACTTATTTAGCAATAGTCTTGATTGACACAAATTGATCACAGTTTTGACTTGTGAAATTGAAGAAGTTTTTACGTTCTCTCCTCCTATTTAATAAGAGCCTGCTCTCTTTAAGTGCATATTTCCAATTTTCACAGCTCAGCCCATGTTGTGTACTGTATTGCCTGAGGTTCATGACTCCAAGCTGGGACTTCCACTGTGTGTTCTGAAAGCCAAGAGACACCGCATTCATCATTCAGTCATTATGAGGAAGAGAGCCAGAAGCCTCAATTTGCAGGGCTGTTCAAAAGAAATCTGCCAGAAAGTTACAGCTAACAAGAGAAAGAAAATTATTTCTTTTTAAGTATTACAAAACAAAAAACAAAAACTGTGAAAAGTTTTAAAAGTCAAGGTTTTTAACTCTTATGGGAAGTAATTAACAAGTTTAAAAAAAGCCATTTCTGAAGTTCAGTAAGTTACAGATCTACAGAGACAAGACTTTGTTCTATATAGTGCTTTAAGAAGCCAGGAATGCTTTCCATCATGTTCATTTATTTTCTATAACTATGAAGAATCAGAATGTCCATTCTCTATACCACCCTCACCTAACTCCCAGAATTCTAGCAGTACAGTTGCAGCATAATCTACATACTCCCACAGCCCTTGAGAAGCCCAAGCTGAAATAATGCCCCAAAGGGAAACGTTTCATTCTCTGACACTAGTGATAAATAAGTGCTGTGCCTAACCATGTGAACAAAGATTGAGGAGCGAGAATATAAAGCTCCAACAAAAATTTCTTCTGCCACTACTGGTGGCTTGCCATGCAATGCCTACAGTATACAAAAGCTCCACGGAAGTCAAATAGCAGCCTTCCAGCAACCCTCATGGGAGAATTATGAAAGTCGCTTTGATCTAGACGTGCCTTTTCAATCTGAGAAGACTCACTCTCCACTAGAATGTCGAGCCAAGGATCCAACCGTTCCAAAGGCCATTGCTCTTCCACTTGAATTTAAAAAAAATATAAATAAATCTTAGTGCTGTCAAGTAGTATCTTCTTCCAGGCCTTTAACTCATAGAGTACAAGTCTATTGCTGATGAGTAACAGTGTTTCTTCTATTCATTAGAAATTGAAATTGTAAGCACTGAAAAGAGGTTTAATTACACAGTATAGAAATAGAACCATAGAAGATGTGTCGTCCCTAACCTTAGCAGAGTTATGCTGGGGTGGGAACACTCTATACTTGTTCAGGCAGGAAAAGGGTTAATTCTCTACAAAAAGCAAGTAAGGCAGAGGACTTTTCATGCCTTGAAGAAGCTGCTCAACCTGCTAATTAGTAGTAGTGTCACCAGATCACACACATATTTGGGAAAAGACAGCAGCTTGAAAGTGGTCAGAGGGAATAAGAAGAGGCCTGTCTCCCTTCTTTCAAGTCTGCTGAGGAGAGATGCAAATTCATAAACTGCTGGCAGTCTCTCCATCTAAACAGTCTTGGAGGGAAGTGGGAGACTGGAAAACAGAAACCTTCAGAAACAAAAGTTTGTTTACTTTGGCATTTCCTCCAAAACTCTGCCCAGTGAGAGGGCCTTTTACTGCTGCTCTTGGGCCTCCATTTCAGTATGGTCCTGCTTCTCTGTACACTAGGCTGAGTTGTTCCTTTCTTCTGTCAGCCGTTCCTCCAACTCCTGCTTAGGTCCAACCTGGAGAAGATCTGCCACTGGTAACCCCGGTCTGCACTTAGGTCATCTAACTTGCTTCTGCTACTGCCACTTCACTTGAGTTGTCTAACCCAGGCATTGCTCTGTCACTCAGTAGCACAATGGTAGCGGTGGAAACAAAGTCAGGGTTTTTGTCATCCTAGCCAAACCAGAGCTTTACGCCTGACTGATGTTTATGCAAATATTTTTCAGGTACCATTGCAAAGGTCAGTGTATGTTTAAATGCTGAAAGTACCTAATAACTCCTGAATATGGTCATTGTGCTATAGGGCCCATCAATCACCTGCTGGGACGATGCAATGACTCTCCCCATTAACTCTTCCCTGCTAGCAAATACCCACCCCAATAGAGAGCACAGCCAAACTGGAATTAATGCATTCACTGCTTTGGATTATTAGTACTGGAATAATGATGCCATGTGCCCAGTTCTGTCCCTGAAAAGTAACAGTGGTTTTTATATTAAAGTCAAGTGCTATGGGCTAAATACATTCTAGCAATAAGAAAGTGCTCTATTTCTTCTGCAGATTATTACTTTTTATGTATCCAGTCTGGAGATGACACACAGAGTGATTCATTCATTCCATCCTCTTTTAACCTCCCAAATTCTTTCTGGTTGCAGATGCTAAACAACCCATCTCTAACATATTAATCCTGTTCCCTAGTGGGTTATGCTTGTGTCTTCTATGTTTTGGGATTAAATATGCGGTTTGCTTTGGGCACTCATCCTGAATACAGTGCCCTACCAACGTAAAATATTAGTCTCAAAACCTCTCCAATATGCTGCTTTGCAGAGTTCTCCACTATACATGAGTATGATACCTCAACATGCCTTACCATTTTATGCCTGTGAGCTTTCTAATGTAATTATAGCAAAAAAAAGAGCATGTACTTTTAAGGGCAACTTTTATTTATTTTTTTCAACACCCATAGCTGAATGGCAATATTGCAATCCTAACAGCTGACGTCCACACCTTGCTAAGTCTTCTCTTCCACACACAGTTGTTACTTTTCCAAACCTTTCCCTAGTTATTTTCATTACTTCATCTGCAAATAAAATAAAAAGCAAAATTCAAAGTTAAGCCTGCTATTAGCAGCCAAGAGTATGAGCCATCAACTTGAATGGAGCTGCACCAATGAACACAAGCAGAGAATTTGACTCTGTGTTCTTATAATCCACTCCCATTATGACTAGGGTCATTGCCGAGGGACTCAGAGCAGTGCGCACCAGAGTACAAGCATATCTTCAGTTTTACCTGATCTGCACCACAGCTTTGCACACCGTGCAAGGCATTCAAAAACCGCAGGCATTCAAAAATTGTGAGTCAGGCCCCCAACACGATGAGACTGGTTTAAAAAGTATGAATTAAAAAATATTAGGCCTTTTAATTTTCCTGATTTTTGAGCTCTTAGTGTCCATGTTTTTTCAGCTTTTTCTTTGCAACCATAAGGACCAGAAACTTGCCTTTCCCCCTCTATTGTTAACACACACACACACACACAAGCAAAGATTATCAAGTAATCACCTCATTACAGGAGACTGCGTTTTAAGAAAAACACCAAATATCATGAGAGTTGGTACCACTCCTGCAAACTGAGGTTATTGTTTAAAAAGAAAAACCACCACCTTCTAGGTTGCATTTGCTAGAAATCCAAATAGTGTTCCAGCTGTAATGGTCTTGCAACATTTGTGTCTGTTGTAATTCTGTTCATGCTATTTGTTTGTTGGATGGAAAAGTGGGTTTTCAATGTAAAAAAAACTGCTTTCTGCCAAAAGTTTTGACCTTCCAGTTTTGGGGATTCTGATGAAAAAGTTGAAATTTTCTATAAAAAGTTTCAGTAAAACAAAATTATTTGTTTCCATCTAAATCATCTATGGGGAAAAAAAATGTCTGACTTGCTCCACTTTGTTCTTGATTGCATTGCTTCAGTATGTGTTATACTTTTAGGGTATGTCTACACTGCAGTGAGAGGTGCGATTGCAGCTCTGGTTACCCACGCTAGCTTTAATGTGGGGATGTACTTGCATTGCTAGAGGATTTGTGCAGGCCACATTGAAGCCCACACCCCTGTGCCATCACTGCTATCATTAGCCACGCTAGCTAGGTTAAAGCAGGGTATGCCTGTCTGAGCTACAATCACACCTTGAATGTGAGAATCACTCCACAGTCAACACCTAGAACTGCAGCACTTGGTGGAGTCAGGCCTTGGAGCCCTAGTCATGGACCAGGATCCCATTGTTCTAGGAGGTGTACAAACACTGAACAAAAAGAAAGCCCCTGTCCCCAAAAGGTTATAATCTAAGTAAAAGACAAGAGACAGATGGCTCCAGACATATGGGTCTACCCTAACCTAGCTGCAGCCCAAGATATGCATGTGCATATAGAAATGTTCACCTTTGTAGTTAGCTAGCTTCTCGTGCTTTACTTAAGCAGTAATAGGAGCCCCGTGCTTGAGCCTGCAGTCACTAGGAAGGAAGGGACTGTGTCATCTCGAAATAAATCATGCAAAGTTAATTACCAGGATATCTTTTGTATAAAAAGAAGCTCTGAAGGGAAAGAAAACTCATAGAAAAGTATGTGGTGATTAAATACAGGTAAAACATGAAATTATTGTTTTAAGCTTTGCTTCAGTGCAACTCACTGAAAATAAGGCCCATCTTTCTTTCTGCCCAGAAGCTGACTCAGTCACTGTTATTATGCTTGATCAAAACTCAGCATCTGTGTAGCTCATATTTTTCTCTCGTAGGATATTGATGTTGCTAGGATGAGCAGAATTTAATGAGGACTAACAGAATAGCTCTCTCATGCAGATATATTGCAGATCTACAAAATGTCCCCAGAATTTACTGAGCCTGTCAATGATTCCTTTGTTACAGTTTTGTTTAAATCCAGTACAGTGTCAGTCTCCAGGGCTGAAAGCTAGTCTTTTTAAAAAGAGGTCCAGATTTATTCCCCCTGATTTGAATAAGTAAGAATGTGTTTTGTTGAAACCTCCCGAGAAGTAAATGGATTTACTCTGGAATTGCCTACTGTTTATGGGTTTTATGAAAGCATTTGGCACTTAATGATTCCCAGACTAATCTGAGGATTTTTTAAGAAAGAAAAAAAACCAGAAGAAATTGAATATGCTGAGTGTTAAAATGTTTTCCACAAACCTCACAGCAAACTTAATATAAAGACTTACTTCAGGTGTCAGAGATTGTTATGATGGTGTAATGCTTACTGACCTACTTCTTAAGCATCTAGACTCAGTATAAACCTATATTCTGCTAAAAAAAACAACAAAGCAAAATAAAAAGTATGGAAAAATAATTAGTCCATCCAGGTGGCCTCCTGAAACCCAAACCTTTTCCTCTCTACTCTGGTTTAATTATCTACCACTCCTCCCATATTCGACTTTCCCACAAAATTTAGTACTCCCCCTCAATCAGTTTTGCAGTCTACCCACTAACCATCCCTTTAATAGCCATAAATATATTCATTTCAACCTGCAATAAATTAAGCACACTGCAAGTGTATTTACAACTGCAAAGCTAGATTGTTGGGCAGATTTGTCATTAAATACTATGGAATTAAACAACTTTAGTGGGACACTTCCTGAGCAATTATTTAATTTTAGTTCTGCAGGCAAAGGGGGCCATTGAGCAAGACCTCTAATAAAAGACACTGGCACCAAAAATGCACGAAGAAGGTCACAATAAGTTAAATCTATTTGAAACATTTATATAGGGACAACTGTAGCAGCAGCATTGGTGGCGGTGGGAATACATACTATTTATATTACAATAGAGAGAAACTACCAAACAAGCTTACATAAATATTTTAAAATCGACACACAGAGTTTGGATTAAAATACAGGGAGTTAACGGTTTCTCATGTGTACATCCTCAGATCTATGCACCACCAGTCATACTTTCTATAGTGTGTGTTTATACTCCATTCCTTTCAGTGTAAATACTACTGTTGCTGGAGTGTATGTGGAGTTCAGTAGCAATTAAGAGGTTAATTCCAAATAAATCAAAACTAGAAGTCAGTTACAGCACCATCGTTGAGATTAGGATTAGGCCAAAGAAGTGGTCATCACAGAACAGTATAAAGAGAGGGAGTGTTTTGGAACCGCCTGCTCCAACATGTTCCACAGATCCCCTGGAGCAAATGTAGGGGGTTGAATACAGAAAAGTATGGTGTCTGGCCACTCAGATCCCCATGCTCCTCTGAAGCCATCACCAGGGCATGGCACTGGAAGAGAGTTGGAGGGAGGAAATACCTGCCAAATTAAAATGAATGACTGATCCCTTTAACCCATTGTACTCACCAAAACCTGGCTCTCCTCTTCAGACTGTGGCTCGTTTAGGGCTTAATCAATCTCTAGCTGACCTCAGTAGGCCATTGGTGGCCTCTCACTCCATCATGCTTCCCACCCTAATGGTCTTTGTGGTAGTCCTGGAATCAGGCTCTATAATTCTTGTTACTCGCAGTCCCTCCCCTATCTCCTCACTGCATGTTTCCAGTACCTCTCTGCTCCCATCTCCCACACAGTCTCCTCATTCAAAGTGCTTCCGATTGCAAAGTGCATCTGGGTTTTCTCTTCCTTCTCCCTCCACATGGCTACTGTTGGTTGTCCTCTGGCTCTACATAATCTTCCCCCCCTGAATTTATTATTTGTCATATAACACCTAAAGTATGCTATATACTTTACAAACAAATAACAAGCTAAAGTCTCTGCCCTGAAGGTCTTCCTAGCCAAATAAAGCAGCATTCGTCTGTCCCTCTTGCTTTCATCTCAGCCCCCTACTCTCAGTGATTTTAACCTCTGGTGATGACCTACCTGACTCTGCTGTCTTTCACTTCCATAAGTGCTAGAACTAGGGGTACTGGGGCTGGTGCTGCACTCCCTGGCTTGAAGTGGTTTCCATCATATACAGGGTTTACAGTTTGGTTCAGTGGCTCTCAGCACCCCCACTATACAAATTGTTCCAGTGCCCCTGTACATTTCTGATTTCTAACTTCCTCGTTTGATCTGAAACTCTGAGTCAGTTCATGGACTTACTGCTTTGGCCACCCTATTGCCTATTCTTCACAAAAGTGCCACTTCAGTCTTTCCTGTCACCACCATATTGTCTGTAAAATAAGTTCCTCCTTCTGCATTCTCTGACTTTACTAATCATTTTCCCATGACCTTCTTCCCACCAGCATCCCTGACTTTTTCATAGAATCATAGAAATATAGGACTGGGAGGAACCTCAACAGGTCATCTAGTCCAGTGCCCGGCATTGAGGCAAGACTGAGTATTGTCTAGACCATCCCTGACAGGTGTTTGTGGTATCTCTGTCATTGGAGATTTTAAAAAACAAATTAGACAGCTTCTCTAGTAATTTGTTCCACTGCTTAACTACCCTTACAGTTAGGAAGGTTTTCTTAATGTCTAACCTAAATCTTCCCTTCTGCAATTTAGGATCATTATTTCTTGCCCTGTCCTCTGTGGTTAAGCAGAACAATTTATCATCCTCCTCTTTATAACAACTAACGTACTTGAAGACTGTTATTATATCCCCCCTCAGTCTTCTCTTCTCCAGACTAAACAAACCCAATTTTTTTTTTCAATCTTTCCTTGTAGGTCATGTTTTCTAGACTTTTAATCAATTTTGTTGCTCTCCTCTGGACTTTCTCCAGTTTGTCCACATCTTTTCCAAAGAACTCGACACAGTACTCCTGTGCTGAGGCATTATCAGTGCTGAGTAGAGTGGAAGAATTACTTCTAATCTCTTGATTACAACACTCCCACTCCTGCTAATACATCCAGAGAATGGTGTTCACTTTTTTTGGCAACAGTATTACATTGTTGACTCATATTTGGTTTGTGATCCACTATGATCACCTTTTCTGCAAAACTCCTTCTTAGGCATTCCCATTTTGTATTTGTGCAGTTGTTATTATTGAATTCCATCCTATTATTTCAGACCATCTTGTTTGTCAAGATCATTTTGAATACTAGTCCTGTCCTCCAGGTTTGTAAGATTTCAGTCCCCTTCCTTCCCCTACTGTCTTCACGGATACCCACTGCTCCAATGTCTACTTCCCTTTCAATATACTTTGCCTTCTGTTTTCATCCCTCACTCTATACCACCAATCCCAAGCCACTTCCTCTGCACTTATTTCAATGCATTCCTTTGATCTTGTCTTTTATAGACATCCAAGGACCACATGAACTTCCTCTACTAAAAAGGTCATCTGTCTTTTCTTCTATCCTCTCTATAAACTCACAATACTTGTCTCTGCCTTAAACCCTTTCTCCTCCTCCTCTTCTTCCCAGGATCTCCTTAATTTCTCTAGGGAGAAGGTAGTTCGGACTTGACTTTCTCATCCATTCCCTCTCCCTGTGCCCCTTTCCTTAGCCATTACCCTTTCCTCCCTTCAGCATTTCTTTAAACAGTTCATCCTCCTCTCTCCATTGGTCTCCCAAAGGCTCTGTTCTTAATTTCAATCTGGCTGTTGTACGTGCTCATTGAATTCACATGATACAAGTTCTTTTGAAGTTTTTGTTAAAAGAATGTCTTTATTTACAGAAACTGGCTCATATGTAGATATCCGTCCAGAAAACAATGTATGAAATGCCAGTTACTAACAAGGTCGGTCATCACGAGACCTACTCATTAAAATTTAAAAGATGATCTATTTAAAAAAAACACATTTGTTAAAATTTATATATCTGAAAAATATGTACTTTGTGGCGTTTTTCACACATGAGTCAAAATGTTTGTGTATATGTTTCCTACACAGTCAAGACACATTATATTTTATTTTAAAAAACCCACGGTATTCAAGTAAAGTTTCAGTGTTATATTTGTATGTCTCACAATTTTGGCTGAAATCTTTAACATGAGAAAAACAGAAGCATTTTGTAACTTGACTGAGCATGTAAATCTATCTTGCAGGATAAGGTTATTCCACTTCCAAGAATATGAATTCTGTGCAATTAGGATAATCACCATCTGTTGATATTCCTTCTCTCCTGGGGAGCTTGATTGCAATTCTCTATAATGAAACACTGACAACAGATTGCTCAAAAAAATCCCTGAAACAACTTGTAAATCAAATGTGCATCTTTCAAAGTCATTCTCCCATTTCATCATAGCTTTTCACTTTTACTTTACACATCTAAAATCCAAATGTTGTTCTACATTAGAGTTGTGGGAGCTTTGAATTATACTCCTGGCAAGCAAATCCCTCTTTTTAAAAAGATACTCCTTGAGTTTCCCACCTCTAAGGAGGAAAAACTAAATATATTACACTCCAAGAATAGTCAACCTCTGAAATGTAGAGCATTGGTGGCCTTAGCCTATGAAAGATTTTCAAGACTTCTTGCTTGCTTTTCAGTAAAATTGCAGGCTCCTCATTAAACACAATTTATCTCTGGACATCTCCACTGAATAACCATATAGAACCAGTATGTCATGGCAATGGCCTAGCTGCTGCCAAATAACCTAAAAAACCCAAATGTTATACTTGTGAATACAAAAAGTAGCTCATTTTCTGCTTTGCTCCAGTTACTATTATTCCCATCTCTCTATTGACTAAATAAAAGATGACAGGGACAAAAGCTGTTACAAATCCAACCAGAACTGACTCTCTAAATCTCATCAAAACAACCACCTTGTCAAAAATCCCACCGCACAGAACCATTTGCAGAACTACAACAGGCTTGTGCTCTGTAGTAGAAGAATAGATTCCAGTCTCTCAATTAAACCATTGTAAACCTGGAATAGCTTTTCAGTTCAGCTGAGTTACTTCAGATGTATAGCAGTGTAGCTGAGATCAGAATCTGGCTGACAGTATGGAGAGTTTGGAAGGAAATGTATTAATGTTTGAAGCAAAATATTGTTCTTCTCGGTTTCATTTGTGTAATTACAATGATAGTTCAAAGGTCAAACAATAATTTATTTACTCCCACAGCTTTGCTCCACATAGTACCTTAAAATCAGTCTTTCCCCCTGAAAGATGACCACTTTGCTGGCTGGATATAGCATTCATTTACTAAAACTTTGTTGAGTAGTTTACTCACACAATTTTGCTTACCGTTTGTGCTGCTTGACTACAAACATCAAAAAGGACATCATATTTTAATAGTGGTCAAATAACTGGGGAGCTGTTTTTTTCTGATGTAACAATAGAGTAAGTTGCTCATTTATGGAGGCATAAAATGTAAAACAGAATTCCATGTAAAGGCCCACTAATCCCAGCAGCAAAGAATAATTTGCCTATGCTTGTCTTGCCATCTGCTTATAGAATCATAGACTATCAGGGTTGGAAGGGACCTCAGGAGATCATCTAGTCCAACCCCCTGCTCAAAGCAGGACCAATCCCCAGTTTTTGCCCCAGATCCCTAAATGGCCCCTTCAAGAATTGAACTCACAACGCTAGATTTAGCAAGCCAATGCTCAAACCACTGAGCTATTCCGCTCCCCCCCCTGTGACTGTGCTAAACAGTGCACTGCTCCAATTATTGAGGATGATCATCATTTAGGATAATATGTGCAACTCCTTTGGAGATGGTGCTTCTGAAATATCACACTGACTCTCCAGGGGACGTACCCCAGACTTTAATAGCAATGGTAGTAGAGGCTTAAGACTCTTTTTCCCAGACTGCCTAGGATATGGGGCAGAGATAGAACTGGCTAGAAACACTACCAGAACCAATTATAAGCCAGAACTCCGAGACAAAGAATTTGTTTTTACTGTTGGCAGAGTTTGGACTTTGGAGTGGAGCCGAGACACAATAAGGAGGCCCCTTTTACCCTCCACATTCCTACTCAGATGAAGACTTTAGGATTTGTAGGACATTGGACAGTTATCTCAGGACAGACCAGAAACTCAGGAGGCTGAGGAGAGTCACTGTTAGGTTCCCAAGAACCAGCTTAACTATACATTTGAATCCAGACCAGAGAGCCACAAAGACGATCTTACCAACCTTGGGGCGGATACTTTGTAAGAACTATAATAATTCTTTATTATACTATTGTATTTTAAGATGGTCCCCAATTTCAGTGCTGTACCACCTATCAAAAACTAAGCCCAAACTCACAGATATTTCTTTGTGGGGGTGTACAAGAGTCCAGTCCTTGATTCCCCTGGTCTCCCAAAGCAGGGGAATTTCCCCTCTCATTAATCCACACAGTGCATGAGCCAGTGCTTCCAGGAGTCAAGTTCTCAGAGACTCCCTGGTGCTCCACCGTACAGAAACAGACTCCCAATGGGCCAGGTTGCAACACCACTCACTGATGTTAGCCCAGTCACCCTGCCCTCTGGACATAAGTATGCTTGATTTAAATCTCAATGGTGTTGCAACCACTCAGCTGGAGCAATGCTCTGGACTGCTCCAGCAGTAACCATATTAGTTAGTACGGCCCTACTGCTCCATAGCCCATGAAACTTTGAGCAAGGCATGGGGAAAGAGAATTCACCCTACTAAATAGCCAGTTGGTGCTATTGGTGGAGACAAGGCACTGTAGCTTTTGCCTCTATGCAACTAGTCAAGGTGTGTGGGGTTTATATTGTAATGCAATGTCAATAAAGCCCAAGTCCAATGTGCATTATTTAAAAGCAAATATGTAAATGCATTCTTTTTTTCTTAGCAAGAAACATAGTTACACTGCAGAATCACTGAAGCAAAATGTGAAATATATTAATTAAAAACTCCCTAACCAGTGTAAAGAGTGTAGTGAAACAGTGCTGTTTGTGCCTTTTCTAGTTAAGGAGAATTTTGCCTTTAGCTTCTATGAAAATAGGAGCAGACCTATAATTTCTACTGCCAAATATTCTGTTAACATTGGAACACAGGAACAGCAGAAAGAGATAAGACCAGTTGTCCTTCTAGTCCAATATTTTGTTCACCAAGGTCCTGATTCCATGACAAGTGAAAAGGCTCCCACTGACTTCAGATGGGTGTTGGATAACATCCCAGATGTTTCAAAACAAAGGCAAGACACTTCCTAATAGATAAGTATAGAATAATCTGCTCATAGAGAAAGTTTTTGATTTCTCTGATGCTTCTATTATTTATTTATACAATATATGCAAATTACTTGTACAAATTAACTACAGCATGCAATGAGATAGTAGATACACATATATATTCTGTTGTATAAAACAAAACATTTCTGCAAACAAAGTAGGCAGATAATGGTAACAATGTATCAAAGATCATTTCATTAGCTGTGGCAATTTAGTCAAAGGGGTGAAGCAAAGCTATTGGCATTTGAGAGATAGAATACCTCAAGAAGGGTAAAATAGAAGATAAGTTTTCTGATTAGTCTTAATCCAAGTATAAAATTCAATGCACAGTGTAAGATAGTATACAGAAGTACAATGCAATAAAATACAGCAAAAAAACCTCTTTCTGCACATGAAATAAAAGCTTAAAATTTAAACACTACTCAGCATTAAGTGCCCATTTACACACATCCCAAAAATATTTGACTACACCCAACATTGTCTAGGACAGTATTTCCCAAACTTGGGACGCCTCTTGTTCAGGGAAAGCCCCTGGCAGGTCGGGTAACAAACCGGCCCAGCCCGCCAGGGGCTTTCCATGAACAAGGGGCGTCCCAAGTTTGGAAAACACTGATATATAGCATAAAGCCTTCTCTGTCCTGCTTGATTAATAGAGGCTTTAAAATACACACAAATCGCTACAGTCCCAAGGGTGTGTCACTACTTGTAAACTTGTAAGCACCTTTGCTGTTCAGTGATCAAATACCTCTTTCCAGGCATTTCAACATATTCATCATTTTTAAACCATTATCTTGGGCCCACTGCATCTATAACCCAGATAGAAAGTACATTGGGAGAAGATTGCTTCGAGTATTCTCTATTTCAAATCACTCTTCTTGCCAGTAAATGCTGACACTGCTTATCCTTTACCCAGCATCTTCTCTTTAATGGTTCATTGTCATTTTGGAGGATTTCTAGACTATTTCTGGACCACTGATATCTGCTATCACCTTGCACAGTGCTGCGGTTTGTCACATCAATACAGTCCAAGGGACAGTACTCAGACTGTTCTTAGCATGGAGGTAAAAAATTCAATAGAGCAGAGGAGCATCCATAAGAAACGAACTATGGGAAGGGTTTAAAAAGCAAAGTAGAGTTAATTGTATATTATCCATTAAAGGTGTCGGTACTATATGGTAAAATTGCTAGATAGAAGTTGGATACTATTTTTTTGGATTAATTAGGAGGGCAAAAGCAATAAATCCTATGCCTGTAATTTTCCTACGCAATACATCTTATGCTGAAAAGAAACAGTTCCTTCTTCCTGTATTTTGTAACAATTGCAGGGCTATGCAGAGTTATGCTGCACTTCGTGGTCACTCAGAATTTCATGGCAGCAGCCAGGATAGTGAATTCAGGTCCTCCCACTCCATAATCAGTAATCCATTCAACATTTGTTACCCGAGAATCAACGTTAGCTGGTAGGAGTAAGGGTCTATGTCACACAATGAGTAGTTTTGATTGCATTAATTAAAAGGCAGTAGCATATATACTAGCCTCTTTTTTACATTTCAGAATTTGGTTATGAACAATAGGTTCGATTCTCCTCTCCGGAGAGCAGGAATAACTCAAAATCAAGCAATTTACGGCACTTTGGCTTGTGCCTGCCACTTTGGGAGCAAGAGTCAATCCACTCTGAACCAGCCCTGATTTTGTGATGTGATCACAAAGAGACCATGGGCTTGTCTGTACAGAGAGTTAGTGTGTGGCAACCTGGGGTGTAAATCTACAGAACACTAGCCTGCTGTACACTAGAGTTATCATGTGGGCCCTGCTACCAGACACTAAAAGTTCTGTAGTGCGCTGTGACCTACTGCTGTTTTATTCACCCATTTTCACCTGTGCTCAAATCTAGAGCACAGAGTTCAGCCAAGAGAACTGTGCTAAGTAGGGACAGGGAGGGGAATCCTTCTCCCAAGCTTTGGAGTGGCTGCACAAGTTGTTATGTGCTTTAGTATGGCCTCCTGCAGGAAGGGGAGGAGGGTTCTGTGCTGTGGTAAATCTTCAAGTTGCATACCCACCCTGCCTCTGTTCCAGTGTCTCCTACACATTGTAACATAGGGAGCTTGCACAAAGACAGTCTCCGTGGAGGCCATGCCCTCCAGACGTCTTGCTCAGCAAAACCGAATCAGTTCTGCTGTCAAAGGGCCCTCCACAATCGCAGGCAAATGGGCTGGATTTACTCTATTGAAACCTAAACCAGCATTAGAGCCTAGCTGTCTAGACACGAAAGTGGTGTAGTTCATTAAAAATTTGGATTCAGAAGATTAAACTTATAGACATTTGACAGGAACAGCAAAACTGGATTTTGCTTCTTCACTTTTCCAATAACCTTGCACATTTTAAAGACAACTGAGTGCCACTGGGTCACAACATGCGCACCCAAGACAGTAACTGCTCATCTGCTTCTATTCACTGTAAAAGATCAATGCTTTTGATCAATCAGTAGTGCTCAGCATTCATTGAGGGAATTCTTCTTTGAAATGTACCTTCATCTTGATCAATTATCTCAAATTGGCCCAGACTGTAAACATGAGAGCAAAAAGCTGCAGTTGCTTTATGCAGAACTTTATCTGATTACCAGATTTCGAAGCAGTAAACGTGCGATAATCTACCACATGAAAGAGTCAGACTGGATTTGTTGGAATGCACTTCCTTGTTTTTAAAACCTAGCAAAGAACCTAAAATTGTAGCACAGTTTTGTCTGTGTCATATAGAAATGCCTGCTACAGTTTGTCACCAAAGTTATACCCTATTGAGAATACTACTTTAGAGAGAGCATTTTGCATTGATACCTGAAATGAGAAAACTCCGGTGGCAAAACCATAAAGCAAAAAGGCAAGAAAATACTTCAATACACCATGAGAATAAATGTGTAAAAAAAAAAATGATACTGGTTAAGCAAGTTTATGTATATATAAACATTAATTAAAGAGAAATTTACTAGTGCTAGAAGTAACAAATGTCATATATTCCTATCCAAAGACATCAATATTTTAATTGTTTTGTTCAAAACCAGTGATTGACAAAGAACATTGCAGATATAGTAGGTACATCAATTGATCTTTTTTCAGACTGCAGTAGCTTTAATGCAAACTAAAGCCATTTTTTACACATAACATCTGTAACTTTTTTAAAAATTATAAATGCTTTAGGATTGGGAGCTCCAGCTGGGGTTAGACTGAAGGAATCCTCATGACATCAGCAAGCAGGAATTGTATTTCATTCACCCTTTTCACCATGGTAAAGAAGTCAACATGATCCAGATGGTTGGTCTGGGTGTTTAGGAGCATCTGCTTTGTAATTGTTATCTGAGACACAAGCCCTTTCTTAATAGTGCTGAAATAATTGATTTCATCCATCCGCAAAGAACTCAGAAATGCAGCAATCTTCTTCCATTATTCTTCAGGGTGAGGAACCTTCTAAATGGCTTAACATATTGCTGGTTACCATGAAGTTATGTAGTTTACCAAGAGACCAAACAAGTCAGGAGAAAATTGTAATCCAATGATCTGATTTCACTGAGTAATAATATACTAAGAGTGTAAATTGGAGTGCTAGCAAAGTGCTAAAGGACCCTATTTTTAATTTTTTGAAAGTGTCATTTGTAATTGCAAATACATAACATTAAAGTGGAAATACACAACTGAAAAGAGATCTGTAGGAATTCAAATTATGAAGATGGGGGATTGTTGTTTGTTTATTTTAGAAAAAAAAATCAAAGCAAGTTCTCAGTTTGTACTTCACTATATAATACTCCTTAATGTAAACGCACACACTGCTTCTAGGATGCAAAGTACTCAGATACAGTACATGCTTCTGTGAGAATATATTGGTGTTGCTTACATGGATACTTTTTTTTCCCTTACAAATCCAGCAGACTTGGAGAAAATAAGCATTCCGTCTTTGCTGTTATATAATTTCTGACAGTGTTAAGTAAACACTCAGGAGCTGGGTTTGTTAGGAGAGAAGAGATATGGTCCTCTTATTAAAGGCCTAATCCAACTCCACTGCAGTCAGTTTAACTGCAGAAGCATCCACTTCCTTCTGATCTTGGACATGCTTTTGGAAACACAGTGGGCATGCTTAGAAGCTTAATTTAGTCATCAGAATAGACACACTCGTACCAACATGGTAGCAGAAAAATTATACCTACTATTTCGTAAGGGACAAGAGGACCACAACTTCATTCCAATTCAAATCTTAATGCTGGTAATTTCTCAGTATCAGATCTATGAGGTTGAGGATTTATATAGTCTCACACTGTTTTCCCTTAAGTATGCTATTTGTATCCCTTTCCATCATCTCCCGAGCAACAAGATACTATATGATTTTCTTTCGTTGATCACTAAGATGCCATTTCAAAATAGACAGTTGGGGGCCAAAAATTAGTCTTCTCAGTGGAGACTCAAAGCACAATATAGTACCTCATTAACAGCAACACAACCAAGGGTGTTGTTACATTACAGAGCTTCCCAGTACGGGCCACTAGCACTTGTGTGATTATGTCTAAGTGCTCAGAAAGTACTTTCAGGAAAGGTTTGATGAGAGACAGCAATGAATAAAGGAAGGATAAAGCCTGAATGTTGCCCTGTCCAGGCTCTGTCTCTTTAGGCTTACATGTAGAACATGCATGTACCAGCACCACATCAGATACACAGTAGCAGAGGAGACATTCAGATACCACAGTGGTGAATCAATATCTAGACAGATTAGAGAACACACACATTAAAAAAAGCAAGCACCATCATTACACAGGAAACAGATTTGTGTATCAAGGAAAAATACCATACTATATCCTTGTAACTTCAATACTGTGTAATAGGAGTATACCCCACTGGTTATAAACACCACCTCCTCTTCACCCCGTTCTTCCCCCGCCCGGTAATATCCAAGAGACTCTCAAATTATTGTGTAAACATACCCAACCACCCATGGCTCGCCCATATCAGTTGACTTGGGCTTGGGCTTCAGGGCTGTAAAATTGTGTATAGATGTTTGGGCTTGGGCCAAGCTTTGAGACCATGTGAGAGGAGAGGGTCTCAGAGCCCAGTCTCCAGCCCAAGCTGGAACATCTACACCACAATTTTACAGCCCTGCAGTCTGAGCCCCATAAGCCCAAGTCATCTGACCCAGGCCAGTCATGGGTCTTTAATTGTAGCATAGACATAGCCTCTGAGGCCTCAGAATATACTATATAGGAATATAATGTTTGGACAAAAGATCAGACGCCAGATACCGGGATATAGCTGACTTACACAGAGAGCAGGTAAGGAATGTATGAAGGCAATAGTGGCTTATCTTGTCTTTCCATTCCCTGTGCATCGCCAGTACTCTTAGGTACAGTTACAGCAGTTTCTAACTTATTCCAGCTGCAAATGCCTCAAGAAGATGTAACCACAGCAGAAGATTAGCATAGGCCAAGGGCCTTTCAGCTTCCTCTTTTTGTCCAGCCATGTTCCCTTTTGCCTGTTGAGCTGGTAGTGGAGGTATGTGTGAGTTAAGAGTCCCTGCATCAGCTTTGTGCACTGAGGTGTTCCACCAAGCTGTTTAAAATGTCTTCTGGGCCAAATTATACCTGCAGTGTAGGTATGAGAGGGTCTGACTTCACATCAGCATTAAAGGGCTAACTACATCTGGTCGTAAGTTTCCCTAGGACATATTAGAAACGGAGTGTGTGAGTTGTAAAGCCAGATAACGCAAAGCTCCACTACATTGATTATTTTAGGGTATGCCTCACCTAAATCATGTAATCTTCACAATGCACCTGTATTGCATATTGTTGGCAGCAAGGGGACAGTAATCAAAAATGTTGGTCTTTTGATACCTTGTGCATAGAACATGTTTGCAATGAGCATTTATTTTATACAGTATGTGGTGAGTGCCCAAGGCAGCAAGCTGTGAAAATATCCACCCACATCGGATAGGAGCTATTTGCATTAAGCAGATGTTGCTGCAAGGCCCAAAATCTGGGCAAGAGGAGAAAAAATATATATATCTTAAATGGGAATCCAGATATGCATTGCCAAATGTATAAGCCTCTGGAACAGCTCCTACTGAAACTTCCCCCAGGTTATCAGGAAGCTATAAAACCACAAAACTCATGAGAATTTACTCCCCATCCCCAATCAGGATAGCAAATTAGTTATGAGAAGTAACTATTCCAGGTAGACATACATAGGTCTCCTGTCCTGGTGCTGAATGGTTGTGATGACATGCAGATGTGTAACTGAAAATAATTAGGTGGAAATAAAAAGCCAGAGGTTGGCATCAGCTTCAAGAATAGACCAAGGAAACTGGGAAGCAGACTGAAACTGCAACCCTCAGGTAAGATATGCTATATCCAGGAAAGTAACCAGAATATGGATGACAATGCAGACAAAAATATTAACAAAATGAGGTTTTTCAACATTGAGGTGCTCTCAGCAAAACAATTGAGGAGGTGCTTAAGTCCATTCCTAATCAGAGAACACTTAAACAGAGTTCGATTGACTTCCATGGCATTTAAGCCCATGGTGAAGTGTTTTGTTGACTAGGACTCGACTTAGGGTATGTCAACACTTCAATCACAAGGTATGGTTTCCACTTGTGTAGACATACCCTAGCTAGCATAGCATCTAGATAGCTAGCATCTAGATAGCTTGGATACAAAAGCAGTGAGGCTGAAGCATGCACTTCAGCATGGACTGTACAAGTTTGCCCAGAATCCTGGGTAATTACTCATGCAGCTAGCCAATGCTGAAGCTCACACTGCCATGGTTTCATTGATCTAAGACCTGAATTAGCTAGATTAAAACTTGCTTGGATATATCTAAATGAGCTTCAGACACACCCCATGACTACAGTGTAGACATTCCCCTAAATCACATGCCTAAATGATTTGCTCAATCAGCGATTTCTGAAGAAGGCAAAGTCCCATTCTCCTAAATTTTGACTTTAAAAAATTAGAGTACTATAAAAGAATAGCTTGAAACCAAGCTGCAAACACAGGGAACAAAAGGGAGGAAGCCATTAACAATACACCAAATTCCCCTTTCCATTCTAACCATAAACATACTGCTAAAGAAAGAGACCTCCATTTGGTCAGAAGGCGTTTGACAACCAACTTATACATATAATTATTCATGTAGGTACCACAGTTACCATAGGTAACTGGTAAAATTTCAGGTAATAATCAATTATTTTGATCATTTTCTCTGGAAGCATATATGATTATCTAAAAATATTTAACAGGGAAGCCTTTTCAATGTCAGAGGTGGAGTTTTCTGCCAATGTGTATCCAATTACTGTACTGCATCAACGTGATCTGAAAAAAGGTACCTTCTGAAAATCCCACACACTGGTGATAAAAGGGGCTTAGAGAGCACAAGTCCCATTCATTTCAGAAGTACTGAGCATCTTCAACCCCATTTAGAGTAAATGGGAATTGCAGGTGTTCAACATCTCTGAAAAAAACTATCAGAAATTGGGACACCCAAAATTAGTGGAAGCTTTCAAAAAAATGTGACCTTAATCTTTCTGTGCCTCTGTTCTCCATAAGTAACATGGGGATAACAATAGTTTCTCATCTCACAGTGGTATTGTAAGGATGAATTCATTAATGTGAGTAAGTCAAAGAAAAGAAACAAATTTTAAAAAATGAAGAAATTTTTGAAAAGTATTTTAAAATAATTTAGGATTAGAACTATGTGAATTACAGATATTTTTCATTCACTGGCAATTCAAAGCAAAATTAAAAAAAAATAAAAATTGTTTGGGGTCAAATGAAATGCTTTGTTTTAACAAAAAACAAAACACTTCATTTTGATTTGGATGGCTTTTAAATGTTTGCTTTTAAAAAATAAAATGAAAAGGAAGTTTTGAAGGAAAAAAAAGTAATTTCAAACCAAATAGTCCAAACATTATTTTTGCAATTTTTGAACAAAATGTTTTGTTTTGTTTTAAATTTTGGGTGGCGGAGAAAATGGATTGACCAAAACAAGTAAGTGAAACTAACATGATTTTGGAAAATGTTCCAGTATTGCCATATCTGCATTTTTTGGTGGAAAAAAGTTTCATCAAAAATTTTCACCTACCTCTGCTTAGAAACACAATCTCATTATAATCCTTTCAGAAACTGGATATAGTACACTTTGTCCAACCTTAATTTGTAGGATTGCAGCAGTCAACCATAGGGTCCTCATGCAAAAGATTCATTATAAAAAGAATGCTAGATCCCTGCTTTCTCACCTCCAAAAAGATACAGAATCCCATAATTGTTTTAAACTATTTTCCATTAATTCCTTTATTAAGTCTGTTACTTCTGTAGCCTGAACACCCTTTCCCATAATCTGCCTGTCAATAAATTACCATCTTCCTTCCCCTTTTCCCCCGCCCCCACAGATTATTAGCATAACCTATGACCAGAGTAGTATGGACAGAGGTGATATCCTCTCCGTCATGGAGGTGAGCAAGGAGGGACCTGGCAATGGAGAAGATCATGTCATGTGTTGCAAAATGCATAGGTCTTCATTTCTACATAGAGTTGCCTGATGCAACCATTTCTCTGTTCACTTTCAGTTTGTCAAACTTCCACTGGAAGATAAGGGGTTAGTATTTGTGTTTATGTTCATGAAATTTCTACAGGGAAGACATACATGTTTCTTTTTGCAATAGCCTGGAGAAAAAAAGCAAAAGCACATTATTTACCAAACTAAAAAGACACCATTTTGTGAAGTGACAATTTGCACTCCTTTCTCAGACATCCCCACCACCAAGTGAATCCTGGATTGTTACTGTTTCATAGAGTCCACCTGTTATGATGGGAAGAAAGAGAAGAGACAAGATTGGGTGAAAAAACCCAGCCTCCCACTGAAGTAAATGGTAACATTCCCATTAACTTCAATGGGGCCAGGATTTCACCAGCATCTCTGCATTGCCACATCAGTCATATGTTTGACTCCAACAATAACCAAACAGCACTCCCCTTAGTTTAACCCTCCATTATAACATATTTATCATTATAAAAGATACTGGGAATTCAGTATAAAGTTGAAACTGCATTGCATGACATTTAAAATTCTTCTTGATGACGACACTGACCTCTTTTTCCATTTCTACTCAAACCTATTTTTTGTTAGTGAATTTCATTAAATCCCTAGCTATCTAGAAATTCATATTGTCACAGTGCTGTATACAACATGCACTCTGAGCACTTCACAGCAGCAAAGACAGAATTCAGATTCTCCTGCTTCAAAAATGCAGTCCCCTACAACTCAAGTTAAAATAGAATCTCAATTAGCTAGTATCAATGTAGCATCTATGACAAATGGTTGAACAGTACTGATTGCACAAGGTAGAAGGCAGTGATAGATACACTAGCCAGCTCAGAACTTTCTTTAAAAAAAAAAAAAAGAACATTAATCCTGATTATCCCCTTATATCAGCATAAATCAGAGGGAACGCTGCTGAAGTCAATGGAGTTACATGGGGTGACAATGGATATAAATGAAAGGAAACTTAGGCCCAGTGCTCCTGTTTTTGAACTAGATTACACAAATGACTCAACTGCTTCAAAATATCCAGTATTTATATAACATATTATTGAAAGTTAGGGCATAACTACTATACCTTACCATGAGGTGGTACATTTTACAGAAGCTTGTATGTGTTCAAACAATAGGCCTCGATGTGTGATGCTATCTATGCTTTATTCTTTAGGTTTAGACCCCATCTCCGTGTTAGGCGTTCTGGGTAGAGAAATCCAACCGTACAACTACAACAGCCAATAGAGAATATATAAAATATTACATTCACATGTTACTATATTACACGTGATGCGGGAGGTAGTTAATACATAAGAAAGTTAAAACCAGTAAGGCCCCACTTTAATGGACGCATAATCAATAGGACTACTCTCATACTTGAAGTTAAGCACATGCTCAAATACCTTGCAAAACTGGCATCTAAAAATAGTAGACTCTATTATCCCAAAAACATTTCTGGGACAGCAAAAAGATTTAGCTAAACCACTTTTCATATAAGCGAGAGAGAGAGAGAGAGAGTCTGAAACATACACAGGACCTATAACAGCATTAAGGAGGGTTTAACCGGGCTGTACTGTATTAGAGATGCTTTAGTTTTGTGCACATTACATGGCACCATTTTATAACTTAGAGGATAAATTCTCTAAGTGATGAACAAAATCACTAAGATTTTACTGCATAATGAAAACTGATCAGTTACTCGTTTATACTCTGACCCAAACCAAAGCAACAGTTCTTCTATTCCCATCCTTTGTAAAATACAGATGGGTTAAACTGGGCTGCAACATAGCCTGATTTGTTTTAAATAATTCAGAGCTAAAGCTGTCAATCCGCACCTAATTTTAAAACCTTTATGAAAAGGGAGTTGAAATCTTAAACTATTGAATTCCTGACAATGTATAAATGTGTTTAAACAAAGACTGCCTGAGATACTGCATACAAAGAGATAGCTGTGTGAAAGGTGTTTATTCAGCAAAAACCATTTACCTCTGCATTTATTCAGAAAACAAAAAATTATTATCCTAAAATAAATCAAAAGTGCTGTCTGCCTTGAGACTGTCTTATTTTGTATGAATCATTCTGATTTCAGGTCAGTACTGCATTTAGATAATTAAGATGGAAAAAAAAGCTTTTTCTAGCTTCTGATATTATGCAACCAAAAACTTTCCACTTTCAAATATGTAACTGTTTTTCCCAGTTATTTTATTTTTTATCTAAACATGTGTCCTGATTAAAGCAATTTTGAAAATAACTTTCCTGGCCTGTAATATTTAATATTCCTGTCTTGTTAAAAGTTGTGTTTTATTACAGCTAGTCAGCAGACATGGAATCTGTAGATAATTCTAAAGGTTGGAGTTGTAAATGATTAATCTGGGGAACACACTCATTTTGCTCCTGCTATTTTAACTGGTCATTGGTGGTTTCCTTCTAGATATTTTCAAACATTCCTTTTTTCAGTGGATTTAAGGCGAATGAAAAAGTGCTGAACTGAAATGGTGGCAAAAGTCCTTTTGCCATAGCACAGTTGCATCTTGGGAGAACCACAAAAGCGAAGACCCAGATACTGAATACTTATTAAGCTACTTAAATAATTCCTCCCCTGAGTAGCCCCACTGATTTCAGTGGAACTTCCCACAGTTGTAAAGTCAAATACATGTTTGTTATAACAGAGCCTTATTCACCCACACTCACCACTGTGCCTCATCTCTGCCCTAGAGAAACTATATGTAAGGTCAGTAATTTAGTTTCCCTTCTCATTCAGTCCTTCAGCTTTGCTGAGACCACTATCAATGTCAGTTATTAAGATGTTTTTGTATTGTTGACACGTGTAGTGGGAACCACACCATGGTCACAAAGGGTACAATCCACAAAGGTACTTAGGCACTTTAGTCCCATTTTAAGGAATCATTGCAATCCACAAAACTCCAGCTCAGATGCCACCTAACCCTGTAGACACCTAAACTTACTTAGCGCCTATGTTTTTGCCTCTGGGCATGCATGCTGCTGCTGCCTCACTCTAGGTGCCTGGGCACCCATCTCCTGCCTGAACATACATGCTACTGCCTCATGCTAGGCACCTGTCTCCTGCCTAAGCCCTAGAGCGATTCACAAACCAGGAAAGATAGGTGCTCAGCCTCTCGCATCCAAGGTCCTGATCTGGTAAGTGTGCTCAGAGGTAACCTACCACATCAGGCCCCACAGGCAAGTTCGCACAACACAGCCTCCCTTATAACTTTTAGCCTACTGGATAGGGCATTCACCTAGGATGTGGGAGAACCCTGGATCAAGTCCTCCCCCAACCCAAGGGGAAAAAAAAGGGGATTTGAATAAGGATCAGCCACCTCGCTGGTGAGAGCTTTAACCACTAGGCTATAGGTACTCACCTGACATAAGGACGATCCCTGTTCAAATCCTTCTCTAGGAGAAGGGGAGACTTCCCCCATCCTGGGTTAGTCCCCTACCCGCTGCTCTAATGGGTATGAGAGAAGTCCTCCTCCTGCCCCCAGCTATTTTGTTTCAGACCCTGCATGCAACTTCCTTTTTTCAATCTTACCCCAGTTCATGGATCTCTAGTGGAGATCGTCTCCCTGCAGCCTGGATTTAGGCACCTATTTCCATGGCATTTCCCATTAGCTATCTTAGGCAGCTCCTACCCAGCATGTGGCTCAGCGGATTGCAGTCTAAGGCACCTATCTCTCCCCTTTCAGAGCTAGGCACCTAACTCAGGCTTTTTGGATCACAGTGTTCTTCCTGTGATTTTCTAGAAGCCTAAAAGTCAGGCACACAATGCGCTCAGTGGTTAGGGCACCCAGATGGGAGATCCAGAGTCTGGTCCCTGGGCTCCAATCAGTCTTTCATTATTTATCCACAGTGGAACAGCTCCAACAGAAGAGACTGAGGGAGCCTCACATCAAAACATCCCATTGCCCAGGTGTTAGAACACTCTCCTGGGAGGTAGGAGAGAGGCTGTACAAATCATTCTTCCCCTCCCCCCATCACCCAGAAGAGGGGGGGGATTTAACCTGGGTCTCCTACATCCCAGGAAGTTCTCTAGCCACTGGGCTAAAAGTTATGAAGTAGGCAACACCACAGGCCAGATTTTGAATGGGACCAATCCGGTAGACATGCTCAAAGACCACCTACTGGATCGGGCACCACATGCAATGTAGACAGCTGAATATACGTGTTCCCCCACTTTGTGAACTGTTCTGTTGCCTAGGCAGGAGACAGGTGTCCAGATACCTAGAGTGGGGCAGCAGAGTGCCGCGGGTACTCTGATGATTGAAAGTTAGGAGCTGAGTGAGTTTTTGGCACCTACAGATTAGGCAGCAGCCAAGTGGGAGTTTTGTGGATGCTACACACTGGGATTTAGGTGCTTAACTCTGGACTGTTGGCGCCTAAATTGCTTTGTGGATTACACGCTTAGTCACTGTCAGTTTGGACTGGTTTAGAATGAGTGACACAAGAGGAACAGCTCTGTATCCCATGACCAAGTCCCAGCGTCATTCAATTCTGTAGTTTATCACATTCACTGATGCATGTTTCATAAACTCAGTGAAACTAAGGAGGATGCAAATAGCTCAATACACTAACTTTCTGTGTCTTGGCATATTACCTTCTGCTGGCAGCTGTAGGCTTTGCCACAGATATGCTTTCAGTACATTTCCAGAACTCAGCCCTGGAATATTCTTCTTAAACTTCATACCAGGCATTTTCTGCTAGAGACTAGATCAAACCAAAATCCTGACTATACACATCTGCTGAACCTTGGGCAAGTTCAGATTTAGAGTTCAGCTCTGAACTTTGTTGTTCATTAGTCCATATCGTGGGAATACTTGTGATGTTTTAGTATCAGACATATATACTGCCAGAATGTGAAATAATGCCAAACTTTCCTTTCAGAGGGTACATTATGTATATCCTTAATTTTCATTTGTATACTTTTCTATCCATTTAAAACCAAATGAATAAGTCTACTTTTCTTTGTGCTGGTGAAGAATGTGGATCAGCTGCTTACCTTTGTGGTTGATGAAAAGGTGTCGTGTCCTCAGAAAAAGAGAAACCAAAGACTCCAATTTTGCAACTAAATCTGTGCAAGCAAAACTTGTGCTTTCACAGAGCCCCAGTGATGTTTGCTTACATGATTCAGACTGCAGGATCAGATTAGGGCCTGAGGGAAAACCTAACAGGTGTTAAAAATGTTTATCAGCTGGTTAAGAGGGAGATATAACAAAAAAAGCAGCTAATTGCAACATGGCCACTTTAGGACTACAGCTGCCTATGTCTACCCAATTTAAAGGGCTAGTGCTCAGAAAGGAATACTAGGAAAAAGTTCCTACAAAAGGGCAGTATATGTACTAGAGATAGGAATAGTTGGGACCAACCAGTCACAAAGGAAAATATGCTGGGAACAGGCTGCTGCCATATATCATCACCACTATAATCACATGAGCTATTTTCTGATTTTCCCAGGCAAAATTATTTGAGGGGACATCAATGCTGCTTCCATCAAGAGGGATTAGAGCTGGTTACAAAAAGTGCAGAAAATGAGATTTTGCCACAGAAACAAACATCAACAACAAAACAGAAATTAAAACGATGAAAATTTGTTGATTTTTTTTCTGTTTCTGACCACATATTGTAAGAATAAGGGGGGGAAAGTATATATAAATTGCATGATAAAAATTGCTTCTTGGCTTCAGTTGGATACACAGATATTCTGACCTATAAGAAATGGTTTGTAAAAACTGACATCTCCCGCCTATGATTTTGTTTTTCACAGCACGAGGAATTAAAACAAATCCCACATTGTTTTTGTACTTTGTTATTCCTTTGCTTATATCTTTGCAAAGCCATAATAACATGTAACCAGCAGTCTTTAATTAGACTGGGAATTTTATATGTTGTTTAGAAATTATTTTATTACAACAGAGAAATAAATATTTCAAACACATCCATTGTTTTTCAAATTGACAATTTATTGGAAAAATAAATACAAAGGTCTTCCTTCCTCATT
The DNA here is from genome assembly GCF_015237465.2 of Chelonia mydas. NCBI lineage: Eukaryota > Metazoa > Chordata > Testudines > Cheloniidae > Chelonia > Chelonia mydas. The sequence goes on from NC_057852.1 coordinate 62,508,833, forward strand.
TTCAATTGAATTATATAGTCCTACTCCCACAGAACATCGTGCCTGATTGTGATCACACTTACAATGGTGTGAATCAAGAATAATTCCACTGTAGTCACTGGAATCACACCAATGTAAGGCCCCTATTATGCACTGTCAATCAGATTGCTATGGCCATACATCATACCATAGACTCCACAACCTTTGGGAGATCAGAATCAGACCCATTGTATCATGTAGTATGAAAATTAACTATAGCTTGTCATGCAAATAGACAAACTTCAACATTAAAATTAACATGTGGAGTTACTAGTTATTTGTTTCACAGGTGCCCAGAAAAATGGGTTACATGGGTAGAATGTTCATTATAGGGAGTATAATTTTCTTTATATTTGTAAATTTCAATTTCCTGTTTGGAAGATACTATATAGTTAAAAGCAAAGGCACCTTAGAGACTAACACATTTATTTGAGCATAAGCTTTCGTAGGCTATCATTTTGGAGCTTGAAGCCTGAATTGCTCAGATTTTCTTTTTCAGTGAAGGCTATAAACTCATACCCTTTGACAGAGTGAGACGTACTGTCATTGTTATATGGTAAATTTCTGCTCCATTAGGATGAAATTAAGAAACAAAACATTTGGGCTGAACTTCAGAAAAAAATCTTTAAAAGTGAGATCTGTTAGACTGTGGAATCATCTCTCTAGAGAAGTAGTGAAAGCCGCATCACAAGTAATCATTAAAAACAAAAACAACCCTGGAAAATATAATGTGTGCAACAACTGTACATTCTTACTTTAAATGCTAGGATTTCAGGAATATGGAGTTATTTGATTTAGTCTTCTACTTTTCAATGTCTTTTAGTCTTTCCTTACTCTAGAAATGCATTTCCATGCTCTATGCAAATAATTGTGGCAGAAGTTTCTTTTGATTGTGAGAATCTTGAACTTTTGAGCAATCTCAGGACTGCTTCAATTTAGGCCTTGTCAATGCTGTGGATTTGAGCAGGGGGGCTGGACTAGATGGCTTCCTGAGGTCTCTTCCAAACCTAATATTCTATGATTCTGTGACTTGCCCCGGTTACAGCCACTGGCCAAAAGCATAGTCACTCTGATGCACCCCCTCCCTCTTAGTGTAAGACAGGAAAAGGTACAAATAGAATCTGAGACAAGTACTGTACCAATAGCTAGGTGCATTACTGTGTGTATGCTGAGCGATGCAAAGATGGAAATGTGTTTTCCTACCTCTGGTGTATCACTTATTGACTACTACTTGGAGTAGGATAGGCCAATGATCTAAGAAAGTATGGCACATTGAATGGGCCTGTACTGTCATGGCAATTAACATTCCTGACTCTTCAGGTCACATCTGTCTTGCTGCTTAAAATGAACAAACAAATGTTATTTTTTACACCCGGAATTTATTGTAGGACTTTTTAAATCTTTGACAGTCAGAAGAAATGCATTGGTTTTTGTAATTAAAAAATGTTTCAGTCTTCAGGTTCACATTCCTTCTTTTGAATGTTAAACAGATTGTGCTGATGAGGCATACTTGGCCCTTTGAGGCCCCCTTCTGGAGGTCCTGTGGTCCTAGTACACCCTGTCCCAGGATGGAGCAGTGGAGGTGGGTCCTCCAGACCTGCCTAGAGAGGTGTGGAAGCAGCCAATCAGAGCCTAGCAGGCTCAGATAAAAGGAGCTGCAGGTGCCAAGCAGGTCAGTTCCTTGCTGGCCAAAAGTGGGTAACTGGACTGGGGGAAAGGGGGACCTGAGAACTGTAACCCAAAGGGAATGAATAAATAAAGATAAAGGTTCAAGGGGGAAAGCAGCAGTAACAAACAACAACTAATTAAAGGAAGCTGTATGTGGCTGCTGTTTACAGGGTCCCTGGGCTGGAACAGGAACTACTGGGTAGGCCTGGGTTCTGCTGCCCTTCACCAGTGAAGGGGCTTGAACTTTGAGCACAGGACAAGGCTCCTTTAGAGGCGTGAGCAAAGGGCTGATTTAAAAGGCCCAAAGATGGAGCTGAAGACCCTGGTGGGGACAGTATGGTGAACCCATTGCTACCCTGGGAGGGGCTCATATTGACCGTGTGGCTTGGCTTAAGGGCTGAGCCAATGAAGACCCACCTAATGAAATCAGCAGGAGCATGCACAGGAATAAAAAATTGTCTTCTTTTGGAGGCAGTAGCTTTCCCCTCACATGGCTTGAGGTGTTGGCTCATGCTCTCCCTGCCCTGGCCCCTAGAGAAGTTCTGTGCCCTCACTGATTGGGGGGCCTGTGTCCCAGCTTGCCCCTCTTCTGCACACCCTCAGCAAACAACAGGGGGTGCCAAGAGTGAAAAAAGTGGCATACCACACCTAGCTAGTCGGAGGCACTCAATAGGTGAGTGCTGCCCCATCACACTCAACCTGTGTGTCTAAATAGCAAGCATGATTTTGTAGGCAAGTGTGGAAGCCTGGGTTTTATTCCTAGGCTTTTGTACACATCTTGTGACCTAGCACAAGTCTTAAACCTTGTACCTTACTCTCCCCACCTATAAAACGGCAATAATCATCCTTATTTCATTGGGTGCTATGAGATTTAATCTGTTAATATTTGTAAAGCGATCTGAGATCTTCAGATGTAAGGCTGTAGTTAAATGCAGAGTATTGCCATTATGATAGCTTCTTATTTATTACAAAAATACAACTTGGACCTTAGATATGACAAGAATTAGCTTTCACCAGGCATGCTTTGGAGATTGCTCTGCTCAATAATTAAGGCTTAGTTTGTATTTCGTGCTCCATTTTGTCTGTGTACTACAGGAAAGTTGGTGGTCAGAATTTTCTATGATTTATGGTATCAAGCACAGTTTGTTGTACTCTTCAAGAGGGAGTTAGGTACTTTCAGAAGCCTCTAAACCTGATAAACATTTTTTATGTGGCTCTCAAAGGATGCTGCATGATAGTGATACTTGTGGATGACCTGTAAAAGCCTCACCCATGTGCTGAGCTTGTCCATCTTTTGACATCTATATGTAGTTTTCAACATCTGGAACCTTTTGTCTGAACCCCCAACATTTTGATGGTTAGGGTGAAATAGACTATATGGACTTGAAACAAACTCATACAAAATTAAAAACAAACAGCTTGCCCAACTAAGAATAAATCATTATTGGTGTATTCTGGCAACCCATGATCATCTTTTGAGGGATGGAAGGTGAGAACTTTGTGATTTTTATTATGGTTATTTTTAAAACAATCCTCTAACTCTGAGCTTCACCATGGCACGAGAGAACCTCCTGAGGGTTAGCAAGGTGTATGGGTCTCAAAATAGTGAATGGTTGCTGCTTGCATCTTGATCACATTTCTCTAGAGCAAGCAGACTCATTTGTGCTTCCAATGGCCTCTTGGGCTATGCTTACACTATGAACAAGGGGTGTGATTTTCCTGCTTGTGTATGCATACTTGCACTACAATCATTGAGTCAGAATGAGTAGAAATAGCCCAGTAGCAGCATCGGAGAGGCATGACTGAGCTGTGCCAAGTACAACCCCATCTGAAACACAGAGTTACTGTAAGTATGTGTACGCAAGCATGGGAATCACACCCCTAGCTCGTAGCATGGACATAGCCGTAATGTCAAATGCATGGCTTGAGCACTGAGCTCAGTTTTTTCTCTTCACTTGCAGAAATGCCACTTCTGATGTGGCTATATTGTGAACTTATCCTTTAAAATCTGCATTGACTGAGTGAAGAATCCCTGTTAGAAAACTGACCACTGTACACATAGTTTTCCAACCTGCCAGTTCATCACAATTTGGTTTAAGCAATTTGAGCTTCTTAGGGAGAAAATTGGGTATGTTTTATCCATTCACATTTCCCTGTTTCCCTTCTGTTATGTCTCAGGTTCTTTATCTTGTTTTGAGAGAGATTTAGTGTCATCTCAGTTAATGTAAATTGGCATCCCTCCATTGCCCTGGCCTTAGTACAATATGTAAAGAAAGAAAATGGGCTCTAGTCTGGCTGTGAACATTGCACAGATTGAAAATTGGCTTAACTTGGAGCCATTTAACTATGCTGTTGCAATTGAGCAGTTAGAATTCAAAACACTATCTTTAGAAATAAGGAGTTTGATTCTCCTTCCACTGACAGTTTTCAGCAGCGTAGCTCCATTGACTCAAAGCCGTGTAAGTAAGGAATCGGATCTTAATTAGAAACCTGGCTTTTCAGTGCCTTGAATCTTGTACAGTCACAATGTGGTTGTAAGTGGTATATTCATATTTTACTTTGTGCTGTTGTAAATTACTACACAGAGTAGAAAGCAAGGGAGAATTAGAACCTAGGTGCTCTGTCAGTAGTTGCACAAGTAAAGGTGGCTCTATACAATGTCTCCCTATCCAGTTCTGAGGCTATCTGGAAACCAGTTCAGTGCTGGGATTTCTCTAAGTTGTCTGATTACAACAGCTTCCAGTGGGGTGTTCTGCCAGCTGAGGATCACTGAAATGCAGCAGGACTCCAACCAGGCCTCTGGCTAACACCCCTGTTCCCTAAGTCATGGGCCAAGAGGGGACTGCCATAGGGCCAGTCCTATACCACTTAAGTATTCATGGAATATTTCAATAGTGTAGGGGAAGAAAGAGAAACTGACTTTACAGCCACTTTGCACTGCCAGTTCAGAATAATAAAGCTGCACTAGGGCTAAGCATCTGGTCTGCTAAGATGCCTAACACAGCTCCCATAATATTAAGATATGCCTGGAGCAGAATCCCAGATGCATTCAAGACAATTAAATCAGAACTTTAAAAAACTAGGCTCCCTTTTATGCTGCTGCTTTACCTCATGCTGCTTTGCCGTTGGTAGCATGCAACAACCTCAGCCTTACTTGTGTTCAGATATAGATTCTGCATGTAATTCTATGAATAGTAGGCAGCTTTAATCAGAAATCTTACATGAAAAGAGCAGCAATTTCAAAAGCTCTTACATGGAAGCCTTGGAGGCTGTTTGTCAGACTTCAGTGGCTATGTTTGGAGCATGGGGTATAGAGATTTAACTGTCCCATTAACATTAAGGAGTCATGAGGGTAAATGTCTGTGCGCCATTCTAACAATGTACTCACAAAGGTCTGGCAAAGAGCCTGCTGCAAGTTCTAAATGTTATGGGGGGTGGGGGCGGGGGGTAGCCTCAGCTAATGTGTAGTCCCACTGAAGCGGAGGAGTTCAGCTACCATATACCAGCTGAGGATCTGGCTCAACATTTGTAAATAAAGACTCTGCAAAGCAACACCATAGCTTTTTGGTTTAAAAGTTAAGGGAGATTGTATGGTCACGTACATAAGACTTACATAAAATAGCAAAAAGACATGGCAAATGACTTCAATTACATTTTGAAAGCATCTGAGAACACTGTCAGCAAAATCTAAAACACATATTGGTTTAATATAAGAGCTATGCTGGCAGTCATATAACTGAAGTGTTACTACCCAAAAAATTAAGATAGTTCATTTAGTTATAGTTTGCAAGAAGGTGCTTTTTGGAGACCCACGATTAAGCTACTGTACACCAGAAGGGGCTAACTTAAAATGTAGTCCGGAATTTCAAAATCTTTTGATCCTGCAATCTGTTTATGAACACCTGCAGTTATATCACATACATGTTCATTGGAAACAATCTGTTAACACTGTAAAATTGTTATAGTGGAGTCCCATACCATGTCACACTGTGGCAGTGCCTTTGATCTCAGCCCCTGGGAAACATTTTTTTCATGTGGGCAGCAGCAGCTGTAAATACAATGTTAATACTATTAGAGTATCAAATCTCCCTTTTATTTTGCTGGCTGAAGTCAGAGGGTTTATGCAGTACTACATTTCCCATATAACATGCTTTCAAGTTTCTGAAGTTTCAAGATAACCTAGTAAATGGACTATCTTAGATAGTTTTACAATGGAATTACATGAGAGGAAAAAAGACCTTTCTGTTCTCTTTAAATCTGGGAACACAATCTGGTGATAAAGATGTGACGATTATGATTTACGTTTTGATCCTTGGCTCAGTTGACTCTCAGTCAAGCTTTTGCTGTACGACTTTGACTGGAAACAACCTTTTGACTAAATCTTCAGCTAAGTTTGGGATGGTGCTTGAAAGTAGTCAGATTGGATTCCCATTGCCTGTGATATTAATGAAGAAAAGTTTTTTAAAAATTTCAAATTAACTCTGTCAGTGCTTCTGTTTGTCTTCTAGCAGCACTGAAAACCTAGTCACATTTACTCTACCCCGTACAAATCTCTGCCTGGCTCACTGCCCACAACTGCACCGTGCACACTATTAGCACCCTCTGCCCCCAAATCAATAGATTCTCTAACATTCTCTGAGAAACATTATAAAGGATAACCTGCACTAGGTACCATGTCTGATAAATGTAAACACCTATTCAGAGCTCTAGGGTAATGCTACCCTAATTCCTACTAGTTTACTCTAGTGTAATTATTTTGCAATAGCTTCTTGGCTATTCAACATATAAAGTTTTAGGCGGGCTACTTTCTAAAGATTAGGCCTTTCTTTTTTCTTATCTCTACTGGGTGTCCATGGTTAGTACATACATAAATAAACAATGCTAAGTTAAAATTGCAGGCACAAGTTGGTGATGTAATCTTAACTCTGCTCCCTCTTTCTCCTTTTTGCATGCAGAATATGAGAAATGTGCACCAAAGAACCAAGGTTTCATGAGTTGTTTTATCCATGCTGGTCTCGGACATCAGGTGATTTCCCCCCCCCCCCCTCCCATTTTTGCTTTTTCCATGTAAGTGCTGCAATAGGAAGATATGGTGTGACTGGACAAGGTCCCACCTCTGTCTACACAGACTAGTCAGAGACCTTCAGTTGCCAAACACCACCATGTAACTTATTTACATAACTCTCCACCCACCCACCTTAGTGATCCATACACCACATCACTTGCAGCTTCAGTTCTCCTCAAACCTCTGCTAAGGAGAAAAGGAAGAGCTCTCTCCACCCCGAGATCTTCTGGGGGTCTAGCTTCTAGCCTGCCTTTCTCACCAAGCATTTACTTCCTATGCTGCTTTCTACCCTCTGTTAATGGGCTAATTAGTGCTTTAGAGCTTCCCAGCTCATTCTAATCCCCACTAATTAGGCAGTCAGGTGTGTGATTGGAATGCGTCCTCAGCTAGTGGTTCTCAGTCCTCTGTCACACAGGGCATATGAGGTTTGTATACGCATTTGGGGTTCTGTGCTTTGGAACAAGCTGCGTCCAGTTCTTCTTGATAACCAGCCTATGAGAGTGGTGGGACTAAGATGGAAAAGGCAGACAGTTTGGAGTTTCAGAGCCGAGGAGGGATGCTAAACCAACCTCTAAAACTGATTAAAAGCTTCACAAGGATAAGAATTTCACAAGGATGTTTCAAAATGAAAAATCTGCAAAAAAACAGGAAAGGATGGAGAATGAAAGACAGGCCTGTGAGTAAAGATACAGAATATAAGTGAAAGAGGGCCTGAAAAAATCCTTCATTCTGATTAATGGGAATTTTGCCATTGACTTAAGTGGGAAAAGGATCACTACCAACACTTGGAAAACTCTTCAAGACAGTAAAAAATGTTGTTCGGATCGTTGTGTAAAAAGAGCAATGAAGTGAATCTCCATGAGAAATCAGAGAAAACAAATACCTGTGTAGCTTGTAAAGTGAGAGGATATTTTTGTGATATTCAGTCCTCAAATATACCAGTATGTGACTTGATATTGGCTTAAAAGGCCCTCTATGTAAATATCCAAAATTGAGGATTAAGCAGTTTCTGTATCTATGTAATAGTTCTTGTCTAACTCTAAACTTCTGCTTTTGTTACCCTGTGTTGGCTACTGATTCTATTACTTTAATAGAAAATGAAACTGAACATTAACAAACCTGAAGTTTTTTAACAATATAAAAGGAGGTAAACAACATTTAACTTCAGATAGGGGGAAAATATGCAAATGAAGAAACCACCAGTGCAGACAGTATAGCAGGTGGAGGTGGTAGATGTGCAATAATCTTCTACATGCACTACTGGTAGAATTCTCAAATTTTGTACAGCTGGAGATGGCCGGTTGTGTGATCTGAGGCTCAGTACATGTTAGGCACTCCGGATATCTCAGAATAGCTTGTTGTAAGATCCAAGTCTCCCATGTTCTCTGTGTGTTTCCACAACTGGGTGCTCATCTGGGGTTTTCAAGAGTGCTTAAAAGCTCCCCTATGTTCCTCATTTGTTGTCAGGGACACTGCTGAACCTGTAGGCCCAGATTAAGCCATGCAGTTTACAGGTACCAGAACCACTCAGTTGCTCTGCATACAACACATCCAGTAACATCACTCCAAAATTATTAAAGTGGTCAAAATAGTGGAGAGGGGGAGAGGAGAACTAACAGCTTTTCCCCTGTGTTTTGTTGAAATTTCAGAAGTTTCTGACCAACCTTACTAAAACAAACGCACGCAGGTTGGGTGACAGTGATTCTGATCCTCAGACAGACCAAGTTGTTAAGGGCTTTGTGGCTACTGTAGAGATAAAAGAGAGGACAGCAGGGAAGAGGACTGGAAGGGTTGGGGGACGTAAGAGGCTGAGGACCTGTCTTGGGCTTTATAGGTCTGGATGGGGGCTGAAACAGTCATAGGCTTCAGCACAGCTCCTGACCGTGCTAGGGTCACAGATGCACAAATACTCCAACAACACAGGTGCACCCCGAAGGCCAGCATGCACCTGTGAGCTGAGCATAAAGCTCAATAATTTTGGTTCTTTTGTCATAGATGCTCTAATAACATGTGGGCATATAAGGGTGGAATAGGCTGTGATGGCGATCAGTTGCTATTTACTACTTTTGTTTCTTTGTACTTCACAGACCTTCTGATCACTCCTCTCTGCTAGGTCTCTTGTTCCTTCTCCTCTTCCTCCCCATTGATCAGTGAACAGAACTTGGGTGTGGGGGGGATCTTTGCACAGTTCCCTTCCATTAGTAAATAGGGCAGGGGGCTGCCCAGAATGTGATAAATGAATATAGGTAGTAGTGAAACTTTGTCCTAATAGTGAGTGAGAAAGGATTAATAAATCTCACTTAATCATTTCCTGCTCAGAGTGCCCGGTCCAAACTCTATTAAAGTGACTGGAAACTTTCCCATTGACTTCAACTTGCTTTTAATCAGGCCCAGAGTGAGGAGTGATTCCTCTCAGCTCTGTTGGCTCTGCTTGACTTAGAGAAGAGCTGATAGTTCAAACAAAAAACTTTTCCTCTTGCCTCAAAAGGTCTTTGTTCCACTTATGAATCAAATTCCCTCAAAACAGTATAGAGTTAAGTCCCCAAATCTATATCATCTTAAAGTCAGAACAATGGTGGCCAGGAACAGTTAGATTTAAGTTTGGCTTTAAGCCTGTGCATACAGTGATGGGAAAAGTCTTTTTTGAATATAAAAGGAATGAAATCAATAGTGTTCCCAAAACCCATAGTTCTTTAAAGAGAACATTCCATAAGACTCTTCCATATTACAGAAAACTATTTAACTTTTGTCTGAAGAGTTTCTAATCAATTGCCCATTTTTACCCTTCTTTGTTATACTCCTGTGTGCAAACTTTCTGCTATTTAAATATCTTTACAAGTACTTAATTTTGTTGCATTTAGTAGACATTTTCACTATACATTTTAAAATCCTGAAAACTGGAATTTATTTTGAATGGTATTTAAAGGGTATTTTAAAACAGAACAATATTTTTCAAATGAAATCTGTAATGAGCTGTCGAGAATAATTCAACATTCTGAATGAATGAATAAAGAGAACCAATTAAACAATGCTTGAAACACAGGAAAACACTGCAAATACCACAATCAGAATGCAGAGCTTTGTAAGTAGGGAGAGTTATACTTATTTCAGGAGATAAGAAGTAGCAGCAAATACGTAAGTAATTATAAAGTTCCTTTTTGTTACTGTGGTTACAATAAAGAATTGCCCGTAGAGAGAATTTGGTTTTAACTGTATTAAGAAAAAATTAGCAACTAATTAGTATGCTACTATGTCTTTCAAGGCCACATAATCCAAGTTTTTTGTTTTGGTTTTTTTGGTGTTTTTTTGGGGGGGGGGTTGGGGGTTTGTGGTGGTGGTTTTTAATTTATTGGCTTTTGATATTTTAGAGCATTGTTTTGTGCATAACTGCCAATTTTCATTCTGAAGCTTTTGGTCTCCCTGTTTGAATACATGTGTCTATATATATGAAGTTCAGAGTTTGTTTTTCTTTAAAACAACAACAACAACAAAAACCTTCAGATATCTATCACTTATCTCGTGAAAGCAATTAAAACTTAGACTTTTCTGTTGGTGCTATTAAGGGGCATGAATTGGCACACTAGTAAAAACATATTTACCCAGGGCACTTGTGACTCATGTCACACACATGCTAAAGGACTAAGTCCATAGATTATGCTGTAGAATTAAAATCAGAAATGACAGTACAGATACTGAAGTTTTCAAGCAATTTCCTCAAACCCAAAGAAATCTGAAAATAGAACTGCGTGGGAGGCATTAGCTTCTACTACCTGCTGTTCATCTTTATGAATGAGTCAGATTTTCTATTAAATCTTTGCTGTATGTGAGCTTTTACCTCTCTGTTGCAGACAGAAGGAATGTATATGGTACTATATAATTGCTTAGGTATTGAAATGGCACTGGCATCACACTGTTTTGTGTAGAGAAGGTAGAATCCAATCATAATTCATATCATTTTAAACATTAAAGATTCCTGAAGCTAGAAGCTTCAATAATGGTATGAGATTTAAGATTACACAGAGCAGAAAGACAAAAGGAGAGTGATGAGAGCAAGAGGGGGGAGATGCATGCATGCAATTCAAAGAATTCAGATCAAAGTCTGTCTGTCATTAAAGTTCTAACTCTTTCACAAGGTATCTAGAATGTCTTGACAAAACTGGAGAAAATCCTAAGACTTCTCCCAACTGGCTTTTCAGTTAAAGGGGTGGGGAGAACCTATTTCTTTGAATAAAAGTTATAAGGTCTGAAAACAAATAGAGTTACTTAGTTGCTGAAATCTCTATTTTAGCCTCGTGTGTCCCAATGACAGCATTAATAACTCTGGGTGGGATTTTCAGTGTTGGCCAAATTCTGCTTCCATTGAAGTCAGAGATTTCCTGATGACTTCAATGGAAGCAAAGTTAGGCCAGTGCTGAATTGTGCTAAAAGTCTATTCTTCATGCTTAAACCAAAATAATTTTTTCCATGCATATATCTTGATCTCACCTACATGATTCAGCATAGCACATACAAGTACAGACATATTCCTTCACACCTGCTAGTTTTCCCCCTTCTTTCAACTGTGGACTTTCTTCTTTCATATTTTAAGTGGTTAAGCCTGATTTTTTTCCGACATATTCACCCTGATAGAGGCCCTGAGATGTAACCTGTGACAGCCAGGTAGTCATTCTTAAAACCACTTCTGGGTTATAAAAATCTCTATTTTACTGAGTCTGAGGTGTTGTATGAAAAAATTACAGACACATGTCCTAATTGGGACCGCCTAATTATATTGAAAGGTACAGTTATAACATATGCTTATCTACGTAAGGAAAGGATGACCCAGATTCTAAATACTATATGAAGATTTTAAACTTAGGGCTTTAGGCTACCCATATACATAGGTGCTGCACCCGCTGGCTTGAAGTGATTTTCATTATATATATATATGGTTTAAAGTTTGAGTCAATGGCTCTCAGCACCCCCACTTTAAAAATTGTTCCAGCACCCATGCCCAAATATGCACCCTCTATATGCTACCCCATGCTATTTTCGTAACATAGAATTAGAAACTCTTAAATGAAAAGGAACACACAAATATGATTAGAAATATCACAAGTTATATTAGCATTAGTGTTCTTTTAAAAATCACTATGTACATTCTGAGGAATACAGTTCAAAGGAAGATGTTTGACTTTGCCTTCTAACTTTTATAGTAGTATGTCAAGCTTTATTTATGGTGTACACTTGTTTTTTCAATGAATGTGTCTATGTATATACACAGGCAAGTGAGGTGTATTAGGGAATGGTGAATAGAATACTGTATTTGCCAAATAGCACGACTGAGTGCTATTCAGTGAGATAAATATGGCCTGAATGTTCAGCTTGCAAGTCTTCAGCTGCCCGTCCTTCATCAAGCTCAGCTAGTTCTCACTGCCTGCAACAGTAGAAAGGTTGAACAGTTCTGTCATCAGCCTGAACATCTAGCCTCCCATTTTCCATATTTTAGACCTAAAGAAAACCTCTTCTAGTGGCCTGGAGCAACAGTTACAGTACTAAAGGGTAAACAGTAATGAGAAGGAGCATTTTCTAGTCCCTTTGCTTTTTCAGGATGGGTGGAATGGGCAAAGTGTCTTCCTCTTGCTATGCTTTCAGGTCCCTAACTACTTTACCATAGAATGAAATCCTGGCACTGAATTTTGCAATTGACTTCAGTGGGGCCAAAATTTCATGCAGTCCTCCAATACTGATCTCCCTGCTGGTGCTGTCCCCTTGTGTTTGGATATTGTTATTACAGACTTGGTTGGGGAGCCCCTTGTTGGACGCTCACCAGGCTGTTGTGGTTGGGTCCAAGCACTGGATCCTGCAGGCTTGTAAGCCTACTGAATCTGAGCAGTGCCTAGGTAACCATTTGACTTGGGTTTCTCAGGCTCACTCCTCCTGTGCAGACCTCCTGTCCTGGTACCCCTTCTCAGAAGTAAAACCCATGGTCCAGGTCCCTTATGCTCCTGAGGTCAGTGCTGAACCGCAAGTCTCCCCAGTAGCTTAAGACCGCCCTTTCCAGAGCTCTACCCTTGTGGGTACCCCAGTTTACAGTTTAACTCTTCTGGGACATGAGACTCCTAGGAACTTGGAATCTTTGCAAAGGAACTTCTTATTGTAGAGAAAACAGATATTTTTGCATGGGTGTGTAAGTAACACAACCTGCCCACACGATCTCTCTCTCCAGAGCCCTCCGCACTGCAAGAGCTCTTTAGGTGTTTGGTCAGCCTTCAGGTTAAGCGCTCTGCCCTTGCAACAAGATCTCTAGCTTGTTCAGATCAATCAGTCAAAAGGAACCTTCTAGTTCAGAAAGCACCTGTCTCTTCGTTCCTTGAACCTCCCAGATTCTGGAGTTTTTGAAAGTCAGTTCTTACATCTTGTTTTTCTGTTTTGCTGAGGAATTTCCATTGCTCCGATTCCCACCACCACACTCACCACCTGCAGACAGCCTGGAAAAACTAGCTTCCTTTAACAGCAAGTATCGCTAGTATCCATTCTATTGCCAAGGCAAAGACTTAATTACTACTTTGATTTGCTATGTAGTTTCTTCCACATTTGGTGGGGGGGCGGGAAGAGATGATACTTGATCTTGTGTTTGCAAAAGATTGCAAAAGATGCCCCTTTTTGGAAAAGACACTACTCACAGGTTAAAAGGCATGATTTTTCCCTTACTGAAACCATGACAATGTGAAACCGATCAAGTTATACTTGTTTAAATGTTACGCTATCCTACCTTTAATTAGCCTCTTCAAAAGTCAATGGGACTTGAGCTTCTAGGTCACTTAGAGCTCGATTCAAAGGTACTGAAGTGTTGCAATGCTCAGAGTTCCAGTATCTATCTCCAAGGTACTCTGCTGCCTCGTGAGCTTGTCTGCCCTGAGGTAGGTGCCCAGGCTCCCCACACAATGTATGGGAAGAAACTACATGCCTAAGAACAAGAGTCTCAGCAGCTGTCAATCTGCAGCTAAGCTAGCCAGCAATGAAATGCAGAGGAAATGGGTGGGATTTAGGACCCAGATTTACAAAGGGGGCACCTAATTCTGTCTCACCACTGGGCTATTGGGTGTCTGGCATGGGTGTCTCTCTCCTGTTGGAGCTGTCTTACTCTCTAGAAATTAAATATTCATTGGGCTATACCAATTAAGATGACTGATGCTATAGCCTGGTGGTTAGGGCACTCACTTGGAATGTGGGAGTCACGCTCAAATCTCTGCTCCAATAAATATTTAACTACTTATACAAAGTGGACTTATACAAAGCTTCATGAGAGAGAACAAGCCACGCTAGAATACCCAATAGTTGGATGGTAAAGGCTCCCACATGAGATGTCAGAGAGCTGATTCAAGTCTGTGCTCCAAATCAAGCAGACTGAGCATTTAAACCTGAGTCTTTCACTTCCACATCCCACTTGAGTTCCCTAACCATTGAATTATCGGGTAGACTGAGCCACACCCATGGCAATATTTTATGCAAGGCCTGATCCTTGAACGTCAGAGCCCAAATGTTGGATTTAGGTGCCTGAATACCTTTGTGAATCTAGCCCCTAGGTGTCTTTGAAAAACATACCCTTCACCAGTCTAACTCTCTCAAGATTTTTCCTTGACTGTTTTTTTTTTTAAATGTGCAATCTGTACCCCATTAGCAACTTTCCAATCCTTCGTTGCAAGGAAATAATAGGGCTAATTTATCAAATTTGCTTTAGCAGCCTTCCCAAAATTTTTCATGTCTGATTTAAAGTATTAAAAGAATTGGGAAACTTTCTCTACATTAAAAAAGGGAGGGCCAAGACAAAGTTTCATAAACAAGGGGGAAAAGGAATCAATTAAAGTTCCTGGAAAAGAAACAATCACTCTCAACATACAGTTCAGCAAGTTTTTAAGAAGTAATTAGTGGGGGAAGGTCCTTGTAATTCCATACTACACTTGGTTTCCAGTGGCTCCATGGCTTATAAAAGGATTGGAAATGTATAAGGAATAATATAATATGAGTAACATATATGCCAGTATAATTTTCACCACTTCCCTGATAAAATCTTAAGGGTTTAAAACTTCTTTCTATAAAGACTGCTGTGCCCTACTATCTTTCTGAAAATGCCCAAATACCACTTGTCTCAGTAGCATATGTTGCAGTGATGTTATTAGATTATTGAAATTAAATTACAATTGGATTTTCAAGTTTGACTGGAAATGCAGCCTTTTAAAATGGGGGAAGATGCAGAAAAATCAAAGCATCCAATATTATCCCACATACATCAGATTACATGAGATGGCTACACACCCTCACATATTTTATTCTAGACTAATCTCTCTTCAAGACACTTTATTCAGTCTGAGAACAACAAACCTGATGTCACACAGGAACAAAACAATGTTCAGAGCTTTTGACTTGTTGGATTTACTTCACAAATCTTGAATCTCAAAGCAGAGAAGAAAACAGATGTTGTAAGAACTCTAAAGATCATAGCACTCCACCCCCAACCTATTTACTATATTTCTGTCTTCACTTGTAACAACTGCAACACAGACCATATTGAAAGGCTGAGGGAGAATTACTTACAATGTAAGTAACAGTTTTTCCACAAATTTGTGATTTTTGGCTCTCCTGACACTTGGCAGCATGAGGGATGACTATAATATTTAAATCTGACAATCATTCAGTGGTGTGTGTGTGTGTGTATACACAAAAAATATTGTGCTAATGTATATTATGCATTAAATTCAGTGGAGTATTAAAGGTATAGATATGTTTCAGAGTAACAGCCGTGTTAGTCTGAATTCACAAAAAGAAAAGGAGTACTTGTGGCACCTTAGAGACTAACCAATTTATTTGAGCATAAGCTTTCGTGAGCTACAGCTCACTTCATCGGATGCATACTACACTTTCCACAATATGCATCCGATGAAGTGAGCTGTAGCTCACGAAAGCTTATGCTCAAATATAAAGGTATAGATATGTGAGAACAGAAATAGGCCCCGAAGGATTTTGGTTGTACCCGTGTAAATCTGCAGTAACTCTGAAGTCATGTTATACTTGTAGTCAGAGGAGTTTCTCTAGGCAACTGTGTAAATATGAACAATAATCTCCGGCCTCTTTTGTTTGAATAACACCAATTTAGGGTTTGGTTTGGCTACACTTTGAGCTGGAGGTCTAAGTTCCACCTCAAGAAAACAGAGCCATGCCAGCTCTGATCAAGCTAGTATGATACAAAATAGCGTAGCCTCAGCTTGCATAATGCTTTGGAGAGCTATGTACCCAGGTCGGCTAGCCCCTCCCACCACCATGGCTACACTCTATATTGAGCATACTAGTTCCATCAGAGCCAGCATGGGTATGTCTCCTGGAACTAGACTTTAGGCCTCCAGTTCAAAGCAAAGACATACCCTTACACTCAGCTAAATTAGCTTCATGCCCACTTACTGATACATGGCTCACCTTTGCATCTGGAATTACTTACATGATGTAGAATCAGAAAGAAGGTTCTCTGGGAATAAAGCAACTAGGAGGAGGTCAGAAGGTTGAACTTAAAATGCGGGTTTTGTCTTTCACCTGTGAAAGAAACAAAAATAAAACAAAATATTACCTCACCCACTATGTCTCTCTAATATCCTGGGATAGCTAAAACTATACCGCATAAAAGAACAAGCAATCTTAAATGCACTAATTAAAGCAATCTGATGGCAAAATGTCTCCACGTCATAGCCGACCACTATGATGTCATTTCAGATGAAAGTGAACAAGAGATCACAGTAAGGAGGACAGGACCAGTGAAAAAAATGTACAGGTGTGAAATGGTGGCTTCATGAGGATAAAACTATGGAGAGCTATGTTAGCCCTTGGCTGGCATGTGAAGCATTGGGGAGAGCGTGGAAGGGTGAACTTCTTTAAATCCTCCCTAATTTCCTAAACTAAGAATCCCAGCATTGCTAATACTAGAGTTTAGTGGAAAAGCTGTAGGAGTATGGAGTTAGAGCTCTGCTAATATGTATCTGAAAGTGTGCCTGGATTTACCTTCTGCGAGACAGTACAGGCTGCAGCCTTTTGAATGGTAAGCCTGCCAGGAAGATGCCACCCACCTGCCTCAATGAGTGGGGAAACTTGATGGGGCTGGCTGTGACAGGGGACAGTCTCAGCAGCAAGGGAGGGAATACTTGTTGAGGGACACAAGGTAGTGTCTCTCCCAGAAGTCTCTGGCACCCATTGGCCAGCTGGGAGGAGGGTTGCTGGGTGGGCACCACCTCAGCTACCAGGATTCAACCTGGAGTGGGGGCCATGTGGAATCATTCAGCTCCATTCCAGTAGCCCCACCCTGAACTAGGAATGGGGATCCAACCTGACAGGTTCTGCCCATCTAGACAATTATCCATTTGGGGGTAGGGAAGTAATCTTTACTCCAGTGAGCCAATTCTTTTTTCCCATCATTACTTGCAGCTAGTTTCTAGTGTGATTAAAAGGATAAAAATGAATGGTTCCTAAAGGAGATGGGCCTTGGGCTCATGGAATTGGGTCAGACCTCATGGGCTGAGCTCCCCACCCTTCTGCACCTTCTGTCTGCCTTGCAAAGGGGAGAGTAATGAAAGCCTACCTCAAGTTATGGGTTATCTTGTAAAAAGCCCTGTAACCCCTGCACTCTAACCAGTTAAATGCCTGGTAGAGTGTGGATGATGGTTGGGTAGAGCCCCTCCCCTATGCTGAAGTTTAATAAAAATTGCAACCTGCCATTTAATTCCTTGCATATGTCTGTCCTCAATTCACCACTGTCTGCATCCACTGAGAGGCACATTGTTCCAACCCTTTAGGTCTGAGTCACCTAGGCTGTGTCATGACACCACAATTTTGTGGTACAAATGCATGCCAAACCCTGCTGCAATCCCATCCTGGTTATCAGTTTCCATTGTATTGTGTTAATCCCCACATGATCATATAATAATAAATAGAATTATTTAAATCGTATACTGTTTTTATCCATAGATTGAAGTGCTGTACAAAAGATGGCAGCATCTCCATCTTACAGATGGGAAACCTGTGGTACGGAGATGAAGTAGCTTCCTTTACGTCTCATAGCAGGTGAATGGCAGAGTCAAACAGAACAAAGGTCTCCTGATTCCCAGTCCAGTGGCCTAGCTGCTGGCTCATGCTGTGATCACTTTGTTGATTCTAGAATATGAGGTTTTTTTAAAGATGAAACCAATTAACTTACATTTCATAGTCTCAGTTTCTTCATGCACTGCAGTGATCCTTTGGTGCTTTGAAATTTCAGAAGCAATCAGAGTAAAAGTTCCCTGTTGTACAACAAAAGCAATATTAATTCCATACAACATTGATTCGTCTGTAGATCCAAAGGCAGCTGGGGAATATCTAAAATCCACATATCTACGAGTGCTGGATTCTGAATGTTGATCTCTTATTTAGCTAAAGTGATATGTAAAAACCAACAAACAGAGGCTCCTAAAATGCTTAGGGCTGCAGCCATGCATGCTATGTCTAATTGAAGAATACTATTAACTTGCACTCAAAATTCTTCCTTCTGATTAACCATTTTCCCATAGTGTAATATCATAGTGTTCAATGTGTACTCATTTAATTTATTTTTGTGTCTAATCATTCCCTTTCAGTGTGTATCTCTTGCACAACATACAAAATATAAAGAAACCACATGGGCACAGTGGGGCCCAAATAACTCTTTACTAATTGTACACAACATGCAAGGTTTGTTCAGATTCATATAAACCCTGCTTTTCTGGTAAGATTCTGAGGGCCTCAGAAACATAGACATTGAGGCCACTAAAGGGATCACAAGCTACTTAAAGGGCTATGACCCAATTCCTACAGGGGGTATCTGCAGACTAAACCTGAAGACAGGTGGATCTGGAGATCTGATTTTTTGGGAAGATGACAGAATGAAAACACTACCATTGTACATATGATTAAAAATAGTCATCTTCAGTTAGGGCAGACATTGAAATAAATATGAATAATTTTTAGTGTACTAAAAAGTGCAAGGGCGTGTGCAGAAATTAACGTTGACCCCTTTGGGGAGGCACACTCTGTGCCCCCTGGCCCCAGCTTGCTCTTCCTTCTCCTGTCCCGGGGCTGGAGGAGGTCTGTTTCCTGATGATTATTGGGGATTCCATGCCTCTGCTAGTCCCCGCCCCTTGCGCATGCCCCTGTGGCAACAAGTTATATACTTACACCTCCTGGAGAAATTAAGATATTAGGCAAGACCATAAATGAGGTTAATACAGTGTCATGACATTTGTCTAACATGAGTTAACATGATGAGGATCCTAGAGATTTATTTTTGGATTAAGATCTTTTTTAAAAAAAATACTGTCATGAACAAATGAGTGACTCCATCTCACTTTTTCCCACTTCTTTGACATGACTTTTTTTTTAGCTTTATCCAAGAATTGTACAGGACTGTGTTCTTCAGAATCTAAGTCTCTGTTTAACACTAGAAAACTAAATATAATGTCTCTGTTACTGGAAATACTACTCCCACAGTAAAATTAAAAGGCCAGTAACACCAGTGCCAAGAAACTTAACATTGAAATCTAGGGACAACAGTTTCAAAATAAAACAATTCACCATGGGAGCAGATTACTATGGGATATGTTCCAGCCTGTTTTGAAATCACTTATCCATTTGCTAGGCTTAGTTCCCCAAGTGGGAACCTTATGGATATGGAAGCTGGGCCCTCTCATGAAAGGTATTGCATCAATTTGAGCTTTAGGGCTTTAAAACATTTGTACATTTGTTGTGTTGTCTTGTAAGTACCTGAAAAGATAGTACTCTAGAGAATCTGTACATGTTTAATAGATATATTCTACAGATTTTAAATCAGTGAGTCAATTGCCCAAAGCAACAAATAGTTACTGTGTATCCCCTCAGTTATGTTGCAAGTCTGGCTAGATAATCATACTATTCCCTTCTGGCTTTAACGTCTATAAATCTGCTGATCTGTAAACTTGTAGGACTAGATTGTGCTTTTGATGCTCAATCACTACTCAAAATTATATAATGGAAGTATCAACTCCAAGTAACATGGATCTACCGGTCTTAATTGTGGAAAGCAGCCCATGCCACAAAAACCATAATCCCTCCACTAAGGCACAATTGGGCACTTCAGATGTCAGTTGGGAAGTCCCAAGGACTGAAACTGAAAAGCAACTTTCAATTACTATAATCCAATGAGTTAAAAATGACTGCTAACTTTTAAAAAGTTCCAGGGCATGGGTTGTGTCATTCTGTTACTCTGTAACTGAAAAATTCTTTAACTTACCAAAACCAAATAAATAAAACTAACCTGTGGTTCACACCAATCCTTAAGATACCACAGCTTAGATAAACATTTTAAAAATACATGAGAAGTTATTTTAAATAGCCTCTCAGAACATCAGACAACATGTCCCTTGTTAAGAGGATTTTGGTACGACTTCAACCATAGTGCAAACTTCAAGACTTATCCAAACAAGTATGTACACAGATATCCTATGCACATTTTACAGCACCTTTCATCCCAAAGACTTCTGAATCTATGTATAGTACATGCAGCTTCACTGAAATGCGGTGCCACATACTGGATTCTGAAAGTTTTAAAGATGTAGAGACCATCAGGAGACAACAAAGAGGATTAAAAAATGGTATGATGGTGAGCCACAGCACCTAGGACAACCCTAGAAAGGCATGGTTTCTTCTTCCAACAACCTTGAATTTCTCTCCTGTAATCCTTTTAAATAAGGGTCTGACTTTCATTTACTATAAGGCCCCCTTATGTAATGTAATGGGACCTTAACTGGATGTAAATGAAAATGGGTCCCACTAGAATTAAAGGGCAACAGATGCAGCTCATGAGTGTTCACCAATTCCTGGAATGATTCACACTCCCAAATAGCACATTTAGTTGTGTCCTCCCACACCCGTTCCTTAAAGATGAAATGCTCCTGTCCTCATTTCCTCAGTGCAGGGGGAGATTTTCAAAGGCAATAGTGACCGTTAGGCACCAAGCTGCTATTGGCTTTTAATAGGTGACTGAAACCTAACTGCCATTTTTGGCTTTGAAAACTTCCCCAGGATCCCTGATTTGTGTCTGTGCAGCTCCTGAGCGTTTATATGTTCATTGGTTGCTCTTTCCGTTGCTTAACTGCAATGGCTGTGATCTGAAACATCCCTAAAGATTGTTTCTACCTTCTGGAGCACATTAGCACAGCTTCAGGTGGGCAGGAAATTAATGGAAAATAAACAGATTCTGGAGGCACTGCAGGCACTAAATAACAAACTAAATATAGCTAAACTAGGGAAAAGATACTTACGTTTGCTCTGGCAGGGATGGGAGATTGGGGTGAGGCGGAGGGCAAATTTAAATGTTTCAATGACAAAATAATCCAAGGCTAGGGATAGGATTGCCTTCCCTGCCCAATAGAATCACACTTCTATCCATCTTTCTGAAACCTTAGAATAAATCTGAGACTGGCCTTTTCTCTAACATTCAGATAAAAGTGGTTTTCATCCCCTCAATTCTTAATACTCTTTCTCTCACAGGTCACCATGATGAAGGTTTGCATTAAGGCAGAGCCTTCCAAGCAACCTATAAAGGAAATCAAAATTCTCCAACCCTTAAAGACTGTTTAAAACTGAGCCTCCATATTCAAGACAATGCCCTTAACCCCAACACACCAACTGGCTTGAAATAATTGTATTAGTATAGCAGTGATATATTAATTACAAGTATTCTATAGAGGAAAATATTTATGAACAAGACCCTCTGTATAACTTTCATACTGGAAAGAATGCTGCTCCCATTGATATAAATGTCATCCTAAAACACTGGCAAAGGGGAGTGCAGTGCAGCTTAAATACTGTATTTGTTGCTTCACATTCCCATGGGTTGAAAAGAGACTCAAATAATTTGTGTCATGATTGTGTAGTGGGCTCTTAGTTCTTTTTTCTGAGTAGAGACACAGGTGATGTCATTTGTCTTTACAAATCACTTCAAATGGACTAGTATGGATAAATCATACTCAGCCCAAAGTGGACACTTTCAACCACAGGGACCCATGTGTAGTGGTCACCCCAACCCACTGAATATTTCACATACTAAACTGGTGGTTATCATCCTGCAGAGCACCATTCCTGGGCACTGCTACTTTCGTAAATAACATGTTAGTCAACCACAAGATCTAACTGGCTGATTTTAAACTGATGCCACTTCCTCGTAGCAGCTCTCCCTCTCTTTGCACTTATCTAGCACCTTTTGTCTGAAGATCTCAAAATAAAATGCACATAAATAACCATTTTCTTTTGATACCCATTATATGCATATGCATCATCTCTTGTGGGAGAGACTAGCAAGTTAATTATTTGGCAACAGTTCAAAGACTATTGTTTACACTAGAAACTTGATCCTACTTGGAAAAATAAAGGTGTGATTTCACACAGGATATTGTTCCAGATATAGACCTTTTCCAATCACATAACATCCGATAATTCCACATTCTTATCTTTACTTTTTTAACTCTAAAGTAATGATTCACAAAGCAGATAGGAACTGCTTCAGAAGTCCAGGGCAGGTGAAACTGAAAAGTTTGTCACCGATCCGATCACACACATTACAAGGCAATTTAACACTCAAACACAATTTTCATGACATAAGGAAATATTTGACTTTTTGTGTATTAATTCATAATCCTGCTCTAGTTGAAGTTATCTCCCACAGTTAGGATGTAAATTCAGCTTTTCTGGGAGAGAGGGGGAATCTCATTGACATGGTTTCAAAAGTTGTACAATTTATGCTTTTTCTTGGGCTGGGTTGGTCTCTCTGGTTCAGCTCCACAAACCGAATAGGGATAAATCAACAAGGCCATAATACATCTATTATTCCTTACTTTTACAAGTACTGAAAGAACTAGATTACCTTGGCATTAACATGACATGTTACTGAATTACTGTAAATGTAAAATTGCCAAGGTTTCCAAAAGGAATTCTTCACAGCCAAGGCTTGTTTTCCATTGTGGTTTGAATCATTTTGTCTCATTTTCTTTGAGGTTTTTACAGCTCATCTGTTTAGATACGACTGCACTTGCAAGTTTATATTGCAGTCCTTTAATATTTCTAGCTAGATTATAGTTGTCATTAGTAAAAAAAACCCTAATTGTTAAGGTTTTCTTGTCTCAACTATTAAATAAATTAGAAGCAGGAAGAGTAGTATTACCCATATGAAAACTACACCCATCTATAGAATTAGACTTATAGAAGGAAAACATATATCTGTCTGCTACAGTAGATTTTTGTAGAAATCTTCCACAAAATATGGCTTTGGATACAGTTTAAGAATCAATTATTTTTGTAATAATTGAACACCAGTAAATAAAATAGCCTGCTCAAAAAGGACATTATCACTTTTACTGAACTGCTTATGCCATATATTAATGTTCCATTCATTCTGTTAAAGGTATATCTTTGATCTTCAGCAAATTTCTCTCCCCTTGATCTTTGGGTAAAATAGTAAATCTGGTTAGGTGTAGATGTGTGCTTAGTTATATTAGAGGAAATAATGTATTTTATCAAATAATAAACTTACAAATAATATGTTTTATCAAAATCACCAATCTGTCAAACATGGCCAGCATTTAATCCATATCGTATCTCTACTAACTTGTACTGTTGGCCCTGTATCTACTTAAACGCTCTGGGGATGCTATGTGTCTCATTATAACTGACCAATCCAGAGTAAGAGAGACAAGGTAACTGAGGTAATCTTTTGATGGAAGGGACAAGATTTTGAGCTTCAAAGAGCTCTTCCTCAGGTCTGAATGGGCTTTCTAGTTATGGACCATTCACATTTGCGGTCACTGCACTCCCTGTGATTTGGAGAGCACTGGGACGACTCACTGCTGCTTCCCCCCAAGGGAGAAAGGATGCTGTAAAAGGGGCCGGGGGAAGTATGTCTGCTCTAGCCCCTGGATGAAACCAGTTGTGGAAGAAGCAGAACATGGAGAGACTGTGCCTTCCTGAGCTTGTCACCTCACTGCTCTTCCTGGGGTGATGGGTCTCCATGCTGTCCTCTCCACAGTCATGTCTATAACTGTCCTCATGTAACCCTATAACTTAACCACACAACACAACACAGAGCAGAGGTTTCATTACGATCAGCATTGTGTACTGTATAAATCTTTGGATGAACTCATACTCAGTTTAAACAACAGGCATGAGAGAGCTATAGTTCTCAAATGTATTATTGCATTAATGTTTGCCTATAATATTAGACATGTGATCTGAGAAATTACAAAAGCTCAAAGATACTGCAAAAGGGGGCACCGGCAGGGTGGCTTCTCACTTGCAGGCTTTGTGCCTCATTTTTCCCCTCTGAAGTTAATAGTATTTCATATACTTGAATGACTTACAGCAATATGAAGACTGACTTACTACTGTATCTGCTCATTATGATCAGATGGAAGGTCTGCTTACCATTTTAAGGAGGTCACATAAGTGGAGAGGGGATCCATTTCAGGCAGATCTGCCATCTTGTTTTCACTGCAGGGGGCAGGCAGTCTACTAGTCATAGTGAAAGAGGACCCTCACACACAAGATGTTATAGAATTGGAGGAGTAGATCTGGCTACATTTTAAAACCCAGGACTCAAAGATGCCTTTGCCTACCTTTCTCCTGCCAGCAAAGCTGACTTATATTCCAGGAAGCGCCCCATAGATTACGTCAGAGGTACAAACAGATCATCCTTGACTAAAATTGTGGGGGAGCAGTGCAACCAAAGCTTAAAATCACTAATTCCTGGTCAGCCTCAGGGCACTTCACTTATATAAGCAGTGCATTTTATTATCTTGTATGCACCAGTGCATTATAATCCTATCAGAGCACCCCACAAGCATTAAGGTATGCAGCATCTACATGAAGGGCCTGGTTAGGCTCTTAGCTATGTATAGCACAAGCCCACACCACCTCCCTCGCCCTTCCCACTCAGAGGTTTGACTTAGGGTTGGTTTGTTTTTGATGCTAGGCCTACGAGATTTACAAGGCCCAAGTGTACCTCAGGCCACCACCAAAGCACAGTGCCGTGAAACCAGGTGGCAGGATTTCCTGCTGCTCCATCCTTTGAATAGGCATTGGATGTCTTCTGGGTAACTAAGTGCAGTGCTGACTTATTGGGGAATGTGTGGCTCATTAGACACCCAGCCTGAATATAAGGAAGGTGGGAACAACCTCCTGGGGACAGGAAGTTAGGGTCTTGGACAGACTGGCCTTAAAGGAAAGGTGCTCTATGAGCAGCAAAGTCTGAGGAAGGAATTAGGCTGGTATAGAAGCTCTACAAGCAGACAATATCTGGGGTTTATGTGTTGTTATTATTGAATTAACTTTATTGTTAACAAAAAAAAGTTGAAATTTATTTCCTTTGCTTCTTCTCCCCCAACAAAGAAGTCACAGAAAGTTTGCTACTTATCTCCCAAATGCCAAGGCAGTTCGAAGCCACGTGTGTGGCTCAGTCACTTGCATGGTTGTCTTTTCGCATTGCCCAATTATTGACTACAATTATTGTGCATTTATTTGTATATTAAGAGCTCCCTATTCCCACTGGCTTCAACAGCACAATACTAGTGCTGTATTAAGGAATAATTGTTGCTCAGATGAGTAAAGGTTATAAGATTGTTTAGAATTTTTCTGTTAAGGCAAGAAATGTTAACTACACATTTTAAACGTGAATGTCTTTTCTGCAATTATGTTGTAGCTATTTTTGTCCCAGGATATTGAGAATCAACGTGGGTGAGGTAATTTTTTTTTTTTGACCAACCTGTTGTCTTGTTAACAAGACAAGCGTTCAAACTTACAGAGGTCTTTTTTAGGTATGGGAAAGGTAATCAGTGTCACAGCAAAATACAAAATGGAACAGATAACTTATCAGCAGTTAACACATGGTTAAAGACCATTCAAGAAAAAGTGGCCAGTTAATCCCTCTGCAGTCAAAGGACAAAAAAAATGTGCTAATAAGCCATAAATCCAGTATCAAGTCCATGTCTTTTAGTGTCTAGCAAAATTATGAACTTAAGCTCTCAGTATCTTCTTTGGAAGGTATTGTGCAGGTTTTCTTTAAGGATGAGGACAGAGGTCAGATATGGAGTGATCGTTTTGTAAGTGTTCACCCACAGGTGATATGTTGTTTTTTGTCTTATCACTTTTCTGTGTGAGTCAATATGCTTTCAAATGAACTATCTCATTTCATCAGTGTAATTGATAGTGGGGAATTGAGTGCACTAAATGATGTACATCACATGTTGTGATAAGCATGTGTAGAACTGATGGATCTTGAAAGGTTTTTGTGTGTGGGTAAGTGTGTGTGTGTGTGTGTGTGTGTGTTTGTGTGTGGATTTTGCATCTGTTTTCACAGGGTCTGGTGCTGCTTTGTGTTGGAGTGTCCTGGTCTGTGGGAGCTTATTTCTGACGATTAACTTAAAGGTCTTGGGGAGGCATGGTTTGAAGGCCAGAAGAGGGCACTCAGGAAAGATTGTTCAGGATATTGAGTATGGATTGTAATTTAATGATACCCTGTATGCATTCCAGTGGGAGGTGATAGATTACAACTAGGGATACAAAGGGTTTCTTCCCTCCCTCATATTGAACCATGTTCTGTTGAGGTATTTGGGTGGCCTGTTCCATGATGTGATCTCTGAAGAGTCCTTGTTTGGTGAAGGCACTTTTAAGTACGTTAAGTGTGTATCCCAGAGTTTCTCCTTGCAGTATGTTCTGTGGTATGAGTGCCTGGCTGTAGATAACAGATTTCTAGGTGTGTTTGGGGTGGGTTTTGGATCAGTGAAGGTAAGTGTGGTGATCTGTGCTTTTCTTGTGTATAGTTATATGTAGGATTCCATTGCTGAAGCTGATGGTGGTGTCCAGGAAGTTGATGCTGGTGTGGGAGTGTTCTAGAAAGAGTTTGAGGGATGGATGCAGGGTAGAGGTTGAAGTTGTGGGGGAAATCTATGAGGGAGTTTAGGTCATCTGTGCAGAGAATGAAAATATCACTGATGTAGATCATTGGGTTTTGTGGTGCATTTGTCCAGAAATTCTTCCTCAAAGTCACCTCTGAAGAGGTTGGCATGTTGAAGAGCTATCCTAGTGCCCTTGGTCTGGACAAAGTGTATGAATGTAAAGTTGTTTTTAAGGGTGATGATGAAATGGATGAGTTTGGCAACGTGTTTGGGATGGATACCTTGTTTTTTAGATATGAGACAGGCAACAATACTATTTTCATGAGGGATATTGAGGTATAGGGAGGCTATGGTGGCAAGGATGGGGTTCTGAGGGAGGTTGCTAATGCTGTAGAGTTTCTAGAGGAAGTCATCAGTGACCTGAAGGAAACTAGCCTTTTATGTGGTGAGTACTTTGAGGATGGTTTCTAAGAGTACTGATGTTCCTTCTGTAGGAATGTCATGGGCAAGTCTGCCTGGGTTCCCTTGCTTGTGTATCACAAAAAGCATGTAGAAGGTCCCTGGAGTGAGTTTGTGTGGGGATGAGGTTGTAGAGGTTTCCCTTGGAGCTGTCTGCAGAAGGATTTGATATCCTTAAATTCTTGGATGAATTGTGGTATGGTGTTTTGGAGTTCCTTATAGTAGGTGGTGTTGGGGAATTGTGGTTTGGCCTTGTTAACATAGTCATCACTGTTGAGGACTACAGTGGTGTACCCCCTTTGTCTGCTGGTTTTATTTGCAACTGTTTTGCAAGTTTGAAGACATAACTGAAAATAACTTTTTAAATAAAAAAGCTAGAGCTAAATTACTTTTAAATAACTAGGGTTATTTAAAAGGAAAGTAAGTCCATAATACACAAATGGGTACATGAAGGAATGTGTGTGTAAATTATAGGGACTTATTTGCATTCAGATACAGTGCACATCTGTTACAGCCTGTGACAAAAAAGAATTTTCCATATCCATAAATACAGAGCACTTGCAGGCAACATGACGACTTTCCACACGTATTTTGGAAACTTTGAGCTATTTTAAAAATTTTGCATTAGATCACCTGCTTTATTGGTGAAATTCGATTTTCGTCCTTTAGCAGATATTATATGCTTATGATAACGTTCATTTAAGACTGAATTAACTTATTTGTCATTTCTATATTGCTTACCACTATTGCAGGTAACATCAATGAGAGAATAAAAACAAAATAAAGACTCCAGTCATGCTGGGAGGCATGACTACAATGAAAGGGATTGTGACCATGATTGTTGCTATGAAAAATTAGCAAGCTGGCCGATGGGAAAGATGACTAACCCAGAAACAGGTCAAGACCAATCAATGTGAGTTAGGTACCTAAGCACCTAGTGGGATTTTTCAAGACTGCCTATCTGCATCTTTAGATGCCTAAATACTTTTAAAATTTGGCCTTCGGCACTTTTGGAAATTTCACTCAGTACATGTAGGTTAAAGGTTAGCAGTTACCCATGACAACTGCATCAGTTCTGTGGGCATGAGGCGGTGAAGCCTCATAGCCGGAAAATCCATGAAGAGCACTGTAATTGCACTTCTAGGGTTACAGATGCTCTCCGCTTTGGTGGGGAGAGAAGGCTTGCTCAGACAGCTGGCCACTGAAGTTCCTACTGCAGGGCCTGAACATTTTTTTTTCTTAGCAGCTGAGAGATGGCAGAGCTTATCTGTTAACAAGCAGAGAAGGCAAATTTAGGGCTCCCCAGGTGTTAAAGTATTGACTGAAAGACGGAGGAATAATAACAATCAGGTGCCTTTTCTTCAGCAGTAACGGCCAGAGAGGCAGGTTTCTCTCTAAACAGCTTTGTCCTATTTAAACTGAACTGTTCCAATCTGAGGAGTTAAAATTTTCCTCTGGGATTTTGGTGGGAACATGGTGGGTTTTTTCCTGAGTGTCATCAACAGGATTGGTGGACTAGAAGGGCTGTGGGGGAGAAATGCTCAGGGGAGGAAATAGGACGCAGGAGGTCTGGGGAGTGTTGCCAAGGGACAGCAGCTCTTTGTGACTTTCTCAGACTCTGAACAATTCCCTGATCTGAAGAAGATTGAGTTAATGGAAACAGACTGATTCTTGGGTGGTGGAGTAACAAGTATTCTTAAGCTAATTAGACTAGCTAATGCTCCTAAGTGGAAGAGACTGTTTTTTTTTCCTTTTTCTGTAGACATGGTGCATCCAACACAAGTTGATTTTAAGCAACTAATGGCTGAATGCCAAAGTGTAAAACTTATCTTTGATATGGTCCTCCATCACTGTTCAGAGTCCTCAGGGTACCCCAACCAAAGACTCAGTAGGTGTTAGATATAGTGAGTCTGCATGATAAACACTTCTTGCCCACCTTTCTTTGTTCATCCATACTCTGTTTCATGAGCCACAAATCTTTTCTTTTCAGATGGAAAGGAGAGAGCGTAATCTTCTAAGACTGCAGGCTTTTGGGGCAGGGACTCTCTCTTACTAGGTGTTTACATTGCAGTTAGAACTTGATTGTAATACATTGATACCCAGAGGGATCAAACAATCAATAAATGCCAACGTTTGCTTCCGTAACTGCAGCAAGGCAAAGCAAGAACTAGGGCAATTGGGAGTGAGTAGGAACCAAAGCTCTCAGTAACAATACTTTTGTGCTGCCCATCACTCATGCACCGAAGTGACTGCTGCAAGAGTTTCAGAAAGGTAAATGCTCATAGTATCCATAGAACAATGCACAGCATGGCTCACTGAGACCACATTTTTCTCACAGGGTTGGCTTACTTGTATTGTAAGGCTTCTGAAGTGATTCATGGCAGAACCCTCCCTGTACTGCCTACAGTGTTTTGACCTTGGCTACTTACAGTAGCTGCTTTAGTCTAGCTGTTTCAATTAGTTAGGCCCATTAGCAACATACTTATTTTGCCACCTCTTCTGACTTCCCTCTCATGCAAATGCCTATGCTATTGTAAGTTAGCAACTCTCAGCTTGAAAAACCCTAAAACAAAGCTTAGCAGTGCCACTTCAATGAATAACTCAGAGGCTTTTTACCCAGCTTGCCAGTTTTCAACCTCTGCCCACATAGCACATTGTTACATGGTGATTCAGCTTCACTGGAGCCCTGCAAATCCAGAAGTGAAAACACTGTCTATATTATTACTGATTCACGATTAATAGCTAGATTACACTATGACAAGAATTAACTTTTGAAATAAGGCACAAGCAATTCTATTTAGATGACAATCATAGGACTATTGCTTGAATGTCAGATGTTGATTTGGATATACATAAAATCTTTGGTCTGCCTTGTGACAGCAACAAACTACATTTTTTTTAATGTTATCTTACTGTCACATTTCATTTTACAGTGACAATCTTCAAAAATAAACAAACTACTCCATGGTTTAAAGCAGTGTTTCCCAAACCTGGAACACCGCTTGTTCAGGGAAAGCCCCTGGCAGGCCGGCCCAGTTTGTTTACCTGCCGCGTCCGCAGATTTGGCCGATGGCGGCTCCTACTGGCCGCGGTTCACCGCTGCAGGCCAATGGGGGCTGCGGGAAGACAAACTCAGTGAGCTGGGGGTAGGGTAGAGGAAAAGGCTCAGAAGAGGGAGACTGGGACTGGAAGCCAAGGTGGGGGAGAAGAATGGGATGAGATGGCCAGGAGTGTGCAGACTTTTCCTGGAAAAGGGAGATGGGAGAGAGACTGGGACAATAAGGCAGGGGGATGACTGCAGGGACAGACAGAACTGTGACAAGGTCAGGCTCAGGGGGACAGGGAAAGATCAGGTCAGGGGTCAAAGAGTTTGTGACCACTAGAACCTGCTATCCCTCCAAACCTGGAATGGAACCTAAGATTCCTGAGTATCATCCTTCATATGCTGGTCCACACAGAGAATGGTAACCTATTACTGCATTTGGCGCCAGAGGTCATTGGGGTGGATCTAAAGGTTCCAGCCTTGCTGATAAATCATGTGGTGTCAGTATCATGTTATATGATGGGATTTTTTTCAGGTTTTTTTTCCTTTTAACTCTGGGAAACTATACACAAAAATGTTAAAAGAACATTATTAAGTTTGCAAGTTCAAGAACTCAAAAGCTAGGAAATGTGGATTTCTTTCTAGCAGTTACTGTATAGAAGACTTACATTTCTGTAATTGATTTTCATTCTGGCAAATACATTTCAGGTTTATTTTCATTTAATATATACCAGACACCCAATACATAACCACACAGACATTTTTTCTCCCAAAATTAGCTTTATGACTTTATTTGGTGCTTTGTTACAATCTGTAAATCCAATAGTCAAAATATAAACTAGGCATAATGTTAAAGCATTTTACAAGCAAAATACTTTACTCTTTTTTTTCCAATTTGCATAGGATGGGATATGTGTATTGGTTAAAGGATATACTGTACATAAACAAAACCATAATTCATAAAACTGTTCTGAACAGAGTTAAAATCTTGGAAGTCAACTGCTTTTAAATGGACATAACCATAAATGAAAAACCATACACCTGGAGCAATAAATATGGCTGCCTTTCTATGAACACACTGTTTCATGAAGGCAACAAGCCATTGACCTTCTCTTCTCATGATGTTGTAGACCTTTCTACTTCAAAGAAATTAAACAATAAAACAAGCCAGAATGGGTATATATATATATACCTGATTATTTTTTCTTATTTGACAAAAGGCCAGAATATAGAGGGATTTTGATAGCTATTTCTGAAATCATTTATAGTAACATCTGTTTTTCATATTTTCAGTATCATGGAGCCACCAAGCTTAGAGCTTCATCCACACTGATAATCTTTGCATTTGTCATTACTCTGTTTAAATGTGTAAACCCAGATTTGTTCCACTGTCTAGCACCAGACAATGTAGAAATAGATGCTTTGCCATAGTAACCACATCTCTGTTCCTTCAACTGTATACCTCTGGCTTTAAAGTCTTACAAAACTAAAATATAGTTGATCTAGGTTGTAATAAAAAGGAATATTAAATACCTTTGGTAAAAATAGATATATTTAACAAGATTAGAAAAAGCAAATAGTTATATTGTCAAAAGGAGAGTATAAAAATGTACACGATAAAAAATACAAACAAATAAAAAGTCATAGGCCATAGTAATTAAAGTAAAGCCACTGTTCTTTTCAATGTTTGCCTCCTTAGCTCATGCTTATTGTCCAGTCAGCTTTTCTAAAAGGCAGGAGCTTTAATAGTGTGTGTGGAAAAATCCAGTCTTTCCTACTAGTATCAGACAAATTAAGTTTAATTCAGAACAAGACCATTTGTTTTAAAGCAAGTTTGTAAGACCTAGAACTATGATTTAGAGCATGTGGGAGTGGTTGAGTACAGAAAGACAGATTCCAGATGTCAATCACAGGCCAGGTGTACTGGAGCTGTAGAAGTAAGGTAGCCAGCAGAGTCAAGTCTTCGTGGTGTGAAATTTGCAATTTTTTACACTAAATTCTTAAATCCGTGTAATGTCAAGCCAACTGGAAATGACAATATATACTTTGAATCATCCCTCACTGATGCCTTTCTCCCATCCTTTGACTGGGCCTCCAAGCAACAGAGCTTTTACACAACACAGAATCCCAGTTTGTTTTCTCCTCTCTTTAGAACTCACTGTAAATCCTGAAGATGGAAGATCCCCAAAGCAAACAACTGAGATTACGGAAGGAGATAATGCACAAGCCCCATAACAGAATCAGCCATTGATTGAATGTACTTTGAAAGAAAGAAGCACACTTAGCCACATTTATCCTTCAGTATTCCCTTTGCACACACAGGCACACTCCTCATGGTGTTCCAGGGGTACATCTGTCAATGATTTATGCAATCCCTTTACACCGCTCCTGGGCTTCAGCTGAAGAACCTGAAAGAGGACAATTGGAGCCAGGCTTTTAAGTAAATCATTAAACATCTTGTTCATGATCTACAGTACACTGGAAGTAGTAAACTGGAAGACAGGGAAACTACTAAAGGAAACTCAATCAACTTCACAACTGAGTTTCTTCATTTATTCCGCTCATTAATATATATTACTGTTTTTTTTTTGGCTTTACCTCAAACTTGATTAAGACATTAAGATATGCTAGACAGACATTTATTTTGGTCAAAGCAAACTTTACTGCAGTGGGGTTTGGGTGTTTTTTCTTCTTCTTTTTTGTTTGAAGGACTACTTATATAGTTGACTTAATAATTAAATATTATTAGATGGTACTGGTAAAATAATATTGACTTTAGCTATACATACTCAGGGATATGCAGTTTAATAAAAAGGTTTTTCCACTCACAGCTATGGAACATTTTTATAAACAGTTAAAAATATGTAATAGCTTTTTAAAATGATAAATTATTATAAGATGTATACAATATAGTTTAAAAGTTATACTGTTGTATATTTATATAATAGGCTAATTTATCTGCTCTTAGATGGTCCAGTGATATTTATGAACTTGCACGTTATGTCAAGTGTTTTTTTCTCTAGAAAGCTATAATTTCTGTGATAACATGAGAATACAGATGATGTAATTAGTTGTAACCTGTAAATTAACTCAAGCCACTGTGTTACATATGCCCCTTCCTTTCCCTTTAGAAAATTAGCACTAGTCATATCTGTTTCTTTACAATTGGATCATACCATTATGGCAATATATATAAAAACTAGTGAGTCACTGAATCCATGCAAGTTTAGAATATAAATAGAGATATTAAACTGATATATTTAGGTCTACAATTAATTACAGACACTGGAGAAATCTTACTTGACCTAGAGGTTGTTTATTGTCTTTGACATTCTAAAAAATATGTTAGAGGATTTCTTCGGGCTTGACATATCAACAACAAAACTGTAAAATGCTAACTTTCAAACTGGCCCAGTTGCTTGTTAAGCTGAGCATGAACAAACAGCAGTTTCAATTCACTTTTGTTTTTAAAAATAGAACATGTCATTTTGCCCAACTTAGAGAAATTCTTCAAATGTAGAGCTCCTCAGTCCATAATAACTTCACAGGTAAAAGCCCTTCTTGTGCACAAAAATAACCTCTATTCAAAAAATAACATTTGGAATAATTTACAACATAAATAGAACAGTTATATTTTCCACAGAGGTCCCCAAAAGAATGGAGTAAGAGAGCGCAGGCTCTGATTTTTTTTAACTCTTAGTAAAAGAGAAAGCTTCCTCCAAATGTGTCACTGTACTGTGACATTAGCCTTATCCTATCAACTGCATTCTGGTCAGCATTCACATTCCCAATAAAGATTGTTTCTTGAATGGATTTTCTCTGGTCTCAAATATAAAAACACAAAATGAGGTACATACCTCATGGTATTTTTTGGTGACTTTGGTTGGGACGCATTGGCACTCATTGCAAGTATGGTGACAGCAGGCACAGTTTCCACCGCAACGTTTAACCAATAGACATAGTGGCCAGAAGATGGTGTCAGTTCGCTTCAGCTCCTCCCTCAATGACACAGAGAAGTTGCGAGGAGTACAGCTGTAGAGTCGCACCTCCTCCTTTAGAAGATTCAGATCCACCACTGAAGAGCAAACATATCTTTCTGTGACTTGTCTTTCAAATGCCATCAATAAAGAAACACACTTGAATGCTCTTGTAGCTTCTCTAAGGAGTGCAAATCCAAGGCCTCCAGAGCCACTGCAGACCAGATCCTCAATGGTATTTAAGTGTCTAAACTCCCATTGACTTCTGTGGGAGTTCATTTCAGTGGGAGTGAGATACTAAAATACTTTAAGGCGTCTGGGCCTGAGAGCTTTGCTATTGTGGAACTTACGCAAAGTGCGCTTCAGCTCCTAGGCTGCAATAATGGCCTTAGTGTGGCCACATTCCCAGGATTCTCCCTCTCCTCAACCCCAATGTAATTTCCCTGTCAAACTACTGTACTGACACAGGATTTAGCCTGTAAATTAAACTGCAATACACTAAAGCTGTCTGTGGATTTTTATCATTATTAATAAGGATTGGTAAAATCCACTGCAATTAAGGAATCTTGCAAACATCTTTTTTTTTTTGAGTTTGTAAAACTTGTTCAAAGTGTGCAAACGTTGTCTTCACTATATTTTCAATGCATGCTTTCAGCAAGGGAGATTCAATTGAAAGGAAAAACAAAACCTATTTTTCTAGCTAAAGCCTAATCATGGAACTTCTGGAAAACTATGCTTACATCAGTGAATGTCCTATATACAGGGTGTGTGTGTATATATATACACATTTATATACTTACTATATATTTACTATACATATATATATACACAGAGGGAGAGCGAGAGGGACTTATAAAATAAAACAATAATTATCAGAAAAGTGTTAAGATTTTTCTTTTGTCCCCTCCTTGTCCCTTTTATAATCAGTCTGTCTGTGTCAACCTGTGTTGCCTCTCTCCATGCCATTTTCACTGTATTTATTTATTTATTCATTCTTGCTCCTCCCACTACCCACCCTCTGTCACCAAAGTGGAACTCAATAATATTCCTCCGTTGAATCAAACTTTTAAATCTGTTACATTTGAGTAAGTTCAAAACTTGGTAAAACAAGTT
This sequence comes from Chelonia mydas, assembly GCF_015237465.2. Taxonomy (NCBI): domain Eukaryota; kingdom Metazoa; phylum Chordata; order Testudines; family Cheloniidae; genus Chelonia; species Chelonia mydas. The sequence continues at coordinate 62,544,128 of NC_057852.1, forward strand.
AAGCCATCTCTACCACACATGAAACTTCACTATATCAGTTTCCTTATAGACAGGTTCCACTGTAGCATATGAAAGTTTTAGCATGCTGAGGGCTGAACAACTTATGGAAAAACCAAAAATAGGGCAGTATACTTCTTGTTCCTCTTATTCTATGGGCAAGAATTAATGGGCCTTAAAAAGGGAAAATGCCATTCTTTAAAAAAACTGGGGTTGGTTTTGTGGAACATTGAACACATTTTATTAGTGCAGGCTTTGATGAAAAGCACTGTAATTTGGCTTCTGGCAGAAAAGGAGGTTATAATGATCTGTGATATTTGGACTGATTCCTCCCCCCCAAGGAATAGATGCAATGTGTAATGGTATCGCCGATTCTTTTCACTGGTGGGTTAGCAGCATTACATTTTCATCTTTGTATACACCTCTGCCAGTGTGCCTATTGGAAATACTGAAATAAAAATCTCAGATGAACTAGCCCTGACATTTAAAAATAACCCTTTTCTAGAGGACCTATGATAGAAATCTGGGGGAAAAAAACAACCTCAGATCATCCGATTTATACTACAAATACATTCATATTAACATTTGGTAAAAACAAATCCTTTGTGTACATTTCTAGTGGTTCAGGGAGGGAGAAAATAATCCTGGAACAGATTACTTCAGTTCCAATTAAAAATGTAACTACTGAAAATGAACAAAACAGAAGAAAGAATGTATGTATTATTAATCAGTGGTTACCTGCTCCTTTTGTTAAATACTGATCGGCATGTATTATTAATGGAAGATGGTCTCTGGTTTCAAATGGACTAAATATAATTTCCCCACCATTATCCTCATGGCCATATCATGTTTTCTGGACACTGTCAGCTAATTCACTATATGCCAAGATGAGATGGCTTAACACTTTGTTTTTCCTTTTAAAGACGAACATGTGAAGAACATGTACTGCAGTGCAACTATAAACCGGTTGGGCCAATTGAGGGATGAACTGGCTACTAAACTAACTGATAACAATAGAAAAAAGAACACAGTGAGAACTGTTTGCCTCCCCCCCGTGTATGAGGAAGTAACCCTTTGTCCACTTTAAAAGAGTCATTTCAGTTCTAAGATGTCCTACTGGGAATTTTCTATGTTCAAAACCACCATGTTAAATGTAAAATAAAGCTGCTATCATTACTACAATGGGCTAGCCATTACCCACACATCAAGAAAGACACAGATCTTGCTATAACAATCCTGCAATCTAAAGGTTAAAATACAGTTATGGGATTTTGTACTCATTGTGGCTAAGATGAGAAGGCAAACAAATTATGTTTGTATTAGCTAATAATACAATAAAGTGTAATATTAATTGTTTACCATGGCATGGCAACAAAGGTGCAGACCAATGGAGTATACTTGCCTCTTCTGGTCATCAGCCTGGATGTGCCAAGCAGTACAAAGATATTTTTGTTTTTAACCTTGCTGCAGGCAGGCTTACTTTGATGACTTTCAGAACAAAGTAGGGTTTTTTTATCACTAGTCTCTCATCCTAGAGCTGGCACCAAAGAAAGTAGTGCTGTCCCATAAAAATAATCATCAGGTAGGAAAATGTGTTTTTCCCTTGGCATGACTGTCACTGTCATAGAGGGATGGTTCTGACTAACAGTATCCCTAACTTTAGTGAGTGAGAACTAATCACTCAGCCAGAGAGGGAATAAAAAAACAGGAAAAGAAAGGTTTAAAGAGGAAGGTGGGAAGGCTGGCATTGGATAACCTCTCCTCAGCAATAGAAACCCTTGTGTTGCTAAGGGAGAAATGCTTTATGCACTCAGTATTCAAATCTTGAAGGGGCCAATGTGCTTGGTGAAGGTGTATGTATTGTATCACGTGGCCATTGAGCACAGCTTGTCCACGGAGATCTATTCCCCTCCCCAGGAAGTGGTTACTGCTATAGTGGAATGGTCTACCGTTCAGGAGAGTAAAGGAAGCAATAAGGAATAGACTAGATGAATACTGGATCTTGGGTCTGGGTATCTGCTGCAGAACTTGGGTGTCTGGTGGCTAATGCTGTAGGCAAACAAGTCATGGATGAAATCTGTATGTTGCCTGCAATCCATGAGAATTCCACTTGGAAGAGGGACCTCAAAGATGTTCCTATGAATAATGGATGGATCTGGATTCTGTTGAGAGTAGTCAGCATGGATGTTCAGATGGCTCAGGATATAGAGGGTTTTCAAAAACACCAAGTGTTTTTCAGCAGGGATTGCCTCTTGGTTCCTACCCTTGATGGTTTAAATAAGCCTTGAGAGTGATGATATATGACCTGATAAGGATTTGTTGCAGGCTGTGGCCTTCCCCAGTGGAAGGAGAACTAGTTAGCTCTCCCATAAATACAAGACACCGATGTTGAGCCTTCGCTCTAAATTTGATCACTTTCTCTAAAAAGACCTGAGAAAGTTGTAGTCCCCATTCCTCCATAACAAATGTGATAAAGGGAATTTAGTAAAACATGACAGGGATGTAAGGGGTGGCCTAGTTCATTTTAGAAATAACTAAGTATAAAATTCCAAATGGAATCCCTGGAGTCAACCCCAGCATTGATCAACAATGGAGATTTGCTGGCTTCTTTCAGTAAGACAATCCAATGGTTCGGTTGCATGGGGAAGCTGATACTTTTTAAAATTCATGTCTGGCCCCTTGCATGCCCAGTACAAAGCTCTTCCATTCAAACCGGAACCTGTGTCACAGAACAAAGACCATGATAATTGCCACTTTCAGAAATCAGGTCTCTGTGTGTGAATGCTCCAGTGGAACACTGGATTAATTGAGAAAAGTAATTTCAGGAAACATCCAGAGCAGTCACCAAACTTCTATAGCTATTTCTGACTTTCAGCCTGATTATAAACAGTGTCACATGTTCCCTGATCCTCTGAAGTATCTGAGCCATCTGAGGACAGACATCAGTATAGCAGATCAGAAAAGCCTTTCTTTCTCTGAAAGAATCTCAAGACTTGTGTTTGCTGTCCAGTTCTCCCTTGACAGCTATGTCTTTCCAATGCAGCCTTGTATGTCACTTATATGAATATTAATATCATGTCAGGACCCAGTCTTGTGGCTGCAATTCCACTCCAGAGCCTTTCAAAAATTCCTCATGTGTGCCCTGTCCACATACTGGCATCCAAAAAGATGTGTGTGTTGTGATGGATTGTTCAGTCAAATACACTGAAGTCCTGCCTTTCCTTCTGTTTATTGGGCTGGGCACTTCATTCCATTACTATCAGGTTATGTTTGGCTCCTAAATGAACAATCTGATTTTCAAAAGTGCCCAGTGTGCAACCGCTCCCACTGAAGTGATTGATATGAAGCCAGCCTGCCTCCCAGGGTGGAGAAAAAAAATTCCTAGAGAAAACAGAGGAGCGAGCAAAGGAAGGGGAACTAGACTAGGAGAACTTTTTTGGAAGGGATACGTGTGGTAGCAAAGAGGGGAATGGTTTTAGCCTTGTTGGTCCAGGCAATAGTCCTGGGCTCAGAATCACTTTACATGCGGGGAGGGGCTGAGCGCTGCACCTAAGCTGGGAATGGGGTGCCTAAAGTGCAGGGAAAACTCCCAATCCTGCCAGCAGTTTTCTGCTGAGATTGAAGTGGTCTGCTGAAGTGGAGAGAGAGACAGACTGTAAATCACAGGCATGTCAGACTTATAATAAGGGCTGAAGGGCAGCATTTGGACTTCCTGACACATTTCTTTGGCTTGCCTTTCTTCTCCACCCTGAAGATCTTAGCAAGGCCAGAAGCAAGCCAGGTGGAAGGATGGGGGAAGGCTACTGCAGGGAGTTCAAAAAGGATAGAGCTTGGCACAAAAAAATCTCATCCTCCTGCCTGACACCTCCTGCCTGAGCAACAGCAGAGTTACATGCCTATTTGCCTATGGCTATTACTGACATGTCATGGGGCACGGGGGGTGGGGGTGGGGAGGGAGGAGAGTGGGGATTGTTCAAAATGGAAATTATATGGATTATCATTTTAGAAACAATTTGGAGATGGGTTTGAATAAAGCCCTAGATCCAAACACCCCAATTCTGGAAGGGTTCTGAACGTGAACCTAGACCCAACATTTTCAATTCAGTATATTTTAGTGTGCTTTATTGTAACAACAGAACTTCTGAGGTGTTGAAAAGCTTCACATTCAGCTTCTAGTCTAACAAAGTACCCAAGGTACACAGCTTTTATATCACACCATTCACCCTTGCCCTAGCTATCTTCCTATGTAATGCACTTGCATTAAAAGGTCTGTGGCAAATTTGTCCAGTGCTTATGTAATCATTTCTTTGAACTGTGTGAATGAAGCTCTTATTTTTTCAAAGAGTATCTGTCTGTCCAAAATGTATTTTAACATACTGTGGGCACAAAACTAGATGACAGAATGTATATATTCCCTTAAAATGTTTACTTAACCATAATTTCCCAAGTGAACTAAGTTACAATACCTGTTATAATGTACTTGGCTTTCACTCATTTATCATGGTTGACGCAAAAGTCAAAAGTTCTTTTTTAGCACTAGCTCAGAAAAAATGCAGTTTTTTCCCCACAGAACCAAGATATTACTGAGCAAAGAAAGAAAGAAAGAAAGTGACGCAGGTTGGTCTAAAATAAAATTGTATTTCAAAATAATGTATCTTCATTAGTTTATATAATTTAAATATACTAAGTTCACATCAATCTGAAATTAATTGCTTTTTATGACTGAGGCTATAACTTTCTAACTAATCTCCAGAGATGTGTACTAAAAAATAATCCCTTTCCCAAAGCATTGTACCAGCTAGATCCTGGTCTAAATAAAGCCAGGGGGGCAGATTTTCTCCTGCAGGTGGAGGTTGGTATGTGTGTGTATGTGCATCAGGGACTTAGTTACATAGAGATGCTCTCAGTGGCATAGGGGATTTAACTGCCCCTACAACAATAAAGGATTGGCATAACACACCTGCCTCCGGCTCTTCTTGTCCTTTACCAGGAGTGCAAGGAGCAGAGGCACATGGTCTCAGTACAGATATATGAACAGGAGGTTCCCACACACCAGGGGAATAATCTGCTTAACATAAGAACATAAAAATGGCCATACTGGGTCAGACCAAAGGTCCATCCAGCCCAGTATCCTGTCTACCAACAGTGGCCAATGCCCCAGAGGGAGTGAACTTAACAGGTAATGATCAAGTGATCTCTCTCCTGCCATCCATCTCCATCCTCTGACAAACAGAGGCTAAGGACACCATTCCTTACCCATCCTGGCTAATAGCCATTAATGGACTTAACCTCCATGAATTTATCCATTTGTCTTTTAAACCCTGTTATAGTCCTAGCCTTCACAACCTCCTCAGGCATGGAGTTCCACAGGTTGACTGTGCGCTGAGTGAAGAAGAACTTCCTTTTATTTGTTTTAAACCTGCTACCCATTAATTTTATTTGGTGGCCCCTAGTTCTTATATTATGGGAACAAGTAAATAACTTTTCCTTATTCACTTTCTCCACACCACTCATGATTTTATATACCTCTATCATATCCCCCCCAGTCTCCTCTTTTCCAAGCTGACAAGTCCTAGCCTCTTTAATCTCTCCTCATATGGGACCCGTTCCAAAGCCCTAATCATTTTAGTTGCCCTTTTCTGAACCTTTTCTAATGCCAGTATATCTTTTTTGAGACGAGGAGACCACATCTGTATGCAGTATTCAAGATGTGGGCATACCATGGATTTATATAAGGACAATAAGATATTCTCCATCCTATTCTCTATCCCTTTTTTAATGATTCCTAACATCCCTTTTGCTTTTTTGACTGCTGCTGCACACTGCATGGACGTCTTCAGAGAACTATCCACGATGACTCCAAGATCTTTCTCCTGATTAGTTGTAGCTAAATTAGCCCCCATCATATTGTATGTATAGTTGAGGTTATTTTTTCCAATGTGCATTACTTTACATTTATCCACATTAAATTTCATTTGCCATTTTATTGCCCAATCACTTAGTTTTGTGAGATCTTTTTGAAGTTCTTCACAGTCTGCTTTGGTCTTAACTATCTTGAGCAGTTTAGTATTGTCTGCAAAGTTTGCCACCTCACTGTTTACCTCTTTCTCCAGATCATTTATGAATAAGTTGAATAGGATTGGTCCTAGGACTGACCCTTGGGGAACACCACTAGTTTCTCCTTTCCATTCTGAAAATTTACCATTTATTCCTACCCTTTGTTCCCTGTCTTTTAACCATTTCTCAATCCATGAAAGGATCTTCCCTCTTATCCCATGACAACTTAATTTACGTAAGAGCCTTTGGTGAGGGACCTTGTCAAAGGCTTTCTGGAAATCTAAGTACACTATATCCACTGGATCCCTCTTGTCCACATGTTTGTTGACCCCCGCTCAAAGAACTCTAGTAAGACATGATCTCCCTTTACAGAAACCATGTGGACTTTTGCACAACAATTTATGTTCTTCTATGTGTCTGACAATTTTATTTTTTACTATTGTTTCAACTAATTTGCCCGGTACTGACATTAGACTTACCAGTCTGTAATTGCCAGAATCACTTCTAGAACCCTTCTTAAATATTGGCGGTACATTAGCTATCTTCCAGTCATTCGGTACAGTAGCTGATTTAAAGGACAGGTTACAAACCATAGTTAATAGTTCCGCAATTTCACATTTGAGTTCTTTCAGAACTCTTGGGTGAATGCCATCTGGTCCCGGTGACTTGTTACTGTTAAGTTTCTCAATTAATTCCAAAACCTTCTCTAGTGATACTTCAATCTGTGACAATTCCTCAGATCTGTCACCTACAAAAGACGGCTCAGGTTTGGGAATCTCCCTAACATCCTCAGCCGTGAAAACTGGAGCAAAGAATTAATTTAGTTTCTCTGCGATGACTTTATCATCTTTAAGTGCTCCTTTTGTAGCTCAAATGTCCAGGGGCCCCACTGGTAGTTTAGCAGGCTTCCTGCTTCTGATGTACTTAAAAATCATTTTGTTATTACCTTTTAAGTTTTTGGCTAGCTGTTCTTCAAAGTCCTTTTTGGCTTTTCTTATTACATTTTTACATTTAATTTGGCCGTGTTTATGCTCCTTTCTATTTACCTCACTAGGATTTGATTTCCACTTTTTAAAAGATGCCTTTTTATCTCTCACTGCTTCTTTTACATGGTTGTTAAGCCACAGTGGCTGTTTTTTAGTTCTTTTACTGTGTTTTTTAATTTTGGGTATACATTTAAGTTGAGCCTCTATTATGGTATCTTTGAAAAGTGTCCACTCAGCTTGCAGGGATTTCACTCTAGTCCCTGTACCTTTTAATTTCTGTTTAACTAACCTCCTCATTTTTGCATAGTTCCCCTTTCTGAAATTAAATGCCACAGTGTTGGGCTGTTGAGGTGTTCTTCCCACCACAGGAATGTTAAATGTTATTATATTATGGTCACTATTTCCAAGTGGTCCTGTTATAGTTACCTCTTGGACCAGATCCTGTGCTCCACTCAGGACTAGATCGAGAATTGCCCCTCCCCTTGTGGGTTCCTGTACCAGCTGCTCCAAAAAGCAGTCATTTAAAGTATCGAGAAATTTTGTCTCTGCATTTCGTCCTGAGGTGACATGTACCCAGTCAATATGGGGATAATTGAAATTCCCCACTAGCATTGAGTTTTTTATTTTGATACCCTCTCTAATCTCCCTTAGCATTTCATCGTCACTATCACTGTCTTGGTCAGATGGTCGATAATAGATCCCTACTGTTATATTCTTATTAGAGCATGGAATTACTATCCATAGAAATTCTATGGAACATTTGGATTCATTTCAGATTTTTATTTCATTTGATTCTACATTTTCTTTCACATATAGTGCCACTCCCCCGCCCTCCTGCACGACCTGTTCTGTCCTTCTGATATATTTTGTACCCCGGAATGACTGTGTCCCATTGATTGTCCTCACTCCACCAGGTTTCTGTGATGCCTATTATATCAATATCCTCCTTTAACACGAGGCACTCTAGTTCACCCATCTTACTATTTAGATTTCTAGCATTTGTATACAAGCACTTTAAAAACTTTTCACTGCTTATTTGTCTGCCCTTTTCTGACTGTCAGATTCTTTATAAGAATGTTTCTCATCTGATCTGACCCATACTTTATCCTCTTCCATCCTCTCCTGACTAAAACCTAGAGAATCTCTATCAATAGACTCTCCTCTAAGAGAAGTCTCTGTCCAATCCACGTGCGCCTCTGCAGCAATTGGCTTTGCCCCATCTCTTAGTTTAAAAACTGCTCTGCAACCTTTTTAATGTTAAGTGCCAGCAGTCTGGATCCACTTTGGTTTAGGTGGAGCCCATCCTTCCTGTATAGGCTCCTCCTACCCCAAAATTTTCCCCAGTTCCTAATAAATATAAACCCCTCCTCTCTACACCGTCATCTTATCCACTCATTGAGACTCTGAAGCTCTGCCTGCCTTCCTGGCCCTGCGCATGGAACTGGAAGCATTTCTGAGAATGCCACCTTAGAGGTTCTGGATTTCAGTCTCTTTCCTAGCAGCCTAAATTTGGCCTCCAGGACGTCTCTCCTACCCTTCCCTATGCCATTGGTACCTACATGTACCACGACCACTGGCTCCTCCCCAGCACTACACATAAGTCTATCTAGACGCCTCAAGAGATCTGTAACCTTCGCACCAGGCAGGCAAGTCACCATACAGTTCTCCTGGTCATCACAAACCCAGCTAACTATGTTTCTAATGATCAAATCTCCCATTACTAACACCTGCCTTTTCCTAATGACTGGAGTAACCTCAGTGCGAGAGGATACCCCAACATCATTTGGAAGGAGGGTCCCAACTATGGGAAGGTTTCCCTCTGTTCCTGTTGACTGCTCTCCTTATCTGGGCCTTTCATCCTCCTTAACAACGCAGGGGCTGTGTGACCGGAGGTGGGACAAATCTACAGTGTCCCGGAAAGCCTCATGAACATACCTCTCTGCCTCCCGTAGCTCCTCCAGTTCCACCACCCTGGCCTCCAAAGCCCGAACACGGTCTCTGAGGGCCAGGAGCTCCTTGCACTGAATGCACACATACGCCACCCGCCCACACGGCAGGTAATCATACATGCTACACTGAGTGCAATTAACAGGATAGCCCCCACTCTGCTGCTGGGCTTCTGCCTGCATTTCTCCTACAGCTACCTAGGTTAATGATAGGGTGTTTGTTTAAATCAAGAAGTTTTGATTATAGTTTAGTTTAAAGGTTTTAAAGAAGGCCAAGTGTACCTTCTTGCACCATTCATGTAGCATAAAAGAGCTGTAATTAGGCTGCAGAATGTGGCCCAATGATTACTCATTGATTTTTGTGGGAGTAAGACCGGACTACTTTTTTCCACTGCAATGCACTTTTTACTGTTTACTATGTATAACATTCAAAAGGAACTTAGTTTTTATATATGAAAATACTTTGGAATACAGAACCAAATTTTGTTTTTATCTACATGGAATAACTCCTTTGACCTAACAGAGGTATTCCAGATTTACACGGATATAATTGAGATCATAGTTTGGTCCTAAATTCTGGACATAAATATGGCCTTAAATTAAAATAAATAAAACAAAAAGAAAACTGGCCTAATTATAGAATTTGAAAGGTACAATGTAGTTTTAATTAACTGATAAACATTTTAGGCCAGATAATTTTCTATAATACTTCTTAAAATAGATTTTTAATGCAGTAGAGAGCATGTTATTAAAAACAACAACAATAAAAATAAAAACAAGCAAAAAGTTCACATTCTCTAACTATTCAAAGCAGCTAACAGTTAATACTGTGTCATCTTAATGGGACACATTTTCTGCCCCAGGCTATAACATTACACACTCAGTAATGCAGTCTGAGGGTGGTCCTTTTAAGATGAATGTGGCAATACTCTGATATGTTTATTCAAAGGCAAATCTATTTCATTGTCTAATTAGAAGTCTTTAAAAGATTTACTCTGATCGTTTCTTGGGAAGATCACTGTCTTGTATGTAGAGAGTTGCTTTTGTCTAAATAGATGTTATCCAACACCTGCATCTTTGTTTATGTAAGGTTCCACAAATATACATTGCTTTTCTCTCACTTATTATATGCTTAAAATGGTAATGCAGTTGACAAATGGTGAAACTCTTTAATTAGGAAAGTGCTAAACGAATATTTGAAAGATGTGCTTCATAGCTGAAAGCTTTTAAAGACAAACTGCCTCCTGTCCAAGTCTTGATTTACCTATGCACAGCTGTAGCAATAAAAGCATGGCTAGAAGGGTAGATTTTTAGCTCTGATCCAGGGATCAGCTGTCAAAAAACTAATCTGAGTTATGAAAAGGATTCACCTTCTCTCCTTCCTTTCTGACTGAATGATAATCTACTTTACATTTGCCAACATAGGCACTGCTCACTGACATTTCATTTACACTTAAATATCTTCATTTTCATGCTATGTGACAGGGAGGGAAGAGAGTATTGTCTGCATGCTGTTCATCAACATGGAATCCATAAATATGAAATAGTAGTAATATCTGCAGGAGATTTGGTGGAAAATGCACAAATCTCCAATGTAAGCAGAAGGATATGTCTTTCCTTGATTTACTCTATGTAAGGTAAAATCCTTAATACAGGGTATATACTTTACATCCTTCAATTAAGCAATTGCCTACCTCACCTAGGCCTGGACTACACTACGGGGTTAGGTCGAATTTAGCCATGTTAGGTCGATTTAAAAGTGACTGCATCCACACGACCAACCCCATTCCGTTGACCTAAAGGGCTCTTAAAATCGACTTCTGTACTCCTCCCCGACGAGGGGAGTAGCGCTAAAATTGACCTTGCTGGGTCAAATTTGGGGTAGTGCGGACGCAAATCTATGGTATTGGCCTCCAGGAGTTATCTCAGAGTGCTCCATTGTGAGTGCTCTGGACAGCACTTTGAACTCCGATGCATTAGCCAGGTACACAGGAAAAGCCCTGGGGAACTTTCGAATTTCATTTCCTGTTTGGTTAGCGTGGCGAACTCAGCAGCACAGGTGACCATACAGGCCCCACAGAATCGTAGCGTGTAGAATGTTTCTACGCTCCCCCTATAATCTCCGTCCCTGAGGTTATTGCAGATTAGAAGGCAAAAAAACCGCACTCGCGATGATATGTTTTCTGAGCTCATGCAGTCCTCCTGCACTGATAGGGCACAGCTTAATGCACGGAGGCATTCAGTGGCAGAGGCCAGGAAAGAATTAAGTGAGCATGAAGAGCGGAGGCAGGGCGCGATGCTGAGGCTAATGGGGGAGCAAACAGACATGATGAAGCGTCTGCTGAGGGAGCAAATGGACATGATGAAGCATCTGTTGGAGCTGCAGGAAAGCCAACAAGAGCACGGACCCCCGCTGCATCCACTGTATAACCACCTACCCTCCTCCCCATGTTCCCATAGCCTCCACACCCAGACACCCAAGAACGCGGGTGGGGGGGGGAGGGGGAAGGTTCCGGGCACCCAGCCACTCCACTCCAGAGGATGGCCCAAGCAACAGAAGGCTGTCATTCAAACAGTTTGAATTTTAGTGTGGCTACAATAAGCAATGTGGCCTTGTCCTTCCCTCCTCCCCCACCCCACCCGGGCTACCTTGTCTGTTATCTCTCTTTTTTTTAAAATTAATAAAGAAAGAATGCATGGTTTCAAAACAATAGTTACTTTAATTCAAAGGGGGAAGGGTGGTTGGCTTACAGGAATTAAAATCAACAGAGGGGGAGGATTTGCATCAAGGAGAAACACACACAACTGTCACACCGAAGCCTGGCCAGTCAAGAAACTGGTTTTCAAAGCCTCTCTGATGTGCAGCGCACCTTCCTGTGCTCTTCTAATTGCCCTGGTGTCTGGCTGCTCAAAATTGGATGCCAAGCAATTTGCCTCAACCTCCCACCCCGCCATAAACATCCCCCCCTTACTATCACAGATATTATGGAGCACACAGCAAGCAGCAATAACAATGGGAATGTTGGTTGTGCTGAGGTCTGTCCGAGTGAGCAGACAGCACCAGCGAGCTGTTAAATGTCCAAAGGCACATTCCACCACCATTCTGCACTTGCTCAGCCTAAAGTTGAACTGCTCCTTACTACTGTCCAGGCTTCATGAGCCATGGGAGCAAGGGGTAGGCTGGGGTAGGTGTGACCGTGTGGTGCTGCCGGCTGGGAGAGCAGCCTGGGGCAGAAGCCTCCAGCTCGCATGATATCCAGGCAGGAGTGAATCTCCATGAGACGAAACTTAAAGAAGAGAATGACCTGGAGTCTCTGGTTCCCATTCGGTGCTTTAAGAGGAGGATAGCCATGTCTGTCCAAGCACCCCTGATCGACCTCACCGAGGTCTGCCAGGAGAACCCAGGAGACTTACGACGGCTATCAGTCCTACTGCACCATCTACCGCGAAGGCAAGGAGCTGCTGCTGTGTAGCAATGCAGTACCGCGTCTGCCAGCAGCACCCAGGAGACATATGGTGATGGTGAGCTGAGCGGGTTCCATGCTTGCTGTGGTATGGCATCTGCCTGGGTAACCCAGGAAAAAAGGCTCGAAACGATTGTCTGCTGTTGCTTTCACGGAGGGAGAGAGGGAGGGAGGCGGGCCTGACGACATGTACCCAAAACCACCTGCGGCAATGTTTTTGCCCCATCAGGCATTGGGAGCTTAACCCAGAATTCCAATGGGCAGCGGAGACTGCGGGAACTGTGGGATAGCTACCCACAGTGCACCGCTCTGTAAGTCGATGCTAGCCACGGTAGTGAGGACGCACTCCACCGACTTAATGCGCTTAGTGTGGACATACGCAATCTACTGTATAAAATCGGTTTCTAAAAATCGACTTCTTTAAAATCGACCTAATTTTGTAGTGTAGACATACCTCAAGTGGTGGACAGGGACACCACTGTTTCATGGAATAGTGTGGAAGAGGGCATTGACACAACTTGCTCTGAGGCCATGAAGATGGCTACATTCACATTCTGAGACAATCCAGACTACACCACCTGAAAGGAAGGTCAGGGATGGGCTGCACATCGGAAAGGTACAATTCCTTCCTGAATACCCCAATGCACAGTTTGTGAGCACTGCAGCATACTGTAGGTGGTAAAGAATATTGGCCAATTTGTGATTGGCCTTTGTGTGCTGGATGCTGAGAGATCGTCCTATTTTTGCACACAACAGACAATCAGAATCCTTGCATTTGGAGGCAATGAGAAGTCATGTGCCCACAGCACCCGTCAGTAGAACATGTCAGATGCAACCTTTCACCCCACTTTGGTCTCTCTTCTGTGTATACAATCTATTGCCTCCATAGATTAGATCAATAGATTAGAGAGATACTGCAACCGCATCTGAGGATACAGTATTTTCTTCAGTTACAACGTCATAGAGTACTACACATAGATTGCACATTAGTTGTGTTATACAAGTACATGCTAGCTTTTACCATTTGAATGGGCAGGCTATTATTTTATGTCCTTCCTCCAGGCTTGACATACCCAGTTCAGGAAACACAGTTCAGGCCATTATTTGTCAGCCAAATGAGTAAAGCTCTGCTCCATGGCCTGAACAGATATCTACTGAGTCCACCTTTACAGCAAACATCCATTATTGTTACTGAAAGGCTACTGGGATTCTTTACACCTGGTCACATCATTATTTTCCTGAGAGTAAACTCCTTAAGGTGCCGTACACATTTTGTTCTAATGGGAACATTCTCATCTCCACTTGGAACTCTCATCCCCTGCCTATGCGTCTTCTCAGTTAGCCTGGCAGCTTAGCTACATCCAGAGAAACCCCTTTCTGGTGTTATGGCCCTTTTTGTTCCCAGTTGCTGTAATCTTTTTGGTAAGAAAAAAATATGCCATGATGTAAAAGAATTAATGGCTGATCAGATTGGGAACAGGGAAGACACTCTGCAACCATGATCAAACTCACCAGCCCACAAGCTGGTTGGTAAAAGGGAGGAGTACAGGACCCAGTGCAGTATTAGGTAAGAAGCTCCCTTAAACTCCATCTATTGCTCTGAAGAAGGGGGACTTCACTTTGAGTTCTATATTTTGGAAATTTCAATATAATATTATTATTTTAAATAGGACCTGGAGTGGCTATTCTCTCCCAGGGATGAGCCTAGTGCAAGTGCCTCCAAATTCCCTGTGCTATGAATAGGGCCCTACCAAATTCAAGGTCCATTTTGGTCAATTTCACAGTCATAGAATTTTAAAGATCATACATTTCATGATTTCAGATATTTAAATCTGAAATTTCACGGTATTGTAATTGTAGGGGTCCTGACCCAAAAAAGGAGTTGTGGTGGGGGAGGGCGCAATGTTATTGTATGGGGGTTGTGGTACTACCACCCTTACTTCTGCGCTGTTGTTGGTGGAGTGCTGCCTTCATAGCTGGGCGTCCAGTCAACAGCCACCACCCTCCGGCTGCCCAGCTCTGAAGGCAGCTCAGAAGTAAGGGTGGCAATACCATGATCCCCCTAAAATAACCTTGCAAACCTCCTCCACCCCCTCTTTTGGGTCAGAACCCCAGTTTGAGAAACACTTGTTCCCCCATGAAATCTGTATAGTACAAGAGACCAGATTTCAAGGTCCATGATGCGTTTTTCCTGGCTGTGAATTTGGTAGGGCCCTAGCATTAAAACATGGAGAGATGCTCTGGCATTGGCTGCTTCAAAACCTATCTCATTATTTCATTTTGCTAAATTTCTCCATATTTTTGTGGAGACATTTTTAGTTATTGCCTTTTGTCCAAATCATAAAAATGTGAGAGTATCTATACTCCGCAAAGACTATAGAAAGTTAAAAGCTGTAAGACAGGGTGAAGAATGCGTAAAATGACTGTTCCTTTGCCAAGATAAACTTCTATGCAGAGCCATAAATTACAGAAGTGGGGGTTACCTCTTGATTTTCTCCCACGAATATATGCCTTTCCAAGGATTTGCCATGATGGTCGGTACAGGTCTTCCAAGTCCAGTTGCCACCTGTCTGGTTCGAGATACCGGATAAGTTCTTCTACAGTACTAAATCCAGCAACAGCATTGTTTAGTAAATCTAATGGTAAAGCTGACGGGGGTAACATGGATGGGCTGGCAGCTTCTGTATGGTGCTGCAATAAAACAAAGAACAGTATCAGTTAGATATGTAATGTAATTGCTTAGGTCAAACATTGTACTTTATAAAGCTGGATAAACTTGGCAGTGGTGATTATAAAAGTAACTAGCTGTTTAACCAATTTACTGACTAAGACTAATGATAATCCAAGGAGCACCTAAACATTCTTCCCATTTAAAGTGCTAATTTGACTACACGTTTTTTTCTTCTTACTTTCTTGTTTTTTAGGAATGACATGCTACTATACCTCTTTTCTGGAGAAGTTCATTAAATGATGGATGATATGTCAGAAATAATTAGAGCAAATGGTGCGCTAAACCTTTGATGGAAAAATATAGCTCCATTACAAGCAATTACTCCCTCCTGAAATCTTAGGAAAATCACATTTCTCATGCTGCTTTTAGCACAAGGATTAACTGGCCTTTTGTGGGGTTTGGTGTTGTAGAGTCAAATATGAAACTATTCTAGTGTAACAATAGTAGAAAATCCTGTTGCTACCTATTGATGAAAAAGGGACTGTGTTCAGTGAAGTGCCAAGCATAGTGATGCTGCCGACCAAATAATTCAGAAGGGTAACAGTAGCATTGTATGTTATCTGCACAGATTAACAGTGTTATATAACACCTAGGTATTATTTAATCTGAAATGCCCTCTCAACACTGCACACTAAACAGAACTTCTTTAAAATATTGAAAACAGCCCTGAAAAAGCCACGACACACACCATTGGAATTTGCTGCTATTGTAGCAATGTTTTATTCCACTAACTGTAAGTGAGCCAACACTTAAACTCTCCAGGAGGATGGGCACTAGATTAAGTGTGCGTCTGAGGGCTGACCTAAGGGTGAGGAGGAAAGGTAATAAGTGGAAGTAGTCAACATGCCTTTCCCAATATTTGCTTTCAAGAAATACCACGAGAATGGCTGTCCTTGCTTCATTTCTACCATATCCATGGTCCTTGGTTGTTGTTTTTTTAACTAAGTATCATGCAAGCATAGAAATATGTACAGCAATATCTAGTCTGTTGGTATTGGTAACCTCTGTAGGGATCTGTATCCTGTCATTCTAGCATTATTTCCAAAAGAGAGGCTGAAGCCATCCAGCTGCTCGATGTTGGTGGGTAATTTAAATGAACACTGATCCCAGAAAACTAAGTGTTCATTTTCCTCATCTTTCTGATGCCCACATTACAAATAGCATGACCATTGGGTTATGATAATAAAGCAATATATTCTGGACAGTAATTTAAACCTTATACTGCATGTTGCTTCAAATTTCAAAACAGTGCTGTAATGCTATCCAGACTATAAAGAAAAATAAATATTGTAAGATTTTTCTTCCTGTTTTCCTCCAGAAAGAGTATTTATATATAAATATATGTTAATATTGATGTTTTCTGTTTTGAAAGTGTGGGGTTTTCTTTTGCTCAATAATAAGTAAATATCAGGAAGATTAACCTAGCAATCATTCTGAAGAAAACTCATTTCCTATCACTGATTTCTGACAATTTTTTTTACAGCATGTTCTCATTTATGATGCACATACAAGGCCTGATTCACCAGTGTGGTACTCTAATATTATCCTGATGTAACTCCAGTGAAATCATTCAGTTGTTTCAGTGTAAAACTGGAGTAAGGAACTGGTGAATCAGACCCATATTGCTTCACTGCAAAATGGATAAAGTAGTTTAAACACAAAAATTGTCATCACTGTCCACTAGTCTCACTTTAGAAGAACAAAATAAAACATCATTAAAAGATAGCAAAATTGCACAAAATTGAAGATTCACATCTTGATGAACCGTAGTTACAAATGTATAACATCATTTATAAAAAATAATTAAGTTTAATAAAATTACATAAATCAGTGTAAAAACGTTTATTGAGTACCCAATTTATTGAGTACATAATCGCAAAATTGTCTTTAAAGATGTGAATACTGTAATTGATATTTACCACACAGCAACTTCTGACTAAGTCTCAATTACATGCATAGCTAAGTATTTTATGACAATTAAAATGTTATTCTTTGTTAAAACTGCAAACAGTTGTTTATTTTTCATTTAAGTATTTTAGGCAGAATGTCAAGAGTAGCAATAAATAGCATTATTTTTCCTTTGGCTATTCCCATCATTCATAACACATTATTAGGAGTGGTGGCTTTATCTAGCTTGCAAATGACAAAAATTCACTAACATTTCAAAGCTTTTTAAAAATTATTTAATCTGTAGAAGTGTCATGATTTCTGAACACTGACAAAAGTTTGGATTCTAGGAGGGGGTACTCTCCTTGTTAGGAGTGAAATGAATTGACAAAAGATACAGTATCCTAACTTATTTACAAGTATGTACATTCTTTACAGGGATGTCAGATGGCAAAAGGCAAAGTGTAGATCTGTGGTTTTCAATCTGGGGTCCACAGACTATATCTAAGATTTTCAAAGTGATCTGCACCTCCATTTGAAATTTTTTAGAGGTCCACAAATGAAAAAAGGTTGAAAACCACTGGTGTAGATGATAATTCTCAGGAGTTAGCACGGGTGTTGTAACCTCAAGCAAACAACTCTATATTCAAGTTCTCAACCAGTTTCTCTCTTTCTGCTGTAGCAATGGGACAACAATGTAAGAGTATCAAAATCTGTGCATTTGTTAGTGGAATGTGCTTGGACTGTCACTCAAATTCACAGCACAGTCAGCTGATCAGGCATATATAAAAACCATCTACGGGTGTTGCCAGCTGTACAGCTATTGATGTTTTGCAAGATAAAATGAAAACTATTTGAATTCAGCAACCATCCCTCAAACATAAGAGCTCAACATCTGCCATTAACAGATTCTCCACTTCGATAGCATTTATTGTTCTATCTAAAGTGTGATTCTGTTCCACAGTTTGTTTAAAAACATCATGAAATTCCATATTTGTGTTTAATTGATAACTGCACACCTAGTGACTCCCTCAAAAAACTGGCTCAGTTTTATGATGTAACAACTCCTAAGGGTTAATTAAGCCCATCAGTGTCATTAAAAATTCTTAATACAAATGAAACAAATTAATCCCTATTGAAAATCCATAGGGCTAGAATCTCACCTGCACTGAGTAAATCTCGGTGTATTCTGGCTCCTTGGGTCCTGCTGCAGCCTGTCACAACGTAAAGCTGTTGTCAGCAGCTTTAAATTGTACCATTGGTTTAAGATCCTCAACAGACCTGATGACTGTGTGCAAAAAAAGTGGTCTTTTACAGTGGGATAGCTAACGTACAACAGTTATCTCACTGTGAAATCCTAGTGGATACAAGGCACTTTAGTTTTTACCACATGGTAGCAAGGTCAGCACTCTATCCTCTGGCCTTGATTAACCATGCCTAGTTTACCTCATGGAAAAAACCACAGTGTCTTATAGAATCATAGGATATCAGGGTTGGAAGGGACCTCAGGAGGTCATCTAGTCCAAACCCCTGCTCAAAGTAGGACCAATCCCCAAGTTTTGCCTTAGATCCCTAAATGGCCCTCTCAAGGCCCCCTAAGATTTTACTGCATGACACCTAACATGCATTA
Source organism: Chelonia mydas (assembly GCF_015237465.2). Classification (NCBI taxonomy): domain Eukaryota; kingdom Metazoa; phylum Chordata; order Testudines; family Cheloniidae; genus Chelonia; species Chelonia mydas. The sequence continues at coordinate 62,562,826 of NC_057852.1, forward strand.
GCAATCTATCTTTTTTGATAATGAAGACTTTGCCTGAACAGAGCAAGACTCCAACACGCCTCTTCCCCACTCACTTCTTTGCAGAGAGGGTAGCAGGTCAGGCACTGACTGCCCTAAAAGCAAGCTCCCCTCCAACAGGGGAACTCCGTAGTGGGCATTTGCAGTTGGGATATGGGCAAGGGGGCTGTAATACAGCTTATGAATGGGGCCCATTGTATCCAGTGGGCTTACACCAGGGAGAAATCTGGCCCAGTCTTTCTAGTGAAGTTGAGGCACTCCAGAATATGGACTAAACACTTAAACTTTTCTTTCACAGCTCCACATATTTGATTAATAGGAATGTTTGGGGCTTCCCCCTCCCCCGAGGATGAGTGATTCACATCAAAACTGCAAAATGCAAAATAATAATTTGAAAAATATCTTGACAAATGATATATTTTAGCATGTTCCTCCCCCCACATTAAAAACACACTTAAAACTTTTTCAATTTTTTTTATACCCAGGGAACCATTTTCATTTATTTTAATAGGATGAAACATGTTTAAATACTAGATAGAGACAAACAATTTTGTCTTTACTGTGTTATTAAATATGAATCAGAGCAAAAACCAAAAACCATAGTAAAATACACTAGACCAGCAGCTGCTATAGTAAAAGCCAAGAATGACAATTGGTGTTGGATCAAATGGAATTTCCAGTTAGGCTATTTATACTGTATTTTCCTGGGTACATTTGAGCCTATTGAAATGAATATCTTACAGATGTGCCTGAAGGAACTCTCAATCTTTAAAAAAAGTGGGAGGGGGCAAAAGATTGGGGCGGAGGGGAAGGTTGCGAGGAAGAGATGCGACAGGAACCAAATGACTAGACGGTAACTTTACAATCAGCCTCATGTAAGGGTTGACTTATAGCTGCACTTCCTCAGGAACAGCTCAGAGAATGAACTTTGACTGAGAAAGTTAGAATTACTCCCCTGCTACCTCTTTGCTCAGGGACTGTAAGTTATTTCATCCCTTTTCATGCAGCAGCTTCCTTCCCACCATACTCCCCTCCCCCATTCTTCCCATGTGCATGACTAGCTATTCTGGCTGGAAAGGGAGCAGGGATGTAGCCATGCTTCCTCTCACCCTCTACCCACTCACTTGATGAGGTGAATATCAGTCAAGTGGTCTTTGCTGCCTCTGAGGCCAGAGTCCTAATCTGAGCAAAACTGACAGGAGAGCAAAGGGGGCCTTATTCCTCTATGTGGGTCAGAAATAGCTGTAACAATCCAGCCCAAAGTGAGTATTCTGATGTTAGGAGAGGAAGGATGGTACAGTGGTAGGGATGCTACCCTGGAAAGCAAGAGTTTTGTGAACACTGCCCTGTTCAGCTACAGACTTCCTGTGAGACCTTGGGCATGTCACTTTGCCACAGTTTCCCATCTGTAAAAATGAGGATAAATAGCTCTTCCCTATGTCACAGGGGTTTGGTAAGGCTCAATACACTAATGATGGGGAGGTACTTAGATGCTACAGTAATGAGGACCATAGAAGTACCTTAGATAGATAGGTGCACAGTTGGTGCAGGTTATTTTTCTAAACCCTTCCCTTTCTTCTTCATCTCTCAGCCTGGCCTTCTGCCACACTTACCTCAGTAGCTGTGGGTGTGCAAAAAGAAAAAAACCCAAACAAACACATAATCACAGGACATCAGTCAGCTGGCACTACAATTCAGAATGGCCCAGAAATCAAGGAAATTCTAGGTATCAAAAATATAACAGGATTATCTCAGTAACTATGTTAAGATGAGTCATGAGACGCACATCGCTCCATTTCTTCTTTTCTGTCTCAGAGGAAGATGTGTGGTAGCTTGATGGCTTGAAGGCTCTATAGGTCTGCAGCGTGGCCCAACATCTAACTTGATTAGATGTCCAATTGAACAAACTCCTTCCAACTTACAGTATCAGATTTTTGGGAATGCAGACAAGAAGTCAAAGAGCTTCTTCAAAGTGGTTTAGCTTGCCCCTTGATGTTGAAGCCTACCATCTGTGTAATGCATAGGAATAGTGTAGTATCCCTTTAAATAGTTTGAGCTTTCTAGTGGTGCTTACTGTGTTCTGTGTTTTAGAAGCTGCCTGAAAATCAGTCAGAGCAGCAGAGTGGGTGTGCGAGCTCATGTGCGTACATAGACTTTGCATGGTGGGTGGGTGTAGCTAGACCAGAGTTTCTCAAACTGGGGGTCCTGACCCAAAAGGGGGTTGGAAGGCTATTGTAGGGGGGTTGTGAGATCGCAACAGTTTTGCTGGGGGAAGGGAAAGCTGAAGAGGGAGTTACAGCAGCTGCTGCTTTCTGGCCACCCAGCTCTGAAGGCAGCACTGTTGCCAACAGCAGTGAAGATGTAAAGGGTGGCATGAGCATGAGTATGCTTCTATGGGTGACTACAGTAATTTACTATCACTTTATTTTGTGTGTGTGGGGGGGTGTCATCACAGCCTGACATATTTTCAAAGGGGGGTCCTAGCAAAAAAAGTTTGAGAACCCCTGAGCTAGACTTTGCATGTTGTGTATATTTAGTAAAAACAGTTATCTGGGCCCCAAGTATGATTTTCTCATATTGTATTTGTTATGCAAAAAACAAAAGGCACAACACAACCTGGAACGATAGGATAGCAAAAATGTCTCTGGACATGGCACTGCCCTGGGCGTCCATCCCTGGTTCAGCAGACTGGGAGTGGGATTTGGATGTTAATGCTTTCAATCAGTTCTGGGGGATGATGTCCTTATAGGCATCTCCAAGATGTAGCATTTACAATGGTTCCCCCAAGTTCACTGAGGATAGTTTTTAAAAAGACTGTCAAACAGAGGATTGACTGGCTGTGCCCCAGTCCTAGGCAGAAAAGGCACTGAGTATTATCATCCTTTATTGATGTGGGTTCTCAGATATTATGGAGAGGGGCTATATATTACCTTAATAGATAGATGCCATTGCTTGAAGGGGCAGGGCTTGAAGTCAGTAGATTTGGCCTCAGCCATGATCAGTATAGTGGACCCTCAATCCTGCTAGGATCCTCTTAGAGGTACCATAATGTACATTAATAATAACTATATCAGGAAATATTGAATGACATTGCTGATTTCCTGATCTTTGTCTACAATGTAGATAATTACCTGAGTAGAAGTTGGGGCTGTGCGCCCTCATATATTTTTACATAGGTGGTACAAAGACATGAGAATCAGGCATGCCCAGCCCCATGGAAAACTGCTGTCTGAAGAATTGCAAACTTATGTGCTGAGGGCATGTATATAATCTGTAGTGGGGCTCCATGCAGGCAATTTTAAAAGAACAACAGTTATTTAATTTGGATTTCTCTAAGACCACAAATGTCAGAAATAACCCACGGTAACTTGCCCTAAATGCAACAAAAACAGAACTAATGCCATGCTGTCCAATGTCATGTTGGAGACTTTGAAATCAATTCACTGTATTGGTGGCCTATGTGCCTGGACTGCAGTAGTTGTAATGTTTCTATACATAGAAAGGAGAATATAGAATGATAAATGTTTAGGAACCTATATCTATGATGCATTTGTATGGCCACATTGGAATTATGGAAGTGGAAGTGTTCAGCGCTAGGAAGTCCAGTTAACAATAAGATAAATGTCACCAAAGTAGTATTCAGTATCCCATGAAGAATTCATTGAAATTGCACTCTCACCTACTGTCAGCTGTATGTTCTTTATTCTACAAAACACAGCATCAGGAGAACTTGTGGCATCCATGTGAAATAACTTTGTTATTTATTGATTCTTTCATTCTTTCTATTAACTCATGAGAGAAGTAGTAAACAGCTCTGTTAAACAGCCATGCTTCCAGAGAGCCTGGGGATTGCCAGGACCTGGAAACAGAGCAAATGTACAGGGCCTCTGTGCAGGTGGCTTATCTCCTTTGGCTTCCCTGGGCTCCACGGGGCGGAGGTTTAAATGTGGTTTAAATGTGTGCCTCACCTCGTTGGTGGGGAGATGATTCCTGGAGCTTTGCTTTCTTTTAGCCTCTAAACATAGGTTTTTTACTGTGGATGGGGCCACACATGCTTGTATTGGGATCACCGCATGGTGATGAATGCAGTCTAAGGACCTAAGCAGACAAGAAGTAACAAAGAGCAAATGAGATCCCCAGTGACTCAACCCCAATTCAGCCAAACACACAAGCATGTGGTTAATTTAAAGCACATGCTTAAGAGCTTTGCTGAACTGGGATGGATTTAAGCACGTGCCTCCATGCTTTGCTGAACCAGGACGAAAACTATACAAGTTATTGCTATGAATCCATTTTGCCATATGAACGCAAACAAAGCTGGTTTCAAAAGGAAGCCCTTTAACTCATTTATTTCCCAACTTTAAATCAGTATTTTGGGGTTTGTTTGTATCTATTTAAATTACTATAGCTACACTGAATGTTTTATTAATTTAATATCTGTCTTTTAGTTCCTATAAAATAGAATTTCTTTTTGGAACATTAATATTGGAATTATTACTGTTTTCACAAATGATGTAGTTGCTTATCTTTTAGCAAGCATAATCTCATCATTTACAAGTCTTTTCCTTGTTAATGTAACTTTTAAAATATTTCATTTACAATGAGCCTTTCCCACCCCACGCACACATACACCCTCCAAGAGAAAGAAAGTTTACCTTTCAAGTCCTAGCAACAGCTGCAAAATATTTTGGCCTCTGAACTTCAAAAAGATTTATGCCTCAGCTTTCTTAAGCCAAACTCATACGGTACATTTAAAACTGATAAGATGCCTTTTCACCTTGTGCATATCCAACAGAAGAGTGAGGAGTGAAGATTAGGTTTTATTGTTGAACACTAAGGAAAAATAGAGTTAATCTAGTGGAAAACAAACTTTTTAGTATTGTAACTCCATATCAATACAAAGGTGTAGCTAATCTCATTCAGGCCACATCAAACTTTTATCTGTACTTTAAAGAGCTTAGGAAGAAGATGAGACATGCAGACAAAAATGCCTGCCAGTAACAACTGAGAGTAGGCTCTGCAAAGGCACAACTATGCCCTGGAACAATTTATTGAAACCTATAAAAGCGGCGAAGAGTCCTGTGGCACCTTATAGACTAACAGACATATGGTATTCACCCACGAAAGCTTATGCTCCAATATGTCTGTTAGTCTATAAGGTGCCACAGGACTCTTTGCTGCTTTTATTGAAATACTGTTTCTCTCACCCTATCAAACCTTTCCTGAGAAAGAACTGCCAAAAACGTATGTTGTTTGGGTTACTGCATATGACATTTTAACAAACAAACAAAAAACCTATGGAGGAAAAGGAAAATCATAAATGCTTATTCTGATCATAAAATTCAGGGTGCTGTACATTTAAGGATAATATACATTGCTAACTACAAGTGTGAAATCATTTTGATGTTTGGGAGTATCCTAATGAAATAAATCTTGAATGTAAATCAAAATGTGTATAATTCTTGTGTAAAAGGTCTAACACATACAAAAAAGTATGTTTTTTCCCCCTTACTGTTTTTTGTCCCCTTCAGAGTCTGTTTGGTTACATAACTGAATTTATTCCTTACAGACACAGTGTGGTCTAGTACATTAACATACAGATGGGAATCAGAAATGCGTAGGATTAATTCTGGTTTTGCCATGGACTCACTAGGCCAAGCTGAGTTCTAGTATAAGAAAGTCCAAACCAAATCCCCTATGTGATAATTAAGGAAATGTTATCCCCATTGTCCACATTTTACAGGTGATAAAATTGACTCACGGACAAGATAAGTGTATTACCCCAATCTACACCTACAATCTACTTGCTTATCCAGACCTCAATTTAACCTACTGTATAGCAGCGGGCAAGAAATTTATTGTGTGGCTTAGTTTTCCAATCTGCAGAATGGGAACAATATTTACTTACTCTACCTCACAAAGGAATTGTGAAGAATAACTATTGTGGATTGTATGCTTTTGGCAGCAGTGACTTTTTTTTCATTATGTGTTTACTTAATGTTTAGTATATGATGGTCTCTGATACAGTCCCCAAGGTATTAACACAACACAAATAATAAATGTTTATACAGTGCTTCTGGAAATGTGAAGTTCTGTGGTGTATACTTGGCTATTATATAGCTGGCAGAGCTGGTTAAGTTATTCACTGTGAATAAATTATCTAATGAATTTAACCCTTATTTCTGTTCACATACTCTTCAACAGGTATTCTGATTACCACTATGGTATTTGTCATTTGTAAGTATTTGCTCAATAATCTGGGTGAACCACTTTTACAAGACTTTGTTTACGGATTCTTCAACTTTGAGTATTCGTTATTCCTGAAATGACTAATCATATGCAAGTCGTGTGGTATCGTTTCTACTTCCTGAATGGATGACTACATTTTTTGAAAACAAAATACTGAGTATGTCTATTCTTGTAGCTGCATAAAGTCCCTTGTTTGCATGTAAAAACAGAATTCAAATAAGAACAATTATTTCTTAAACATGAGAATGTATAGCTATAAACAGGAATAAGCACATAATTGAAGAAATTGTGTGGTTTTTTGAGTATTTATCCAGCTTTACTGGTTGGGGTTCCCCCCCACCCCGCTTCTTTCTACAGTATATATTGGCATGGTTGTATCATGTTTTGTCCATGAAATGCTATTTTTGGAATGCCATGTTTTGATAGGTATTTTGTGGTACATTTGTTATCCCTTTCTACAACAGAAATCTTCTCAAGAATTATATTTTAAAATTTTGCCACAATAAAAGAGACAGTTTGAGAAAGTTTCTCTGCTCTTCTGCTCATAAAGGTATCCCAATAGGTACTTTTTATAGCTCAGATCAAAATTCAAACTTAAGTTTATAAGTTTCCTGACTCTAAAGCTTTACAGAAACTCTGAACATACTATGTAATAATATGCGAATCAAACAATGTCAAAATGGCCAAGCTTCTTTCATTAAATCTTTGGTCTAAATAAAGCACTCTATATGTGAATTGTATCAAACAGTTTGAGCAAAGCCTCTTGTTCTGTACACTGAGAAACAAAACAACCATCATGGCTAACTGATTCTCACCCAGTTAAGAAGAAGGCCTTGCAACACCACAAACTGATTATTTATTGATATTTTAAACTGATATCATCCATACAGAAACTATCAGCATCTGTGATAATGTAGACCGCAATCCTGCAACTGGATACACGCCAGAGGACATTTGTGCTCATGAGGAGCCCAAATGAATTCCATCTTGCTGCACACTGGTGCAAAGATCCACTTGCACACATCCAGTCTCAGGATCGGGGACACAATTTCTAATTGTTTCATTTATACATTAAAATTTGCACCAGGATGGGCTTCGATGCATGCATCCGATGAAGTGAGCTGTAGCTCACAAAAGCATACGCTCAAATAAATTTGTTAGTTTCTAAGGTGCCACAAGTACTCCTTTTCTTTTTGCGAACCAACTACATTTTCTTATGCTCTACAGTAGAAAATTATTTTTTCTGCTTTATTTGCTGAGCACTAACCTGACAGTTAGTAAGGAATAAACAGCCCAACATGTTAATATGTTTTCATATAAAAAGAATATAACTGCCCCAGTAACAGCAACTTGGTGCACAATTCTGACAGGGAATGTGGTCAGCCATAATTAAAGGATGTGTTCTTAGCAGCACATTTTTAAATTACTCATTTAAGTCAAAATATGTGAAGTTCTATGAAAACTAAACTAAACGGAGCATCTGTAAGTGTTTGGAATCTCAGTGGGAGATTATTTTTCTCAGTTTTTGCACAGTAGCCTGCTTGTGAGCTGGCTATTTTGCAATGTAAAGAAAGGATCATCAGTGTGTAATGTCCGATAGGGAGGATATGATACACTCCCGCGAACGGATTAGAAAGCTATTCATCACAGCATTCCAGAAGTCACTGAGGGCCAGATCCTCAAAGGTATTTAGGCACCTAGCTCTTATTGATTTCTATGGGAGTTAGTCCCCTAAATACATCTGAGGATCTGGACCTGAGCATTCAATAGAATTTTGTGGACAATTTCTTCGTGAGACCTGTTCTGTTTACTTAGTAGAACAACTGGTTAATTTTCAGACCTGTGTAAAGTTCTATTTTCCCCACACTGAATTTCAGGTGAAAACGTTCACCATTTCCTTTATACTGAAGAGTTTGGAAGTCCTGAAATTTGCAGTTTATGTGAGCAGCCATCTTCACTCAAAAATAAACCCAACTTCACTAAGCATTGTGAATTACCTTTAAAATTGTGTGCATCTCAGTGAAATTTCTGCAAATGTGTGCCCATTTTCTTGTTTTCAATTAAATCCAAAAAATAAAATAAAAATCAGAAATTACCAATAGTTCTGTGCTTTTATTGAAGTCTTTTATATACTGTTAATTTCCCATTACTCATTTCCATGTACCCCTACATGACAGCCTTTTGCTTTTGCTGGCACTCTTAATTATCCTTTAAGATTCCTCTGTGAATTAGAAATTGATAACTGCTGTCAAAAATCTTCATTTTCCTGGTATAAACACATAAGATTAATTAACCTATAAGTGTCTGGAACTACTCTCTATTGCCAAATGACAATCCACTACTGTCTATTGCCAAATGTACTTGAGGATCTTAACAACACTGAAAAAGTCTTCTACAATGTAAGCAATTTTAATTTGATTTAGAATCCCTCAATTTACATTTGTTAAACTATATTTCATTCCAGGTTTGTGTGGAGATAATGTGTGTTCATATCACAGTACAAATACAAGTGAAAAACATGGGCTTTATCATGTAACAAATCCACAAGGTTAACAAATGCACATTGTGGTAGAACAGAGGGATCGAGTTCCAGAGCCAAAGATCCTGCATGTAGAATAGCATGCCAACAAACAACTACCTTCCATTTTACCTGAAGGGGAGGGATTTAGCTAGAGCATATCCACTAATCACAGCTATGGCAATATCACAAGGCGAGTAAAGTGATTTCTAAATTAGCTAAATCCCAAACACATTAGGGAATTTTAAAGGTTAAGATACTTAGGGTATTTTAGGTTAACATGAATAAAGGTTACACAATCTATCAAATAAGGATAGTGATAGAATTACAGTGGTGTGGTGTGTTCTCAAGCATGTTGTAGATTTCCTTTCAGAGATTTTAAAATAATCTGTTCAGTTAGAGACTATAGCTTGAATCTCCTGTAATGAAAATGTCTAGCTTGGACCCGGATCTCATGTAAAGACCCACTGACTTCACTGACATGCTGCATAGGCATAGGCGTCTATACTATCTTACAAATTTGCAATGCTGTGAAATAACAAACTCAAATACCATCATCTGCAAAAGAACAAGTGTTACACACTAAAGCACCACTAATCTCAACCCATTTACAAAGCATTATTCTACCCTATTAACATCAAAATGGGGGAACATTTTATATCAAAGGAATAGTTTTCATAAATATTGTAAAGTCTTCAGAAAAGCCACTGTTCATTCAATTTCACATGTGCCATTTTATCAATTTAAAAACTGAATACACCAAGTAATGACTGAAACATACTTTTGCTTTTATTGATGCCAGAAATTATTTACACTTAAAAATATTTTCTCTCTCTTAACTTTTTATTTTCCTGTTCTCCAACTGGGTGTTTTCTGATGATTTCATGCAGAATGTATGGAAATAATCAGAGAACAGAGTCATCAAAACTGTGGTTTTTCAAGCTTTGACTAATTGTGGTTTCATGGGCTGCTGATCTCCACAATCTAGGAAGTGGCTAGCTGTGGGGGTTTTCTGTGTTTTGTTCGTTCACACACAGAACTGTATTATGCGCCACACTGATTTCACCTGAATTCTCCGGTACTTTAGTAAATCTCTGAACTTTAGACATTGTTTATATTTTACTGAATCCAGCATTGCTGCCTATATAATTTATTGGATTTGCTTACCAGATTGGGAGATGCTTGATAACTGTTAGCTCTGTCCTTTGATCAAAAGACAGTCTCGCAGGGACATATACTCTTATGATAATAAATGACACCAATTCCTCCTCTCTTCACTCAAGCAAAACTTTTACTGAAGGAGGCACAACATATTACCCAAATAAATTAATACATATGTGACGGTTGTCTTTAAAAAAAGTCATCATTTTCCAGAATTTGCCACTGAAATACCACATATGAGACATCACGTTTTCCCCAGGTGCTAACTGTAATTCTTGCATTACCCTGCTGAGGGGAAAAAAAATCAGTATCAAGCTTGGCAGGTAGGTATGGCCAGAAACAGCCCTTGAAAAGATCCAAACGCTGAGGACTGTGGTCATGAGGCTCTCCGTGGGGATACTGCCTATATTGGAGCTGTGGCATGAGGCCCCACAAGATGATTTGTTTAAACTAGAACAAAACAGTTTTTAATTGCTCACTGCTAAAATAAAATGTAATTGAACTGGCATAGATAAATAATAGAAATGTTGACATTAAATGAAATAGTGTAAACAGGCCAACCGAATGGCCTACAATATCAGCCATGCTCTGTAATTGTTTTAACAGAGCTGTTGAAAATAGGAAAGATTCCAAATTGATATGTGGAGAATAACCAAAGAGTAAGGGCTACTCTACATATGGAAGTTAATGTGGAATAAGTTTGGGTGTGAATTTACAGTAGATTAAACTATCTTGATTAACTCTATATTTGGTGCTCTTTCTGTTGATTAAGCCAATTTTGAATAAGGAAGTCTTATTTCAGAGTAAGAGCATGCACACAAAGAGTTAATCAGGAATAACTCCCCATGTAAACAAGTCCTAAAATTTATCTTCCACTGCATTTTCATATAATATATTCAATTACCAAAGAAACAATATTCTTTCTCTGTTTTTAACCTTTACCCACCCTTCAGTTAAAAGATATAATACAACTCTCAAAACATTTGTGCAGTCCTTTAGGGTAAATGTGCATTACAAGGATTTAAATTAATTAGGAGACAGGTGTGAAAAGGGGGCAAATTCTGCTCTCATTTACACCCTATAAACCTGGTGTAAATCCACTGCATTCAGTGGAGTTACACTAGATTTATCTCAGGGTACCAGAGATTAAAATTTGCCCTACTAGCATTACACTTGAGTGAAGATTTCTGTTCTCTGGACAGAGGTAAAAATTAGGTAGGCTACAATCACATATTCCTCTATTCTTGTTCATATGAAAAAAAAAAAGTTCACTATCCCTGTGAATCCTTGTCTGATTATAAAACACATCCAGTAACAAATTCTAACTGGGAGTCATTTAATCTTTTCCATATAACCTTTGGCATCCCAGTGACATCTTTCGATATGTTTCCGATGTCCTCCCTAATAATCTCAAATTGCCCTGAACAGCATTCTGATGTTGTTGATGTATTTTATTTCTAACATACAGTTCCTCATTCTGCAGGGGAAATTTTAGAGGTTCAAGCAATGCAGAATCAGATCCACATAGCATTACAGTTACAATGTAATACAATTTAATTATGCATGATTTGGAATCTAAAAATTCCAAGTACAATATAAATAAGTGGATAACAGTTCTGAGATCAGGCACTCAGATACTACTGTGATGAGGACAGCATAAAAACCTATAGGGGATAAAATGTAATAGATCGGTCTCCAAGCATAAATTTGAAGTAGGATCCCTTTATGTAATTTTGGAGTACTTTATTCCCACACTTAATCCCTTCACCACCAAACCCAAATGTCCTGTGTTACCCATGCCACTGGTCTACTTATCCTCCCTCCTCATAAAATCTGTGTCTTGTCCCCCTCCTCAGACTCCAAATCTCTAATCCTCTCCTTGCCTACCTTGGCTTCTCTGGCCCTTGCCTCCCTGACCCTTGACGTCTGTGGCTGCTTGCCACAGTGCTACTACTGGCATGTGCTGTTCTCCGGGGTCAAAGTTACTAATTTCCATCATTGCCTGACCCTTTTAGCCCCACCCCAATGTAACCAACAGGTCTCAGTGGGTCAGATAGTCTTGACTGGCTGGGAGGGAGGCAAATATTTGACTCTGGGATCAATAAGGTGATTGGACCAAATGGTGGACAACAATCAGAGTGATCAGCTACAGTTAGTCATAGCAGTAAAATCTATATGCTTCCCCTTTTGTTATTTATTTAACAAAAGTTACAGGCTTTGCTCCAGTGTGGTGCTTTTTTCTTGAGATTACATTAGGCAACTGTTACATGCTGAGGGAGCTGAAGGAGGTTAAGAATAGCACCTCTCTGACACACATACATTTACATTTAATTTATGCCCACACTATCCAAACACCCCTACAGAACATTAAACCACTATGAAGTACATGCATTTGGGACACTGAATGCCAACTTGGTCGAAGTTCCACTCATTTGCTACCTGTAGACACTTCCACCATTTTTAAAACACAATTTCCACCAATATATAATTTACATCACCATTTATTTCACTGCTGAATTTGGCCCAGGGTGTATAGTTCATTAAATTCTGATTACACATTCAATCAAAAAGAAAGATAAGAGGAGTGAGAAGGTTCTGTAAAATAAGAGCCCAGGTAACAGAATAATACACACATATCCTCCAAGCTGTTGTACGATAGGGAGACAGATTTTCAGACATGCTGACCTTCCATTTTAATAGGCACCAAATTTAAGTGCCCAGATTTTCAAAAGAGCTCAGCACCTAAACAGCTCCCATTGACAACAATGGGAACTGTCTGCTGCTGAGAACTTTTGAAAATCTGGGCCTTAATTTTCAGAATGCCTGGACCCTAAGGCTATGAGGGCAGAATTAAAATCACACTAATAGCCAAAGCTTCCAAATTCCTATGGTTTGGAAAGTGCAACTGGATTTATTTGTTGAATTTATATAGTGCCTATCACTATATGTCTTGGAATATGAATACTGTTTAAAAAACAAATAAATCCAAACTGAGATAATGTTAACAATAACCCTTAAAGTACCCTCCTCTACAAAAAATTAAAACTTCCCTTTAATGCATCTCTCAGAGGAAAAGCCTGAATAAATAGATATGTCTTAAAGCCAGAAGGTCATTGCAAGACCTTTTGCATACTTAAAAAAACCTCTATAATTTAAAACGTTTTTTTTTTTCTTTTCCCTTTAAAACAGCCACTATGTTTCAACAGGAACATAAGAATGTGTTTCAATAGGAATATAAGAACTGCCATAATGGAAGAAACCAATAGTTCATTTAATCTAGTATTCTATTTCCAGTAATGGTCAGACCTCAAAGGAGGACATAAAATGTCCATAATGCAAAATTACCTGCAGGTCCATAACTGTCCATAATGCATAATACCAGGCCATAGGAAGATGTTTCTGCTGGAGGACTCCTGTTAGAATATATAATTTCTCATCCCTGAACTGAAGGGGACAAAGTGTGGATTCCTTCACAAAGAAAATTCTTCTCATGTTTTGGTTAGGGATTTGATGTAAATAAACAGAAAATAGTGTTTTAAATAATTGTTATTGAAAAACATTTCCTTTCTCCTTTGCCATAGATGTAATAATCCTACTATTTTGCTTGTCTTCCAAGGAGTTACCTTTAGATTTAGACAAATCCACACCCATGAACCTCAGCGAATTTTGTATACTAAGCTATAGCACATTTCAGAAATGTCAACTTGCATCTCTCATTTAATGATGTCTTGGGAACCCGCACAATTCTTTTTAAAATCTATAAATCTTTTTATCATTTTCAGAGGAAAAGGTGTTGTTTCTGTTCACATTAAAGCTGCTTTTGATTTAATAATTTTTTAGTTTTCCTCTGTAATCCCTGAGTGCCATGTGAATTTTATTTTATGATTTTTTTTCTTTAACTGCAAGGCAATCTGCTTTTTAACTTAAAGGAACAGTTTTCCATTGTAACCTATGGAAACTTCTGAAGATAAACATTCGTTTTTTTAGGTTGCACATTCAGCCCCCTGTTTAGTTTAGTTTTACTGGGAGGGATGAGAAAGATAAGTATAGTTATGAATAGCACATGATAAAATAAAGAAAGTGAAAAATGTGTGGTGATTTAATTACAATGGGGTGAGGTGGGGGAGATAGAAAAGACTGAAAACTTTACCATTATCTTAAATGTGTAGCTGCTGCCAGCAAAGTACATTTCCAAACATTTTTAGCTTATAACTTTTTCCCTCTTAAATCTTATTCCTACGAAAGTGTTCTTTAACTAAATGAAATATATACAGTAGTGCCTCTCAAAAGTAATAGTTGGGTTGCTTTGTTCATCTCTCATCATGGGATCAGCCCAAAGATGTTCTCAGTGTTTAAATTTGGACATATTGCTGCTGCTCCATAGCACATAGCTACAGCAGTGTGGTTTACCACAGCAGAACAGAAAGCTGCTGTGTGGTTGGCAATCTTCCACTAGGCCGCACTTGTGCTCTTGTATAGTGGGCTGCTTTACAAATGGTGAGTTTTACCCATACAGCAATCATACTACATTCACTAACAAACTATGAATCTCAACAAAACATACCTTTTATTTTTTACTTTAAATTTACTTCTGGGACCAAGTGGCTTGACATAGACACACATTTTTACCCTGTCCTTGAATAAACTGAACTCTCTTCAAACAAAATATAATTAAAAGAACCCTCAGGTAGCAGCTAGAATACGTATTTATCAACTTTGCAAAATGAGCTCTTCAACTTGAAATTCTAGTTAGCCTTGTGTCTAACATTTTTAAACTGTCACGCATTCTAACTCAGCACTAGCTGAACAGTGAATATATTGCAGCTTGCTTCTCTGAAGTTCTAGCATTTTTAGACTTGCTTTGTTAGTGAAGTGGTAAACTACTTTCAAATTTACATATTTTCCCATCCCACATAAATATTTAGATCTAAAAGTAATTCCTCAGTTATTCTTTCTTAATGACCTTTAGGTATGTACTGTGAAAACCACTTTGGCAATGTATTGCTTTCTTTCTTTCTACTGTTCATTCAGCTATCTTTGGTTTCCAGTGAAAGGCTGAGCTACATGCTGAAGCCTTTCATGCTAGTGAATGGTTTGGAAATGCACACATGACGCTTATGTTTATATTTATTTTGCATGCAAAATGTATAAATACTTTAAGCCTTTGATTGCTGGCCTTTTCTCGATGATAGATGCCTATCTGTTGCTTAGGAAGCCAGGCAGTTAAAAAAGTAAAAGTAATATTTATTGGCTGGTATAAAACTAGTGCAAATGACACAGGGCTAGAACAGACACAGGGCTTGACTATACTGCCCTGCATTAGTGTAGTCCACTTTGAAAAGAACTATACTAGGAACCATTTAGTTCACCCCCACAATGTCCATGCAGAGGAATTACAGCACGGCACTTTGTTGTGCACCACTATTCGTACCCTCATAGTCCAAATTGCCAGCCAGTGTAGGCATAGCCTAAGGCCCCAAATCGACTTGAACCAAACAAGGATGTGAATTCCACACCCAAGTGGTCATTCCATAGAAAATTCAAGACCTGGAAGTCTTAAGACATATCTATGATTTACTAGAGCACCCTGTATTTTTAGGTCTCAGAGCATGGATACACACACAGAGAGAAGTTTCAGAGAGTACATCAGATCAGACTGACGATGAACTTTAAAAGATTAACAAAATCAACTTTATTTGCAATATTAAATTTAATAGGGGATGAGTATAAAGACTAATGTTGAAGAAATACACTGGAGATGACCACCTTTAAGCAGGGGGGGTTTTGGCTGGCAGGCGGAGTGAAGGGAAGAGTGCTTTATGGCTGGGAGGGGGAGGGAGAGATGAAAACTGCTGCAAAAGGGGCAGTGTGGTTGCTAACTCATCCCGTGGGAATGCAGGGTTTAAAAAGGGGCAGGGTGGTAGCTCAAGCCTTCCTTTTTACATGGACCAAGGCTGAAGCGGGACCCACCCTCCCTCCCTTCCTTTTAGGTGGTAAAATACCAGGTTTGGTCAACACCTGCTGTGGGCCTCCTGTGGGACTACCACAGCAAAGCCAATGGGTCAAATTTGTGGGCTGGGTTTTCAATGCAGATTCTTATCCCCTTTATAATTAAAGTCAGGAGTGTAGTTGGGCCATGTTGTTAAGACAATAATTCAACACAAATGAATTTGGGGTACAGTAACAGGGCTGTCCAACCAATTGCCTGTGGACCACTTGTGGGTTCTCTCCTCCCCCAAGGCTAGCTTCAAGCAGCAGTGGAATGGGCTAAGACCTCCTGTGGGAATACCCAGCAAAGCTGTTGGGTCAAATTTATGGGTTGGGTTTAATGGGGGGGGTTCTTATCCCCTTTGTGTAAAATAATAATAATTAAAGTCAGAGATGGGGTTTGGCCATGTTGTTAAAACAATAATTCCACAAGAATTAATTTGGGAGTACAGTGGCAGTGCTATCCAACCAACTGCCTGTGCACAACTTGTGTGTTTTGCCCCAAGGCTTGACCCCCAAAAAGGCTCCAGGGAATTACATTGCTTCATAACCTCTCTGGGGTTGACAATGGCATAACACATGTCTTGTCTCATTTTCAGGTCCACAGATTTCTGGAGTTGGTACCAGGAGCCAGCCGGGAACCCAGGCAGATGCCACTAGCCCTATGGAACCTAGGCATACAATGGTTGTCAGTGTGGTATGAACATCAGTTGCTCTGCGCACGTGGCAGAGCTATGATAGAAGTTTTAATGATTTAATGCAATTTCAGGATCAGAAAGGCCAGACAACAATATGGCCTATTACAGAGGACCAGGTGTTGTGGTACATGCTGTCGTTGGCAACCCGTCAACTGGCATCCTCCACAATCTCGAATTGCCTTTCTGCCACTACATTCGTCAGTAGGCCATAAATGGTTATCCTGATCCTTGCAGTGGATTTATTTAGTTCGAAGGTTTTTGGCTGGATGGTCATGTACCAGTGGTGCCAGGGTGGATTCCCGTCGTCCCATCATGGTTACCATACTCAGGGATCTCATTGAGATACTTGGGACCATGTCATAGTGGACACGGGGCGGCTTTATTCAGGGCTGAATTCTTGACAGCATTTTTTGGTGCTTTCAGGATCAGTGGGTCCAGCAGGGACTCTACAGGCATGGCTTTGCAACTGCGGGATATACAATGGCATGAGCGTTCAGTGATCCTACACTTGCGACGATCAAAGACAGATCAAGTCTTCAGGGGCAAATTTGTTGTCCTCCGGCAGGGTGGTGAGCCTGTAGTCTGCCCAGTTCAGGCTTTGAAGGCCTACAAAGTGATATGGTGAAGGGAAAAGGGCCCCATTTTATGCCTGGTGATGGGAGTCCCCACACAGCATATCAATTTGTTACCATGTTCAGATGGGGCCTGCCAGCCCATGAATTTGGTTCCCCCTCATTCAGAATTGGGGCAGCAGCAACAGCAGCCCAGCTGTGTATGGGAGCAGAGGCAATCCAGGCAATCGGGCATTGGCATTTGGACACATACCGAACATATGTGAGACCTCAGGTGGTAAATCAGCATTAATTTGTTGTAATCTCATTACAGATGTTGGACGACCAGCCATGCAGACGGTGGTGTGGTTACACGGGCACAGTGTTATCTTTTGGGAACATAGGCACGCGTCCAGGTTGCCAAGGGTTCCCAGCTGGGCTTTGGTGGATGAAGCAATACTCAGTTGGCATGCCAGGAGGGGCATGTTATGGGATCAACTGATACCAATATTATATGCTGTGCAGGCCCGTAAGCAGCCACCAGATATAATTGTGGTGCATCTTGGGGAAAACGATTTGGAAATCTTTAAAGGGGTGGAACTAATGCTCAGAGCAAGGAGGAAATTGAGGCTGATTCTTGAACTTTTTCCAGGAGTTAACATTGTTTGGTCAGACATGCTTCAGCGCAGGATCTAGCAGGGAGCTGTGAGCCCCCCCAGGATGGACAAGGCAAGGAGGTATGTGAACAGGGAGGTGGCCAAAGTCCTTGAGAACATAGGAGGGAGAGTAATTTCACATCCTGGCCAGTGGTGCCATTACAGATTTTGGTGGTGGTGGTGGTGGTGGGACTTTAACCATGATTCCAAGGGGTACTTAGGCACCTGAAAACTCGAGGTTTTTTTGGAAAATAACTTAGAAATTAGCTGATAGGAGCACTGTATCTAATTCCTATTTAAAAAAAGAGGATTTAATAAATATTAGACTCACTCAGCTCTAATACTAACATGTTCTCACATCTTGTGTCAAGTCACTTAAGTAACACTGGTTAGGTTTAAAATTTTAATGCATATTCTTTGTTACTAACTCTTGAATACAACAATTTAAACAACTGTAGAAAAATCTAGATTACTTTCTATCACTTTGTTGCAGTTCACCAAGCTTGGAATAGATCATTTAACTTTGGAAACATCCTACGAGGGCAAGGCCCTGTGAGTTTATTCTGCACCTGCCTGGAGCTCTAGAGGTGTTACCTCACTACAAATAATCGACTAGAAACTAACAGGAGTGAAACTGACACTTTCAAGTCACTTTCACAGTACTGCCAATCCCAAATGTTCAAAAATCATGAATCATGCTCACCAAAAATCATGAGATTGGCTTTAAAATCATGAGATTATGCAAAAATAACAGATTTGGGGTTCTTTTTATTTGCCTTCTGCTTTTTGAGCCTTCAGGGTGCACTGGGGTCAGATTTTGAAGCTTTCTCCACAGCCACAAGGACTAGAAACTTCATTTTTCTTTAAGAAAGAAGGCTGAAATCATCACATATCCACGTGACTCCAGGAGCTGCTGCTTTAAGGAAAACAATTATCATGGGACTCATGACAAAATCATGAGAGTTGGCAACACTGCTTTTACTTCTGTTTAAAGGCTAGTTACTTTCATAGAATCATAGAATATCAGGGTTGGAAGGGACCTCAGGAGGTCATCTAGTCCAACCCCCTGCTCAAAGCAGGACCAATCCCCAGTAAGGCTCTTAAACACAACACTACAGTGATTGAGCTGTACTTCTCATAGGAGAATATTTAAAACCAAACACCCAAGAAAATTCTATATTTTAAAGTTGAGAAAAAAAACCTGAGACCTCTGAGGTGTATCAGGGCCACTGCAGGCAGGAAAGGAAAGTAAACAGGCACAGGAGCTCTGGACAGCTCTTCCTTTAGAAAGAAAGTTGGGAGAGTTAAAACTTCTATTCCCATCAGTGCCTCCAATCATAGATATAAACATCACAGTGAACATGTGATAACATGTGTGGTCAATAACTATACACTTCATACTTAAATATTTGAGCCATCTTATCCAGAGTTACACATCTTATATGTATTGGCTCAGGGACTGGATTTTCTGGTATATTCTGAACAGTGCTGAGCACACAGATGGTGCCCAGTGAATAATGCAAATCATGACAATAATCACTGACTTTATGGACTCTGTGGATGCAGTTTCTGTTCTTTGTTCTGGAATTGGCCTGAATACAGCTGAAACCTTAAGAAATTAAGGTATAATCACTTCTGATACTCGTACGACACTTTCTCATTCCTTCCTTTCTCAAACTCAGAACAAAAAATGACTGACCAAAATGGTTTTCAGTTAAAATGTAAAATTGCACCACAGCCATTGCTGTACAACCCAGCCTGGGGCAGAAACTGACACCCCTTAGGAGTTAAGTGATCTTCTCTCATTTGACTTTCATTCTCCGTCCTTCCTAACCCCTGTGCTGCTTTTCATGCTGTCAACAATGATATCCATCCTGGGACCATTTGCTGGAGTCTCAGAGAACTGGCCGCCTTGGTTTTGCTCCCATCTATCAGAGTCCTCTTTTTTTGCAGAATGCAGCAGAGAGAGAATGGCTAGTCTGCTTGATAGGGAGCAAGCTCTGAAAGACTTGGGTTCTACTCCCCCCAAGGACTTCCTGTCTGAGTCCTGGCCAGTGCTTTAAGGACAGAATTTCAAAGGTTTTTAGGCACCAAAAGATGTAGCTAGATACCTAGTGGGGTTTACAAAGCATCAAACCTTCTAAGTACATTTGAAAATCTCACTAGGTGCCTAAATACCTTTGAAAATCTGGCCCTTAGTCAGTGCCCCATCTGCACCTCAGTGCCCCATCTGTACAATGCTCTACCTCACTGAAAGACTGGGAGAAGAAATAGGTTAGACATGGTGATACCTCAGATACCATGGTGATGGGGCCACATAAGTACCACAGTTAGAATGGGAACTTCTCTATACACTGCTAGCCCTTCCCTGGATTTGACCTCTTCTTTTTACCTACACCCCAAATCTCCCCCTTTTCTGAATGTAACCTAGGCTCAGTGCTTTGCTGTATTTTTTCTGAGTCCCCCCATTTCACCCCCCAATGTTCTCTCTAAAACAACCCCTCTTCCTACTCCCTCCTCCACAGAGGGATTCCTCTTTTACAAGCTAAACTTCCATATCCTTAATTTAATCACCAGCCCTTTCTTATCTTAAGTTTCAGAGTAGCAGCTGTGTTAGTCTGTATTCGCAAAAAGAAAAGGAGTACTTGTGGCACCTGAGAGACTAACAAATTTATTTGAGCATAAGCTTTCATGACTTACAGCTCACTTCACCGGATTCAGTGGAAAACTCAGACTGAATGCATCCGATGAAGTGAGCGCAAATAAATTTGTTAGTCTCTAAGGTGCCACAAGTACTCCTTTTCTTCTTATCTTAATCACCCTGCCTCTGTTTGTAAACAAAATACTGACTTCCTGCCCCAGGGGCACCTCTCCTCTGCAGAACTTACATTTCACAATAATGCTGTGCTGTAGTTAAGAGCTCCACCTGGGAGCTTGCACACCTCCTGTATGAAACTCGGGCGGGGGGGAAGAAGGGAGGCTTCTGCCCTCCCTTGTCCCCCCAGTTGGTACCCTTGATTATGGCATAGTATACGGGGCAGCAGAGTTGTTTCGGGAGGATGGGGTTCACCTGTCCGACTTAGGTGCTATCATGTTTTTAACTGATATAAAATATTGTATTAGGAGATATCTGGGAACCCGACTGGGTGTGGGGAGGAGGCAGCCAAGTTAATTGCTGGCGTCTCCTTGTGATGGATGTCCAGTGCAAGTACTCCATAGGAAAGGTATAGAGTGACTGGATAAATGGCTTGGAAAAGGACTTAAAAAGAGGCATTCATTAAGGAATGAATGGGGGGCAATTGGGAATGCCTATGATTGGTACAGCAGAGAGCCAATCCCCCCATTCTTATAGCCCAGTGGTTCTCAACTCTGGTCCACTGCTTGTTCAGGGAAAGCCCTGGCGGGCTGGGCCGGTTTGTTTACCTGCCATGTCCGCATGTTCGGCCGATCGCGGCTCCCACTGGCCATGGTTCGCTGTTCCAAGCCAATGGGGGCTGCAGAAAGTGGTGCGGGCCGAGGGATGTGCTGGCTGCCCTTCCCGCTGAGAACCACTGTTGTAGCCCATCTTAACCCTTCTATGAGGGTGGGGGTGGATGGTAAGGTTCCGGCAATAGATTTGTTGGAGGGATTGAGAGGGAAAAAGAGGGTGAGCTGGTGAAAGCCCCCCACCCTGGGTATGGTAAGGTCTCAGCAATGGATTTGTTGGAGGGACCTGGATGGAAAAAGAGATGGAAATGGTAAAAGCCCCCCCAGGGTAATTATGGAATAAACATGGGGTTACCTACACTGTACACTGTTATCTGCCGGGTAGTCTCAGACATCTAATAATAAAGTTGCAGCCTGATTAATCTCTCCCAGTCTTACTAATCTCTCCCCATGTCAAATGTCTCCTGTCCTTCTTTCGGCATAGCCAGACAATGACCGCCCTGCATCTTTAAGCAGGAGGGTGTTTGGGTGGCAGGCCGAGTGAAGGGAACAGTGCTTTATGGCTGGGGGTAATATGAAAAGGCTAGTCACTCTGACCTGTATGTTTGTTTTTTTGTATCTCTAATCCATGAATTTGGAACAATACTAATAGTATTTGATTTGATTCTTGTTTATTAGCTAGCTGACTAATATTGTTTGTGTTAGGAATGTGAGTTCTTTAAATTATAAGTGTTTTCAATTAGTTATATCATTCCAAACTGGTACACAGCTCACAACAAATAACTTTTATTAGACTAGATCCTGCTACTACAAAATACTAGATATACTGAAAAGAAAATGTTTATGTTAAATTATAATTTACATTCAACTTTTCTTCTGTATTCCCAGAAAGGGAACCATCTAGTACTGTATTTAAGAAGAGTTTCTGTCAAACTTCTAAATAAGAGAATGAGCATGTTTCCCTTCCAGGAAAAATACTTATTAATTCAGGTTATATGAATCAGGCCAGATTCCAGCTTCTGCTGCTCATTTTTCAGTGGCTTTAGGACAGTTAAGTAAAGGAGTAGTGGTTGGGGATTCTAGCATCCCTGTGAGTGAGCTTACAGCCTAGAAGACAGAATGCAGTGGGAGGCCCAGATGAAAAGGGGCAGCCTTGAGCCTTCCTTTTTACATGGACCAAGGCTGAAAAAGGACCTACCCTCCCTCCCTTTTAGGTAGTAAAATACCAGAACATACAAACATAAGAACGGCCATACTGGATCAGACCAAAGGTCCATCAAGCCCAGTATCCTGTCCTCTGACAGTGGCCAATGGCAGGTGTCCCAAAGGGAATGAACAGACAGGTTATCATCAAGTGATCCATGCCCTGTCACCCAATCCCAGCTTCTGGCAAACAGAGGCTCGGGACAACATTCCTGCCCATCCTGGCTAATAGCCATTGTTGGACCTATCTTCCATGAATCTATCTAGCTCCCTTTTTAACCCCATAATAGCATTGGCCTTCACAACACTCTCTGGCAAGGAGTTCCAGAGGTTGACAGTGTGTTGCGTGAAAAAATACTTTCTTGTGTTTGTTTTAAACCTGCTACCTATTAATTTCATTTGGTGGCCCCTTGTTCTTGTATTATGAGAAGGAGTAAATAACACTTCCTTATTTGCTTTATCTATACCACTCATGATTTTATAAACCTCTATCATATCCCTCCTTAGTCACCTCTTTTCAAAGCTGAAAAGTCCCAGTCTTATTAATCTCTTCTCATATGGAAGCCGTTCTATACCCCTAATCATTTTTGTTGCCCTTTTCTGAACCTTTTCCAATTCCAATATATCTTTTTTGAGATGGGGCGACCACATCTATACCCAGTATTCAAGGTCTGGGTGTACCATGGATTTATATATAGGCAATATGATATTTTCTGTCATATTTTCTATCCCTTTCTTGATGATTCTCAACATTTTGTTCGCTTTTTTGATTGCTGCTGCACATTGAATGATGATTTCAGAGAACTATCCACAATGACTCCAAGATCTCTTTCTTGAGTGGTAACAGCTAGTTTAGACCCCATCATTGTATATGTATAGTTAGGATTATGTTTTCCAATGTGCATTACTTTGCATTTATCAACATTACATTTCATCTGTCATTTTGTTGCCCAGTCACCCAGTTTTGTGAGATCTTTTTTTTAGCTCTTCACAGTCTGCCTGGGACTTAACTATCTTGAGTAGTTTTGTATCATCTGTAAATTTTGCCACCTCACCGTTTACCCCTTTTTCCAGCTCATTTATGAATATGTTAAATAGGACTGGACCCAGTACAGAACCCAGGGGGACACCACAATTTACCGCTCTCCATTCTGAAAACTGACCATCTATTCCTACCCTTTGTTTCCTATCTTTTAACCAGTTACCAATCCATGAGAGAACTGTCCCTCTTATCCTATGACTGCTTAAGAGCCTTTGGTGAGGGACCTTGTCAAAGGCTTTCTGAAAATCTAAATACACTATATCCACTGGATCTCCTTTGTCGGCATGCTTGCTGACCCCCTCAAAGAATTCTAGTAGATTAGTGAGGCATGATTTCCCTTTACAAAAACCATGTTGACTATTTCCCAACAAATTATGTTCATCTATGTGTCTGACACTTTTGCTCTTTACGATAATTTCAACCTCTTTGCCCGGTACTGAGGTGAGGCTTACTGGGCCTGTAGTTGCCAGGGTCACTGCTGGAGCCCTTTTTAAAAATTGGCGTCACGTTAGCTATCTGCCAGTCATTTGGTACAGAAGCGGATTTAAATGATAGGTTACAGGCTACAGTTAGTAGTCCTGCAATTTCACATTTGAGTTCCTTCAGAACTCTTGGGTGAATACCATCAGGTCCTGGAGACTTAGTACTGTTTAGTTTATCAATTTGTTCCAAAATCTCCTCTAATGACACCTCAATTTGGGACAGTTCCTCAGATCTGTCACCCAAAAAAGAATGGCTCATGTTTGGAAATTTCCCTCACATCCTCAACAGTGAAGACTGATGCAAATAATTCATTTAGTTTCTCTGCAATGGCCTTATCATCTTTGACCAGGTTTGGTCAATACCTGCTGTGGGCATTACACTAGCCATCCCTTGTTTAGGGGGGCTAGGAAGGAATTTTTCCCTTACCATGATATTGGTTTGGTTGCAGTTGGTGGGTTTTTCACCTTCCCCACAGCAGGTGTCAGGAAGGGCTGTGTTCATGCATGGCACGACAGGCGGAAGGCCATGTCACAACTCATTATTTAAGTGTAGGACGGATGTCTGGTGCAGGTACTCCATAGGGAAGGTATACAGGGACTGGATAAATGGCTTTGAAAAGGACTTAGAAAGAGGTGTTCATTAAAGGAACGAGCAAGGGGTGGTTGGGGACTCCTATGATTGGTACAGCAGGAAGCCAACCCCCCGATTCGTATAGCCCACCTTAATCCTCCCTACGAGTGGGGGTGGGTGGTAAAATCCCGGCAATGGATTTGTTGGAGGGACCTGGATGGAAAAAGATGGGGAGCTCGTAAAAGTCCCCCAGGTAATTATGGAATAAACATGGGGTTACCTGCACTGTACATTGATCTGCTGGGTAGGCCTAGACATCTAATAATAAAGTTGCAGTCTGATTAAACCCATGTCAAATGTCTTCTGTCCTTTTGGCATAGCCAGAAAATGACGTGAGTGTGTGAGAACTAGTGTGTTTCATTTTCACTCATCTTGTAAAGGTTAAGATTCCATTTATTAAAACCTTTCCCCAAAACAATCTGTATCAGAAGTCTAAAGCTTTATCTTCTTAAAAACAGAAAGGGGTAGCAGAGGATACTATAGTTAACAGATCTCCAGTAAGAAACTCTTATTATATGAATTTAGCTATACTCTTTACATGCTAAAAACCTACCAGACTGATAAGATTGA
The DNA here is from genome assembly GCF_015237465.2 of Chelonia mydas. NCBI lineage: Eukaryota > Metazoa > Chordata > Testudines > Cheloniidae > Chelonia > Chelonia mydas. The sequence goes on from NC_057852.1 coordinate 62,588,019, forward strand.
AAAAAGAAGCATCCACAAATCCACAAGTATAAATATCAATAGCACTTCAGTTTTGCCCCATGAAGGAGTTCAGTTGTGAGCTGGAGGAATGCAGCACTACACAGTTGGGTGACATTATTGTGGAATTCCCCAAATAAATCCTTTGGCAGCCCCACCCCTTTGGACAATAGGAGCAAGCTAGTTTGGAATGTCTGAAGTTACATATTCACAATCTTTTCCAAAAGCTGTGCCCTTTACTTTTGTACGTTCAGGTTTCAAATGTCTTTAAGCCAAGTCTTTGGCACACTAAATGGCTTCCTTTGATTTCTCTCAACTATTAGAGCCTGGCACATACTGTTCTCTCTCATAAAAGATTATTAATATTTTTTCTTTTCCCCGATGAATGTTTTTATTACTTCGCTCATAAGTAGTGTGAAATGTACACTCAAATTGCATGAGAATTCTATCTCTAGAAATGCCTTTTGCCAGCTTGAAATTCCTGCAGTGCTCACACACAACATTTTTTAATACATACAGTTCTTCAGCAGTGTGTACCAACCATCAATAGATGGCATGTTAGTGACCTCACAGAATTCTTTTCCTTTCTTCCAAGAACTGGATGCATATTCAGAGATGAATGAAAGCATAAGTGCAATGGCTTTGCTATTACTTATACTTTCTCAAGAAAAAGCATTTCAGCAAAACTCTTGGCTTGCTCTGTCATACATTTAATCATAATAATTTACGAACTCTTGATCATTCATGAAAGATGAGAAAATGACAGCTCATAATCCTTTTCTGTATCACCACAGGACAGGCACTGTAAAGACAGGACAGGTGCAAATCTCGGCATTTCCACAATGCATATTATCCGGGCCTTCTTAGAAACAAAAGTGATTCTTTTAACAACACTAACAACATCTATGCATTAACCTTTCCATGACCAGACACTTGCCCTGGAGCTACTGCACAGTGTTATTATTCTGCCAAGAATTTCTCCCCTCAGTTCCAAAGGTGCTTTCAGTCATCTATAGCATTCAACTGTGCAGCCAGTCTTCTACAGAAACAGCTGCATGGTTTGATCTTGCATGCTTAGAACTGTATCAATTATTCCATTTCCTTCACAACTCTGCTTTTGCTAACAGCCCCTTTCATACCTAGAGTATACACATCAGGATAAGTAGGCTATACTAAGGTATTCTTTTGTTTGTCTTTTCTCAAATAGTCTTCATTTCTATTTTTATCTTATCTTACATGTTCAAAAAGAAAACTCATACCCCCTAATTATTCACTCAAGCCCTGTTTTGTTAGGAAGAGGTGACAGGCGGTGTTCTGGCATGACAGTCTCTAAGAGATGGATATTAACTTGACAGGAAAGCAGTGAGAATGGTTTAGCTGTTATAAAAATTATGCTGCTAAGTAAAATCTAATGTCAAATGTGTATCTATTTTCATTTTTCATCAGTGAGAAAATCAGAAAATTTATTTCTTTATTTACATTTTATCTTTATATTTTATCTTTATTTCTAAAGTATAAATAGATTGATGGTCATATTGCAAAGGAAGGTACAAAGGTCCTTGTGCCTTCCCTTGTGCACATGTGCATGGATCAGGGATTAAGCTAGCCTCTAGTAAGAAGCTACGGGAGGAAACAATAGAATCTGACAGTTGGGTACCTTAAAATACATGGGGCATAAGGCACAAAACGACATAAAAGAACCATAATATTAGTAATTGGAAAGGGATAGGCAACCACACAAATGTATTCCATAATTCTTAGCGCTTTAAGGCAAAAGATAAATGAAGCAAAACAAGGCAAATCAAGCCAATGGTGAGAGAAGAATAAGAGTGACTTTACAAATATATTAAGGGGAAAAGTACTACATAAAGAAAGTAGGTCTAAAAAAATGAAGAGATGGATGAAATTAAAGATGACACAAAAATGCCTGAGAGACTGTACTCTTAAAAATCTGTCATCAACAGTAAAAATATAGAAATTAAATTTGAAAAAGTAAGAGGAAGAATGTAAAACTAACTATTGGAAAGATCAGATAAAGAAATATTTGGAAAATATTTATATTGCTGTAGCACCCATAGACCAGAGACCCCAATTAGGAGTCTTGACACATCATGATGAGAGTCATACAAACATATATGAAGACATATATGAATTTCTCTCATTCAGAGCTTGCAATCAAGAAGTCAAGTGACTTACACATTGTTCTTTTTAATTTGTGTGTGTGTAAAGTTGCATAGGCAACCTTCATTTGGTATTTCCTAATCTTACCTGTGCAACCTTAATACATGCGATAATGTAATTAAAAACTATATCAGAATGCATAAATACAAGGTGGCTGGATTATAGTTGCACTGGTGACTTTTCCATTGGCATTTCCAAACTTATGAGAGCTTGATTTTGAAAACTTAACAATGTGCTCTTAATATATTTTTTGCTGTGAAATTTCTTAGGTTTAAAGAAAAGAAAAAAATCAAACAAATTCCATCAGGTAGCATCATATTGACACCCACATGGGGCACCAGTAGGGTTGGAACTTTTAGATCCACAGCACAGACCTTTGTCACATGAACAAATAGTGTAACTGATAGCAGCAGTATGTTGTCATCCTTTATGTGGAGCAGCATTAGAGGGGGATGAGACAGACTCTTTGCCATGGATTTTCACAGAAATTTGTTGACAGCTAAGGCATAATGAGATTCCAGAATCTTGGGTTCTACTCCAGACTCTGAGGGGAGTGTTGTCTAGGGGACACAGACTCTTCTGCCCATTCCTCCCAAACTTGATCCTTTATACCCCATCCCCCCATTCCCCTCTGTCTCAGTCCTGTCTGGTGCAACCTGAACTGTGGAATGGCTGCATCCTCTGTCCCACCAACCGGGGGTATGCCTCTCACACTGCGAAGCTGTGACAAGCTACAAAGCTCTGGCAGGTACTGCCCTTACACAGACATCCACAGGCAGGAACACCCAACTGAGTTACATGAATGCTTTGTCAGCCACTCATGAGCCAACAATAGAGAGGCTCCAGCCAATTCCCCCCAGCTCCCCAGCCTTGCACCCCAGAACTGTACCATCTTGCCCTGGTCAGAAGCCTGACCAGTGTAAGTTCATTACCCGGTCTACCCCACCCTCAATGTGGAGAGGACACACACTAGCTTGGGAAATCTCAGCTCTGTTTACAAAGGCACTTCATAAGAATGATCGTACTGGGTCAGACCAAAGGTCCATCTAGCCCAGTATCCTGTGTCTTCTGACAGTGGCCAGTGCCAGGTGCCCCAAAGGGAATGAACAGAACAGGTAATCATCAAGTGATCCATCCCCTGTCACTCATTCCCACCTTCTGGCAAACAGAGGCTAGGGACACCATCCCTGCCCATCCTGGCTAATAGTCACTGTTGGACCTATCCTCCATGAATTTATCTAGTTTTTTTTTTTAACCCTGTTATGGTGTTGGCCTTCACAACATCCTCTGGCAAGGAGTTCCAGGTTGACTGTGTATTGTGTGAAGAAATACTTCCTTTTATTTGTTTTAAACCTTCAACCAAAATACACTGTTTTGGATCACATATAAAACAGACTGATTAACTACAGAAAGATAGATCTTAAGTGATTATAAGTAGTAAGCACAGAGATCAAAGTTGGTTACCTAAGAAATAAAATAAATTCATGGTGTAAATTCTATAATCTAAACAGGATTTGAATCAAGCAGTGTCTCACCCTGGCAGATGGTATAAATACACAATTACACAGGCTGGGACTCTCCTCCAGCCCAGGACCACCCTCCCCAGTTCAAAGTCATTGTCCTCCAGACGTGTTTTCAGGTTTTGAGTTGTGGGGAGAGTGAGGCCAAGTCACGATGTCACTTCCCCTCTTTATAAGATCTTTCCAGCATGCTGGAAGAAACATGCTTGTGATGTGGAGATCCACCCCCATTGGTCAAGCAGCCTCCAGTATCTATGTGCTCTCTCTGAGAAGTCTTCTGGGGCGGTTGTTGGGAAAGTGGATTCCCTTTAATGGGTCATCAGCATGTCTGGCTAGTCCACTGTTGAACCTGAAAGGCTGATTGTGGGTGTTCCCAACCTCACAACATATTTCAGTAACACGTACATAACAAAATTTCATATCACATAGAATGATAACACATTATATCCAACAGGATAATAATATTCAACAGATCAGGACTTTTAAAATGATGCCTCACAAGACATACTTTGTACAAAACATTATAATCATACCGCCATGGTACATATGGGGGTGTCAGGGTGTTGGTTTGGGGTACAGAGTGCCATATATACCCCATCCCCTTCCAATCCATCTCTGACCCAGTCCTATCTCTTCCACATTCATGGCTCATTGTTTCAATCTCATTCTCCTCACATAGCCAGTCCTAGTCTCCGCACCCCAAACTTCTCATCATAATCTTGGTCTGCTTGCCCAGCCAGTTCTACTCTCCCACTTCAGATATCCCAGTCTGAGTCTCCCTCCCATGACCAGTCCCATTCTCTTTGCTTAGCCAGCTCCAATTTCCCCCTCCTACCTCCTTTTCTGATCTGTCTCCCCTCACCACTGGCCTCCAGTTGCCATCTCCCACTCATGTTTCCCATCCCCCATTGCTCCTAATCTCCCTCTCCAGGATCCTTATCCAATCACGCTCCCTCCATGGCTCTCCCAATACTTATCATAGCTATTCCCCTTCCTGGCTCCTTGTTCCAGTGTATTTGCCTACCCTGTTCTCCCCATGCACCTTTTCAGATCCATCTGTCCAACTTCCTTTCTTCTACCCCTGTATCCTTGCCATCCAGTCCCAGTCTCCTTCCCCTGCTCACTCCACATCCAAATTTCAGCCTATCCCCAATGGGTCCCCAGGTTCCCGCTCTGGCTCCCAGTCCCCCTTTTTTCCCAGTCAGTCCCAGTCTCTTCTCACCCCAGTCTCAGTCTCCTTGCCCAACCACTCAGTCTCCTCTTGCTCCCAATCACAGTTTCCCCTACCCCAATTCAGAGTCCCAGTTTCCCTCTACCCCTGCCTCCTGTCCCAGTTTCCAGCACCCTCAAGGCATTTATCCCCAGATCTACCTCCCCATCCCACCCAGTTGGTCTGGCTCTTAGCCTCTCTGCATTCAATTCAGGCACCTTCTTCCTCCATGTTTCCAGGGCCCAGCAGGGGGACAGAGAACACAGGAGACACAAACTCACAGCTGTCAGTACCAGTGCCTAGAGCCAGCCCAGAGCAGCAATTGCAGGGACAGTCCTGCTCAGCCCTGGGCTGGAACATGCACTGTGCAGATGGAATCTTCAGAGATTTTAGATGGGAACCTCGAGCAAGTCTCTACATATGTGCAAACTGATGTTTTTCAAAGGCTTATAACTTGTCCAAATTTGGGTGGATATTTACAGAACAGCAAAAGGCACATCCCTGATGCAAAGGCCACCGCTTGACAAATTTTAAGTCCCTACTCCAAAGCATGGAGGTTCTAGAGCTTCTTAAAGAAAAGGTTGCTAGAATTTCATAACATGCAAAATAACATTTTTCCCCCATCGATTCCGGCTGAAGTTTTCCTAAAGCCTCAGGCAGATACTCAGCATGGCAAATGTCAGCCTGAAATGTTAATATTTGGCAAAGTCATAAGCAATTCATAATTTTTTATAATAGGAAGTGTTCACCAACCTTATAGTTGGTGCTCCAGCTCTGCCTACATTTAAATACACACACACACACACACATTTTATTGTATCATTATAAATTGATAAATGGTCAACTAGCCCCATCTCCCCCTCAACATAGCCATAATTAATTTGGTGATTTTTTAAAAACACACATTCTAGCAGAAATTGGTCTTAAGGACAGCTTTGAAAGAAGAGACAATATCAGCCCTAAAGATCAGTTCAGAAAAGGTTCGTCATGTGTGCAAGCAGAAAACAACAAATTGTTTAAAAAAAGACCAATATTTTTAGCTGCCTTCCCCTAATTAGCTGTAAGAAAGATAAGGTAGCAACACAGCTACAACAACACTGCATACTAATCAGCCGTAGTTAGCCATATTTGCATAAATGTAATTTTAAAAAAGAAAAGACAATCCCCAAATAGTCTAGGAAAGTGTTTTACCATTTGGAAAAATAGGAACTGTTTCTTTCACTATGTTAATTACATGCAAATTTGAAATATCCTTCAAATGTCCAGTCAATCATAAAATGCAAATAAGGATATATTTAATTACAACATACAGTTCCCAGAACTTTTTAGGTGGTGCACGTTTTATTTCTTCAACCTTGAGGATATTTAAAAGTTGTAAATAAAGAAACAGCATTTGCCAAAGACATTTCATTAAATTAAACAAAAATACTAAAAAATAAATGTTAGGATTATATTTCTAGGGCATCATGAGAAGAACAATTTATTTGTGAAGATAAACATTTTAAAATCAGGCCACTTATTTAGATGCCCACATTTGCACTCAGGAGCCTGACTTTAGGCATCCATATTTTAAAATCTTGAGGTCTAATCTCTACTGTCTGATTAGTGAATGCAATCTCAGAGCTAATCCAGTAAGATTTTTTGAAATACTTCAACATTTTTATAACTTACTTAGAGTACTCACAAACTCTCCTTTAAATTTAAAGAAAGGCTCCCAGAAAAATCACAGGACTGGTAATGCTAAAACCCCAGGACTGAAAATTACTTTAAGATCCCTGGTCTGCATTCCCTGCCCTTAATAACACAGTAGGTGTAAACTATATTTAAGGTCAATAAAATCAAGTTGTATGGCAGGGATAATACCAAGACTAATTACTGTGATAATTCAAATGGCTATCCAATCAATTCTTTTCAATTTCACCAAAGCACTTATATACATGCATAGCATTTTTCTTTTTTCCATTAACACAGACCTGATCTGCATGGTTCTCAGTTTCCTAGGATTGTATAGGATTTGATCTCTTGAACTTTTCAGAAAAATTGGTGAAATATTGTTCCTTTAGAAATTTCCCCGGCTGAAACCAAATTACTTGAGGTGATATACATATATGGCATTCAGATCACTAAACACATCTTAAGAGCTCAAAGTTTTTAGAAGGTTTTTGAACTTGTAAGAGTCAAGGAAAAGGAAGACATTTTCAAAATTTGGAATTTTCTGTCTACCCTTAATTTCTCTTGTAGACATTTCAAATAAAAGGGAGCAACACGCAAAAGAGTAAGTGGTATATAATGAATTTGTAAAGGGCACTTTTCATATTCCCTATTCTGGCACAGAAACAGGTGATTGAAACACTGGATATTATATGAAACATCCTAAAGGTTTCCAGCCCTCACAATCCCAGTCCTCCAAGTTATACCTTGACTTTACCAAAGCTTTTGATACGGTCTTCCACAGTATTCTTGCCAGCAGTATGGATTGGATGAATGGACTATAAGGTGGATAGAAACATGGCTAGATCATCGGGCTCAATGGATAGTGATTAACGGCTTGATGTCTAATTGGCAGCCGGTATCAAGTGGAGTGCCCCAGGGGTCAGACCTGGGTCCGGTTTTGTTCAACATCTTCATTAATGATCTGGATGATCGGATGGATTGCACCCTTAGCAAGTTCGCGGATGACACTAAGCTTGGCGGAGAGGTAGATATACTTGAGGGTAGGGATAGGGTCCAGAGTGACCTAGACAAATTGGAGGATTGGGTCAAAAGAAATCTCATGGGGTTCAACAAGGATAAGCGCAGAGTCCTGCACTTAGAATGGAAGAATCCCATACACCGCGACAGGCTGGGGCCAACTGGCTAAGCGGCAGTTCTGCAGAAAAGGACCTGGGGATTACAGTGGAAAAGAAGCTGGATATGAGTCAACAGTGTTCCCTTGTTTCCAAGAAGGCTAACAGCATATGGGCTGCATTAGTAGGAGCATTGCCAGCAGATTGAGGGAAGTGATTATTCCCCTCTATTCGGCACTGGTGAGGCCACATCCGAAGTATTGCATCCAGTTTTGGGCCCCCCATTACAGAAAGGATGTAGACAAATTGGAGAAAGTCCAGTGGAGGGCAATGAAAATGATTAGGGGGTTGGGACACATGACTTATGAGGAGAGGCTGAGGGAACTGGGCTTATTTAGTCTGCAGAAGAGTGAGGGGGGATTTGATAACAGCCTTCAACTACCTGAAGAGGGGTTCCAAAGAGCATGGAGCTCGGCTGTTCTCAGTGACAGAACAAGGAGCAATGGTCTCAAGTTGCAGTGGGGGAGGTCTAGGTTGGATATTAGGAAAAACTATTTCACTAGGAGGGTGGTGAAGCACTGGAATGGGTTACCTAGGGAGGTGGTGGAACCTCCATCTGTAGAGGTTTTTAAGGTCTGGCTTGACAAAGCTCTGGCTGGGATGATTTAGTTAGTGTTGGTCCTGCTTTGAGCAGGGGGTTGGACTAGACTCTTCCAATCCTAATCTTCTATGATTCTAAATTGGCCTCGTCACAACATCACCAGCCCTTCACCTCAGCTCCAAACTTCCCCTCACCAACACACAGAGTCCAGCTTCCTTTCTGCTCCCACTTTCTTTCTCCGTATGGAATTTCCTTGGGTTTTTTCAGTGTCCCCTCTCACCCTTCACACCCAGTCAAATTTCTCCATCTATCTCTCTCTATCCCTGTTGAAGGAGGAGAGGTAGAGAGGGACATGAGAAGAGTATCCCCTCTTCTCTGAGTGCCTTACCATTTTCAGAAAATAAATTTTACACCAATTCATAGATACATTGAAACGTAAGGCTGGAAAGAACCTTGAGAAGCCACCTTGTCTCTCCCCGTGCAATGAGGCAAGAGGAAATATACCTAGACCATCCCTGACAGATGGTCTAACCTGTTTGTCTAACCTGTTCTTAAAAACCTGCAGTGATGGGGATTCCACAATCTCTCTCAGTAATCTATTCCAATACTTAACTATACTTGCAGTATGAAAATTTTTCTACTATCTAACCTAAATCTCCCTTAGTGTCATCTGCAAATTTTAAAAGCATACTCTACTCCATTATCAAAATAATTAATTAAAATAGTGAATAGTACTGGAACCAGGACAGACATTTACAGGATCTCACCTCCCTGTTTGACAGTGATCCATTAATAACTACTCTGAGTAAACTTTTTCAACCAGTTGTGCACCCACCTCATAATTTTTTCATCTAGACCACATTTTCCTACTTTGCTTATGAGACTGTCATGTGGGACTGTGACAAAAGCCTTACTAAAATCAAGATAAATCACATCTACAGCTTCCCCACATCCACTACAATAGTAACCCTGTCAGAGAAGGAAATTAGGTTGGTTTGTCATGATTTGTTCTCGTCAAATCCTATTATCCTCTAGGTGCTAGCAAACTGATTGTTTAATCCTCCCTGTTGTATCCTTGCTCTCTCCCACTCATTCCTCACAAGTCAAGGCAGAGAGGGCACTAAGCGATGTTCTCCCCACTTGCCTGATAAGGAAGAAAGCAATGATTTGGGGAGCATGGCACTAAGGGTCTTTCTCCTCAGAGGCTGGGGGTTATCAGTTACTTGGTTCAGGTGTTTGTGGGGTGGCTGGCATGCAGAGTAAGTGTAGTTCCCTCCTAAGTTGCCCTGCCGCCTGCTAGTTTCTGTCAGCTCTGCTTGAATGGTTGGCTCTAGGAGTGGGATATCCTGAGACACCAACATGCAGCCAGTGTCATTGCAAGTTAAAGAGAGAGAAAGAGAAGTTTTCACAGGAGACCTCTGCCCTCTAAAGTGACAGATGCTGGGATCCCCTTGGATCCAGCCTTTGAAAATCCTAAGGCACCCTAAAATTGATTAGATTAATGGGAAAATATCAGATGTGGAAACAGGATATCAGATGTGGAAACAGCTGAGCAATTGAACACCATTACTAATAGAGATGAAAAAAATCAAAATTGAAAGAGAAAAAAAGAAATAGAATTAAAGCTGGAGGACACAGAAAATGGAGACTGCAGGAATAACATACGGATGAGAGGTATTCCAGAGGAGACTGAATTGAGAAATCTGCTGGACACATTAGATGACATTTTCCATGACACATTAAAAGTGGCCAATAAAGATTGCATTCATATTGAGGAGGCAGATCTCTTTTCTTCAGGCCCCCAAGCAGGCTCCAGACCAAGAGACATGACTGTCCAACTACTGTCAAGACAAGGATAAAACACAGAGGATAATGAGGAAGAGAAGCTGAACCAATGATGATTCTTAACCAGTACATACAAATTTTCCCAGATCTGGCATCCTCAACCTGAGAAAGCAAAAAGGAACTATACGAGGTGACCACAATTCTTAGAAAGAACATAGGATACGAAAGGGCATTCCCATTTAGACAGTCCTTTAAATGGAAGGACAGATATATGTCTATTTCAGATCCAAAAGAAGGGAAACAGGTACTTATGGACACGGGAATAGGCGATTTAGCTCAAAAAAATCTGAATGGGATTAAAGACATCGGTTCTACAGATCACCAAGAAATCACTGGAAATAAGGGAGACCAAAGAGAGCCAGAACAGCTCAAAAAGATGCATCACCAATACAACCAGGACAGATATGACAGCAGAAGAAACAGTCCAGATCCAGAAGAACAAGATTAGTATATGGGCTAAGACATTACAATAGATAATAGATACTATATTCATGTGGTTTTAATGATAAAGGGATATAGTGAAATGAAAGCTGGGCTGTATAGCACCCAGGATATTTTACTCTAGGTGGATACAGTATACTTAATAGATATAACGTTATAGTTAACTTATTTTATAATATAAACCACAACATTAAATTAATAACAAACTAGCAGGAGACCCAGATCTCCCTTATTGAAGTAAGTTTGACATTAGAGTTATTACAAACATTCCAAAATTTATGTTAATTGAAGGGTCATCTATGGTAGAATATTTTAAGAATAGGTAAACTCAAAGATGGTCTAATAATCTCACAAGATCCAATGTTATAAAGGTGTTTGGCCCGATTAAATAAGGCTTGGTTCTTAAGAATATACATTTAAAAAAAGAAAAGAGAAAGAAACCCCTCTTTGAGCAGGGAACTAACAAGCCCATGGAGGAAATAAGGAAAGTCTGGGCTCTCATAGTTAGAGGGGACCAAGTGACAATGGGGGAATGCCCAGGGAGGGCGAAGGAGGGAAACAGGAGATAAGGGAACAGATGTTAAATATGGTTGTATGCTTTAATAGAAAAGATTACATTAATAAAAAAATGTTCGGGCACAGAATTTAAAAGTTTATGGTAAATCAGACTCAGGATCAGGGTACAACAATATAGGCATTACAAAAGGAAAAGCAACATATGTGTGAGTTTTAAAATGACTGTGTGTTTGATGGGAACACTATCAACAATTTTACGTACAGAAAAATCGCAAAGATAATGGAGCCCTGGCATCTGGCCAGGGGTGGGGTGTCTCACTACTTTTAACAAAGGGCAGTATACAGGGTGACAGCAGAGCTGGTAGTCATGGGTAAGTTTATCAACATCACGTTTGTTAAGGTGAAGGGGATGAACAATCCAACAAAAAGGAAAAGTATATTCTGCTCACTGAAAATATTTTACTAGTATAATCTATTTACAAAAAACACGCTTCAAGAAAAATGAGTATAAATACCTGAACGCTTCTTGGATACAGATACCACATGTCTCGCCAGAGCAATCTAACAGAAGAGGGGTGACAACACTCTGCTAAATACTTCCCTTTTATTGTTTCAGCACAAACTGTAGATACAGAGGGCAGATGTATTTTAATTAAGGGGTCCTTTAGAGGTAAACTTTTCACCTTAGCCAAGATGTACGTTCCCAGTTAGAGGCAAACTTCTCTTTTTAATCAGTTTTTTAGGGATTTAGGACATTTTAGTGAAGATGATATTATTCTAAGAGGTACATGCCTAGCAGGAGCTGAATCTGAATGTCAGGGACTATATATATATTATTCTGCTCCTCGCGGATCTTATTCCAGGATTTATATGATTTTTGTGTCTAGGACCCTGACTAATTTAGTCAAAAAAGTTATCTGGCAGATATAAATTGGTCTGTTCATGCCCCTGCATATATCATATTAAAAGACTGGAACTCAGTGGAAAAACAAAAGGCCTGGAAGTTGAACAGAGCTTTTATGTATAAAGAAAAGGAGTACTTGTGGCACCTTAGAGACTAACCAATTTATTTGAGCATGAGCTTTCGTGAGCTACAGCTCACTTCATCGGATGCATACTGTGGAAACTTTTATGTATGACTCCCTTAGAATTCAAGAGATGGAAGAAAATGTTAAGCAACATATAGATGAAAACTATAAGGAAAGGATTAATAAAAGTGTTCACTGGTATGCTGTAAAGGTGGTAAAGAGGAGGATCCTTATAAATAAAGCATCATACCTCAAAAAGATGAGAGGTCTTGAAGAAGAGAGTTTGGTTCAAGAACTTTCTGTTTTGGAAGGTAGACATAAATCTACAGGATCTAAAATAGTATAAGAAAATAAATTAGAAGAGGGAAGATTAACCTGTTACAAACAGGTAAGGCTGAGCAAACACTTAGATATATTAAACAAAAATATTATGAAAAGGGCAATAAAGTTGATAGGCTTTTAGCCAGAAAGTTAAAAAAAAGTAACAGGATAAATCAGACATCCTTTGATTAAAAATAAAAAGGGAGATTTACTAATTGGCATGAAACAGATCTCTGAAACATTTGCTAACTTTTTCCATACTTTGTATGGTTCAAAAAATACAAATCTTGAACAGCTCTCAGAAGATGATGTGGCAGCTCTTAACAGGCAAACTGCTGCTGAAGAAGTCAAAGTTGTAATTAAGAATTTAAAATCGAATAAAGCTCAAGGTGCCAATGGGTTTTCTGCAGAGTATTAGAGAGCTCTAAAGCAAGTGTTGGTCTCTTTTCTTAACTGAATTGTTTCATGGTATATCGCAGGGGAACAAGATTCCTGGTTCATGGGAAGAGGCAAAAACTGTGGTCATTCCTAAAGAAGGAAAATATCTTACCAATTGTGCATCATATAGGCCTATTTTTTTAATTAACATGGATGCTAAAATTAATGCCAAGGTGCTAGCAAACAGATTGAGCATCGTCTTGCCCAAATTCGCTTACCCTCTTCAATCTGATATTATCAGAAGAACTCTGAATTTGATATGTCATGTTCATTCTAGCAATTCTTGCTGTATGCTTCTTTAGATGCTGAGAAAGCCTTCAACCCAGCTGGAGTGGGAGAACCTCAGACAGATTTTGGTAAGTTTTGGCTTTGGAAATCACCGTTTTATAGGAGCATCTTGGCCCTGTATACTCATCCTCGAGGGTCTGCCTGGGTTAATGGTCATCAATCCCCTTCTTTTAATTTGGCTAGGGGTACAAGATAGGTTTATCCCCCTGTGTGTTTTTGCAATGGTGCCATTTGCAGCAAATGTAAGAAACGTCTCCTCGGTAAAGGGCATCAAAACACCTTCTGGATTAGAACACACAATAGCTTTGTATGATGATGATGTCTTCTCACATTTGTAGGATCTAAATCCTTGTTAAAAATTACAGAACAATTGATATTGGAATTTGAGCAGGAAATTTTAGGAATTTATATCCCCTAAAGGGTCAATATTTAGGAATGAATATTGTAGAGAAAAATATCTTTTAAAGGCAAATTACTCTCCAACGTGGAATAAGAGACTTGCAGGAATAGAACAAATATGAAAATTCTTGGCTAGGTAGGGTAGCCTCAGTAAAGATGAATATCCTCCCGAAGTTATTATTTTTGTTTGAGTGCATCCCTGTTGATATCGCTGACATGACAGTAAAAACATGACAGACTGTGGTATTAAAATTTACATGGAAATAAAAGACAAAGGGTGAGTTCTAAATTTCTGTATAAACCTACAAAGAGTGGTAGACTAACTTTCCCTAACACGGCTTATTATTATTATGCATCACAATTAAAAGATGTGATCAACTGAGTTAATAACAGATTACTCAAACAGGACTGGAGCCCAAATAGTAACTCTTGGGTAACAAGTAATGCAGGTCACCAATTTTAAAAATCGGTCAAGTAATCAAGCAATCACCCATTCGTCCAGACCACCTAAGCAGCTTTTGGCCAATTTTTTTTTTTAATTCCCATTGTTTGGGCCCTCTCCGTTAAATACTTTCATTAAGAATTAGGAATTGATCCCTAGGAAATATCAAAGTTACTATTTATTGTGGGTAAGAGCTGAGATTACTCAATTTGGACAGCTGTTCCAGGATCCTGACTTGAAATCATACCAAGTAGCATGTACCAATGTAAATAAAAGATCCCATATATTTAATATTTACAAGTCAAATGTTTTATTGTGAAATCTGGATACAAGGCAGCTCTTGTAAAGATAAACCTTGTAAAGAGAGACCTTCTATCCATATTTGAGGAGGTAATCCAGGAGCAAGCTGGAACAAAAACTTCAATTTGTATATACAATTTTCATTGACAAAGATGTTGGTAAGAAACAACCCAGATAGTAAAATGGGAGAGGTATTTGGACAAAGAAATTTATCTGAATGAGTGGGTCTCTATATGGGAAAGGGGATATACATCTTCAATTTATATAGCTCAGAAATCATAGAATCCTAGAATATCAGGGTTGGAAGGGACCTCAGGAGGTCATTTAGTCGAACCCCCTGCTCAAAGCAGGACCAATCCCCAACTAAATTATCCCAGCCAGGGCTTTGTCAAGCCTGACCTTCAAAACCTCTAAGGAAGGAGATTCCACCACCTCCCTAGGTAACCCATTCCAGTGCTTCATCACCCTCCTAGTGAAAAAGTTTTTCCTAATATCCAACCTAAAAACCTCCCGCACTGCAACTTGAGACCATTACTCCTTGTTCTGTCATCTGCTACAACTGAGAACAGTCTAGATCCATCCTCTTTGGAACCCCCTTTCAGGTAGTTGATAGCAGCTATCAAATCCCCCCTCATTCTTCTCTTCTGCCGACTAAATAATCCCAGTTCCCTCAGCCTCTCCTCATAAGTCATGTGCTCCAGCCCCCTAATCATTTTTACTGCCCTCTGCTGGACTCTTTCCAATGTATTGTTTAGATAGCATTTGACTCCAGTTAATATCCATTGTATTTTTGCTGGTAGGAAGGCACTCTGTTGGAGGGGTTGTGAGGAAAGGGGAACATGCTTGCACATGTGGTGGTTGTGCCCAGAAATTAGATGATTTGTGGAGGTTATTCTCATTATTATTGTTAGGGGACAGAGTTAAACAGCCCTGGGACTCACTTTGAGTGTATGTCTTATGTTCTAAAAATTCATGCTTTGGGAGTTCAGCCAGCCACTGGCAGGGGTCAGGAAGGGATGTTTCCATTGCTTGCATGTTTTCTGGGAGGGTTTGTTTGGTTTTGCTTTGCTTTTATCTCTTTCCTCTGAACTGTTAGGAGTAGCCACATGGAATATGTTCTGTAAAAATTAAATGTTTTCCTCATTTTTAAAAAATCATTGATTTCTAGGCAATGAAACATATTATGTTACACTGGAATAAAGAGTGGGATAAACAGGATAACACAAAATCTTAAGCATGTCTCAGATCCCTGTGTCATGCACATGATGAACTCATAAGACTAAGCAAAAATACTTGGCAAAAAATACTAACTATTTTTTTCTACAAACACTACACTCCACCCAATTAATCATTAAGTACTTTCACATTCTGAGCACTGAAAGTGTTTTTCTTTTCCTTTTATTTTTTAAAATGATTTTCAGTATGAGCTTCTGTCAAAATGCTTTTACAGACCAATTTAAAAGAAGAGACACTCCAGTGCCGAGTAAACTAAGTATATTCCAAGTTTAGTGTGAGGGTAAGAAACCTGGTAAATTTAGCAGATAAGCTAAAAACATTTATTTAGTGGAGCAGTTATTAAGAGAAGTATATTCATCTTTTTCTTCTGAGAACTCAGGGAAACAAGATTTGGCTTTAATGATCTTTTCCCAGCAGGGTTTATGAGAATTAACATCGCAAAACAGCTAAGATGAAATCCTGGCCTCAGCAAAGTCAAGGGCAAAACTCCTATTGACTTCAGTGGGGCCAGGATTTCACCCCTCGGTGGGCTCTGACTTGGAGTAAAGGATTGCCCATCAGATTTCCTTTGCAGGATAAGAGCCTTCATTCTCTCTTGTTGCTGCACTGGTCCCCTCCCCTTATCCTCATTGTTTCAGTTTTTGATTTTTTTTTTTTTTAGTTGTGAGGGGTGGGTGGGACAAAAATGTTCTTATATAAAGACACAACAAAAACCACTGAGCAAATCAAACTAACACACATTTCATATAAGCTAAATGGGGTGAAACAAGTCTTTGACGTTCCACAGTTTGGCTGACCTGGAGGGAATACAGTAAAAAGTGACGAAATGGTTCTAAAGAGAAGATCTCTGTAAATATCTACTCCAGTGGCCTCTCCTAAAGACTCTTCTCTTACGTCAATAGAACAAATTTTAAAATTTTATTAAAGCTGATGTTAAAAAAAGTATATAATACATAGGTTGAGAAAAGAGTGTCTGTACATCTGGGTATAGTGCTTAGATTATCCACAAAGTCATAAGATACATATAGTGCATAATCAGCAATAACCCAGATTTAGTTGAATGAATTTAGGAAGACAGTTTAGATATTAGCTTCCATGCATTCAGGTACATTACTCATGAAAAAAGTTATACAGAGAGTTGGTGGCGGAAAGCAAAATATATCAATGAGTGAGACTGTTCCTCAGTAACTGAGAATTCTGGATAGGTTGTCCATTTAGAGAAAAAACAGTCCATCATGAAAGTATTTCAGTTACTTTCCTGACTGCGCTTCTCATCGGCACTCCAGCTTATTCCTCCTGATATTGCCGATGTTCAGTGATGTGTTCCATGTAGATGTCCCTCGACCACCTGATGGCATCTGACACCATGAGTTGCCGCATCAGCTGAGCATAGCATTGACCGACTCCACATTCTCTCAGCACTCACTCATTACGGGGTCCCATGTGCCCAGGGCTCCAACGATCAGCATGTGAATTTGGACCTCATAGCCCCTACCTCTCAGGGTGTTGGCCAGAGGGGCATATTTCTCTAGCTTTCAAGATCAGGCATTGTGGAAAGCCGGGGTCCTGTTTTCGAAGACCACTGTGACATCCACTATGATGATCTTCTTCCGGTCCTCATTGGTGATGCCAATGTTCGGTTGCAGTTGGCTGTCCATTCCAGGGATGACGAAGTTCACGGCAACCCTCCCCACAGGTGGCAGGATGGCTCTAACCAGGCGATCTTGGATGGTGTTGTGTCACAGCTGCCAGGCTCTGGAATGGGGCTTGCAGCTACACAAGATGTGGGGTAGTATCTCATTGGCATAGCCACACTGCTTTCATCGCTTGTCCCAATTTACATGGTGGACGGTTCCGTTCAGTGGGATGCAGTTGAGCCAGGACTGGTGGATGAACCTCCAGTTGGCAAATCGGGAGACGCTGCCCCCGGGGAGGAAGTGGTTGCTGGCGTCCCACTTGCACATCACCTTGAAGGCCCTGCTCTGGTCTGGCTTCCATTTCAGGTTTTCCACATATTGGCAGTGGATGGCATCCTTCAGGGTCCTCTCCAGCTTGGTTCTGGTTCTCGGAGTGATGATGGTGTGCTCCATGTTCTTCACCTGTGGCACCAGGCCTCCCATCTATTACATCTAAAGCTCAAGCATCTGACAAATTACCTTTAAAACTAGGGTGATCTTTCAGAAACTTCTTGGATTTCCATTTCCATCTCAACTTGTGTACAAGAGGGTAAGTATATTCCTTGCAAAGAAATTTTGGCATGATCTTCAGTGACAAATGACATGCTACCATGTGCCAAGAAAGATGGGTGATATAGTCACCTCCAACTTCAACTTTAACTGGAGAAGCTTTGTTCGCAATCTGCTGAATAATTAATAACTACTTTGGCAATCAGTCATGCATTCCTTAATGGCACCTCAGGCATCAAGTGTCCTATTCACTTGCTCCCCCAAGTAATAATAGATTTTATTACATCAAACTCTCTATGCCAAAGTTGTAACTGACATAATTGAAACTAAACAAGTCACCAGAAAGAATGTTACCCAGACACATATTGTAATAGTTCAGAAGGTTTATTTCAACCATATATGGTTACTATGTAAATTACCGATGTATTGGGGTGAGGAGGGGTAGAAGTGAAATAGGCTTTTACAATGTACTTCGAGATTACTGGAAATCATTTCTTTGGCAATATTTTTTTCCCCTTTGTGATATAGCATGGCCAGAGGGCAGCAGGAGGGTGATGGAGGGGAGATATGTAAGCCCCAGGATGATGAGAGCCTTATTCCCTGTAAAGGGAAGAGAGGTTGCTATAGATTAATTAGAGCACCTGAAGCCAATTAGAGCATCTGAAGTCAGTCACCTGATAAACCCCCCCTGCTTCAATCAGACAGTTGGAGGAGTTGAAGCAGAGTGGTTTGGTACTGGAGCAGAGAGCAGTTTGAAGGAGAGCAGTTTGGAGGGAAGCAGAGGAGAGTTTGGAGAAGTGCTGTGGCAGGCCAGAAGACCAAGACCCTAGGTAAAGGGAAACCCGGCTTGTGCAGAGCAGAGGGACTCCACAGACACAAGGGGTTGGGAGAAACCTGGCCCAAGCAGAGATAGGGCAGGAAGCTCCACAAGCTGAAGGGCTAGAGAGGGAAGTAACCCAGGGGAAGGAATTGCTAGTTCAAGTGGTTTGTCGCTATCCCTAGGGCCCCTGGGCTGGGACCTGGAGTAGAGGGCGAGCCTGGGTCCCTCCCTCTCCACTCCCCTTCTCTGGGATACTAGTGGGACAATTAATACCCCAGATCAGGGGCAAGAAAAGGCGCCCTGACCACTCCCCCCTCCCAAGAAGAGAAAGCACGGGATCCATCATAGTAGTGCCGGCAATTTGCCACACCTTTTACATACCAAAAAAGCTGAATTGCGAAGTCATCATTAAGTAATCCTTAGTGCATAATGTACCTCCCCATGAAGAAAAGACTCAAAACAATCGGATGCAACATGGAAGAATGACTCAAAATGATGGACATTTTAAAAAAAAGTTTGAAAGCTTCAAATGATACCAAATTAGTTTCTATAGTACAGACAATTTCCAACACCTCTGCTTCATAAGATTCCAAAACATAATTTACAATTATAAATTATATATACAAGTGTATGAAGTTTCTGAAGAACAAGTATAAAACAGAGGAGATGAAGTAATATTAGGTCTAAAATAAGGGATGGTCAGCTGGTAAGTACTCGAAAAGTGAAGAGCTTCACATGTCTGAAGTCTGTACTAAGTACACAAGTATTTGAAGAAAAGCCATTAGATCTGGTCAGGGAATCTTTGCCATCTACACTGGGTAGGGCCTTTATATAGTAGAACTGGAGTAAGAGCTTTCTATAAAATGATGCTGCAACTAGTGACACTACTGCTGGAACTCCTTTTGTCTGATTAAGTCTGAGAAATAACATCATCAGACTTACCACCATTCTTCAGATACTAAATCATCATGTAAAATGTTGGTTTGCAATTTAGTATACAAAAGATTTTTTAAAAACTATTATAAATTACAGCAGAATTAAACAAAGTCATTCCCCGCTCCTTAAGAGACCTGAAATGTGTCCTGTGCCCCTCACTGTGTGTGGCCTCCAATAACAGAAACAAGCTTGCACTGCTTTATTTCAGTTTTGCTTCATTTCTCCTCAAACAATCTCTCATTGCTAATCTGCCAGCCTACCCCACCCCCCCACCCCCACAGCAGAATTGGGGTGGGGAGGGGGTGGGAACATGTTAACTGTTTAGGACCAAGTCATAAAAGTAGACCAGTTATTTTTCAGCATCCATTTCATTACTCTGCATTCATTTAAACTTTTTGCTTCTGTACAAACAGGACCATCTTTCATTTTTGGACATGTGGATTTCTACCTCTTTTGAAATATAGTGTGATAAAGAATTACACACAGGGGGTGGAAGGTCTCTGGGAATTGGGGAGAGGTAGAGGAATAGGAAGGGAGTTAGGGGTTCTCCAGGCTGGGAAGGAGGGTCTCAGGGTTCCTACCTACTCCCAGGCCTGTTCCAGACACTCTGTTTTCTGCTCCCTGATCCGAGGCTCCATGGCGGTTACTCCAGACCGTCTGGGTCCCTCTCCCATCATGTTCCCCTCTTCCCTCCATGGCATACACAGGTTTAGGTGGAGGTAAAGCCCCACACAATATTTCCATTGTAGAAGTGCTAATCTCCCACCCCCCAGAATTACAGTTAACAGCAAAATTAGTGACAGTAAGTTTTGTGCAACAGTTTTCAATATCTGTAGCTTAGATTAAGTAAATTCAGTTTTGAAGCTCATCACTTGTGATTAATGTGAAATATATAATGCCACATATTTGATGGCTGCATGGGCTGCATATTGAAATATGAAATATTATACCTTATAACTTGTAACACAATAAAATTTGGGGTGATAAAGAGTATTTCCTATTCCAAAGGGAGAAATGGATACATAGCCACACAATTACTTTTGAAATTGAAAAAGGGGTATCTGTTATTCTTAGGGCCTCTGTTTGGGGGGGTTTATTAACTCAATTTTGGGGGGTTATTTTTACTATTTTTGACTTGTACATAGATGTCCAAAATCAAGATGGGGGGGAGGGGCTTTCTCCATTATATACTGTAATGAGGAATGTATATTATATACATTCCTCATTACAGTAGTATATACTGTAATCTCTCTGTAATGTTCCCTAGTGCACAGCAGCAAGGTCTATATAGACCAATTAATACACAACACATAAAATCATAGTCCCCATCACCCACCTTATTGCTCTATGTAGACAAGTATCCATTTCCACTGTTTTTCCAGGGTTTACTAGATAAACACTGATTTGCTTTTTCTTTTTAAATCAAGGGTGTTTTATCTGATTCTGAACTCAAACCAGTGAGATTCCACTGATGTGAATGGAAATACTCCTGACTGATACCTATGCAAGTGAAATGAGTATTACCACTTCTGTATATCTAATATGATGTATATTTGTACCATATTGTACATACAATTTTATGCTTCAAGCCAACAGAGTTACAATATGGGTTATTACAATATGGATTACTTTGACCCAATATGTTTTTTTCTTCAATAATGAGTTTAAAAATAGTTTTAGCAAACAGGGCCAGTAAGGGTAATTAGGAGATAAAACACACAGAATAAGCTATGAGGAACTGGATAAAAAAACAACAACACATAGTTTTGAAATATAGAGTAGGCATTCTGGACCAAATTCATTCGTGGTGTAACTCCACTGATGACTTTGACCCTTTATCAATATTTTCTCATCCTTGGAAACATATCAAAATTATTTTGGCTGCCAGAGGGCTTCCATATTGTTTAACAAAGGCAACAGCAATATGCTGAAGAAGAAAATTGATATACATTAGTGAGTGATATTTCAGAGAGAGAACCTCGTCTTGAGCTGTGTTGAGTACCTGGAAGTTACAAGTGCAACTCTCAGGATCAGTCCCAAAGTGTGTTCCCCAAGAAAAATGTAATGAAAAGCAAGATATAACTAATTGAGTGTTTTGCTTCTACTATAAAACAATTAGCAATGACCACCATTTTTCTGTATTTTAGCTATTTATAACCATTTATACTACACAGAAGCTTGGCTGTGCCCTTGTAATGGCAAGTCACAACTAACAAATTAATTTATTATTTCAATTTTTCCAGTGGAAGAATGCTGGCTTCTCTGTGTAATTTCCCAATGAGCTTTGAAATGTTGTTTTCCAGTAGACAAGCAACTGATTCTTTATGCTGGCTAAGTTCTTCCCAAAACTAGAAAAAATATCTTTTTTTCTGTACTGCATTAGTAATGCAAGAGTTTTTCTGAAGTTTCTACATGAACTACTGAGCCCACAACTTCCCAATCCAAAGCCATCCATGCTAACCACATGAACATTTGGGTAGTTATATTACAGATATAAAATTTATGGTCCTGTAAGACAGACTTAAGAATAATCATTGTGATAATAATGAAAGATAAACAATTAGTAACTAACCCTAAACTATCAAGTCACTCTCCTGAGAAGTAGTATTGTTAAAATTTTGTTTTCCTGATACCTCTTGGTCCTGAAAAGATGTTACTTACTGGCATAAGGAGAGTATAATGGATGCAGAATCCAGGTTCAGAAGAAAAATATTCATCGGATACAAATCTTATCCTGATCTGGTTTCCTTTGGAGATTTGTTTGCTTGGCACAGTACTGGAACCACACCAGCGCCCTAAAATAGTGCCATCACTCGGCTCTTCAACTTCTACAAAGTCGTACCTGAAAGGAAAAGAAAATGAAACATTTATTGACTGATGCATTTCCTATAGAATCCTCATGATTTAATCAACATAGTCACATTTCATTTTAAAAAAACCCAACAACAAATGTCTCTTTTCATGCTGAAAGTATGTCACTGAAGCCAGTAATTTTATTCCTAGGTTCTTCATCCAAGTTGCTACTGGCTTAAACACATAATAAAGTCATTCAGTGGAGTTCAAAAAGAGCTAGATCCAGAGTTAGCATTCTGACAAAACCTCTCAGTAACAAATGTATGTTTCTTATATGGAAAACAAGTACAATATATGGGACAGAGAGGAAGAAAATAATCATAAAAGAGAAAAGAAATAACATAATTTTGAAATATTTTAAAGTGTGATACAGTAATTGGTATGTGCTATATTAGCGGCAGAGGTAGTCATATTTTGCTGATGATCAATGTTCAATGGCTTCTTTTGCAGCTAACAACTTTCTCCTCCTGTGCTCTGACAGGAAAGAAAGCTTGGAAAGGCTTGAAGTGGCATTAAGTTCTCAGTCCAGCAAAGCTCTTAAGCATATTCTTAACTTTAAGCATGTGTGTAGTTCCACTGAGAGCTTTGCTGGATAGGGCCTATCTATAGAATGTACCAAAAATTATCCAGCATTTTGGGCAAGTGTCTCACAATAGATGGTCTGGAGACTGAGTTTTGAAGAAATAACACAAACAATGAAGGTATATCTCATCCCAGTCTTTTGTCATTCCTATCCACTCCACTCATCATCTGCTCTAAGGAATAGTTATTAAGAATAACCCTTGGAGCAGACTGCTTTCTAATTCACCCCTCAAATAGAGGCACAGACATTATTAGAAAGGGGTGGGCAAGAAGCATAGGGCTAATCCAGTGCTGAAACTCCCAGGAGATGTTGCACAAAAAGGGTACAAAAGTGCTTAAAGCCACCTTTGTGTAAACCAGATCCTTGACCAGTAGAAGGCCAAAGTGGACCCTAATGTAAGTTAGAGTACTTGTGGAATTTGTTTCCATTACTCTACCACTTTCTCACTGCTACAAAGTCTTCCTTTACTCCACCTTTCTTGCAATCTTGGTTTTTCTGTCACACTGCATCAGTGAATAACTCTAGTTTCTAGCTTCTCAGACCTTCCCCAAACAGTCATGAAAGGAAATTATTGCTGTTCACATGATTCCGAACAGGAGTGAAAATGTGGCAGTTCTGGGTCAGTTTTCCCTCTGCTGCAGCCTGGGAATCTCTGCGCAACAGCAGAGGCACTAGAGTTGTCCATCTGGTGACGTACAAAGGCAACACCGCTATTTAAGCTTAAAGGTGCCTTTGGAAGGTTATATTCATAACCATTAGGGATGGATGTTATATATATATATCATTCAGATTTTGAAAACAGTGATTGCAAATGCCTGGGGAAGTTTCCTACTCTCCCTCAATTTTTCAAGTATTGCTCACATTCTCATATATACATATATACATACACACACATATACATACATGAACACACACAAAATACATTTCTCAAAGCAACCTGAATTGGTAAATCATAAATACAGTTCAATTCTGTTCTTAGAAACAAACAGTACTACCCACAACTGTAACTAATACTCTGATTTTAAAAAAGAAGAGAAACACACACACTCTTCCAAATAAGGCAGGCATTGTTTAATGTGAAAATCATTACTTCATAACAATTTTCCATTAAAGTTTTCTGTATTTTTTTTCTTCAGTAAACTTACTCTCTATAATTATTCCCAGTTCCCTAGCTAGACAGCAGGCAATAAATTCTTGTGTTTCATGTCTGTGCAAGTCAGGCTCATACATTTATTATCTCTGTTTAAAGGACCAGTATTTTTTCCACTTAATTAAAAATGAATAAAATGAACATGCTCATTAACATGTGTTCACAAGATATTACTGGCATGTACTTGAGTTTTAAATCTTCACTGAAATCATGATATACTACTAATTGCTTTATCACCGACGTATTTGATTTTCCAAATCAGCATCATGTATTTATACAATTTGATTCTTAAATTCATCCATCAATATTTTTCTTTGATGATCATGTGTTAGCATGAACACAATGTGTATGTAATAGCACTACAGGCTCAGGGATTTGAGAACATGTTTTAATTTGCCGTTTAAACGCAGTGTATAAGTTTTTAAGAGGGTCTTTTTGTAGTTTATAGCCTCAGCTAGAAAACAAAAGAAAGAAGCCATCTCTTCTTCTGTTTCATGGAATGTGAATAAAAATCTGTTAGGTGTTATATTTATTGACTTCAGACTCAAAAGTATTGGATGTCAGGCATACTACAGTCACCAGTGCATCTATGTAATTTATGCACTTCTTTCTATTGCACCTTCCAGACTCCCGGCACCCTAGGGGTAAAAGCACAATTCAAATTCCATAGCTTTAAACCTAGAGCTTTTTTAAATGAACACTAATAACTCAGCTAAATGGGAGACTAAGTAAGGATTCTGTCTAGCGAACAAAAGCCAGGAATGAGAATTATGACTCATATGCAAAATAGGCCCAGATAACATGGTTCATCTTTGGCTCACTTTTATATTCAGTTAGTCTTTCCAATCTTTGCACATGTTATTTGAAAACAAGCTTCTGTTGCAACCAGTATACTTTTAATTCAGCATGTGTGTCACTAACAATAACTTGATTGAGCCTGACTTTGAAACACTTGAAAGCGGTTTTATATTAAAAGAACAGATCACGTACAAGTGAAAAAAAACAAAACAAACCCAGTATCACTGATAAGTAGAAAGCCATATGTCCCCAGGTGACCATTCTGGAGACACTGTAATCCTTATAATGCACTCACTAATATTGTATTGCAGTGTGCACAATTGCCCAAATCACTATTTAAAGGATTTACTAAACCTATTTTATGAGCCAATTAAACATAACTTTCTCACAGCAACATGATACAGTACATACAGCACTAAGTGGTTTATAATGATTACTCCCTTTTTCTAACATCTCCCTGGGGACCTATTGAGGATTTATGTTCAACAAACAAATCTGGTATTCTAGACAAAATTTCTGCTCTCATATGGGAATCTACAAGCTATAAAGATCAGTTTCTTGCTGTTGAGCACAGCGGTAGGCAGCTTTTTGTACAGAATAGGTAGTACACCATTAAAAGGGGAGAATCTTTACACGGTCTATCTACATCAGCAGAAAAACAGCACATTTCCCAGACATACTGAAATTCTGTCAATTAACTTTATCCCTGTCAGTTATCTAAACCAACTGTTCAGTCAGAGCCTGCCAAATGGATCAGATGTGCATCTCCAAATTCCTAGCATTGCATGTGTTGACTGGGGTCTAAACTTTGTGTGAAAGATAACAAAACAAACAAAATGGTTAGGAGTCTCCAGTGTTTACAGGCCCACACTGTACTTGGACGGTGTGCAGAACTGAACCTTCATGTGACAGGGCTGAACAGTAGCAGTGGCAAAATCCACAGCTATCCAAAACTATACTTTCCTATGTAGAGATTTGTTAGTCAAAACTGAGAAGGCGCTGACAACAGATAAATGGTTTCACATTTTCCAGTAAAGTTACAAAGATAATGTATACACTAAATAGTTTGCCTTTAAATAAACTACCTTTCCAGTTTTTCTTCTGCTATATAAAAGCTAGCTTGAGACTGCACTGTCTTCAATACTATAATTAATTATAGCACTAATATAGCACTTTACATTTTCAGTATATTATACAAACATTAGTCAGATTTTGGACTACAGTGTGGTTTATTCAGGAAGCCAGGTAGGCTTTTTAGTCATGATCAGCCCATTTTTCTTTCCTCTATTTCTGTGGTGGCATGCATATTCCACTTATTTTTGGTATATGTGCCCGGGAAGTGGACTGAATTAACAGATTATTTCGGCAAAGGACTATTTATTTGTAATGAGCAAATAAGCAACGAAAATTGCTCTCTAAATTTCAAGGGCTTTCTAGCCAGGCAATGTATTTTTTCCTCAGGAATGTATTTTCCCCGCCTCTCTGTATTTTTCTGTGGTTTGCAGGGCTGGCTCTAGGTTTTTTGCCACCCCAAGCAAAAAAATTTTTGTGCCCCTCCCCACCCCTTTTATTTTGGCTTTTTGCAAAAAAGTGTTTTTTGCACTTCGCAATGTTTTTTGTTTTGTTTTGTTTTTGACTGTTTAAAATTAAAAAAAAGAGAACAGAGAATTTGTAGTTAGTGAAATAAAACAATTTCCTACTTGTGAATTCATTTAATTTTAACAAAATCACAGTTACAAACAATTTGGGTTCAACTACACACTGTAATGAAAAACGTTAGTGTCTTCCGGTGCGCCCAGTTTCTCATAAATTAAAAGAATTTATATGAACTGAATTTCTCTGTTTTTTATACTTGCAGAGTCTTTTAATAATTCAGTGAAATCTAATTTTTTTGCAATGGTACTTTCAATTTAAATTAATGTGAGTCCTGACAAACAATTTTGAGACATGGTGGACCTCAAATAATTTTTTAATAATTTCAGTTTTGAGAAACTGCGCTCACCAGAAGCCACTGATACTGGTAATGTTAAAAGAATGTGTAATGTTATACCAGTGTTTGGAGTGAGGTGCTCGGGGCTGTACATTCCGACCGTGGGCCCCCAGCCCGATCTCAGACCCGGCCTCACCCCTGCAGAGGGGACAGTAACCGATAGAGTGGCTGGGGGGCGGGTTAGCCGCAGGGAGGGGGACAGACCAGGGGCGCCCGCCCAGCACTGAGCTGCCCAGGGCAGTGGGTTCCTTATTGGCTGCGGGTCCTGCCCTGATCCCGGGCTCCGCTTGGCTCTGGCTTCTCCGCCACTTGTGACACTTGCGGCAGGGGCAGGCGGGGGGTGGGGGGAGGAGCCGCATCGCCCTGCTTCCCCCGTGGCGGGGGGCCAGGGCAAAGACTGCCTTGGGCCGGGACCTCCATGCTGAGCCCGTTGCCTCTTCCCCCTGCCTCTAATAATTTCAAAAAATAAATCAATGAATCTATAAACAGAAGCCTATAGATAGTATAATTCACTGTATCAGAGAACTTGGCTCTATTTCCGTTCTTCTATGTGTGCATCTATGTTTTATAAATGAACATTTACTTAATTAAAATAACTTTGCTTTGGTGAAGTGTAATATTACTCCCTCCCTCAGTTGTTAGTTAGAATACAGAATTGTTCTTTTATGGAAGAATAGGAAATTGGTAAGAACCTCCCACTTGTATACTTATTTGCATGATCCCTGTGTCAATATATTTGCTCTACCTCTCTTTAGAGAAGATTGTTAGGGACTAGAGCTGGACAAAAATTTTCTGACCGAATCTCTTGCCTTTGGAAAATGCTGATTCATCAACATTGATAGATCGGTGGGAATGTGACTATTTCAACAAATTCTGACCAAAATCCGTTATGTTTCTGATAGCTCCTTGGTTGCCAGGAAATATTTCAAAAAGGTGAAAAGGAAGTGTCATTTTGACTTTTGCTAAACAAAATTTTGGAATTCACATTCCATAGGAAATTTCGCCTTGTTTTTAATTTTTATTTATTTGTTACATTTTGGAACTAATTTTTATTTTTGCAATTGAATGGGAAAGTCAGTTTCTGGACAGCTTTACTTGGGACAGTGGGTTGGATTAATTGAATATCTGTCTACATAAGGGGACCAAGGGATTGGTAGCAGCTAGCAGGCTATATAGAATTCACTCTAACTTACTGGTGTTGTAAGTGATTATTAGATGTTCCTTCAGGGGCAGCAGAAACTTCCTAAAAGTGAGAGGGGCCACTAGTGCCCCAACTGTGGCCCCGCCCCTGAAGTGCCTCTCCCACCACCCTTTCCCCCCCGAGGCCCCGCCCTCATGGCACCCCTTTCCCCCGAGGCCCCGCTCCTGCTGTGTCCCTTCCCCCTGAGGCCCCACCGCCTGCTTGCTCTTCTCTGCCTCTCCCACCTTGCTTGCCATTACAGCCAGTAAAAAGTAGGGGGGGGGGGCGATGGCCCCCTGGCCACCCCCTTGCAGCACACCTGTGTTCCTGGTGACATTACTATTGTCATTTTTGGCCAAGCAAAATGAGGTTCTACCCTTAACTTAACGGCATTTATGTTTGCCTGGTTTTTTGTAATGTGATAACTATTAAACACCACATCTGATCAATTCCAAATTTACAGAGAATGTTCTAGGCACCAACAGGCACAGAGAGCCCCTGGCATGGAGGAAGGGGACATGGGGAACATACAGAGCTCCTGGAATGTGGCAGAGGGTGAATGGGGGGCTCAGGGCTCCTGCAATGATGGAGGAGGAGGAGAAGGGGGACATGGGGGAATAATTGTTACCTGTACTGCACATTTTAGTATGTATACTACCAGTCCAGTACCTTTCCCTGAGACTAAAATACGTTAGCCCATAAGACAAATGCACTGTGTGTCTTGTCTCTTTATACAGGAAATAAAAAAAACACAATAAAAACTGAAAACCAAAATGCTACAATAATATAAATGTAAATAATGCTACCACCATGAATACAAGTACACTGTGTTTGAACCTGGAAGAGGGAGTATGAGAATTGAGGGGGAATTTCCTACCGTGGTAGATTTCATCCCCTTCTCCAGCTATTGTCAAAATCATCCCACCAGGGTAGAATTTTATCCCTAGATCTTATATGTCTACACTGGCAAGTTTCTGCGCCACAAGTTATACCACTTTTATTAAAACGCTGGAATTAAACCGCAGTTGCATGTCCACACTGTGCTCCTTGTGATGCTGCAGTGCATCCACATTAGCAGCTCTTGCAACGGCAAAGACAGCAGTGCATTGTGGTAGCCATCCCACTGTGCAACTGGCCACACGTGCTTTAGGAAGGGTTTGCAATGCCTCATAGGGCAGGCACAGCATCATATGATGCAGGTTTCCCAATCTCATTGTTCCCTGGGCATCCTACTACATTGCCAGCTGCTTTTCAACTGGGGGGGGGGGGGGGGAGGGAAAAGAGTGTGTGACAGGGAGTGTGAGTGTGTGTATGGATGGGAAGAGAGACAATGTGCTTTGGAGGACAGAGAGTGTGTCAGCATGCTGTCTTTTAAGTTCAGACAGTGGCAGGAAGAAACCTCAACATCAACCCCCCTGCCTCCCTCACAGAAATCTCTGCAGATCAGCATAGTAGGCAAATGATGTCAGAGACAGTGCTTTGAAAGGGGAGGGGCACATGTCTCCAGTGCAGCCGAGTTCAAAACAATGGGCAGAGCAGTCACTTGAGGCATTATGGAACAATTCCTGAGGCCAATTACAGAGCAGAAAGCAATCAAGTGTCTACACTGGCAATAAAGCACTGGAGCCTCGGCGAGGTGGGATTTTTTGCAGAGTTGCAACTTAGTAGTTTCTGCGCACAAAGTGGCTTGGCAGTATGTACAAAAAGTTGCTTTACTGCGCAGAAACTTGCCAGTGTAGACAAGCCCCAAGAAACTTCAAAACAGCCATTTAGTACTTCCGCCTTTGAAATGCACCAGGTAACATTACATTTATTTATTTATTCATTTCAACAGGAGGATATTCCCCTGACAAATTTCCTTGTAGGCAGGATAAAAAGATATCACCCAGACCACTTAGCAGCTGTCAAAACAAAACAAAAAACCCCACCACTCCTCCATACTTTAGGGGGAAAAAAACACCTTGGCAGACTCTGAACCCTTGTATCAGCACCAACAAAGATTGAGTGTCTGTATGACAAAGGAATAGGTGGAGCCATTTTGATTACAATTAATAGAAATGTGTGACCCAGGTGCTGAGAATTTCAAGAAATTTGAGAAACGCTGTTCTAAACAACATCACCCCAATTTAAAATGTTTGTAAGAACTCACCTCCAGCTATTCTCCTTCTGTAAAAAGGTGCCTAAAAGCAGTTTTCCTGCAAAAGAGAGCAGCCTGTGTAGTGTACTACCCCTAGCCCTCCTCCCCTCTACATGGACTTGGCTGGGCCTTGCACTAGGTCAGAGAGAACTCTTTAGGACACCACTACAGATTACACAGCAGTTGGAAAGGAGACAAGATGTGCTTATTAAATTACAATTTTGACTATGGTTGCTTCTTTTAAATAAAAATGTAATAATGATTTCTCACCATCAGTGATTTGAGCTGAAACTAATTTCCAGACTAGTATCTCTATACTGCATGGTATAATTCGTGTGCTCTAATAGCTAGTAGCAAGATGCAGCCTAGTCAAACCTGATCCAAAAAAAAAAAAAAAAAGTACAAACTCTTTCATAGTTGGAAAATGCTTATAAACTTATAAATTTCCAGTAGTAAATATTACTTCCTGCCTATATACAGATGAGTGTGGTACTGAAAAACAATATACCGCCATATCTATATTTACCATGAAGTAGTGATATTCACTGGCACAATCCAGCGACTAAGAACAAGTTTTGCTGCTGTTCAACGGATATGTATGGGAGATATGCCTCAGACACATGTGTGATAGAGATACCTGATATGAATCAACAATAACATACTGTAGATTCTGCACCAATCTAATTTTATTTATTTCAGTCTAGAACATGCAATGTCTCTGGTCTTACAGACCACATTTCATTTTTTCTGACTCTGCCTTAGCCAAGGCATCACCTGAAGCTGGAGCCTCTACATCTTGCTCAGTACATCTCATTGCTTAAAACTTTGGCTTTAATCTAAGATTCAAGAACTCTTATCTTCATCTAACAGCTCTTAAAGCATATTTCAGTGCTGGCTAACAGTGAAAATGAAAGAAAAAGAGCTATGGGGAATAAACCATCACTGCTACTATCATAAGTGTTTGCAAGAGCAATACCTAGGCACATGCTTAATTTTAAGAATATGAGTAGTAGCACTGATATCAGAGCCTTAGTGATTCAGTCCTTAGTGCCAATACTGCTGTACTGGTAGACCCATGACAGGTTATGTGCTTAAAGAATTCCATATTTAAGCATTGATACTGAGCTACTCATGAATCCATCTCAAAAATGTATTGGAATTGGAAAAAGTACAGAAAAGGGCAACAAAAATTATTAGAGGTATGGAACAGCTTCCGTATGAGGAGAGATTAAAAAGACTGGGAGTTTTCAGCTTGGGAAAAGAGACAACTAAGGGGGGATAAGATAGATGTCTATAAAATCATGACTGGTGTGGACTGCTGTGGACAAATGCCTGCCAGCGGAGGGCAATGAAAATGATTAGGGGGCTGGGACACAAGACTTATGAGGAGAGGCTGAGGGAACTGGGCTTATTTAGTCTGCGGAAGAGAAGAGTGAAGGGGGATTTGATAGCAGTCTTCAACTACCTGAAGGGGGGTTCCAAAGAACATGGAGCTATTCCGTTCTCAGTGGCAGCAGATGACAGAATAAGGAGCAATGGTCTCAAGTTGCAGTGGGGGAGGTCTATGTTGGATATTAGGAAAAACTATTTCACTAGGACAGTGGTGAAGCACTGGAATGGGTTACCTAGGGAGGTGGAGGAATCTCCATCCTTAGAGGTTTTTAAGGCCTGGCTTGACAAAGCCCTGGCTGGGATGATTTAGTTGGGGTTGGTCCTACTTTGAGCAGGGGGTGGGACTAGATGACCTCCTGAGGTATCTTCCAACCCTGACCTTCTATGTGTTATTTACTCCTCTCAACACAAGAAGTAGGGAGTCACCAAATAAATTAATAGGCAGCAGGTTAAAACAAACTAAATGAAGTATTTCTTCACACAACACACAGTCAACCTGTGAAACTCTTTGCCAGAGGATGTTGTGAAGCCCAAGACTATAACAGGGTTCAAAAAAGAACTAGATAAATTCATGGAGGATAGGTCCATCAATGGCTATTAGCCAGGATGGGCAGGTATGGTGTCCCTAACCTCTGTTTGCCAGAAGCTGAGAATGGGCGACAGAGGATGGATCACTTGATGATTAACTGTTCTATTCATTCCCTCCGAGGCACTTGGCATTGGCCACTGTCGAAAGACAGGATACTGGGCTAGATGGACCTTTGGTCTGAGCCAGTATGGCCGTTCTTATGTTATGTTCTAAAGAATGCACATGTTTGCAGGATCAGGACCTTGGTCATTCCAAAATTCAGCTCTAAGTAGCCTTTTGGATAAATGTGTACCCACCTATAAAGCATTTTTCTGTTACTAATCTATTACTAAAATGGCATGAAGCATCGTTAGAAAATACAGTGATACAACATCACTGTTTACAGACAAAAATCGGAGGCAAGAGACTAAAATATTGCCATTCAGGACTCTCTCTTATAATTTGTATTATTGTTAGGACTGAAAAAAAATTCCAGCCTTGTACCTTGTTTTATTTTATGCAGAGTTCTTTTTCCACCAACCAGACACTCCTGGGGTTATGGGAGCAGCCACAGACAAGGAAGACCAAAGATAACATATATATATTGTTATCTTACACTTACCAAAATTTAGGCTCATGCAGATTTCCTTCCCCCAAGATCCTTCCTGTGGGTTTTACCAAGTGAAAAATCCCCATAGTGCACCCAAGCAGTTTTGCAGTTCTGTACATGGGGGAAGAAATGTGCTTCTAACACCTGCAGGAGATCAGCTTACATTTGAAGCATTTAAGGACTTTACTCTCATTTCAGTTTGCATAGCTACAAGTTAGTGGTCATAAAATTATCCAAGCCTATATTAAGCCCACCAACAGTATGTGAACCAATGACCTGTATGAAATAGTATTTCTATTATTTGTTGTCATTTTATTGGCCTTTGTTTCGTGTTATGGAATTGTTCTTTTGCCCTACAGAATTGTTTTTTCCTTCCCAGACTAAATCTAATTTTTGTAATCCTCATTATGTGTACATCCTGCCAGGCTTCCCTTGGTTGCTCCCCACTACCACACATTTGCCCTATGGTAGGGCTGCCAACTTTCTACTCACACAAAATTGAACATCCTTGCCCTGCCCCTGGCCTCGCCCTGCCCAAAGGCCCAGTCCCTGCCCCTTCTCTGAGGCCCCGCCCCCACTCAGTCAATCCTCCATTGCTCGCTCTCCCCCCACCCTCACTCACTTTCATCAGGCTGGGGCAGGGGGTCGGGGTGCAGGAAGGGGTGAGGGCCTGAGGTGGGGCCAGAAATTAGGGGTTCAGGATGTGGGAGGGGGCTCCAGGCTGGGACAGGCGGAGTGGAGTGCGGGAGGGGGTGCGGACTCTGGGGTGGGGCCAGGGATGAGGGTTTTGGGTGCAGGAGGGGGCTCCAGGCTGGGGACAAGCAGCTTGGAGTGCAGGAGGGGGGCTCAGGGCTGTGCAGGGGGTTGGGGTGTGAGCTCTGGGGTGGGGCAGGAGATGAGGGTTTTTGGGTGCAGGAGGGGACTCAGGGCTGGGGCGGGCTCCGGGAGGGAGTTCCGGTGCAGAAGGGGGCTCAGGGTTGGAGTGTCAGAGGGAGTGTGGGGAGCAGGCTCCGGAAGGGAGTTTGGGTGTGGGAGGGGGTTCCGACCTGGGGCAGGGGGTTGGAAGGAGTTTTGGGGTGTGGGCTCTGGCTGGGCAGCGCTTAGCTCAGGCGGCTCCTGGTCAGAGGCACAACGGGGCTAAGGAAGTCTAAGCGTGGGTCCCAGAAGTGGCCAGCATGTCCGGCTCCTAGGTGGAGGGGCTGGGGGGCTCTGCACACTGCCGCACCCAAAGGCGCCACCCCCACAGCTCTCACTGACCGTGGGGTCCGGCCAATGGGAGCTGTGGAGCTGGCGCTCAGGGCAGGGGCAGCACACAGAGCCCCTGTGGCTACCCCTGTACTTAGGAGCCAGACATGCTGGACGCTTCCAGGAGTTGCACGGAGCCAGGGCTGGCAGGGAGCCTGCTTTCGGCCCGCTGCGCCGTCGACCAGACTTTTAGTGGCCCAGTCAATGGTGCTGACCAGAACCACCAGAGTCCCTTTTTGACCAGCCATTCCAGTTGAAAACCAGATTCCTGGCAATCCTAATAGCTGACTATGTTGGGTTTCAGACTGCTTCGTACCAGTGGAGCAGCTTAAAGCAGCCACAGTGCACGATAGGACTGGGGACAATATTTTAAAGTTAACCAAGTATAATACATACTACTCTTGATTTATTTCACCTGAATTTAGCAGTTCATCCCAGTATATAGAAAAATCCATATAATTTGCTTGAAGGTGATGAGTATTTAGGTAAAAAGTATGAGACAAAAGGAGAGTGAGAAAAAGAAGTGAAGCTGAACAACAGGTGAGGAAACACAAATGTCTGTCTAGGATTAGGACAGTTGGTATGTCTGCTATTTCTGCTGATTAAACAGGAGGAAGCTGCTTATAAACCTGACAGTGAGCCTGCTGACTGTACCGTACTCAGACTTTCAGTAACTGAAAAACACCAGGGTGGGAGTGCATGCTATGTATAACTTACAGTATTTAGAGACTATACATAGAAAGTTTAGATTATGCTGTTGGCCTTTTCTTTATAGTTTGCATTTAACTCCTGACATCATGGTTTAAGAAACCAGACAAGAAAGTATCTGGACTCTTGGAATCAATGCTGCTAAACTGTCTATACCACTGAACGTAGAAAGCCATGGCTGTGAAGTCAGAAAGTCTGTTTTTAAGACTTTTAGTGTATTCATTTACTTGTATCTTTTAATAAGTAACCAGAGGAAAAAACTCCATCAACATTAATTGTTCCCAGAATATCAGAGACAGAAACTAGATCTAATAGTGCAGCACTCATTTTCAAAGAAAATAACTTCAGTCTACATCATTAGAAACAGACCCAACAACAGTAACATGAAACAATTTTAGAAGCAATAAATTAGGATTAGGTTCATTTACCAAAATATTTTGATACCGTGGATCTAGTTTACTTTATTTGAACAGCCTGCTTGAGACAGAGTACCAGTGAGGAATTTTAAGGAGTATGAAATGTTTTCTAAATCAATGCATGCAGTCTCTGGTGTGAGGAAAGAGTAGGAGTTAAATCAGCTGTCTCCTGTATGGCACACTCCCTGCTAAACTAGGAACAAAACTGATATTGGCAGTGAAAAAAGATATTCAAATGCTTTCCAAACAATAGAAACAACTGTAGGCAGTAGCTTTCAAGCTAAGTATAGCTAGTGAATGTGATAGTCAAATTTGTAGCTATATACTCAGCTTCTGTAGAGTACAGTTAGTGCATTTGAGCTTTAAATATTTTGTTGTTTCAGGTTTCAGAGTAGCAGCCGTGTTAGTCTGTATTCGCAAAAAGAAAAGGAGTACTTGTGGCACCTTAGAGACTAACCAATTTATTTGAGCATAAGCTTTCGTGAGCTGCAGCTCACTTCATCGAATGCATAGTATGCATAGTATGCATCCGATGAAGTGAGCTGTAGCTCACGAAAGCTTATGCTCAAATAAATTGGTTAGTCTCTAAGGTGCCACAAGTACTCCTTTTCTTTTTGTTGTCTCAGTAATCTTTGTTGTAACTGCAGAATATTTTGAGTATTCCAATTTTGTCTCCTTGTGTATTGTTTGTGACTTTTTTGCTTTATCAACTCTGCATAAAAAGTAGAATAGACAAACCTCAAAGAATTTGGATCCACATTCTACATTCATGATTACCCCTTCACTTGATGTATCTCTCTAACTTTGCTGATATTACTACCAACTCCACTGCAAGTTTTCAGCAAGTCTAGCAGTTTATAATCAGCCAGGTTCCTTCTACAAAACTGGAGTGCTCTGGGACTTCTACGTGCCATAGAGTCTCCAGGAGACTGTGCACTGGCTCTCAAGGCAACAGCTGATTCAACAGAGATTGTCAAACCCAGTGAAGCCCCACTATGGATGATTCTATGAAATATTATCCTGTATGCCAGGAGGAGAATTATCAGAGATCATGGAGAGCCTGGGATACACATACAGATCTTCCAAAACAAAAAGTCAAGATATAAACGGTTTCTTCCTCTGCTGCCCCCCTCCCCCACAAAAAACCCCCAACTTACTCATCAGTAGTTTCAGCTAAAAGTTAGCATCTTCATAGAATGAACTACAGCAGTTCACCCAGCCTGGATTTATTGACAAGCAGATCATGTCATTTCTGTGATGTGACAAAGTTTGCCAGTGCTTCATTAATAACAACAAACCAGATGGAATGAGGCAACCATACTTTTTCTCTGTTCATTAGACAACAATATCACAACCGTTAAAGTCACTTAAAAACTGAATTATTAGTTTACTATTGCCTTTTCCAGGATTTTTTCATGTGAATCAGGATGCTCGATGTGCTCCAAGATCTCACAACCATGGATCAATTTAGCTTCTTGATTAAATTTCACCCAGCTAACTCTACCAGGCATGAGAGTCATATACTGAGAGTTATTGAATCAGGTCATCAGATTTAAGGTGCTGCCTATAGCCTGCTCCCACTTTTTTGTCTGTTCATAAGCATTAAAATATACATAAAAAATCTATCAGTTTTAAGTCATCTATCTCAGTCCTACTAATTCTCCCTCATAAACAATTAAAGCACATCACATCACTGTATGGAGTTCATCCTCACTTATACAGACAGACATCATCTTCCTTTCCAAATGCAAACAGATGGACATCGTACCAAAAGGACTGAAGGTAAAAAATCCATTACAATCTACATACCACACAGACTATGCTGACAGCTTGTGCCACACGCTCTCAAAGAAACTGCGGAATCACCTGATCAACATCCTCTACAGCAAACAGGGAAAGATTAAGAATGAGCTCTCAAAAATGGATACTCTCATAAAAAACCAACCTTCCACACAAACTTCCTCGTGGCTGGACTTTACTAAAACTAGACAAGCCATTTACAACACACACTTTGCTTCTCTACAAAAGAAAAAGGAACTAAACTTTCTAAACTACTACATGCCACAAGGGGTTACAGCAATGGTTCCCTCAACCCACCCAGCAATATTGTTAACCTATCTAACTATACTCTCAGCCCAGCAGAAGCAGCTGTCCTATCTCGGGGCCTCTCCTTCTGCCCCTCCACCCCCACGAACATGATACAGTTCTGTGGTGACCTAGAATCCTATTTTCGACGTCTCCGACTCAAGGAATATTTCCAACATACCTCTGAACAACATACTAATCCACAGAGACCTCCCTACCAACACTACAAAAAGAAGGATTCGAGGTGGACTGCTCCTGAAGGTCGAAACAGCAGACTGGACTTCTACATAGAGTACTTCCGCCGACGTGCACGGGCTGAAATTGTGGAAAAGCAGCATCAGTTGCCCCATAACCTCAGCCGTGCGGAACACAATGCCATCCACAGCCTCAGAAACAACTCTGACATCATAATCAAAAAGGCTGACAAAGGAGGTGCTGTTGTCATCATGAATAGGTCGGAATATGAACAAGAGGCTGCTCGGCAGCTCTCCAACACCACTTTCACAAGCCATTACCCTCTGATCCCACTGAGAGTTACCAAAAGCAACTACAGCATTTGCTCAAGAAACTCCCTGAAAAAGCACAAGATCAAATCCGCACAGACACACCCCTGGAACCCCAACCTGGGATATTCTATCTACTACCCAAGATCCATAAACCTGGAAATCCTGGGCGCCCCATCATCTCAGGCATTGGCACCCTGACAGCAGGATTGTCTGGCTATGTAGACTCCCTCCTCAGGCCCTACGCTACCAGCACTCCCAGCTACCTTCGAGACACCACTGACTTCCTGAGGAAACTACAATCCATCGGTGATCTTCCTGATAACACCATCCTGGCCACTATGGATGTAGAAGCCCTCTACACCAACATTCCACACAAAGATGGACTACAAGCCGTCAAGAACACTGTCCCCGATAATGTCACGGCTAATCTGGTGGCTGAACTTTGTGACTTTGTCCTTACCCATAACTATTTTACATTTGGGGACAATGTATACCTTCAGATCAGCGGCACTGCTATGGGTACCCGCATGGCCCCACAGTATGCCAACATTTTTATGGCTGATTTAGAACAACGCTTCCTCAGCTCTCGTCCCCTAACGCCCCTACTCTACTTGCGCTATATTGATGACATCTTCATCATCTGGACCCATGGAAAAGAAGCCCTTGAGGAATTCCACCATGATTTCAACAATTTCCATCCCACCATCAACCTCAGCCTGGTCCAGTCCACACAAGAGATCCACTTCCTGGACACTACAGTGCTAATAAACGATCGTCACATAAACACCACCCTATACCGGAAACCTACTGACCGCTATTCCTACCTACATGCCTCTAGCTTTCACCCTGACCACACCACACGATCCATCGTCTACAGCCAAGCTCTGCGATACAACCGCATTTGCTCCAACCCCTCAGACAGAGAGAGACACCTACAAGATCTCTATCAAGCATTTTTACAACTACAATACCCACCTGCGGAAAGGAAGAAACAGATTGATAGAGCCAGAAGAGTTCCCAGAAGTCACCTACTACAGGACAGGCCTAACAAAGAAAATAACAGAACGCCACTAGCCGTCACCTTCAGCCCCCAACTAAAACCCCTCCAAAGCATTATTAAGGATCTACAACCTATCCTGAAGGATGACCCAACACTCGCACAAATCTTGGGAGACAGGCCAGTCCTTGTCTACAGACAGCCCCCCAACCTGAAGCAAATACTCACCAGCAACCACATACCACACAACAGAACCACTAACCCAGGAACCTATCCTTGCAACAAAGCCCGTTGCCAACTGTACCAACATATCTATTCAGGGGACACCATCACAGGGCCTAATAACATCAGCCACACTATCAGAGGCTCGTTCACCTGCACATCCACCAATGTGATATATGCCATCATGTGCCAGCAATGCCCCTCTGCCATGTACATTGGTCAAACTGGACAGTCTCGACGTAAAAGAGTAAATGGACACAAATCAGATGTCAAGAATTATAACATTCATAAACCAGTCGGAGAACACTTCAATCTCTCTGGTCACGCGATTACAGACATGAAAGTCGCTATTTTACAACAAAAAAACTTCAAATCCAGACTCCAGCGAGAAACTGCTGCATTGGAATTAATTTGCAAATTGGATACAATTAACTTAGGCTTGAATAGAGACTGGGAGTGGCTTAGTCATTATGCAAGGTAGCCTATTTCCCCTTGTTTTTTCCTACCCCTCCCCCCCCCGACATTCTTGTTAAACCCTGGATTTGTGCTGGAAATGGCCCATCTTGATTATCATACACAATGTAAGGAGAGTGGTCACTTTAGATAAGCTATTACCAGCAGGAGAGTGGGGTGGGAGGAGGTATTTTTTCATGCTTTTTGTGTGTATATAATAAGATCTTCTATACTTTCCACAGTATGCATCCGATGAAGTGAGCTGTAGCTCACGAAAGCTTATGCTCAAATAAATTGGTTAGTCTCTAAGGTGCCACAAGTACTCCTTTTCTTTTTGCCAATACAGACTAACACGGCTGTTACTCTGAAACCTATCTAGACACCAGCATTCTACATTCTTAACCTTCATATGGCATGGATCTCTCTTCCAGAACCAAATAAACAGCAACAAAAAATTGTTAATATAATGTAGATATTTTAAAAATCATCCCAATAAACAGGCTTACAAAGTGCACACACATTTGTTCTTTGCACATGAAGGGGCTAAGAGTGAAAAATAGCACAAGCAGCAAATGGATATTATACTATAGAATCACTGTAGATTGTATAGCTGGTGAAGCAAGAGGCATTTAAATGTTATAGATCACTTAGGTACCATGTGTACAGAGTCACCTTTGTATGTGCTGCAGCATCCTCCGCTTTCTCAAAGCATAGCCAAAATCAGTGCCTGGATAAAGAGTGTCTGGCTAAAACTGAACCCAGGTAATACTGAAGTGATAATTGTGAGAAGGAAGCACTATGAAGATTTGGCCTCTTCTATAACACCCTCTATTAGAAAGGGTGCCTGGCCATAGACTGTTATCAATTTGCAGCCGTGGCGTCTTTTTGGGCTCCTCACTACTTTTGAATGCCTAAATAGCCATGGCAGGGGGAAAGAAAAGTCCTTCCATCTGTGAATGGCCACAAGATCATGCCCCTCCCCATCAGACAGAGCCCTGGACATAGTGATCCAAGCAGTGATGATCTTCCAGCATGTCTGTCACCGCTCATTATACAGGCACCCAGGAATGAAACCACACACCCAAAAAAGCACAAAATGCAGCAGCCCAGCTTCTTAGTAACATTCTCTGTTTGAGTTCCCCTTTAAATAGAGTCCAGTTCAAGCTCAGCCAATAAGGACTGGCTCATAAGTGTACAGAAAAGAACCTTCACATGCACCGTGCCTAGCCTATGGATCTCATTGCCACAAAAAGCTAAAAATGGCCAGATATCAACCCTTTCAGAACTAAGTGTAAATCTTATTTCTTCATCTTAACTTGACATTACTATGTTCTTCATGCATACATAGACATAAACACACACCCAATCCCACAAGCACAAACAATAAATAAATCAAGATTTATTTGAGAGGCTGCTCAAGATAATCTACCGCCCTAAGCAAAACTTCAGCCTGCCAGCCCCTTCAAGCCCCCTTAGAAGTTTTTAGCCAATTCCCAGCACCTCCCCCACTGCTTCTACCCACATGCCTCATGCAGCTGGGGCAAAGGCTAGTGGGGCAGGCCCAAGCCTGGGGCTGCAGAGACCCCTGGGTCTCTGCAGGATGGGAACAGTCCAAGGCCAAGATGATAATTGTAGTCCCCCTACCCCGGCCTCTGCCCTAGGCCCTGAAAGTGGCCAAGACCCACTCCCTGGGTGGGCAATGACCCTCAGCTAGGGCTGCCCTTTCCTGGGAGGTCAGTACCACTCGCCTGTGGCTCAAAAAGGAAGCGAGTGAGCCCTGGCTCAGCACACCTGGACAGCAGAGCCTCCTTCCCCCAATTGGGATGTGGGCCAGGGGTGGCAGAAACTTCCTAAAAGTGTGTGTGGGGGGGCACCGGTGCCCTGCCCCCACAATTCCCCTTCTCCCCAAGGCCCCACACTCTCAGAGTCCCGTCCCCCACGCCCAAGGCCCCATCCCCTGCTCACTCTTCTCTGCCTCCTCTTCCCCTTGCTTGCCCTTACGGCCAGTAAAAAGCATGTGTGTGGGGGGAAGGGGGGGGCATGGCCCCCTGGTCCTTCCATTCCAGCACCTGGCCCTGGTTAACAGGCGGAAGAGATCCACTCCCCAACCACACATGAAGGCACCTGGACTGGAAGCATTGTTCTGGATGGAGCAGGGGTCTCCACACCTCAGCCCCCACACTCCTGGCCAGACCCCAAGTCCAGATCCCCTGGCTCAGATCCCCACATCCACATCCCATCCAGCTGCCCTCCCTCAGGCAGCCCACCAGCCTCATGCCCCGCCATCACCAATCTCTCACCCCAGGAAGCTGCCAAGTCTGCCTATAGCTAGAGTGGCATCTGAATCAAGCTAGTTTTTCTACTAGCTGTGAAGGAAGATACTGAAATATTGTTATTTCTACTTTGAAATATTTTGGAGGTGCTCCGACACTATAGTGATGGGGGCCACATAAGTATCTAGTAATAATCATCTTAATCAGTTTTAGCAGTAACACCTAAGAGTCTCAGTCAAGGACCAATAGGTCTCATCTCATCAGAACAAAGTTGTTCCACATACTATGCCCAGTTCCTATGGATGTTGTAATCCTTCTGTTACAGGGAAACCTCTCTTGGGAGCATTATATATCCAAATGTTTAGTCTATTTATTATGTTTATCATAACTCAACACTGTATAATACTTATGTCCCTGAGTACAACAGCTAAGCAAATAATTTTCCATTGCACAGCTACAGACTACACAGAGAATGCTACATTTCAGCCGTCTGTGTGCTTCTTTTTAATACTTTTGTGTCACTGCCAAAAGTTAAGCAACAGCTACAGAAACAATGTTGATAATTTTCTAGCCTCAGATTAATTAAGGAAATAAATGAGTACTCAGAAGGCACATGTTGCAGAATACTTCTCCAGACTGGTTGATAGTCTGCCTATGTTATCTGGCCACCAGAGGACTTCTGTACTGGTCCATGTGGCCAACAGGTTTCAGCTCCCTCCTTGTAACTTATGCTGGATCAACACCTTTAATTATCCTTCAGGGGAGGAGACTCTTCTCTACCTGTCCAACAGCAATAGGCCCCAGAAGCGCTGTAAGCCTCATCATTGTGCCACTGCCGAATTCAAACCTAAGGTGAATCACAGAATATGCTAAATCTCTGTAAAAGATCAAACAAGCACGATGTGAACCTGTTGTAAAAAGGTATTAGGACCTGCAGTAGGATCAAGAAAAGTTAAAAAAGGCAGCAAAAGTAGGACTGTAGGATTAAGTGAGAGCCAGGGAAGCTGCATGCAAAGTAAAAATATGGTTGGAGGGAATGAGCTAAGATATGATGGAAGGGCAGAAACTAGTGTTGGAGGAGCTGAGAATTTATTGGTAGGCAGACCATTCATAACTGTAAGCAGCATCTGATGACAACACTGATCATTGTGTGCAGTTCTGGTTGCTCCAAAGCATAACAGATGTATTAGAATTGGAAAAGATATGGAAAAGGGCTACAAAAATGATTTAGGGTATGGAACAGCTTCCATATGAGGAGAGATTTAAAAAATTGGGACTGTTCAGCTTGGAAAAGAGATGACTAAGGGGTGGACATGATAGAGGTCTATAAAATCATGAATGGTGTGGAGAAAGCAAATAAGGAAGTGTTATCTACTCCTTCACCTAAACAGAGGGTCACTCAATGAAATTAATAGGCAGCAGGTTTAAAACAAAAGGAAGTACTAGTTCACACAACACACAGTCAACCTACGGAACTCATTGCCACAAGATGTTGTGAAGGCCAACTACAATGGAGTTCAAGAAAGATTAGATAAGTTCATGGAGGATAGTGGGTTAGATGAACCATTGGTCTGACCTTCTTATGTAACATGATTTGTTTTAAGAAAGTGCTAAATCATTTGCATTTGTTCTTAAAAATCAGCATCTGTATACTTTTTCAGCAGAAAATCTACGGCAAAATTTTTGTCAGCATTTAAATATTCAAAGGAAAATATTATTGTATAATCTTTCCATTATGCAGTGAGATCATCAAATAATTTGTTCTGACCTCAGTCATCCACTGGCCCAGTTCGGTTAACTTAGTTTTACAACAAGCTTTTATGCATTTTGGTTCTATACCTCAAAGGACCACTTCAGGTTTCCTCAAAGGGGCCATATTTGTTGAAATAATTACATAACTTGATAAATACATAACTTCAGAATATTATTCAAAGATATTTGATCCATTGTTAACATTTTAGCACTGGAATTGCCTTCAAATAACCAAACTGTCTTCAGGTAAAAAGTTCTCCATATTGCACGTGTAAACTAGACCCACTTTGTGCAAGTTTTTTTTTTAAATTATAACTGTAGGCCTTTGTTTAAGTAATGTTTACTATACTGGGAAGCCTGAGCACTATTAGATGCTGAAAAAAAACAGAGTGAAGCTACTGCTGATATTCAAAATGCTCATAGCAATGAAGAAAAAGCTTTCATAACAGAGGTGCTGACTTTTGTTTTTGATGGTGGGAATTCCTCTCTGGCCCCTCCCCTCCACGTGAGCGGGTTCTTGGGGGGAAAGGCCCAGTGGGGTGGAGCCTCAGAAGGGAGCGTGGGTGGAGTGGGGCCACTGTTCAGGCACCCGGGCCCATAAAAGATTAATCCAGCCCTGCGTGTGCTGAGCACCTTCTACTTTTTTGGGTGGGCTTCATAATGAATGCATTTGGTTTCCCAAAAATCAAGCTCATTTCCAGTAAATGCCCCTTTCTCAGTAATCAATGAGTTGTACCTTATTTTACTTTCACACAGTTACCATCACAATTCTATCTAAGACATTTATAAAGCACCCATTACTGTGCTATCAGGGCATGTTCCTGTGCTTTCTTAAAGCCTATAAAGTAATCTTAAGGAATGGTAATTGATATTTAAAAAAAAACTAAAACAAAGAAAAACAATTGCATGCAGAATGCCTAAAAGAAACAGAGTAAAGGAGGCATAAGACAAATTATTAATATACAACAGAGTTTTTTTATTTCTTCTGTTGTAGGCCCTTGATGTGATGTTCCAGCGTGCAAACTGCTGACAACACCTGCTATTAAAAGGGACTGCCACACACAAGCTCCCTATAAGGATACTGTACAATTTACCAAAGCTTTGATTATTTGCTAGCCTTAGAGATATTAAACAGCAATTTAGG
This sequence comes from Chelonia mydas, assembly GCF_015237465.2. Taxonomy (NCBI): domain Eukaryota; kingdom Metazoa; phylum Chordata; order Testudines; family Cheloniidae; genus Chelonia; species Chelonia mydas. The sequence goes on from NC_057852.1 coordinate 62,632,572, forward strand.
AAACTAATTGGGCTAAATTTTCTCCTGAGCACCGCTCAGTGCAGAAGAGGAGATAGGGGTCACCAAGGAGCTGGTTACAACTCCCTGATCACTTTTAGAGATGCTATCAGGCTACTCTAAAATATGCCACTAATCTAATGACCTAGAGGGTTAATACACCACTGAAAGACTGGCATAATGGAGCTATGGGCTTGCCATGCCACCTGTCTACTCCAAACTCTTCTTCCCACAACCCCCTCCCCTCTTTATTGGGAAGGGGAGGTTTGCAGGACCTGAATCCAACACATCTTTCCAACTGGGAGATCTCTGCTCACCAACCATGGACATTTTCTGGACTCTTTGCACCATCTGTAGAGAATCTGCCACTATCTTCTGAAGTAATGAATGAAATCAAATGGAATAAAGCACACAGGTGAGTCTGAAAATATTGTAATATTTCAGAAACCTATATATCCATGTTACTCTTGATAAATACCCTTAAGGGCTATTTTGGCTCTAAGACACATGGATCTAACTCCCATTCAAGTCAACGGGATTTGTACTCACCTATCTAAAGACATAACTGAGGGCAGGTTTACACTTAAAACACTGCAGTGGAGCAGCTGCACTGGTGCAGTTGTAGCACTTCAGTGAAGATGCTACTACACCAACAGGAGAGCTTCATGAGAGGTGGCAACTATGTGATGTCAGGAGAAGCCCTTTGCTCAGTATAGCACTGTGTACACTAGGGATTAGGTCGGTGTAACTGCGCTGCTCGAAGGTGTGGATTTTTCACACCCCTGAGTGATGATGTACTTATACCAATGTAAGTTTATAGACCTGGCCGTAGTCTTTGAATTATGGAGACAAGGTGGGTGTGTTGACATCTTTTACTGGACACATCTCTGTTGGGGAGAGAGACAAGCTTTCAAGCTACACAGCAAGCTGAGGTCTGTGTCTCCTAATATCCTGGGACCGACACAGCTACAAAAACACTGCATACATCCTTTGAATAATGTTTTTTTAAAGGGTCAATGTGAATGGCCACGGAAGTAGTAAAAAAATCACTGTTGAGAAACAAGGTGGGTAAGGCAATATCTTTCATTGAACTAACTTCTGTGAGTGAGAAAGACAAGAATTAAATATAATATAAAATGTTAATTGGACTATGAATATGAATGGCTGCTCACCAAAGTAAGCAAATAAGATTATCACCAGTTGGCCCTAAATTTAGAAAGTTGTGTTAAGAGATATTTTTAGTAGAAACTGGCTAGAGAGAAGGTAATACAAGATCATTCTGGCCGTGAGTCAGGAAAGCATTTAAGCACAGACTTCAACTGGACTTCACACATGCTTAAAGTTAAACACATGTTTAAGTGCTTTCCTGAACTGGGGCATCCCCCCTCAGGAGGCTATACAGCATATCCAGAATATTAGAGATTTCCCCAAGTCAGACTCCTATAGTGGGGATGAAACTGATAAGTCTAGGAAAATAGAAAAAACAACTAATAACTCTAAAATTATAATTAACAGAAATATATTGTTCCACACCCACAGAAATGGGTGTGAACCCACTAACGAGATTCAAAGTGTCAGAGGCAACTGTTAGGAATTCAGTATTTTTTTTCTTCACAAGGTTTATATGCTCATCTTAAAGGCTAACCCCCTTTATGTGTTTGGAGGTTTGTTTGTTTTTAAATGTGTAAACAATATGTGAATTGGTCCCATACGCATTAGGAGAAACTTTTAAATGGTTAGTTACTTTAATCAAATATGTTGTAATACAATTATAATTGTGCACTGGGATTTGAACTAGACAGAGCTAATCTGCAACATACTAACAAAGACTTAGCACCTTGGACTGACACAGTCTCAATGGACTATAAACAAGGCATCTTCAGTTACATAGAACATACTAACCTCGAGGGGAGACTGAAATAGAGACAGAGGGAAACGATGACCTTTGGGCATAACTCAGTGGGTCATGTCACACATAGCCAGAGAAATAAATGTTCTAATACAAGTAGCATGTTGCTGCTAAAAGAGCCAAAAAACTTACTGCACTGAGGTTTTCGTCTTGTCTAACCAATAGATTGTAAAAGGGTTGGGCATTTCACCAGTGCAAAAAATAATTGGTCAATAGTCTGGTAAAATATTGTCAAACAATGTAAAAAATGATCCAATACCTTAAAGCAATATTAGCACAGTAACAAAAAGGAGTAAGGCTTTATGGCCTCCATTTGGCTTAGCCTTAGAGAGATACTTATGCCTAATGACAAAAACAGGTTACTTAACTTGAGTTATTTTCACTCAGAAAAATGTGAAACAACGAAATAAATCTCTAAAGAAGGGGAAAAAATTACTACGACCACCTTTTAGTGATGTTAAGTTATCATTAAAATGTGAACGTTATTCAAGACAAGACAGTTACTTTTTCCGTAACTGGTGTTCTTCGAGATTTGTTGCTCATGTCCATTCCAGGATAGGTGTGTGTGCGCTCGCCACATGCACCGGTGCCGGAAGTTTTTACCTTAGCAGTATCCGTAGGGGACTGGCTCTGGCGCATGGAGCGGTATAAGGGGCACCGCCAACTCCTCAGTTCCTTCTTGCCGGAAATTCTGACAGTGGGGACGGAGGGCGGGTCATGAAATGGACATGAGCAACACATCTCGAAGAACACCAGTTACAGAAAAGGTAACTGTCTTCTCTTCTTTGAGTGCTTGCTCATGTCCATTCCATATTAGGTGACTCCAAAGCAGTATCCCTGGAGGTGGGTAGGAGTTCACGGACGTGTAGATTACAACACAGCTCTGCCGACCCAGTGTCGTCCCTCGCCTGCTGAGTGATGGCATAATGAGTGGTAAACGTGTGGACAGAGGACCACACTGCAGCTCTACAGATGTCCTTGATATGGATGTGTGCCAGGAAGGCTGCCAAAGATGCCTGCACTCTCATCGAGTGGGCTCTGACAATCGGCAGGGGCAGAATCCCTGCCAGGTTGTAACAGGTCCTTATGCACGAGGTAATCCAATTGGAAATCCTCTGCGAGGATACTGGATGATCCTCCACCCTATCTGCTGTTGCGATGAAGAGTTGAGTTGATTTACGGAAAGGGTTGGTACGGAAAGCCAAGGCCCTCTGGACATCCAGGGCGTGAAGACGCCTCTCTTCATTGGTCTTGTGCTGTTTGGGACAGAACACTGGGAGGAAGATGTCCTGATTCATATAGAAGGTGAGACCACCTTTGGCAGGAAGGCCAGGTGGAGCTGCAACTGAACGTTATCTTTGTAGAAGACCATGTACGGCGGTTCTGAGGTCAAGGCTTTAATTTCTGAGATCTGTCTCACCGACGTCACTGCCACCAGGAACGTGACCTTCCATGCCAAATGGGAAAGGGAGCAGGAACCCAGCAGTTCAAAGGGTGGGCCAGCGAGCCTAGAGAGGAGCAAGTTAAGATCCCTCTGTGGGATGGGAGCCCGAACCTGCGGGAAGAGTCTCTCCAGACCTCTCAAAAATCTGACTGTAATGTCATGGGAGAACACCATCTGTCCTTGGATCGGCGGGTGAAAAGGGGAGATGACTGCAAGATGCACTCTAATGGAAGTGTGTGCCAGGCCCTGGTTCCTCAAATGGAGCAGGTAGTCCAGACAGCCTGTAGGAGAAACGCGAGGGAGAGATGCCCCATTCAGACGCCCAGCGGGAAAACCTCATCCACTTGGCCAGGTAAGTCAGTCTAGTTGAGGGCTTCCTACTTTCTAGGAGTACCTGTTGGACTCCTTCCAAACAGGTCCGCTCCTATGGGTTCAGCAACTCAGCATCCACGCCAAGAGGTGGAGGGACATGAGGTTGGGGTTTAAGAGCTGACTGTGGTCCTGAGACAGCAGGTCTGGTCGGTTGGGCAGGGGCCAGGGAGGGGCCGCTGACAGGCTCATGAGCGTGCCAAATCAATGCTGGCGAGGTCATGCTGGGGTGATCATGATAACCCATGCCTGGTCTTTTTTGATCTTTGCCAGGGCCCTGCTGATTAGTGGAATCAGAGGGAATGCATATATCAGGCTCCCTGATCACGACAGGAGGAAGGCACTGGAGAGGGAGTCCTTGCTCAGACCTTATTAAGAACAAAACTGTGGCATTTCCTGTTCTGTCTGGTAGCGAACAGGTCCACTTCAGGAGTTCCCCACCTCTGGAAGATCATGCAGGCTACCTCTGTATGGAGCGACCACTTGTGGTGAGAGGAGAAGTCCCTGCTGAGTTGGTCTGCCAGCATATTCCGGACGCCGGGACGGTGACAAGCTTCCAGGTGGATTTTGTGGCTGATGCAGAAGTCCCACAGACGGAGTGCCTCTTGATACAGAGCCAACGAGCACACTCCTCCTTGACTCTTGATGTAGAACATCGAGACTGTACTGTCCATCAGGATACGTACCACGAAGCCTGACAGGTGGAGCAAGATGACTCCACATGCCAGCCGGACTGCTTGGAGCTCTTTGACGTTTATGTGTAACCGTGCCTCTTCCAGGGCCACATCCCATGTCTGGAGGTTGCTGAGATGCACACCACAGCTGATGTCTGAGGCATCCGAGACTAACACGATGGAGTAAGGAGGGTTGTTGAATGGAACCTGCTCCAGGACTGTCCTGCGGTCAGTCCACCATCTCAGCAAGGTAAGTATCACCTGGGGAATGGTAACCATCTTCTTTAGGGGGTCTCGGAACTGGGAATAGACTGTCGCCAGCCATTGTTGCAGGGGCCAAATCCAGAGCCTGGCACGGCAGACCGCAGAAGTACATGCTACTATGTGGCCCAGCAGGCGCAGACAGATCCTGGCTGTAGCTGGAGGGAAAGTGGAGACTTCCATGATGAGGTCTGCCAACGTGTGGAACCTTTCCAGAGGCAGGAACACTCTGGAGCAAGTAGTGTCAAGGACTGCTCCAATGAACTCTATCCTCAGCACCAGCACTAACATTGACTTTTTGTCATTCACCAGTAGGCCCAGAGAGTGACACGTAGCTTGAAGCACCGCAACATCGCTTTGGACTTGAGACCTGGAGCCACCCTGGATGAGCCAGTCGTTGAGGTATGGTTAGATCTGGATACCCCGGCACCTGAGGTAAGCCACTACCACCGACATGCTCTTGGTAAACACCCTCGGTGCTGTTGCCAGGCTGAACAGGAAGACCGTAAACTGGTAGTGGTGGGGCCCACCATAAAGGAGGAGGAAGCATCTCTGTCCTTGAAAGATCACTATGTGGAAGTATGCGTCCTTCTAGTCGAGTGCATCATACCACTGGATCCAGGGAGGGGATAATAGACGCCAGAGAAACCATGTGGAACTTTAGCTTCTGTAGGTACTTGTTGAGGTCTCGCAGGTTCAGGATGGGCTGTAGACCACCCTTGGCCTTTGGGATTAAAAAGTACCAGGAATAGAACCACTAGTTCCTGTATTCGAGAGGAACTTCTTCCACTACACCCAGCTGTAGTAACCCCTTTACCTCCTGCATGAGGAGACTCTCGTGAAAGGGTCCTTGAAGAGGGATGGGGAAGGCGGGTGGGAAGTGGGGGTAGAAAGGAACTGGAGGATATAACCACATTCCACTGTGCTGAGGACCCAACAGTCCAAAGTTATAGCGGTCCAAGCTGGGAGGAAAGATGAAAGGCGGTTGGAGAACACTAGAAAAGATGGATCCAGGGAATAGTCTGGTAGGTCGCCTTTGGGCGCACCATCAAAAATGACCGTTTGGCCCCCTGCTTATTACGGGTCGAGCCCGACTGGGCCGAGGGTGGAGGCGGGTGGCTTGGGCAGTGCTTCTAGCCCTTGGCTTGTTTATGGGGCTGGTCCTGCTGAGGCTGGCTCCCTGGCCCTGAGTCTGCTGCAGTTTGAACCACTTACGTGCTGGGGCTGGGACGTAGAGACCCAGGGTTTTCAGGGTGGTGTGGGAGTCCTTGAGGCCATGCAACTAGCTGTCTGTCTGTTCCGCAAATAGGACCCTGCCATCGAAGGGCAGGTCCTGCAATGACGGCTGGGTCTCAGTGGACAACCAAGAGAGGAGCAGCCAAGAGACTCGCCACACAGAGATAGCGGAAGCCATGGTGTGGGCAGCAGCATCGGCAGCATCTGACACCGCCTGGAGGGCTGCCCTGGCCGCAGTCGTGCCCTCATCGAGGATCACTCAGAACTACTTCTTAGAAGCCTCGGGGAGCGACTCTTCGAACTTGGCCATGGCTTGCCACATACTAAAGTCATGTCGGCCAAGGAGGCCTTGGTGGTTGGCTACGCTCAGCTGAAGGCTGGAAGACAAATAAACATTACATCCGAAAACATCCAGCCTCCTCGAGTCTCTATTTTTTGGGGTGGGCCCGGGTTGTCCCTGCCTCTCCTTGTGGTTAACTGCCTCGACCACAAGGGAATTGGGGGCTGGGTGGGAGTATAATACTCATGCCCTTTGGTTGGCAAGAAGTATTCACGTTCAGTGCTTTTAGAGATAGGGGCCAGGGAAGAGGGGGTCTGCCACAGGGCATCAGTGATTTTGGAGACCGTAGGGCCACCCTGGAGGGCACCGAGGACCAGAGGACATCAAACAGAGAGTTTGAGGGCTCTTCCAATTCCTCTGCCTGAAGCCCCAGGTTAGAAGCGACCCTCTTCAAAAGTTCCTGGTGCACCTAGGCATAATCCTGAGGAACCGGGTGAGGGGGCTCAGTGATAGCCTCATCTGGCGATGACGAGGATGATGGAAGTGCCATAGGAAACTCCGTGTCCATTGCTGGTCCAGCCGCTTGCTCCCCTGGGTCCTCCTGGACCTGTGGGGTCTTACTCCCTGAAGCCTTAAGCACCAGAGGGGGACGGGATACCGAGGCCGCTGGCCTCTCTACACCGATCGGGCAGCCTGGGAAGGTTGGGTGAACCCCCAGGCGTTCCATGGGTACCATGGCACCGGCCACTGCACTTGGGGCCATGGGGTAGGTTTCAGTGCTGATAATGTAGTTGGCACCGCTGGTACTGGGGCTTATCCCGCAGTCAGAGAACCTCGCTCCGAGCCAGAGCTACGAGCGGAGCGGTCTGTATTGGGCAACCAGTATTGGGCTGAGCGATGGCTCTTGTCTGACCGGTTCCTGTCACTGCATCCCGAAGCTGACCTGTCCAAGCGAGATTGTCTTGGTTGGGCTCTCAGGGACCGACAGCGTCCAGCGGATCTGCGTCGGATACCTGGCAATCAATGCCTCACGCTACTCGACCTGTACCGGGATGTCGAACGGGACCAGGAGCTACTGTGGGCCGGCTGCCAGGAGGATCGTCCTGAGTAGGACAATCTCCTTCTTGGAGATGGGTGATGATGGCCCTGTGATCAGCGGTCTCTGGTGTTGGATCGGTCCCAGGATTGGTACAGGGCCCTTGGAGACGGTCAGGGCCAGTCCCGGAGTTCTTGCAAGGTGGCACGTGCCCCAGAGGGTCTGCGCCATTCCACCGGTGAGGTACGCCTTGAGTCCCTCAATCGGTGCCCCTGGTGCAGGGACTGAAGAGGGCTCAGCTGAGCCTGCCTCTCTAGCCCTGAGGCGTGATGGCTTTGGGCAGGCAAGCGATGACGGGACGCCCCTCTCGATGGGGAATGGTGTTGCTAAGGCTGGAACACACATATAAGTCCCAACGCGGGTTTTCCCCAAGACTGGGGTACCGCTGGAGCCAGGAGGGTCAGGATTTCCTGAGCCACTTGAAGAGATTTGCATAGCTATCCGTGGTCGCAGGCGAAGTATGGAATGGGCTGCACCGCTCAACCTGAGCTGGGGCCCGAGTTTCCAATGGGGGCATTGAGCTGCCTGGCACGGGTCGTGGCTTGCCCTCAGCTCTCTCCTTTCCCTTACAGGAGATAGGAGATCTTCCCTTCATAGTCTTTTTCAGTTTCTCCAGTGGAGCCGTGGATGGGGACTGGTGCCGGCTCGAGGACAGCGCTGGTGGATCACTGCGCATGGAGGCTGTGGTGCTTGGTGCAGAGTCGGACAGCTGCTCCGGTGCTGGAGTCAGTGCTGACGGTATCAGGAGCACTTTCAGATGGATATTGTGCTCCTTCTTTGTCCTAGGTTTGAAGGACTTGCAGATACGCCACTTGTCACTTATGTGCCCTTCACCTAAGCACCTTAGGCAACTGGTATGTGGATCACTAACGGACACAGGGCGTCTGCAGCAATCACAGGGCCTGCCCCATCCACTGGCTGAGCCCAGTTCGGGACCAATGAGGAGTTGAGAACTACTACTAAGGGTAACTAAGAACTACTAACTATATACAACTATATTACAGGTTTTCAAAGTTCACAAGAACTGAGAACGCTAGCCGAAGCAGCAGAAGTTCCAGGACTGTCACCGGCGGCAAGACGGAACTCAGGCTTAGGGAAGTCGGTGGCACCCTTTATACCATGCCACGAAGGGGCAACTCCAGGGGGCACCAGAGCCAATCCCCTCAGATACTGCTGAGGGAAAATCTTCTAGCACCGGTGCATGTGGCGAGCACACACACCTAATAAGGAGTGGAGATGAGCAGCACTCGAAGAAGAATGAACAATTACAAAAAAAAAAAATTAATCAGAAATAAACACAACAACTATAAAGGAAAAAAAAGTTATTTTTAATTAATAAAATAAACTGTGACATATTAGCGTGAGAACTGAAAGACCCTAGAATTGCTAGACACAGTTCCAAAAGGTATTACTGTAGCCATTTACTTGGCTTGTGTAGGATGTTTTCATTACAGCAGAGCAAAAGCTCTGCTAAAGTTAAATTTGAAACCAGCTTTGTGTCTAACGCTGCGCTCTTCTAAGTGCTCTAAATTCCATGTGGTTAAATCACATTGCCTTGAAACTTGGTGTGCTTCATGGGGGCACAGGGCATGGTCAGTGATCCAAATTTGGGGCCATTTGACCCTCAGATAGAGCTCTTGGGGGTGGGGGGAAGAACAGCTTTTCTTAAAGTTGCCTGACACACAGGGAATATGCAGTGTTTTGTAGATGTGTTGGTCGCAGGATATTAGAGAGACAAGGTAGGTGAGGTAATCTCTTTTCTTGAGCCAATTTCTGTTGGTGAGAGAGACAAGCTTTTGATCTTACTCAGAGTTCTTCAGGTCTAGGAAATATACTCACAGTGTCACAGCTAAATACAAGGTGGAACAGATTGTTTAAAGCTTGTCTCTTTCACCAACAGACACCAGTCCAAGAAAAGATATTACCTCACCCACTTTGTCTCTCTAACATTTTGGCAATGATTTTTTCCCCACAGATGGAGATCAAACACAGGTTCAGATAACTGTACTAAAGTCTGAAACATTTGAGGGTTACCCCAACAGAATGCATGGCACTCACCAGCCCATTCAGGAAAATCAAATTTAAATGTTATTTTAAAAAAAGAGCTGCTTCTCCAGTTAGGCAAACTAAGGCCATATCTACATTAGCAATTATGTCAGCAAAACTCTTGTCACTCCGGCGTATGAAAAAACACACCTCTGAGAGACATAAATTTTGCCAGCATAAACATTCGTGTGCACAGTCCTATGTCAGTAGGAGATGCTCTCCCGCCAGCGTAGCTTGTTGAGCTGGTTTTATTATGTCGACGGGAGAGCGCTCTGGTTTACACTGAGCATGTGCAGAGAGAGGGGCAGGCTAACGATCTGTAAAAGTACCCCTTTTGCACAGGACCTGGGTAGTTCTTAGGATGAGTGTAGGATAGTCATCAAATCTGAGTATCATCCCAGGCACTGAGTTCAAATTGAGCCCTGGAATAAACACACAAACAAAAAACCAGGCATTTTGCTCCAATCTGCCTCTGTCAAATAGGGATTTCTGTTTGGGGGAAATGTAATCTGAATATTCAGAAGGCACTGAAAAACTACATAAGCAAATGTTTGCTAGGAAGGGAGGGTGATTAGGAGTGAAAGAGTAAGTGGGAATGGAGGAGAAGTTGCAGGATTAGGTCACAAAGAAGGGATGAGGATTAGGGGCACTGGGAGGGGAAGGAAAGGGATGGAACATGGAGAAGGGAGCCATGGGGATGAATGACGGCAGGACTGGGGGACAATGGGGGAGGGGCACCGTCAGCCCCACAGTCTCCTCACATGTATGTGCCACGATCTGCAACCCCCCCAGCCCATCTATGAGGACATGACCCCCCGCCCCTTACTTGCACCCTCTCCTGTGAGCCAGGTCCTGGAGGGGACTTACTTACCTTGGGGGGTCTGAGTTCCTTTCCTTACCCCCGCCTTTTTGAGCTGGGATCTGGGGGTCCCTGTCCACCACAATGGTGTTTGAGCCCCACTCCCTGCCATCATGTGTGACAGCATCTGGGGGTCTTCTGCCCATCTGTGGGGATGAGACTCCTCTTTCCTGCCCCCCCCCATGTGTGCCAGATTCTGGGGGGCTTGCCTTTCTGAGTATGTCTGAGCCCCTCTCCCTACTCTTGCCATGTAAGCCAAGATCTGGGGAAGCTTAGGACACACATGTTCAGATGCACCGAGAACACACTGGCGAGACAGGGGTGCAGAGCTGAGAATGGATATGTCTGACGCATACCAGAAACCCTCCAGCACTGGGGAAAGTGGAAGGGAACACTCGCTGACATGAACAGAGCCACTGTTTTAGGCTGTATTCATCTCCATTGGGTATTCTCTTTTCACTGAAAACATCTAACTGAAATGGACGGAGTACTTAACGCCGCTTTGAGACTGCCCTCCCTTCCATTCTCCCTTAAATTTTTTACAATATTATAAGGGAGCACCAGCTCTCCTCTAGCTAAGGTTGGGAAGACTTTTCTCTTAAAAAGATGACTCTTCTTAGTACTCAAAATCTGTGTGCTTCCACGGATTGTTTTGCAATTTGTGCTATGCCTCATGGGAGTATAGGGCAGGGTTAGTGATCCAAATGTGGGGTCATCTGAGCAAGGAGTTCCTGAGATACAGCTCCCAGGGCAAAAAACCCCAACAAAATAGCATTTCATTAACTTCACAGATTCTAGCAATTTTGAAACCCACCCTGGTCAAGAGGGGAAGAGAGGTTTGGGTCTGCAGCAAGACATGAGGGTATTTTGGGGAGGGAGATACATTGAAATGGTAGTAGGGGAGGAAAGAGAGTTTGAGGGGGCTCGGGTAAAAGGCTGAGGGATAGGGATTGGGGGAGTGGGAGAGAGGAAGACAGGAGGTGTTGAGGAATGTGACAGGGAGAGAAGGAAGTTGGGGGGTTAGAGGTAGTGTGGCCTGTTGGCCCTGAATTCTCCCCTTCCATGTATGCGCTGGGATCTGGGGGAGCCCTACCCCTCCATAAAGGTCTGAGCTTCTCTTCCTCCTTGCTGTGTGTTCTGGAATCTGGGGAATCCTGCTTTTCTTGGGGTGTGTGTGCCCCTCTCCCTACCACTTCAGATGAGCTGGGATCTGGGGTGGAGGGAATAAAGGTAACAGAAATGTAAACACCTGAAATCCAAAAATGAATAGTTAAGATGCACATCACCCTGGTGTGGGATGGCTGGAGCTGGCAAGAATGTGTGAGGACAGGGCCCAGTTTGGAGGAAGGGCAGACTGGGTGGACCAGGGACTTCGCTGGGGAAGCCTGGCTAAAGCACAGGCAGGAGGACCAGCTGGGTCAGTAGGGGGAGTGAGGGGCCCAACTCAGTGTGAAGCTTGGGCTACATAACCACGGTAATGTGCAGCCCTTAAGCTGCTACCTGTGATATATATATGCAACAGCATAGGGCTGGAGGCACCAAGGAGCAACTTCTTACATGTGAATGGTTTCTGTAGTGCCAACTAATGGCTTACTAGGATTAGAAGGAGAGAGGGAGGCTACATGTTGCAAGTAATGGTGAGGGAGGGGGTGGAGAAGAAACATACACCAGTCTTCTCTCGCACGCTTAAAATTATTATAATAATCATGTAATAAAACTATCAGTGTTTCGGGACATAGACCATGGATAAAATTTCTCTTTCATGCTCTGTTAGCAGTTGCACATTGCAAACATTTCAAAGCTTGACCAATATCTCCAATTCACTGTAGCAAATGTACAAGAGCTGGGAGGAGCACTGAGGAATCACACAGCAACCGTGTGGCCTAGAGGAAACAGCCATAAACTGGGATTATTCCTAGGCTCTGCTACGGTCTTGCTGGCTGACCATGGGCAAGTCACTTCACTTCTCTGTGCCGCACTCTCCCATCTATTAAAAATGGTGATAATGACGTCAAGTTCTTTGAGATTTACTTATGAAAAGCACTATATAAAAGCTTAGTTTCTTATTATTGCCTCACCACAGTAGCATATCAACTGCAAATCTAGGTGACACCTAAACTTCCTAAATGACCACCAGCTCCTACTACCAAACATTGCTCTGTTTAAAAAACTAGAAAATGAAATGGCAAAAAAACTGTGCTAATGCAGAGTTAAGGTTGCTCAGTGATAGCTTGTCCCATTCCAGAACACTGAGTCCAGCAAAACTCAAACTGCTGAAAAGTAGGAAATACAGAGTTAAGGTAACCATCCACACAACCTTAACTCTTCCCCTTTTAAGCAATGCCCCAGGATGTCCATAACACACCCACTCCTATTATGCCTTTTCACTGTAATGGACAAGTGCTTTGCACTTGCCCTATGATCAAACACTAAGCCTACTCCCCAAATAGAATACCACATTTGTAAAATTTAACAACCACCTTTTACAACCCCCTGAACACTTGCATTCAGGGTACCACCTAAACCTATACTTTCCCTTACCTATCATTAAATCCACAGACTGCTCTCATATTCCACTTCACTACTGACAGTACCTATGGCAAAAAAAAAAAAAAAAAAAAAAAAAGTCTCCAGCACCCTGCTATTGACACAACCTATACAATTCTGTACTGAAATGAGGCAGACTCAAACGTTAAGTTACATATGTATCTCTTTCCTTTGATAACACGCAAAGGGATAACACGCTCAGACCCAGATCTCCTTATAACACAATCAGAGCTCTTCCAAGCTGCACCAGTTTACTACACCACCATTCAATACAGATGTTACCTAGCAGCTCTGTGTTCTTGGGGAACCAGGGCGCAGTACCCAACCTGTCTGACTCATGAAAGACCTCTCCACCCGCACCTCCTAGCCTTTGCTTGAACAAAATCTGCATCAGAAGAAAGTCTTACAAAAAGCAATGAAAAGGCAATGGGAGACACACCCACACCCCTGTGATAAGGATGACAGAATTAAGTAAACTCCCCTAACCTTATTTGCATTGAAGATGGGACAAGGAGGCATCTCCATTAGCATACAGAATAGAGAACAGAGATTCCAAGGCAAGAACTGCATGGAACTCTGGGACCAGAAAAGCAGGGAAGCATTGCATGATGAGGGATCTCTGCTCCAGATGTTAATGAATGCACGCCTGCACAAACCCAGCTCAGTAGTTATCAGACCAATTCTAGTAATAAATCCTTTATTGGTATCCAAAATAATGAAGCTCCCTAATTGCATTGTGAGCTCCCTCCAAGGAACACTGCCCAAAGCTAGGAATGATCAGCTCCCATTGTGTAGCCTGAACAAAACAACTTTGGTATTCTCCCTTGTTTACACATAAACAAATCTAGTGTTCTCCCTTGAACCATTGTTGTTTCTCTAAAAAAAACCCTATCCATGCTCAAGTAAGTGTTCTGATGCTTGGATCCAAAATCTGCATCAGTTGCATTGGTACTTCAACTTCTCCTGACTGGTCATGCTGGGGGCTCTGCCTGTTTCTAGCACTCCGGACCCTCAGCTATCACCACCACCTGGGACCCCTGATCAATTCAAGCTTCATGGAGAGGTGAGAACCCAGCTCGCGCTCTCTCTCTCTCTCTCTCTTTCTCTAGGTACAGCCTTCTGACCCTGACTTGTATGATCAGTTATAGTTTTGTAAACCTAACTTTTATAATCAAATGTAAGTTAGATTTAATATTATAACTGTTTTGTTTCCTTGGCTCCCCTATGGTTATTACCTAGCAATAAATAACTTTCATGAGTAAGCTGGTTGCTTCTCTCTCTCTCCCCCACACTCATGGGTGTGTTTTGGTTTCCTCATTCGCTCTGCAGCAACGCTCCTCATACCTAAGCTAAAAGATCCCTGCAGCGCCAAAAATCCTATGGGGTCTGCTCATCAAGTGGGTTACTACCAGAACAATTGTAACATGAAAGTGGGGATAGAGACGTGCTGAACCTGGGACATATGAGGGTGGCAGCTTGAAAGTGCTGCTCGACCCAGCCTGCTCAGGCGTGCTCTATTCCGGTGCGGTACCGATGGCAAATGAGGGTGACAGCTTGGAGGTGCTGTTCGACCCAGCCTGCTGAGTCCAGGGACATAAAAGGGGTCAGCTTGGGCGTGCTGATTAACCCGGTCCTCTCAGGTCCTCCCACGCTCTGTTAGTGTGTGTGTGTGTGTGTGTGATCATCTGATTCTGGGGCTGGAAGAACCTAGCCCTGGGGAACCTAGGTCCTACAGGATAGCTCCATTGGGAGGGAACCTGCAGCACGGAGAAGTAGAGCTCCGTATGAGAAGACTAGTGACACAAGCAGTACATTGATAGAAGTACACAACCCGCCCACCCGCCCCAGAAGAGTAACCCTAATAAATGAGCATGCCCCAAAGTAACGGGCAAATCTGGTAACACAGGTACACTCAGAACAGTTAATGCAGTTGGAGTGCACGCAGATAATTCTCAGTAGCAATTGCCAACTTCAGGGTCCATTTAATATCGTAATATGTTAATCACATTTCCATACTTCCTGAATTTGACTTAAATAGCTATTTATCTTCCTTTCACACCAGATAAGTTAGTTGATATCCTCCTTCTTCCTTTATTTAGTTTTAGTAGTAGTAGTAGTATTTTAAGTTTTATTTTAAACTAGGTCAGAATATTGGTTGTTCTCTTTTGTTTTGTTTAGAAATTAAATTAATCGCTTACATTTCACCTTCTCTGAGCACTTAAGTCTAACTTTTAAAGCCAAAACACCCTCAAAAATATACATTCACTACACAACCACCAATTACATTTGCACATCAGGTAATTTCCTGTACAACTTCCTGGTTTGCATGCACTAGGGCTGTCAAGCGATTAACAGCACAATTAATTTTTTTAAACTATAACAGAATACCATTTATTTAAATTTTTTGATGTTTTCTACATTTTCAAATATATTGATTTCAGTTACAACACAGAATACAAAGTGCACAGGGCTCACTTTATATTTTTGATAACAAATATTTGTACTGTAAACAAAAATAGTATTTTTCAATTCACTTAATGCAAGTACTATAGTGCAATCTCTTTGTCATGAATGTTAAACGTACTAATGCAGAGTTATGTACAAAAAAATGCATTCAAAAATAAAACAATGTAAAACTTTAGAGCCTACAAATCCACTCAGTCCTACTTCAGCCAATCACTTAGACCAACAAGTTTGGTTACAATTTGCAGGATATAATGCTGCCCGCTTCTTGTTTACAATGTAACCTGAAAGTGAGAACAGGTGTTCTCGCGGCACTGTTGTAGCTGGCATTGCAAGATATTTATGTGCAAGATGCGTTAAAGATTCATATGTCATGCTTCAACCACCACTCCAGAGGTGCTTCAACCACCACTCCAGCATGCGTCCATGCTGATGATGAGTTCTGCTCGATAATGATCCAAAGCAGAGCAGACTGATGCATGTTCATTTTCATCATCTGAGCCAGATGCCACCAGCAGAAAGTTGATTCGCTTTTTTGGTGGTTCGGGTTCTGCAATTTCCGCACTGGAGTGTTGCTCTTTTAAGACTTCTGAAAGCATGCTCCACATCTCGTCCCTCTCAGATTTTGGATAGTACTTCAGATTCTTAAATCTTAGGTCAAGTGCTGTAGATATTTTTAGAAATCTCACACTGGTACCTTCTTTGCATTTTGTCAAATCTGCTGTGAAAGTGTTCTTAAAACGAACATGTGATGGGTCATCAGCTAAGAATGCTATAGCATTTGCACATCAGGTAATTTCAAGACTGCTATAGCATGAAATATATGTCAGAATGCGGGTAAAACAGAACAGGAGACATACAATTCTCCCCCAAGGAGTTCAGTCACAATTTTAATCAATACATTTTCTTTAAATGATCATCATCAGCATGGAAGCATGTCCTCTGGAACGGTGGCCAAAGCATGAAGGGGCATATGAATGGTTAGCATATCTGGCATGTAAATACCTTGCAGCGCTAGCTACAAAAGTGCCATGCAAACGCCTTTTCTCACTTTCAGGTGACATTGTAAATAAGAAGCAGGCAGCAGTATCTCCCATAAACATAAACAAACTTATTTGTCTTATGATTGGCTAAACAAGAAGTAGAACTGAGTGGACTTGTAGACTCTAAAGTTTTACATTGTTCTGTTTTTGAGGGCAGACATGTAACAAAAAAAACCCTACCTTTGTAAGTTACACGTTCACAATAAAGAGATTACACTATAGTACATGTATGATGTGAATTGAAAAATACTATTTCTTTTACCATTTTTACAAGACAAATATTTGTAATAGAAATAATAATATAAAGTTAGCACTGTACACTTTGTATTCATGGTTGTAATAGAAATCAATATATTTGAAACTGTAGAAAAACATCCAAAAACATTTAATAAATTTCAATTGGTATTCTATTGCTTAACAGGGAGATTAATTATGATTAATTTTTTGAGTTAATTGCATGAATTAACCGTGATTAATTGACAGCTCTAACATGCACAAATTTGAGCATGCAATGATTGTAAGTATTTTTGTGAATGCACCTTTTGCTTTGGGATTTTTTAAATTTCACCACTAATATCTGTTTGCATTCAATAACTGTTTACTCAGAATAAGTGTACTCCCAGAAAAATATTGCTCAATAGCTGTCAAGTTAAATAATTAAAAGAACATTTCAACTTGTCTTACTTTTTCTTTGCAAGTGGACAAATGAAGCACCTTACTTGGATTTTCTTTCACTTGTCACTTCACTCTGCCATATGCAAAGAAAAGAAAAAGCAAGCTAAGTTTTCACTTGGAAATATGTACATATAAAATATTGTGCAAAGGGAGTGCACGCATTTCAGCAAACATATGCTGCACAGTATGTAGTATGTCTGATAAGGCTGCTATAAGAGGAAAGAATTACTCCCTTCAGAAGTAAGAGAGGTGTACATTTGTATATTAGTTATGGAAAGGAGGAAAAAAGACAAACAGAACAAAATAAAGATGAGTGCAAAAATATCCTCATTTAGAATTAAAATTTTGTAACAAAATACTGGTAAAGAAAACATAAAACAAGTCACAAAATCAAGAGAGATTAAAAGAAAGCATCAAATTAAGTGAATACACAGGGTAAACAGCTCACAGTAAGAAGGAGCTATTTAGTAAATATTTGTCTATGAACACATAAATGCAATGACATATTCAATATTTTGCTCAGGTGAAATAATCCAGTTGAAGTATCATTATCCATATATGCCTTTTTTTTCCCGTTTTGCCACCATATCCCACTGCATTGTGATCTTGTCTATCTTATGAATTAGGAGTTTCGTCTACCTGGAGATTAAGCACACAGCAAGCTGGGGTGTAAATCTACAGTGCACTAGCCTGCTTCACAGTAACCGACTGTGAACCCTGCTACTACACACTAAAATGTCCACAATCCCACTTTGATGAACCTACAGCCAAGTGTATTATAGAACTTTTAGTGTGTGGTACCAGGGTCCACATGGTGACTGAGTGTGTGGCAGGTTAGCACACTGTAGATTTACTACCCAGCTTGCTGTGTACTAAGTCTCTCTATGGACAAACCTTCACCAGCATCAGGCTGCTAAACATACTCAGTTCCTGTAGAAAGCTGTGTTGGTGATCCAGTAGATGAAACTCTTCACTGAATGATTATGAAACCAGTGCCATGGCTTGGCTTGTTTAGCCTAACCAAAAGAAGGCTGAGGGGAGATATGATTGCTCTCTATAAATACATCAGGGATAAATACCAGGGAGGGAGAGGAGTTATTTAAATTAAGCACCATTGTGGACATAAATACAAATGGATATAAACTAGCCATCAACAAGTTTAGACTTGAAATTAGGCAAATGTTTCTAACCATCAGAAGAATGAAGTTCTGGAACAGCCTTCCAAGGGAAGCAGTGGGGGCAAAAACCTAACTGGCCTCAAGACAGCTTGTTAAAGTTATGGAGGGAATGATATGGTGGGACTGCCTACAATGGCATGTGGCCCATCAGCGACTGCCAGTAGCAAAACTTCCCAATGGTTAGAGACAGGACACTAGATGGGTAGTGCTCTGAGTTACTACAGAGAATTCTTTACCCAGGTATCTGCCTGGTGGGCTTGCCCACATGCTCAAGGTCTAACTGATTGTCATATTTGGGGTCGGGAAAAGATTTTCCCCCAGGTCAGATTGGCACAGACTGTGGGGGTTTTTTGCCTTCCTCTGCAGCATGGGACACTTGCAGGTTTAAACCAGCATAAACGGTGAATTCTCTGTTATGTGATGTCTTTAAACCATGATTTGAGGACTTCAGTAACTCAGCCAGAGTGGATGGATGAGGTTCTGTGGCCTGCAATATGCAGGAGGTCAGACTAGATGATCATGGTGGTCCCTTCTGACCGTAAAGTCTATGAGTTTATGTCAAGGGGCACTTTATCTTTTTCATATAGAAATGAGAACCTGACCATTTGTGAATATTATAAGATTGTATGGTACTTTTATCAGAATAGGGGTGTTACATTCTAATGCCTTGACCAGAATTCCATCTGAGGTAATATGCCTATGCAAATTTCCTCTGAAGAACCAACTGGAGATACTTTCTTCTTTACTTCCTGCACTGAACTGTGTAGTGTTGCTCTGCACCTCTAAACAGAAGCTGTATTCCCCCAAATATGACTATATATATTTTTTGGTTGAGGTTAGGGATGTTGTTCTGGATTTTCAAAGCTGCCTGTTTGCTTTTGAGAGGCTAAGAGTTTAAACATTTTAATGCCAGCATAATTCTATGGCTTATATATTAAATGAAGGGGGGAAGCTTTTTACTGTAAGCGTAGATAATTTTCTAACATCAGTCTGAAGACAACATATTACTAAGGTACATTTTATTACTGTGGAAGTGCTGTGTTTTGGCAAACTCGATCAGTGCCAACACAGCTGTCACCATCCCCTCTTCAAGTTGTATATCAGCTAGGTAACTTACTTGCATATGTCATCTTCTGGGTCCTCAAGCCCAAATCTTTCATCAAAAGTAAGCTGTATCCACACATTCTCCTCTACTGCTACTAATCTCCATACCAGTACAGTGTTGCGTGGGTAAGCGTGTGGGAACTTGGGACTGTGAATACTTCCATTAGTAGACACAGTAATAATCTTCTCATGCTGGGGATCTTGTACTCCTATAGCAGAGAAACATACACAAAACCAGATATAGTTAAGTCTTTATTATTTTTTTGCAACAGTTTGTTTCCCGCACAATCAAAGGCTTTTATTTTGTTTTGTTTTGGGTTGTTTTTTGGGGGGGGGGGGGGGGGGGGGGGAAGGGTGGGCAAGGATTGCTCGGTCTAGGAAGATTTATATAAAAACAACATAGCAGACTGCAGAAGAAAATACATATTTCTTTTTTTGGCTTCTAAGTAAAATGTTCAGACCTAGATCCTCAGGTGTTGCTGAGGAGAGCACAGTGAAACTCAGGAGAGGGACATCTGCAGCAGGTGCTCCCCGATCCCAGGCAAGCTGTGTGCCAGGACAGTCCCCTGGCAAAAATTAAAGCAGCCACAAGGACTATTTAAACTGTTCAGGTTGCCAATGGCCCCTATAGGTCATTACAACAACCAAGGGTCACTGAAGTTTAGGAAAGCCCTGGTTATGCCTGCCACAGGAAAAAGGATGATGTTGGAGCAGTTATACTGACTCCACCCCAACAGAGGTTATCCCTAAACTGGTGGTTTCTTCCTGTGGCTGACTAAGCTGGCTTTAGGGCTGTCCAAACACAGGGAAGACTCTGGGTCATAGTTTTAGAAGGTTACTAAATGTGTGAAGCAAGGCATTTATGGATGAATTTAGAGCAGCATATTACCCTTACATAATGGTGAAACCTCCTCGTAGGGGGTCATTGCCTCAAAATCTTAACAGGTGTCAGCCTATCATAAAACACTGGAAACTGAAATGCTTGCCTTACCATAAAACAGCATTTGAACCATGAAATGAATAAACCACCAACTATCTTTGCCCTTTAAAGCACACAACAACCAAACCCTACTGCAAAGATTACCTACTTCAAATTGGGAACTAACTACTATAAGGAATCACAGGAAGAAAAAACATTTTGTCACTGGACAGTGGTGATGTACACACACACACACTATTACAATATTTAGGCAAATCTTATTTCTAAGGGTCTGAAATTCACATAAATTCATATTCAGTAGTTAGGCATTAGTTTGTAACTAGTTAGTAACTGCAAAGAGATGCTGACAAAACTGGATAGATTTTTATGAGATACAATTTTTTTTAATTTTATGAGATAGAAGCCCTGTAGCCCCCAAAATAGAGTCCCCAACACCTCAGATAAAGAAGAAATTTCATTAGTTATAGTAATAGGATTTCCATCCTCTATGAACTAGCCACTGACGAGAGCAGAGGTGGGCAAACTTTTTGGCCTGAGGACCACATTGGAGTTGCAAAACTGTATGGCGGGACAGATAGGGAAGGTTGTGCCTCCACAAACAGCCTGCCCCTGCCCCCTATTTGCCCCCTCCCACTTCCCACCCCCTGACTGCCCCCTCAGAACCCCTGACCCATCCAAACTCCCCTGCTCCTTGTCCCCTGACCACCCCCTCCCGGGACCTCCCACCCCTAACAGCGCTCCCCCCCCCCCGGGACCCCACCCCCTATCCAACATGGTGGCATAGCTGTGGGGGAGAGGGGACAGAGGGGGAGGGGCCAGGGGCTAGCCTCCCTGGCTGGGAGCTCAAGGGCCAGGCAGGACGGTCCCGCAGGCTGGATGTTTGCCCACCTCTGGACTAGAGGATGACAAAAATCACACACATAAGCAAGTATGATATCCCATCCAGTAGAGGGGAGTGGTGCACATATGTACATAGTGATCATTATAGTAACTAAATTTTTCTTGTAGTTTTATACTGTGCCATACTGGTTCATGAAAATTATTTATTAATTTTGTTTCCAGAGGAATAGTCTCTTACAATTTACTATTTTTCCTATTATATTTTATTTTTATTTAAAAATGCTAATACATATTTTCAATTATGTATTTTATAGTAAAATGTTTACCCATTGGTTTATAGTGAAGAAAACTACAATGCAATTGTAATCCTTCTTTTAGATCCACAGCTAAATTTTGACAACTAGAATGAATGTATTTCAGAGAGAAGAGTACAGTAAGAGCATTACAATTTCAGAGGAATTAATCTGTAATTAAATATAATTTAAAGTCTGAAGGACTAAAGCCTTTTATTTGTGGTACAAGAATAGTAAATTCTCTTTCAAGTTGAATTGCTACTCGCATAAAACTGATAAAGAAAACTGTGGTTTTACTGAACATCCACACACAATTTACAGATGACTGTCAATCTTGTGTACAACTAAAATAGCACAACCTATAATAATAAAAAAGAAACAAAATGCAATGAGGAATGTCCTAATTTAGACTCTTTGTGAGTTTTTTTTGTTGGCTGAGTCACAGAGCATTTCTTCAATAAGGTATAAACTGAGATTTCCACACTAAACACTGGAGCCAACAGTAATAAAGATGACATTATCAGAGATTATTATATGAGAGTGCTATTTTCAAAGTATGTAATGGCCTACTATTTTGCCTATGTCTCAACCTCGCTACTGTGGCATTCATGTCACTACATCAAGCACCACACTTTTTGAGACCATATTTAGAGGTTCATTTTCCTTTAAAATGTGCACAAAACTGCCATTAATAGTAAGTTTTACAGCACAAATGAATATCCTGAGAAAATTAAGGTGTGTCTCCCTTCTTTTCTATACTCAAGATTATCCTCTAAAGAATGCTGCAAGTTAGGAGTGAAAATTATTGGCTCATCAAAAGATTACAGCCAATTCACCAGAAATGGGCAAAAAAAAATTATGGGGTAATTTAGTCAATGGAAGTTGCAGAGCCTCCATTTCCTTGAACTCATAATCTGTTTACAATGTAAAAATATATTTGCTTTAGCATACAGCCTTGTTCTATGAACACATCAACTTCTCTTGTCCACTGCTTGTTTCATTTTAAATATTTGCTCTTACATAGTAGAATTTCTTCTCTTTCAAGAGTAATATTTTATGTAACTACAAAGGCAATTGCTGTCACTGGAGAATAAAGCTTGCTATTTGTCTTTAGAGATGGTGTACTATTCCTTCTCATTCACTGTACACAAATGCATGCCAACCAGAAAAAACCTGAAAAAATAGTCTCTTCTAGCAAGACTAATTGGCTGTTCATGCGGATTCATTTCTGAAACCTCTTTTGAACAAATTGGGTGTGAAGAACAATGTCACAGGAATATTGCTAAGAATACTTAGCACCTTTCACACTGGATTTGAGCCAAAAGTATTAAAGTCACTTCACGGGGAGGACATATCATATCCTCGTTATTTTAGGGATAAATCAATCAAAATCAGGATTTAAAAGGGAGTGATCCAATTTAGTTGAGTTCATGGTTACCATCAGCATAACTTCCAAGATATTTACATTAATTCTCTATTATGCTCCATCTGCTTTTCAATTAAAAAAAATAAGAGCAGCTTTGGACCATGTGGGCAGAAAGTTTCAATGAATGTCTTCTAACAACCAGTTTAAGGAACAGCAGGGACTGAAGCAGCTGAGGCCTCCTACTGTTTCAGTGAGAGGGAAATAACAGACAAGGTGGTTGACAACATGTTTGTTTCTGTGTGTGTGGGTGTAAAAATGTAAGAAAAATGGAAAACACATTGGTGGTTTCAGAATGGGATGGACATAGCTGTAGATCAGTGGTAAAAGAAAGTTAGATCAAAGAATTCTGTGTAGAGAAAAACTGAGATAACTAAGCCTAAGGGGTCTGTGAATATGTAGTGATGTCATTTTCACTGGTTATTGGGCAATAAAATCACAAACTTGCTGTTAGTTACAGGATGTTCCATTCTGAGAAATAGGCTCGCAGCAGTTTCCTTCAATGTGACAACAGATACTAATCATCTAATTTAAACATTTATCAAGATAGAATGTCCACCACAGAAAAGAATAGGATTCCAAACATTCTTAAAGCACTATACTGTACTGACCCCTTAACTAACCCCTGTACTGACCCCTTAACTAACCCCTTTCCCCCATAATTTTGCACAACTACAAAAATGTAAATTGATAAAGAAAATTAAAAATGTTTAAACTAAAGATTAATATCCATCAAAACTATAAAAATAAAAGAAAAAATTGAATTCTGCCAAGCCTAACTATAATCAATACTTATTTTAAAATAAGTGCCATGATTCCCCTATAAGGTAAAAATTAAGTAAATCAAATAGAGATGTGGGGACAGGGAGAGCAGGGTAGGAGGAAAGAATGAGAGGGAGGAGCTTGGACTTTGGGAGTGCCACTGTGAGGGCAGATTCATTTAAGAGATTGTTAACACTGATCTAGAAAATTCTGCACTGCACTGCCCACAAGGTACACTTCCCGTAGATAAAACAAGCTGAGAGTAAAGCTAACCATTCCTTACCTTTAACATTGACAATTATTTAAGTATTAATCTTTAACCCTTTATGAATTTCAAATACTCTCATTTGGATTATGTAAAAGAGACTTTTAGACATCCTGGGGACAGGAATAGCATCCTTCTGTATATGTTCAGCACTGCCTGGAAAATAATGCCAAGCTAAAATGTAAAGGAATCTCTCATTCTTTCATTGTATAGAGTGTGACAGAATAAAAACAACTGTGGATTAACAGAGGATGTACCATTAATTCTATTGTAGGTATAAGATATAATTTTTATAAATGTAAGTTCCGTCTCTTAAAATTTAAAAACCAAACAAACAATGCCTGTTTAGGCAAACACTTCTGGTCAGGAATAGGAAATAACAGAAATGAAGTAATTTAGCATGCCAAAAGGATTACTTCCAACACCATTCACCTGGAGGGAGGAGGGTTGCAAGCCACAGCTGTCCTTTGCCAAGGTTTTTATTTGAAATTTTCATTAAAATTTTCTTTTTTAAAAAAATTATTTTGACCGACCACACAACTCTTCGAAATTTTGAAAAGAGAAACAATGGATTTTTTATCTAATTTATTTCCTCCTTTTGATCTACTGTAATGTGAATCTATTTTCAAAAGTAAGATCTAGAGAAAAAAGGTACTAGATTTACCCCTTTACAATTGTTAAAAACAGATAATGACTAAGACATACAGTAAACATTTCTTAAGACATGAGAAACCTGTGAGAGAAGACATCTGGATAAATACCTTTTGAGGAGTTAGACATGATGCCTGATTTTATACCAGACTAACACCTTCAAAGTCAAATTGGCCACAAACTAACTAAAGAGGGGTGACAAAAGACAAGAAATGGAAAACAGAAAAATGGGTCCTTGACACGCTGGGTGGGAGTGAAGAAAAGGAGAAAGGACTGAGCAAACTTTTCTCTTTCCCTACTCATTAAGTAGCTTGACTCTATTTGGTGTATTCCCACCCTCCCCGCTTCGACTGGAAGCTTAACAATACTGTTACCCCCATGCCTCCCCTGTTGTCTTTGAATGGCAAGCAGGGCTGGAAACAAGACACTCTTAGTTGCCCAGATACCACTTCTACTTGTCTAGGGTTGCCAACCCTCCAGGATTGTCCTGGAGTCTCCAGGAACCAAAGATTAATCTTTAATTAAAGATTATGTCATTTGATGAAACCTGTAGGAATATGTCCAACCAAAACTGGCAACCCTGTACTTGTACCAGGTCTCTGGACAACAGGATTTTCCTCAGAGGAAGAAGTCCTATGCCTCAAAGGAAGCATCCTCTCTTCCATGCCCATATTAGACTGGTTTTGGTCCCCATCACCCAATTCAGGGTACAATATGGTCAATTCCATTGTCATCTGAAGCTGAACTGTTGAAACAAAGTATCTTCAATGCCAGAGACTGAGGAACTACAGAGACTGGAAAATTATTAACAGGCAAAGTTTAAATTAACCTCATCGGAAATCAAAAGGCTTTATCATCTCACATGTTACTGAAAGCAAATAAATGACTGAAAGCAAATAAATGACTTCTTCATCAAACTCAATATTTTTTATACGGGGATGACATGACAAACTTTTTGGCGAGGTAAAATAGTTAAGAAGAATGTGAACATAACAGATGAGAATCCTGAACATTCAGACTGAAATCCAAAGGTGCAGGGGCACAGATGGGGAGGAAGTTCTGTGCAATGGGAGGGCAAATTCAAGAATTTGTCACAAATGCAGCCTGGCCTTTTTTAAGCTCAAACTCTGCTATTGAGCCAGCCTCTTTGTATGTATAATCATCTAAATTGACAAAATACCTTCTGAATGACTGCATATTCAGATACTATATATACTGTACACATCTTGTGATTGTTTGTACAGGTGGTCAAATAAGTGGAAGTGTATGTAACTGTGGGACCACCTGATGCACTTCAAAATTAAACTTCTTGCGGAGTCTTCACATCGTGGAATGCAGGTCACTGAAAGCAGTGTCAGGAATCATGAGAATGTACCTTATCTCATCCCATGTTACATTTACTACAAAGCAAATCTGACCTGCTTCCTGGAGTGGGTAAGTTTTATGTCCCAACACAAATTCTGGATAGGAATGAACTTTACATAGGTATGCAATTTCAGCTAGTTTAAATTAAAACTGTTCTGGAGTGCTCTTCAGTGGCTTCTTTCTGAATTATCTGAAATGCTTTTTGAAATCTGTGGGTTTTCCTTTGACATCTCCCATCCAAGTACTGACCAAGCAAAATGTCATTAGAGCTACATTACATTAGATAGTTACCTTAGATATCTCGTATGGTTGCATGAATTTTCTGAGTTAGACAGCTACGAGTCTGATGCATGCTTGCTTTCTGGGTTTTGTGTTACCTATACCCTTTCATAGAATTGCATATGTGAAATCTACAGATGACCCTCCAATTATTTTCACCCTGAGAAATGTATCTAAAAATCTGACAACCACAAGAATATGGTAAACTCACTTCCTAATTAAAAATCTTAATTAAATTAAATTGATGAAAAGGTTATAAATACTAATATATATATACACATAGCTACAACCTATAAAACTTAAAGGTTATGCAACAGTTTAATCTGCATGTATTTAGAGAACACAACATGTCCTGTTTACATTAAATATACAGAAAAAAAAAAACCACTTAGATTAGGACACTTAGAAAGTTGCCTATCCATCTAATGCCTCTAGGTCCATCCAGATGTTTTCAGGGTTTTTTTCTTTGAGTGATCATGTGAATGTATTTATGGTTATAACCTCTATTGCTCCCTTTAGTAGCCTATTCCAGTTCCACACATTGCTTAACCTCGGGATAATGATATTTCTCCTGAACTTATTAACCAAGTCCTTAATGAGGTTCACAAATAAAACCCTGAAATTTGACCTTTTTGACAGACTGAAAATGCTTTATCAATTTATAGTTTTCCAAAACAAATTATTAAAGAATTTTTCCCTAGACTAAAAGAATGCCAAAAGCTCAGCACTCACAAGAAAGCTTACATTACAGTACATATGTGATGAGTAAAAATGCTTGGTAAAGAAAGACAGTCTAGCTGTCAATGGAGCTAGAACAATAAAATAAAATAAAAATAAATGAGGTACCTGTAAATGCAGTATCTGCTTCTCAGATAAACCAAGCCTGTCAGCTGTCAAGTTCCAGTAAGCAGATTGAGGGGAAACTTCCAGAGAGTTGGATAGAGTTTACACAGGACTGGAAGGAGATTTGGGTTATTTATTTATCCCCCATTTCTTCTTTACCTCCTCTGGCTCTTTCCCTGTTCCTCATCTTACTCTTTTATTGTAGCTGGGTGGGAACATTGCACCCGCTTACTGCCAACTGGCTCCTCTCTCTCAGTCAATCCAGGAAGAACTTCCTGCTCTGCTTAAAAACATATGGCCAGAACAAGGAGCAGAGTATACCAATCGGAGGCGTGCTCATGTCTTAAGCATTGCAAGATACAAGAGCCTGATGGTTCTGGGCTCTCATCTCTGGCCATGTGTTTCAGGAACAAGGGTAGAAAAGGAGCAGACTGGCTGAGCAGCTCAGAAATGCCTGAGTGGGGCAAATGGGATTTAGTAGGAGACTAGACGAGATTGCCAGGGGTGAACTGTGCCAAAAGCTTGTGCATTAAAGGCACAACATTGTCAATCACAGCCAAGGAGTACAAGTGCAACTCAGGAGGGGATGTTGAAACAGTGGCTGTAAGCCATTTTTTCACTCTCCTGATCCTGGTGCCAATGTGGACTGAGCCAGTCGTCAAGCATAAACACAGCAGACTGAAAGCTGCTCTAAATTACACCATACCAATGACTTCAAAGGATTGTTGCTGCAACTGATGATTGCCAGAGCTCAGGAAAGCTCTGGCCATGCCCCCATACTCCCAGCCATAGGAGGAGCAATGGGATGGCACAGGCATAACTAAACAGCACACAAAGATCCCACTATGTTGGGGTGATCCTCCAATGGTTGGGTACACCAGATGTAGAGGTGCTTTATCTAACAGTAGAGTGTAAAGCAGCCCAAATGCAAAGGAAATCGTGAACTAGCAGTGATCCTGAATGCTGAAGCATCCATAGCAGTAGGAAGTGATAAGAACATTAAGGAGCCATAATAATTAGTTAGTGAGAGTTCCTATTGCTAAATGAAACAAAATAAGGCAATGGTCACTTAAAAATGTACTAAGAGTAATAGAACCACTAAAAATTAACTAAATTCCTAACAATGGCATTACTAAAATATCAGAGAAGGTGAATACAAACTGGGATATTTGTGATTCAGAAATATCATTTACAGGTAAACAACCCTCTTGTTTCAGTAGTCCCCAATACACTGGGATCTATCTAGCAGTCCCTTATAAGAACCAGGGCTGAGGTGAAGTAGAACTCTGGTTTAGAGCCTTGGACTTTGGTAGGAAACTGAGAAGGGAATATTAACATTTAAAATCATTAATGCTTTCACAAACTGACCATTGGAGGTTTGAAATACAGACTGAAATAATGTCTCCCTGGGGTGAGAGGATGAAATACTTGTGGATCCCATGCTGCAAGGTGCAGGCAGAGGGAATGCTATCTCTGAGGCATGTTCCTTCTGGAGTCTACAGAATCCCTTCTGTGGGACTGGAATCTACACCTCCAGCAGGCAGCTTGTCATCATCAATTCCATGGGAAATCCACATCAAGTCAATAACAGAGGGCACGAGTTAGGTGCACAAGTCCCAATGAAAGTCAATGGAACTTGAGCACTTAAGTGCTTTTGAAAATCCCACCTGGAGTCAGGAATAACTTTTGCACACAGTCTCTCCATGCTGTAGAATCGCTCAAGAGAGGTTCTGGGGGATGTGGCAGATGGGGGGAAGCACTCGGCAGCCTGGCTCCTTAAGGAGCCACACTCTCAGGGACCTAGAAGGGACTAGGGAGAGATAGGAGTGAGTGTAGAGCTACAGGGCATCTGGTATCCACTCTGTGATGCACAGATATCTAAAAGATCCATGGGTTTTGGCAGCTGGACACAGAGAGGGAAAGGAAAATCACCTTCCCAAGAGAATGATCTAGGAAAAAACCCCAGCAGCGGAGCCCGGTGAAGTTTCTAGTCTACTACGTGGATATATCCTATGCTGGAGATGTGGGTCATAATCATTACTAGATACACTGATAACTTTCCTTTGATTCTAAGTTGTATAAAGAAACAAAACAAGCACAATGTTTATAACCCTTGTATGTTCTGCCAGGCCACAGTTTAGCACTCTGGATACTCCTCAAAGAAGAGGAGGGCAATTAAGCAAGAAGTTTTCATAACATGTATGTTAAGAATTTTTGCAATAAAAGTAAACTCTTTATAAGATTTGATTTCAGACCAAATTCTTTTGGAAAGTCATCTTGATCTGGAATGTCTCAACATTTTTTCCATTAGATACGTATTTCACTTTAGCCAAGTTTAGGGATTTCTTTTGATAGATGTCAGATGAGGTACAGTACTTGTGGCAATACCAGAATAAGTTCCAATTATTCTAACTTGTTTGAATGGGTATTAAATAAGAAATGTTCTCAATGGATGTGTTGCTATTGGTATAATATCAGGGGTGAAATCCTGGCCCCAGTGCAGTGGATAGCAAAACTCCCATTGACTTCAATGGGGTCAGAAATTCACCCAGATTTTATTAAACTCAAATATTTATAGGAGGAGGTTTTTGTAATAAAACTGGTAAACCATCAACCTTAGGTTTTTTCAACCAATAATCCTGTAATCAGCATGATGGGAACGATTTAACAGCTTGAAAATATGGTCACCACATAAATATGTAAAATATTAAAGAGTTTTACAATACTATAATTGGAAGGCCAATCTGTTTAGTAATACCTTTTTTTCCTTACTGATGAAAAACAGCTCTTTTTAGTCACAAGAGCTCTATGGCACTTCCAACTCTTTTCCTTTAATTAATTCTTAATGACAGATTCATCAAAGGAGCTTTTGGAAACAGCATATATGAATTCTGAATCAGTGGACACATGAATAAGTGTCACCCTCCAAATAACAGTACTAACAGAAACAAATTGTTTACAAAGCTAATAATGCAAATACGGAATTAAAAGCCATAGCTATATTATCTCATCACCCAGCAGCACACTGTAGAGGTCATAAAGTGTCATATACAACTATAAGTCAATTACTTATTTTGATTTCTTAAAAATACACTCACAATTTTTGGGTGCATGTACAATAAATATATTTACAAAACTTTACCAAAAGTAAGTCACTAATTGGTCTTTGCCCAATCAGCCAATCAAAATTAAGGGAACTCTCACTTATAAGCTAACATGTCCTCAAAAGCTTATGGGAACAGACAGACATTTGCAGTGTGCCCTTAAAGTCAGCAGACGTGAACTGTATCAAATCAAGGGGGGCAGGTGAAAACATTCTAGTCAAGAGTCCTCACTCCAAGTGATCCCTTCCATTTAAACTATGGGACTCTTAGTTGGACTAATTGACTTGATCTCCCCTGCTGAGGTATCAGAAGAGAAAAGGTGAGGAGGAGGTAAGGAGCTCTCAAACTATAAAGAATTTTATTGGTCAAAAATAGTATCTTGAATCACACTGGAATTGGATTTGAGATTATTACAGGTCAAAGAGCAAATGTGATATGTATTCCCAGAGAGAAGGACTCCACAAAGTTAATGGGCAGCCACATTCTGTGCTAGCTAAAGTTTCTGAATTGTCTCTAGGGGGGTAGCCATATGAGATAGAGCACACTGACATAACCTGATTTCAGCATGACAAAGGTGTGGATAATTATACCATGGTCAACATCCAGAAGTATGGACTACAGTCTTCTGGCCAAATGCATATGGAATAAAACATCAAGTAGTAGTTGTGGTTCCACAGATATTAGCAGGCTGTGAACCTGTGTTATTAAAAGTGGGCATACACCCCCTGTCAAAGAAGCAAAGAATAACCTCCCCCATTCAAAGAGTACTTCCTCAGTCTAATTTGGACTGAGCTTCACCTAGCTAGTGCTGGTCAGTGTACTGTTCTCGCTATTAGATATTGACTACATTGTTCAACTGCATCAGCTAGGCTAGATATCTGCATCAGCTAGATATAAAAGGTGAGTGCCATCCACACACTGAAAGCACCATAATGAATGCTTCCTTGCTAAACTTCCTATTGGCCCTATATACCAGTGGAACAGAAGATGAGACAGACCAGAAGCCTGTAGATTCCTGAATGAAAGGTGAAATTGCCCAACAGTGTTCTCTGGGATGTCTCAGGGGGGGGAAAAAAAAGCCATTCAAGAGTTAAGCCATCTACTCCTCCATAAATTTGCAGATGGGTGATCAATGGTGTCAAGGGCAGCAGACAGATACAGGACAATCAGCATGGACACCTCACCCCATCCATCAGCAGCATGAGACATCATCAACACTATTTCTCCCGCCAAAGTAACTCCTTACATCATTTTTTCCCTTTTATGATGCTTGGAAACTGAAACCATTTAGAATCCATGTCCTATATAATTTTGTAGCTGCTTCTCATGTCTTATTTTCAGTTACTGTGAGAAAAGACCCAGCCCTTCAGACACTCAGCACACAGAACTTGCATTAATTCCAAGTGGCTTGAATAAGTACACCGTCATGTGCATTGAAAACTAGCTAAGAGACTGTAAAAAAAGGCTAATGATAGAAAGCAACATGTCTAGTTGCAGGATGTAGGAGATCACAGAGATCAGCAGGAGGTTCAGTTTTATTTAACATTTTCATTAGTGAACTGGTAGCAAGAGTAAACAGCATATTGATGAAACTCAAAGACAGTACTAAACTGAGTAGAGTCATAAATGTCAGCACAATGACACAAAGGAGTGATTAAAAATATGAGCAGACAACAGTAAAATGAGATTCACCTTGGAAAAATGCAAATACTCATAGATTTTGAAGAAAAATAACGTGAAACACATGCACTCATTGGGAGAGGATACCGGGAAAGTGCAAGCTTCCCAGCCCAGGTAAACACACTCACACTAGCAGGGCTCCAGCTAGCATGCCTTTTTTAGCAGTGTGGACTTTGCAGCACCTGCAGAGGCTTGGCCTAGCCAGTGGAACTCACACCCACCCTACCCACTAAGTCCAAGCTCAGGTGACTAGCCTGAGCATCCCACGGCGCTGCAAAGTCCGCACTGCTAAAAACAGCATACTAGAAGGAGTCCCACTAGCATGAATCTATCCACTTGGGCTGGGAGGTTCACTCCCAGCTGCAATGTAGAAACAAGAGGCCAACGGATGAGTATAACAAAAGAGAAATTAATTTTCAAGAGGACATCGTGAATGGGATTTATTTCCCATCTTATGACTTCTTAGAGATGAGCAAAAAATTAAAAATTGGGGGGAAAAAAAAGTAAAGTACTTTTGTGTTTTGGGGGGGTTCCAAATATTTTGGTGAAAATGTTCATGTTTTGACTAACATCTTTTCACATTTTTCCTTTTTCTTGTTTTCAGAGTAATAAATATTTTAAAAATGAAATGTCAGCTTAGTCATATAGTGGGATTTTTAAAAAAAAAATTAAAATATTTTAAAACATATTATTTAAAATAAATGAAAAATGTTAATAAAATGTCATGAAAATAATTGTATATGTGAATAATAGGCCTTTTAATGAAAAAATGTCCATTGTAAAATTACAACCACTCTATTATTATTAAACATTGTATTAGGACAGTGCTTAATGGCTACAATCAATATTGGGACCTATTGTGTTAGGTACTGCATCACACGCATATACACACAGTCTCTGTCCTAAATAATTTACTGTCTAAATAGATAAAACAGACAAAGGAAGTATTATAAGCCCCATTTTAGAGATGGAGAGTTGAGGCAAGAGAGGATTACGTGATATGCCTGAGGTCATACAGTCTTTGGCATAGCCAGGAATGGAATCTATATCACATTAATCTCAATAACATCCTCCATCTCTGAGGACATTCTGATATCTCACAAATGCAATTTTTCTATTGCTGTTTAACACATTTAAAAGTGTTTTATAAACAGTTTGAACTTAAAATCTGGGCTATATGAAAGTCAGGTCAATTCCTTTCAAACCAGAGGTGGCTGAAAAGAGGAGCTTAATTTTACTGTGCCACTCTTTCATGTGCAGTTCAATTTCTAATATACAGCACTTGTTAAGAAGGGGTATTAGTAGTTTAATAGTTTAATTAATAGTTTATCTCTAGGCTCTGTGGAATTTAACCTGAATATATAAATTCTGTGTATGATGTACAATAGCTACACTTTCAGACATGTCTGGTTATGTTAGGTATTAGGTGTTCAGCATAAAAGATAAAGATATAGTCCTAAGCTTTTTAAAAAAAAAATCCTTCCACAATATATTATTATAACGATTGCAGTTCAAAGAGGTTTCTGAATATCTAAACATTTCATTTATGATGATTATCGATCATATATAAAGATTAAAAAAGAAAGCATTATCCAAACCACACACAATTTTTGAAAAACACTAACTACATTTTAGCCACAAAGAGAATATGGCTGTTGAGAGCTGGTTAACAATTTTGAGTCAGAAAATTATAGTGAGGGGATAATGCATGAACAGAAATTAAAGAAAGACAACCTATTTAGTCTGGAGAAGAGAGAACATGGGATAGGTATAGAAAATAATGTTTCAGAGCACATGTTTGGGCTCCTCTATTTACATCTTCCCATAATACAAGCATAGCTGGATACTCTGTATAGTTAGATAATATGCTTAAAATGGAATTTTAAAAATTACTACAACAAAATTCCTCTATGGAACAAATTGCTCTAGGATATTTAGGCAAATAGCCCAAATTAAAACTAGGGATACAAGTAATATAAGAACACAGGACTGGAAGGGACCTTGTGAGTCAGCAAGTCCAGTTCCCTTTTATAACAGGAAACCGTGTCACATAATCCATTTCTTAAACTTAATGAGATCCATCTTAAAACAGTTAGGTTTCTTACCCCCACTATATTTACCGAAAGGCTGTTCCAGAACCTCACTCCCCTGTGTTTAGAAAACTTCTAGTTTCCAGCCTAAATTTACTCATGACCAGTTTATATCCATGTGTTCTAGTGCCAACATCGTCCCTTTAGCTTAAAGAGCTGTTTTCCCTTCCTGGTGTTTGCCCTCTTGATGTATCTATAGAGAAAAATCATATCCCCTCTCAGGCTTTGTTTTGCTAGGCTAAACCAGCCAAGCATCTTTAGTCTCCTAGAAAGACAGACTCTCCATTTCCCTGGTCATCCTTGTAACTCTTCTCTTCAACTGTTAAAGTTTGATTTCATCATTCTTGAATACGCATGACCGAATTGCACAAACTGTTCTGATCAGATCTTACCAGTGTCTTGTATAATGGCATAAATACTGCTACTGGAAATAATTCATCTGATGCATCCTAGAATTGCATTTGCTTTTTTTGCAGCCATAGTCTCATAACCATCCCCTGCAATCAACTAATACACCTAAGTCTTTGTCCTCTTCTATGTGTAACATCTATGGATGCACTAGCCAGGGGGAAAGTACAAGGGTTATCAATCCTCTTGCTTCTATGCATAAAATCTTTGGGGTCAAAAGTAATTTCCTCCTCAATGTATTGGACAAGACCATATGAATGTATATTTATATAGCTAATTTTATCCCAAAGGATATCAGAGTGCTTTACAAACTGATCTAGACAACACTGCCAAATACAGAGACAAAATAATCTACATATTTACCAAAAGTAAGAAAGGGTTTTAGCCAGGTGCTAGCATAATTATACTCATCTTATTGTTCTAAACCAGCAGCCTATTTAATTTTAAAAACAGCAAAAAATATTTTACCCAGGAGAGACATCTAACTACGGTATGGGTCAACCGAAAAATATGTACACTACTCATTTCTTCACAAAGAACGTGAAATATTCTGGAATTTGTTGGGCATGATTTTATGAAATTCACCATTTTCACTGCATTGTCCAGCACTTCCTTCAGTTCCTCAGGCATGCATTTTGCCGCTAGGGCTTGTCTGTGGATACTGCAATGAGTCCAAGAGGTGTTTGATGCAACCTTTTTTGTTCGAGCTACAAATCTGGTATACTTCCCAGTCATTGATGTGGCCCCATCAGTGCAAATGCCTAGGCAACAAGACCAATCTATTTCCTTTTCTTGAAAATATGCATTAGTCAGATTGAAGATATTGTCTCCATTTGTATGTTCTTTCAATGGTCAGCAAAACAACAAGTCTTCTTCAACCATACCTTCATTCACGTAACGTACAAACACTAGCAAAATAGATAGATTAGCAACATCAGTTGATTCATCCAACTGTATAGCATACTATGGACTATTTTTCACTCTATGTACAATTGTGGTCTCTACATTACTTGACATGTCATTAATTCTTCATGACAACGCATTATTGGACAAAGGTACTATGTCAATCCTTTTTGCAGACTTTTCTCCAAGCATGCAATAAACTATGTCTTTGATACATCGACCAATCAAGTTCTCTGCTATGGAATGGGATTCTGATGCTTTTGCTACTCAGTTGCTCACTTGGTATGACGCTTCCAGTGCATTTTTGTTATCAGTACTTGGTTTGGATAAAAAACTAGTAATGTCACTTTTCCACTCGGCGAATTTTTGCTTGAAAATATCAACAGGCTTGTCGAGTTGTGCAGCGTGCCTAGTTTCTATGTGGCGCTGAAGTAGAGAAAGTTTGAGGCTGCTGTTTGTTAGATCATCACCACAAATTATGCACTGTGGTTTCAGACACTCTTGATCACCAATGCATGTAAAGCCATATTTTTTATAATAATCGTCATATTTTCTTTTCTTCATAAGCAACTTTCCAGGACGATCATGATCATCTGACTTAGATTTTCCACACTTTGGACTTGACAAAACACTAGCTGATGTCAAACATTCGTTTTCTCTTTACATTGTCTTTACACTTTCTGTTTTCAGCCACTTGTCCAACACACTGAGAACGCTAACAAACAAACAAACTAGTAAATGAGAAGATTCACTCATGTCTCACTGGAGCAAAACAGCACTCCACAGAGAATGACTGAGTATTGACTAACTGAGGGAACGTTACCGCCGCTATATTAGCTACAATGACCTTGGTTCCGGTTTTGTGCGGACGCACTTTTTTCTTCCACCATTACAGAATTTTTTTCCAAGAACCCCCTGGAACATTTCATGAACCCCAAAGGATTTCCGAACAACAGTTTGGAAACCACTGATCTAGACTGAACTACTGTAGAACACAATACAGAATTTCACCCAGTAATTTCTGCATCAAGACCATAATATCTGGTTGAGCTAGAGTGTTTCTTTTGGAAATACATCCAATCTTGATTTAAAGACTTAAAGTGATGGAAAATCACCACATCACTAGGTAAATTGTTCCAAAGGTTAATTAACTTTACTCTTTAAAATTTAAACCTTATTTCTAGCCTAAAGTTGTTTAACTCTGGTTTCTTGCCAATGGATCTTGTAATGCCTTTGTCTGTAAGACTAAAGATCCCTTTATTATCCAAAATCTCCCTATGTAGGTACTTTGAGTCCATTATCAAGTCACCTTTTAACATGCTCTTGAATTATGTTAACTGTAAGGTCTCAAATGCTAAAATAGGATTTCCAGCCCTCAAGTCACTCATGTAGCTCTCTTCTGAACCCTTTCCAATTTCTCAACATCTCTTTTGAAATGTACACACCAGAACTGGGCACAGTACTCCACAAATGGTCTCACTAGTATGATATAGAGAGAGGTAATACCCACCTCCTTAATCCTACTCAATATTCCCCTGTTTATAACCCTAAGGATTACACTAGCCTTCTGAGACACAGCATCACACTAACAGCTCATCTTTAGTTGGTTATCCACTGTGACCCCTGAGTCCTTTTCAGAGCCACTGCTTATAGGATGGAGGACTATATCCTGGAAAGTGTGGCC
This sequence comes from Chelonia mydas, assembly GCF_015237465.2. Lineage (NCBI taxonomy): Eukaryota > Metazoa > Chordata > Testudines > Cheloniidae > Chelonia > Chelonia mydas. The sequence goes on from NC_057852.1 coordinate 62,669,283, forward strand.
TATGTTATTTGTTCTGAGATACATGACTTGGCATCTGTATTCAAACATTGTTCAAATGAACCCATCTCACCAGAGCTGACCTCTCCTTATTTACCTCCACAAATGTGTGTCATCTGGAAACTTTACCAGCAATGACTTTACATTTACTTTGTGATCATTGATAAAGATATTGAATAGCAGTGGACCAAGAAAAGATCACTGCAGGACCCCCTAGAAACATCCCCACTAGAAGATGTTTCCCTGTTTACAATTATTTTTTGAGATCTTTCAATTAACCAGTTTTTAAATCCATTGAATATGGGCTACATTGACTTTGTGATTTTTTTTAAATCAAAATGTCATGTGGATCTAAGTCAAACGCCTTACAAAAATGCAAGTTTATGAAATCAACAGTTACATTTATCAACCAAAACTGTAATCTCATGAAAAACATTAAGTTAATTTGACAAGACCTATTACTCATAAAACCACGTAGATTTGCATTAATTATACTTCCTTTAATTCTTTACTGATTGCATCCAGTATCAGCCTTCCTTTGATATTGCTCAAGTTCAATGTCAGGATAAATGTCCTATAGTTACCCAGGTTATCCCTATTACCCTTTTTAAAGACAGGAACATTAGCTTTTTTCCAGAGTTCTTGAACTTTGACACATTAATGTTGATTTTTAAGAAATCTTAAAATAGTGGGAAAGAGCTTCTTGGCCAATTCCTTTACAACTCTTGAGTACAAGTAAGCACTGCAAGCTCAGTCAGGCACCTCATTAGTCTTAGGTCATATCATTTCTCTGAGCAAAGAAGCCGTTATTATAGTGAAGAGGTCTGATTCACCACTGTTTCTCTCTAAATTTATGCCAAACACTTGAATCCAGCTAAACAGAGCTCAGGTTAGGACCCAAAAGCATCTGGTTCACCACTTTTATACTTCCTTACTCACCGTGGTTGCTGGAGGGTGATTTGTCCACCAGAATAAGTTAGAGCACCCCCACAGACACTCCATCCTATGTCAGTTGTAAAGGTCCTTTACAGAGCATTATGCTAGCTGAGGAGAACTGGCGTGCAGCATGTTCCAGGTAGATGCCCTCCTTGTCTCATCACACCCCTGGCAACATCCCACCATTACAGAAATCCTCAGGGCCTATTTAGGGCAGCTTTATAGCCCCTTTCTGCCACCTGAGCAGGGAGATCCGGCCCACTGATTTCATGGGAGCAACACTGGCATAAGCTTGGAGTAACACAATAGTGAATCAGGCCAGTAGGAGTCAAAGTTCATCATGCCACATTACGTGTGTCTGACATTTAGAAAGGAAACCAGTCTCACAACTGCATGATGTTTTCATAGACCTGGAATCAATATATTCAGAGTGACCTTTATTTTAAGGTAAGAGTAATTGTGTGACGGATATTTTTTTTCGCTAAACTATGAACTAATGTTACAAAGGTATCAAAATGTATTGTAAACAGAAGATCAGTATCTCTCCTCCACCAATGAATTGTAAATTGGATTTGTACTATTAAGACAAAGTTTTGTGTGGCATGTCAACAAGTCATTCAGAGGAACAGGATACCTTTCATCAATACCATACCTTAGTCCACATTTAATTTACAACTTTATATGCTGAACATTTAAGAAGGCATATATTAATGGTTTAAACACTGGCAGAGGAACATGATGTTAGTTCAAATGCAAACAAAAAGTGGGAACAACAAGCCGTCAGGACGGTGATCCCCCGGTGTTTAGAGTTAACAAAAATTAACATTTACAATTTAATCCAGCACCCTAATTAACAGGGCTTTTGAATTAGGCAGCAATAAAACACCTATAAATATCTTGAGTACTTGGTGACTGAAGAGGAAAAGAAAGTAAATAATTGTCAGACTTCTTAGTTCATCACTGCATACTTCTAGCAATAGCCGAAATGTCTAGTAATTTTTTTATGGCCTCTCATTTTGTTTACATCGTCCACCATGGCACTGTATAAAAAAGAATGATTCAAGAATACTTCAAAAAGTTTGAGATTGATCTGAAACAATGATTATATTCAGTTCCTGTTCAGATTTGAACCAAATTAATTTCTTTTTATTTCCCAAATACCATAGTCTGAGTTAATTTTATGAAAATCTTGCATAATAAAAAAATAAAAGCAGCTGTTTAAAGTTGAAGCGTCAGTTAAGGCACATTAAAGTAAGGTATTATCTGCACATCAAAGCCTGGCTTCTGGAAAGAAATATGAAGTGCTGGATGCCAAATGTTGTCTGTCTCCACTATGAACTTGAATATAGGGGCAAGGATTCCTGAGTGCAAAGCTAGTATCAGTGGGTTTTTTGTTGTTGTTGTTGTTAAGAAATGTAGTTGTTAAAATATTTTTAATGCTAATAAATATAGTGCAATGTTTTTGGAGGCTGTGAAAACAGACAGGCTGAATAAATGATATTCCTGTAAAATCTGTTTTCATGACTCAGCATATTTTAGTCCTTTATGAATACTCACTTCCCACTGATCTGGTTTCACTGAAATTCTTTGACTATTCTCTTGCATGTGGTGTTTAAAATGGCACTGACTGCCTACAGTGACAGAATAATGGAACAACATTGTTTTTGACAGTATACTCTAAACAGATTATTCTGCATGGTGACATTGCATGGAACTTTTAATGAGGACATTATAGGTTCAATGCTGCAAACAAACACTTTATACAAGTAATTTTACCCAGAGTATTTCCACTGACTTTATATTGACTTTGACAGTAGAGAACCCTGAAACTTAGCAATATACTTTACAAGCATTTATGTAAACATTTACTTATTTCTTGTTTACCTAAATAGCTATGCCGGCTGAAAATGTGTTATTTCATCTATAGGTAGTCAAAAAACTATAATCCACCCTATCACACTTGTGTTTGACATATTAATCTCTTTCGGGCTTAATGAATGAAGCAACCAATCTTTGGTGTGTGTACTTGTGTGAGGGGTAGTGGTTCCCAATGTAGCAGCCACTTACTTATCAATGCAGGCTTTTGACAGCACACCACCCAGATCTTTGCTCTTAGCCCTTGCTTCCCTACGCTTAAATATGGATTTAACTGCCTTGGTTTAGGCAACCAAGTTTAAAAAGATTGGCCACTATGCAAGTAGATTCTGTTTTCTAAAGTATAAAATACATTAAGTGTTGGGTTACTGAAATGGTTGGGAGGATGGGTGTGTGAGAGAGAGGGGGAGAGAGAGAATTTCCCTTAACTGTCCCAAAATGAAACAGTAGTTTTCAGAGGGCCCTTTTTCAATATATAAGGACAAACCGCAGAGGGACGATGATTGAAAGACAACAGATCTATGACACAAAGAGATGAAAAAACAGATTCTGTTTGAATAGGTTACTTGTTCTTACAACCCCTGCCCCTTCCCCCAAATACTGGTAAATCTAGATTTACCAACATATGTTAGAGATACTTCCTTCCCCATCACACTGCCCTTATTAACATTCTCATTTCAACCAATGCCATTAAAAAACTAGTCTAGAGGGAAATAAACTAATTATCTCTTTAAATTGTATCTTTCTAAATATACAGATGATATAGCTGATCTCTATCTCCCTTTGCACTGGGGTTTTAGTAGATAGTACTCTGCGTTAATTATTTGTGTGATTAACAGCTACTGGCCAAGATTTTCAGACATAATTCGTGATTTTGGGTTCCTCCATGTTTAGGTACCTAACTTAATCATCTTAAAGTGACCTGGTTTTCTGAGGGTGGATGCTCAGCTTGTTCTGAAATTCGTGATTTTGGGTTCCTCCATGTTTAGGTACCTAACTTAATCATCTTAAAGGGACCTGGTTTTCCGAGGGTGGATGCTCAGCTTGTTCTGAAAGCCAGGCCCCTTTAAGGTGACTCAAGTCAGGCACCCCAAAATTGGAGCACCTAAAATCACTACTTCTGCCTGAAAATCTTGACCAGTCTATGATTAACGTTGCTTAACTGTTTCCAGTCCAACTGTATTTTCAGTCACTCATACCTTTCTGAAAACATTCATATTTTCCAGAACTGGTCTCTGCCCAAAAGTCAACTGTTTGGGAAAGTTTGAAGAAAAACACTTAAGCCATTTTTAATCATGAGGCTTGAAGGGGGCATAATCTTTTCCCCATATAAAAATAGATGATTCCTCTTTTGAACATGTTTAACAGCATACAAGGGGTTGGAAAGATGAAATATGAGACCTATGGAAGAAAGTGCTTATACAAATCAACTAAGTTTTCAACTAAGGCCCTGATCTTGTATCAGGATCTGCTGAGACAGACCCCTGCACCAATGTGGATTCATATTGAAGGTTCACTTCTGTGGATTCTCACAGGAATCAAACCCGACTCCTCTCCTGTTATACTTCTAAGCTGAAGCCACTTGGGTGAAGATCATGTGACAATAAGGGTTGCAACTCAATCTGGACAAGATGGAGAAGATGTATTCATCAGGGTGATGTGCTTTCAGAGACCAACACAATCTTTAAATTGCTCCATCAATTAATGGTATATGCCAGATTGTAGTCAAAGAAGTCTGCAGCCTAGATGGTCTTTCTACACTCCTCTCTAATCCAGGTTGCATCAGTTACAAGAACCACATGCTTTCATCTATGGCTGACAAAAAAATTTGCATACACTTTTTCATTGAAGAGAATCTTGCCTTAAACATCTATGCTTTTGTGATATGTCTTCTTGATTGCTCGTATGGGCTTTTTCTGGGATTGACTGTGAAAGTAACTTGTAAACTCCAATTAGCCCATAATGCAGACACTTCTTGTCCCGTGTCTCGGTGGGCTGGTAAGAGTACAGCATAATCATGCTCTGCTCTGCACTCACTCAGAACTACTTGTGTAAAATTCAGTGTCACTATACACAAAGCCATCAACACCCTAAATTCAGGTTAATTTGAATTTTAGAGTCTCCAACCACAAATGGTATACGACTGTCAGAAATGCTGGAATGCACTGCATCAAGGGAGATCTTAGCAGGGGCTAAGGCAGGATATTCTAAGTGCACACAACGTGCTCCAACCAGCCCCCAGGCATAGGGTGGCACAAAAGCTGTGGCTGGGCAGGTGAGAAGGTAGAGACGGTGGGAAAACTGGGAAATTCCTTTCTCACCTCCCCCCTTTTCTTCCCCCCCAGGCCGCCATCTGGGTTGGGAGAGTATGTAGGGCACTGGGCTTACAGGGACTACTTAGGTGGGAAGCTGGGAGTCTGGGATCACTTCTAGCTCCTCCTTCTCTACTCAGATCCAGGAGGGGGAGCAGCAAGATTGCCTGCCTGCCTGCAGTGCAGTATCACAGCAGCCCCAGGAGGCCTAGTGAACCTGCAGCCCAGCTGAATAAATGACATCTCAGCTGATCTGAGTGTTTGTATGACAGAGGTGCCAAAGATCATTCATCTCATGTGATATTCTCACATTTGGCAACACTGTGATACTGCACCCACATCTTTGAAAGCGGCTTCCCAGAAATGCCATTAAGATTAAGCCTCGCCACATTTAAAGTTGTTAGACTCTTGCCAGGCCTTTGCCCTGGATTCTTTGACTGATCTGATCTAATCTAAGTACAGACTGACCTCAGTTTACCAGCCAGATCACTTTGCATTCTCAGTCTTAAATCTCTAGGTAGTGTGGAAGTATACTACGCTAATCATATACTAATATAAGCCATGCAAAGTGACCTGCAGTGGTAGGTGCCTTATAAATGCATTTATGTATCACTTTACACATAAAATAATGTTACCAAAATAGTTCTTATGGGATGCTGACATTAATTGCCTGTAATTGGAGATGTGTGAAGCCCACTGCAGGTGGGGCTGAAAATCAATCTGTTCCTTAACTACTAGAAAGCAAGTTTCAATGCCAAACATACAATAGGGATTCAAGATTTCCTCCCACCACTTATGCATATGCAGCAAGGATCATTCAAAGAACCCTTATGAGACTACCGTAGTAGAATATAGAGAAAGCCTTCCTCCCTCTGTCTACTATTTACTGGCCAGGAATGGCAAACTGCGGTCACTGGGAGCTGCAAGCGGTCATACCTAAGGACACTCAGGTAAACAAAGCATCTCACGGCCTGCCAGGGGCTTATCCTGAACAAGCCACAAACCAAGTTTGGGAACCCCTGATCTAGATAATACTCTGTCCTGCCTCAGTGCAGGGGACTGGACCAGATTGCCCATATGGTCCCTTCCAATCCAACATTTCTGATTCTATGATTGCAGATCAGCAAATATCAGACATCTATTCTTGATAACACCTGCCCAAATAGCTTCATTAAGTAAATATTCTCATCAGAATCACCTAAATTATTTAGTGGTTGCAGTGTCTTTTTCTGAAGTATTTCTTTTTGATCATCCTATACAAAAGGATCCAAGTGAAATATTCCACAAGAGCCACCAGTCACATCCATTTTCAAAGAAAGAGTGTTTGGAATTAGTTTGATTCATTTCTAAAAGTTAGAAGATTATAATGAAGCAATATTTCTTTTTCCTCTCTTAGAGTTACTGTAAATAAGGACCAGATTCTGATTTCAGTGCAACACCACTAGTTTCAATGGTATTATTTCACATTCTGTCACTGGGCAAGTAAATAGTCTACATGTAGGGTGACAAGGCCAGAGATAAGATATTTATGTCACTTAAAGATATTACATGTAAATGTAGATGGCTAAAACACCTAGTGATAATCATCTGTTACATCTATGCACCCCTAGGGCTCAATCCTTCAAGATGCTGAGCATTGTCACCTGATGCAGCATAGCACTTAAGCACATACTTAACTTTAATTATGAGTAATAATAAAATAATAATACCATCTAGTTCTTACAGAAATATTTTATCCCAATGACTCCACACAACCGAGGAAGAATAAAATCTAGACTACTTAATCTAGCCTAATATGAGTAATAACGTTGAATACACTCAGTATTTCTGTCTTTTACCTAATGGCATTTCATTAGGCAGCATGTTTTCAAGTGCTTTTAGGGAAAAGACGAGGTTAATAATGTATACCAATCCAGCATCTTTAATGCACAAAAGCTTATGCTCTAATAAATTTGTTAGTCTCTAAGGTGCCACCAGTACTTCTGTTTTTTTAATGCAATAGGATTTTGTCTTCCAGGGAGTCAAAGCTAGAAATAAATGTATCACATATGGCATCCTTGAATATTTAACAAAACCAATAAAAGCCACTCTAATAGCAGAAATACACATTCAGGTGACAGTTCACCCTTAAGATTTAGCATTAGGTTATATAAGTGGCATAACAGAAATTCATTACAGTTTTTTTGCAAATCAATGTGTTTATTAACAGTTTTTAAAAGAGGAGCTTCCAATTCACAGAACTATTTCACCTGAATATTTAGACTAGTCACAGTAGTTTGATGACATAATCCAATGGAATCTTTCTCATCTGCCATTGCCTTCTTTTATTCCATTTACATTTCAGATAGTAACGTGGATCCAATCTGGATGCAATATAAAGCACAGCTGCCTGTTTCTACTCTAGGTCTCAAGTGTTCTTCTTTACCCACAAAAAGGTAGGTTTATTCTATCACTGTTCATACTAATTTAATTCTAATCAAGGTCAGTTCAGTTAAAAAGAACCCTATCATGATATCTCCCCACAAGAAAGAAAAATCTCTCTTTCCTAAAATGTGGACACCCCTTGGTTACCTCTTGTGCTAGCTTAACAACAACAAAAATACACATACATTTTGTATGTCCCTGCCCCTATTTATAAAATGGGAAGATGCTTACCTTCCTTTATGATCTATAGATGAAAAGCACTGCACAAGAGCTGAGCAGCATCATAATCATAATTAATTCTCTTAGAGAAAAGTCAGGCTTCTAAGCCTCATCGTAAATCTTCTGAATGCCTAAGTAACTTATGAAAATGGTACTTAAAGCATTTTGAAAATTTTACATCTTATTCCTACTTTCACATCAAACACCCATTCATCACCTCAGTACCACCTCTCTCTGTTCCAGGGCATAGCAGACTCTAGGTAATTTATCAAGTAGCAGGGCTGTCAAATAAGCATGCTAAAACATTGACTCATACATGATTAATACACTAATTAATAAATATTAATAATCACAGAGTTTTACATTTTCAAAGCACCGTGCAAATGTTAAACTAAGGATATACTAATTTAATTTTAGGGTTTGGATGAATACAGAATAAGTAGAAGTGGCATTTGGTCAAAGCTGAATTATAAGTGGAATTGTAGCTACAGCAATAAATGGTACTGTTACAGCTATTATATTAGACTGTTTATTGCAGCAAGATGTTAGTAATAAAAAATACCAACTCAGCTTCAAAACTTCACAAAACATACTGAACATTGCTTTATATATTGTTAAATTGCTATTGTCAGCAAATTTTATGGACAAGGCACTGCAAATGTAACATCTACTTTTGATTGAAAACATGTACAGAAATTTCAGTCCAATACTAACTAGCGGCAGAGCTGGTAACAACACCTATAGTTAAGATTACTCAATGCTTCCCATTATAAGACCCTATTTCGAGTTGATTATAACTAATCAAGCAAGAGATGTTAAGAGTAACAAGAAGGGTTTCTTCAGGTATGTTGGCAACAAGAAGAAAGCCAAGGAAAGTGTGGGCCCCTTATTGAATGAGGGAGGCAACCTAGTGACAGAGGATGTGGAAAAAGCTAATGTACTCAATGCTTTTTTTGCCTCTGTCTTCACGAACAAGGTTAGCTCCCAGACTGCTGCGCTGGGAAACACAGCATGGGGAGTAGGTGGCCAGCCCTCTGTGGAGAAAGAAGTGGTTAGGGACTATTTAGAAAAGCTGGACAAGCACAAGTCCATGGGGCCGGATGCGTTGCATCCGAGAGTGCTAAAGGAGTTGGCGGCTGTGATTGCAGAGCCATTGGCCATTATCTTTGAAAACTCATGGCGATCGGGGGAAGTCCCGGACGACTGGAAAAAGGCTAATGTAGTGCCCATCTTTAAAAAAGGGAAGGAGGAGGACCCTGGGAACTACAGGCCAGTCAGCCTCACCTCAGTCCCCGGAAAAATCATGGAGCAGGTCCTCAAGGAATCAATCCTGAAGCACTTACACGAGAGGAAAGTGATCAGGAACAGTCAGCATGGATTCACCAAGGGAAGGTCATGCCTGACTAATCTAATCACCTTCTATGATGAGATTACTGGTTCTGTGGATGAAGGGAAAGCAGTGGATGTATTGTTTCTTGACTTTAGCAAAGCTTTTGACACGGTCTCCCACAGTATTCTTGTCAGCAAGTTAAAGAAGTATGGGCTGGATGAATGCACTATAAGGTGGGTAGAAAGTTGGCTAGATTGTCGGGCTCAAAGGGTAGTGATCAATGGCTCCATGTCTAGATGGCAGCCGGTATCAAGTGGAGTGCCCCAGGGGTCGGTCCTGGGGCCGATTTTGTTCAATATCTTCATAAATGATCTGGAGGATGGTGTGGATTGCACTCTCAGCAAATTTGCGGATGATACTAAACTAGGAGGAGTGGTAGATACGCTGAAGGGCAAGGATAGGATACAGAGGGACCTAGACAAATTGGAGGATTGGGCCAAAAGAAATCTGATGAGGTTCAACAAGGATAAGTGCAGGGTCCTGCGCTTAGGACGGAAGAATCCAATGCACTGCTACAGACTAGGGACCGAATGGCTAGGCAGCAGTTCTGCGGAAAAGGACCTACGGGTGACAGTGGACGAGAAGCTGGATATGAGTCAATAGTGTGCCCTTGTTGTCAAGAAGGCCAATGGCATTTTGGGATGTATAAGTAAGGGCATAGCCAGCAGATCGAGGGACGTGATCGTTCCCCTCTATGCGACATTGGTGAGGCCTCATCTGGAGTACTGTGTCCAGTTTTGGGACCCACACTACAAGAAGGATGTGGAAAAATTGGAAAGAGTCCAGCGAAGGGCAACAAAGATGATTGGGGTCTGGAACACATGACTTATGAGGAGAGGCTGAGGGAACTGGGATTGTTTAGTCTGCAGAAGAGAAGAATGAGGGGGGATTTGATAGCTGCTTTCAACTACCTGAGAGGTGGTTCCAAAGAGGATGGTTCTAGACTATTCTCAGTGGTAGAAGATGACAAGACAAGGAGTAATGGTCTCAAGTTACAGTGGGGGAGGTTTAGGTTGCATATTAGGAAAAACTTTTTCACTAGGAGGGTGGTGAAACACTGGAATGCGTTACCTAGGGAGGTGGTAGAATCTCCTTCCTTAGAAGTTTTTAAGGTCAGGCTTGACAAAGCCCTGGCTGGGATGATTTAATTGGGGATTGGTCCTGCTTTGAGCAGGGGGTTGGACTAGATGACCTCCTGAGGTCCCTTCCAACCCTGATATTCTATGATTCTATGATTCTAATGTTAAGATTCTGTCATGGATATTTTAGTAAAAGGCAGGGACAGGTTATGGGTAATAAACAAAAATTAACGGAAGCCTACTATTGTCAGCAAATTTTATGGACAAGGCACTGCAAACGGAACATCTACTTTTGATTGAAAACATGTACAAAAATTTCAGTCCAATACTAACTAGTGGCAGAGCTGGTAACATCACTGGTGAGACCTCATCTGGAATACTGTGTGCAGTTCTGGTCACAGGTAAGGGAAGGGCTAACTAGGATGATCCGAGGAATGGAAAACCTGTCTTATGAAAGGAGACTCAAAGAGCTTGGCTTGTTTAGCCTAACCAAAAGAAGGCTGAGGGGAGATATGATTGCTTTCTATAAATATATCAGAGGGATAAATACCAGGGAGGGAGAAGAATTATTTAAGCTCAGTACCAATGTGGACACAAGAACAAATGGATATAAACTGGCCATCAGGAAGTTTAGACTTGAAATTAGATGAAGGTTTCTAACCATCAGGGAAGTGAAGTTCTGAAACAGCCTTCCAAGGGAAGCAGTGGGGGCAAAAGACATATCTGGCTTCAAGACTAAGCTTCATAAGTTTATGGAAGGGATGATATGATGGGATAGCCTAATTTTGGCAATTAATTGATCTTCAACTATTAGCGGTAGATATGCCCAGTGGCCTGTGATGGGATGTCAGATGGGGTGGGATCTGAGTTACTACAGAGAATTCTTTACTGAGTGTCTGGCTGGTGAGTCTTGCCCACATGCTCAAGGTTTAGCTGATCGCCATATTTGGGGTCGGGAAGGAATTTTCCTCCAGGGTACATTGGCAGAGGCCCTGGGGTTTTTTTTTACCTTCCTCTGCAGCTTGGGGCACAGGTCACTTGCTGGAGGATTCTCTGCACCTCGAAGTCTTTAAACCACGATTTGAGGACTTCAATAGCTCAGACATAGATTAGAGATTTGTTACAGGAGTGGGTGGGTGGGTGAGATTCTGTGGCCTGTGTTGTGTAGGATGTCAGACTAGATGATCATAATGGTCTTTTGTGACCTTAAAGTCTATGATGACTCAATGCTTCCCATTATAAGACCCTATTTCCAGTTGCTTATAACTAATGTTAAGATTCTGTCACGGGTATTTTTAGTAAAAGTCAGGGACAGGTTACAGGTAATAAAAAAAAATTAAACAGAAGCCTGCAACCTGTCCGACTTTTACTAAAAAATTTGGGGGGGGGTTGAGAAGAGAGAGAACACTGCCGGGGCTTGCAGCTGCTCCAACCCCGCTGCTGCTCCAGTGGCAGGGAACTGCTGTTCCAGCGACCCCAGGCAGGGCTGGCCCCACCATGAGGAGAACTGAGGTTGCTGCAGCAGGTGCCAGACTGTGGGGGGGCATCACTAGGACCCAGAGTGTAGAAAATTGTGTCTGCTGCTGGTGCATATGTATTTTCTCTGCTCTAGATGCACAGAGATGGTGGAGTGCTGTGCTGGAGGAAGGAGGGCACAAGAGACATAACAGGCAGGCAGGCAGAAAAGGTGAGAGGGAATAACAGAAAGCAGCAGGAGCTGCAGGGACAGAGAGGAAGAGCAACCTCTTATATACCTCTCTAGCACTCCCAGGAGCATGGACTGATTAACACCGGCTTCACAGGGAGCTTCCTGTTTCCTGCTGCTTCCCTGAACCCACTTGAGGAGAACAGGCAGTCAACTGAAGTAGTAGGAGACGGTTAGGCCCTTAAGACACTCATATCTTCCCTCACTCAGGCCCTGCTACCAGCCTGCTTATTTGTCCCCTTCAATTGAGTGTTGAGAGCCACTATAGCTGGCACAGAACAACAGTCATGAGTGAAAGAAGAAAAGGCCCCTCTGGGGCAGCATTCAGAAGAAGAAAGAAAGCAAAGGAAGCTTTTCTATCTAAGCAGGAAGGAGCCCTCCTGAGATACACAGACAGAAATGTTCACGGTAAGCCTTCCGGCCCCAGTGCGGATGTGAGTGCAGGGGAGATGCCTGATCTTCCAGTTAGTCAGAGTGCAGGTGACCTGGCAGCTATTGCAGCATCCATATCTCCGTCTCAAATGGATGTAACCATGCACATTCCTGAAGAAAAGTGTAGATCAGAGAAGAGTGTGGTGGAGCCGCAAGAAACAGCTGCTGCTGAGTTTAGTTCCTTAAGTGTAGATGATCCAGGACTGTGGACCCACTTGAGCAGTAGCCTGAGGGACTTCCTTGTACCGCATGGGCCACAGCAAGTGAAAAACTTCACGTTCCCCAAAGACAATGAAAATAGAAGTTTCCATCCAACACATTAGTGGAGTGAAATCCCCAATGGTGACAAAGTGGAGAGGCCAGGGCTTATGTACTCAAAAACCCAGAATGCTGCATACTGTTTTTGTTGCAAACTCTTCCAATCTAATGTTCCAGCCACATTGGGTTCTACAGGAACAAAGGACTGGAAAAATCTGGCTAGAAATCTGGCACGCCATGAGAAGGCAGCAAATCACCAGAGAGCATTCCATAGGTAGAAAGAGTTTGAGATGAGACTAAGGTTAAAGGCCACCATAGATGATCAGCATCAAGAGAAGATTGCATCAGAGTCTCTTTACGGGCAAAATGTTCAGAAAATGCTCATTGCCATTGTTAGAATACTTGCTACCCAAAACCTAGCACTGTGTGGCACTTCAGATCAGCTGTATGTGCCAAACAATGGAAACTTCCTTAAAATTGTGGAGCTGATGGCTAAGTTTGATGCTATACTCCAGGAGCATCTAAGAAGAGTCACCACCCAAGAAATGTACACACACCACTACCTTGGAAAAACAATTCAAAATGAGTTCATACCGTTACTGACAACAAAAGTCAAACAGAAGATTGTGGCAGATCTGAAGTCAGCAAGATATTACTCTGTTATTCTTGACTGCACACCTGACATCAGCCCTATGGAACAAATGACTTTAATGGTGTGTTTTGTAACAACAAGAGAACATAGTGAAAATATCCCTGCAATGGTGACTGTCAGAGAGCATTTTCTAGAATGTATTGACATTGACGATAGTACAGGAGCTGGTATGACAAATGTGCTTCTTAAAAAGCTGGAAGATAAGGGAATTGTGATAGCTGACATGAGAGGTCAGGGCTACGATAATGGTGCCAAAATGAGAGGAAAGAACAGAGGAGTGCAGACACAGATCCGAGAGTTAAACCCTCAAGCTTTTTTTTCCCATGCAGGTTCTCATTCATTGAACTTGGTGGTCAGTGATGCAGCATCAGCTTCTAGTGAGGCTGCTGAATTTTTTAATGTAATTCAAAGCATCTGTGTATTTTTCTCTGCATTAACTCATTGATGGCAAATCTTGAAGCAACATCTTGGAACATCCTCTCTGACACTGAAACCACTGAGTGCCACACAATGGGAAAGTCAAGTGGAGGCGATAAAGCCTATCAAACACCAAATTAGGAAGATAGATGATGCCATAGTTGCCATTATGGAGGATAATGCTATGACAGGAATGGTTTGTAGGAGAACAGTGGCAGGGGGAAATGGAATCACCAGAAACATACATAACTTCACATTTCTGTGTGGCTTAGTGTTGTGGTATGACATACTGTTTGAAATAAATGTCGTAAGCAAGAGACTCCAAGGTGTTGACCTTGATACATCTGGAACAATGGAACAACTGGACAAAGCAAAGTCATACCTACAGTCTGATGAGGGATACCATACCGGTCAGATGAGGGATTTGAAAACGTTCTGAAGAATGCACAGAAGTTGGCAGAGGAACTTCACACTGAAGCTATTTTCCCACTCATTCAAGAATACAAGAGTCACCGAAGAAGACGACATTTTGATTACGAGGCACGAGATAATCCCATAGGAGACCCCAAACAACAATATAAAGTTGAATTCTTTAACCAGGTGCTAGATTGTGCAATACAGTCATCTGAAGAATGTTTCATGCAGCTCAAGGAACACAGCAGTATATCTGGGATATTGTATGATATTACAAAACTCCTCACTATACCTGAAGAAGATCTACACCAGCAATGCAGGGTACTAAAGACAGTGTTGACACATGATGTCATGCAGGATATTGATGTGAGTGATTTAGGTGATGAACTGAAAGCCCTTTCAAGATACATTTCAGCAGGATCAACTCCAAAGGCTGTTCTGGAATATATGTGCACAAATAAGATGACCTCTTTCCAAATGCTTTTGTTGCTCTGAGCATACTTCTAACATTTCCTGTAACAGTTGCCAGTGGAGAACGCAGCTTCTCCAAGCTGAAGTTAATAAAAACACATCTACGCTCCACAATGACACAGGAGAGGCTGGTCGGCCTTGCAACCATCTCAATAAAGCATGAGCCGGGCCAGACTGTGAACCTTCAGCAGGAAGCAGTTCAAATCTTTGCAACCAAGAAGGCACGGAAAGCACCACTTTGATTATTCAAACAGATAAAAATGCCAGTGTTTACTATGCAGACAAGAAAAGTTTACATTTGCTGTTCAGGTTGAAAGTTAAGTGTTACTTAAAATTTTTGAACAAGCATTTTAAGTTGTTAGTTCTCCTTTATTGGAGTAGGTAGCAGAGCAGTACCATGAGAGGAGAAGAACAGGAAGAAGGCAGAATTGAGACCTTTCAAAGTTCTGGCCCAAGCGAGGGGACATGGGAGCATCATCCGAGCTCCCCGCCTCAGATGCAAAATGTTGTGGGCTGGCCACGGCCCTGGGGCTGGCCACCGGTCAGTTGTTCTGGCAGCTGCTGCTCAAGTGGCCCCGGGACTGACAGCTGCTCCAGTCCTGCCCCAGAAGTTGTCACTGAGGTCCCCGAAAGTCACAGAATCCATGATCTCTATGACAGAATGATAGCCTTACTAAACTTTAACCATTCAGGCTGAAATTTCCCATAGCAGATGTCTATCTTCAGCTGAATTTTTTGAAACTTTTCAGCAAAAATTGTTCTGCCATTTCCATGAGTGAGATTAGTGAAAAATATGTTGTTTTTCCCATATTAGAAAAAATGTTACCATCATTAAGAAGTTCTAGTGCCTCCATGCTTTGGAGCACGGTCTTGAAATTTGGGGTTGCCTTTGTGCCAGGGATATGCCTTTTGATGCCCCTGGGGAAAAGAGCCCAAATTTGGCCAAGTTAAAATCTTAGCTCACACATGGTCAGTAGAGACTTGTTAGAGTTTTCCAGCTAAATTCACCAAAGATTCTGTCTGTACTGAGCATGCTCCAGCCTGGGGCTGCAGGGGCTGAACAGGACATTCCCTGCAATTGCTCATTCCAGAGGCTGCTGGATGCTGTGGTGCCAGAGATGAAACTGAGACCAGGGCGACTCTCTCTCCTGCGTTTTCAATGCCTGTTTCCCCCCTCCCTAGGGAGTAAAAAGAGAAGCAGCCTGACTCATATGTAGATGGGACCTGTGGGAAAACAGTATGTGATCATATAATTAAAGACTACATCATAATGCATACTGTGGCAGAGCTCCGACCTTGTCCCCCTGGCTCCCGTGCTTCCAGGCAGTTTATGCTAGCCTCAGAGGCTCACTGCAACCTTCCACGTAGCCCTTCTCTCTCTAGGGCCAGGATTATAGTCTACTGAGCCCTTTTCATCATAAGCCAGCAAGGAGGTTGGTGAGAGAACTCCCACAGTCTCTGTTGTCCCTACTCTGAGGGATCTGTCCCTGCCCTCTCAGCCGGCTCCGTGAGGTTGGGGTTGGAACCGTTCTCTGACCCCTCCTCCATCTCGGCGCCCTCCCCTTCGGTTGCCCATGTATGTCTGCCTATACAGGCGGCCCTCTGTCCTTGTATCAGGATTCGGGTACCCAAGGCCTTGGCTGCCCTTGTTTCTCTCTTGGTGTTCCTGCCTTTCCCCAGGACAGGGAATAGTTCCTGGGACATTTCCATGAAAAATGGGAGATGACATTCTGCTGTGGAAGCCTCCCAAAAGTTTGGGGAGCTCCCCTCCCTCCAATCCCTCTGGTGGAAGCAAATTTCCAAACCCAGGGAAATATCTACCTATGAGCACGGGGTATGGGAGGTTTGGGACTACCCCTGCTTTCACTCTGGTGACATTTCCCTGAATTTCAATTTTCATCGGAGTAGTAACTAACAGTCCCATGGACAAAGGTTACCCCCGTATACTTAGCCTGCATTAACTGGCTGTGCTTCACTAATTTACCCGAAATTGAGCACTCCCCAAGTCTACGAGTGCCATGGTTTCTACCCCATCCAACTTTACCTGCCTTGTATATTTATGTGGGGTGACTGCGACCCCTACAAGATTGAGTAGGCTGCATGGGTCTGCCCCGTCCCCCAGTTTACACTGCATGGGCACTATAACACTGGGCTGCTATGTGCTGGTTTTCGGGAACCCACCTAGGACTCCCTGGGGGTTTGGCCACCTGTCCCCCCAGGGTCAGGGTCGAGTGTTTGCTTCATGAAGGGCCTCCCTTGGGTAGTTGGGTCAATTCCCTGGCTGTCATCCGTCTTTCCACCAATGTGATCATTTCATTGTAGGTGGACAGATCGTTCTGGCATACCCATTTGCGGAGATCTGGCAGCAGTCCCCGCATGTAATGGTCATTGACCAAAGTCTCCAAAATCTCCTCTGGGCTGCATGCCTCAGGCTGTAACCACTTCCGAGTGAGGTGTATGAGGTCGAATAGTTGGGACCTCAGAGGTTTGTTCTCCTGGTATAATTGTTCTCCTGGTATTTCCACTCCTGGAACCTCTGGGCCCGTACCGCTGCCGTCACCCCTGATTGTGCTAGGATCTTTGCCCTCAGCCGGGAATAGTCAGCGGTGTCCTCGATGGGCAGATCAAAGTAAGCCTTCTGGGCCTCTCTGCACAAAAAAGGGGTGAGAATGCTGGCCCACTGCTGTGGCTTATGCAGGGTCACCTCCAGAATTGGCCATGAGGTGGGAGTGAGACAAAGTGGCTAGCCTGGCCATAATGGCATTACCTATCCTAATAAGGATAGAATATAGCACCTCCTCTCAACTGTTCAGCTTCTTTTATTAGGTATTTGAAAACTTTGGCCAAAGATAAAGAGCAGAAGTTTGACTGAAAATTTAGAACACTTTTTCTGATACAATACTACAGTTATCAATCAATCCACACAACATCCTTATGACATACATAAATATCATCACTCCCATTTTACAGATGGGAAGAAAAAGATGCAAAGAGGTTAGGTGACTGGGCCAAAGGCACATTGTTAATCAGACAGCCTGGACCAGAGTGTAGGAGTTGCATACTTCTTCCTGGTCACACTGCCTTTATTCCCATTTGCATGTCTCACAAGCGCACACACCACACACAAATTAATAGGCACACAGGCATCTATTGATAATAGAGTTGACGGATATTCAAAATTCCTCTTCCCAATCACATGGAACACAATAGTGTGATACAAGACCACCAATTAAAGGAACATAATCACTGTACTTTTGAAGGTGAAGGATGATTTGTCTTTCAGTCTGACACCGTGTATTGTACATGCTGCATTCAACTCAATTCACTTAATCAGCACTCTGATGAATGGTACAGACACTTAATTGGAATAACAGCCTAGGGACAGATGCGATGCAAACAGATCGTTGAATTAAGTGAAAAAAGGCCTAGGTGCACCTCAGGATTTGCCCAGATTTCAGTCATTGGTGGCCATCCGCCAGTATACCTGCACTAGTACAAAGCCTTGTTCAGACAGGGTTAAAAAGCTGTAAACTGCTATTTCAGCAGCCGAGTTTACCCTGGTTTCAAGGAGGGATTGGTGCCACTGAAGCAAATAGCAGCTTTGCCTGAGAACACATTAGTGGTTCGACTGCAAGCTGTTTGGGGCAGGGATTTTTGTGTTTGTACAGTGACTAGCATGATGTGGCCCCAATCCAAGACTAGGCCCCCTAGGTGGTACAACAATACAAATAATAAAAATGAGAGTTTGCATCAGTGCAGCTACACCACTGATGGTTGTGATTAGGCCAAATCCTCGATATTGATAAGTACCTAGTCATTTTTCATAGTCAATGTACATGGAATGCCTTGTTCATGATTATTAACAGGAGTGAACTGTTGAATATATAATCTCTTTTTCCCCCAAGGAATTTGATAGAGGAAAAAATTGACAATTTTTTCTACATTCCCCCCCCCCCCCGCTTTTTTTCCTTTTCAAAAATCTTCAACCTCCGAAAAGTTACAGAGTGGCAAAAGGCAAAATGAAACTAAGAAAAATATCCATTCTTCCTTGGAAAGGAAACAACTTCAATTTTTTTATTTTTTTTCCTCCAAAAAACTCTTTCCTATTCTTGACCAGCTCTACTTAATACATATGTACTATGCTTGTTTTCAAGACCCTCAATAGTGACTAAGTTGGAGCTATGTATTTCTGTTAAACAAGATAATTGCCTTTAAAAATGGGTAAAAAAAGCTTATTAGCTTTTCTGCTCTTTCCACTGTTTACAAATAAGAGGCTTCTATTATAATGCATTGAATACCACAAAATATTCTAATCTAAGAATTGTGGGTCAACATTGTTTACTCAATTATTTCAAAGGAAGGAAAAAAGTACAGAATCTCGCCTTCTTTGTGCCAAGTCATTTGATTGTTATTTTATGTATTATTATTAATTATTATTATTATTATTATTGGCAGAGTGTGTAAATAAAGATCTTACTTCCTATTTTTCTAATAAATGTTATTCTAGTTTGGGAGTTCTTCCTTGTTGATGTGTAATACTGTTCTTTTAAACCATTTCCATCTGTAGAATTACAGTTAAAATACAACCTCTACAAGAACAGAGATCAAAAACACTTATCTATCAGAAACAAATTCAAGTGGTTGTTCATTTAAAAATAATACATTCCAAAGTCTATCCATATTCCTGTGTTCCAAAAGCAGATTTTCAAACATTTTTCCTCTGAGATAAGCATTTTCCTTTCTCTTTATCCAGTTATTGATACTACGACCACTACATATACAGAAAAACAGAATTATTCTCATACTTGCAGAAATGATAGCACAGCTACCTCTATGACAGAATAAGTTTCTTACATTTACATTTAGAGAGTCTACATACTCTATTTATATAATCACGGAATACATCTTGTTACTTTTCCAGCAAACAAGGAAGTGCTATATCTGTACAAAAACATTTACCAAGACAAAACATTCTAATACCAGGTGTCTATTTCCAGAAGGATGGGCTGTCCATATGCATGTGGTTAGAGAAATGTACAAGCTAAATAAATAATTTTTTTAAAAGCTTACTCCTGCAGCTGTCTTTGTTCGGTCTGTTCAGCTGTGTAAACTATGAAATACCCACCTCAGATTACGTTTTCAATTTTTGACTATTTTTAAAAGAGGACATTAATTGAACTTCAGTACATTTTATGACCTTTTATAATACAGTACATAAAGAAGATACTATTTTGATTTAACATGAAGTACTGAATAAACAGGAATTTATTCATATCATCATAGCAGCACTGCAATAATTGTATCATACCCAACAAATTGTATCATTTTTCTGGATACAGGTTATCTGCAAGGGAGGGTAATTTCTGAAAACGTGTTCATCATTCATAGTTTGGAAAAATAGCTTTTGCAATAAAAACAATCCTTCAATTTGTGCCATGTGATTCATTATCAAAGTCAGTCCTCACAACATCCTTATTTTCTAGCTGGATGCTGTATTTTTACTATTTTCTAGCTCTAACAGCAGTCTAACTTCCCTTCACCCCTTTTTTCTGTCTCAAACTTTCAATATTCATAATTGCTTCAGGGCTCTATTAAGTGAAAAATAAGAAGCTTTTCAAAATATCTCAGAGCCTTTCCAATCTAAATACTCTCCCAATATTTATTTACACTTGTATTCAAGGGGTCTTTAATTTCTGAATACAATCTTGCAAATAAGAACTCTCACCCAAACCTAAGTGACTAAAAAAATGCCAGATTCTGTCATCCCCACTAACTTTAGGGACTACTTGCAGAGTAACATACTACTCATCATCCATAACGAGAGCAGAATCTGGTCCTGGGTCAACAAATGGTGCTGTGAATATTAGAGAAATCAATTGATATTTTTTTAAAAAATCTGTCACACATACTATTGTGAAGGCAAAAGTTTAATCTGTAGGAAATAAAACTACTTAGGATCACTAGGCAATGTAGATTTGAACAAGGTTAGTGGTCCTGGTAGTAAATTGTTTGCAGCTAGGAGGGGCTCAGCATACATTTTGGACAGGTTATGTACCAGTCCATTTATTCAAGAAATACTACTATGCAAGAGGTGGTTACATCCCGTTACAGGATCAATTTAAGGCCCAGTCTTCCTGTAATGAAAATATTAAGGGTTAATCCCTAACTGAAGAGATAGCCACATATGATAAAATCTCATTTAAACCACCACCAACAAAAATCCTTGATTTTTTTTTAATTAGTAAACTCATATTTGTTAAATATATACAACTCTTATAGCTAGAAGTCAACAAGAAGAGAATACTGCCTGAAACTAAATTCTTACATCCACCCCATCCCAACTCAGACAAAGCATGAGAAAAAAAGATGGTCTTTTTCTACACTAAATGACACCCACTGCTCATCAGATGGAGCCAAACTGAATTCCAGAGACCAGGATCATCTACTGAGGATACTGTGATAGCATCCCAGATCCCAAGGTGCTTAAATTGAGACACTGGTGGCTCAAGGTCTTCACCTATTGCAACTGGCTCAGCAACACATGGAGAAAGATATGGTATCTCACATAGCCAGAGCCCAAACCAGATGAAATTTCTATGATGCGCAAGTAAAAACATATTCTTTACAGCCATCACCAACAAGGAGATAGTCACTGTTATTCAGCGTCAGCTTCAACTTCCAAGATAGAGCATATTAGAGTAGAGCATACTGGAGTAATCCATTCTTTTCTAAATCTGAAGTCATAAAAACATGAATGACTGTGGTGAAGCATGGAACTGAGTGAACTGGCTGTGTTTACTTTAACCATATGGAATAAAAACGGGTGAAAAAAGTTGCACCACTAATAGTACCTGGGATTCCAGGAATAGCCAGGAGTCCAAAAACACCCTAAATTGTAAACCTCTTGGACAAAGGGACAAAAATTTCCTCAATGATGACAGAGAAGTAACCCTCACCATATACAGAATATCTTTCCCCAATCAAACTAATATAACTTCTTTCTAGTCAACCCAGTTAACTCTTGTCTCTCTTCCTATTCACCCAGACACTATGGGGCGCAATACTACAATGTACCAAGCACTCTCAACAACCACTGGGAAATAGTGAACAGGACTGTGCCCTGAAAGAGCCTAGACATGACACAATCTGGACAAAATGAAAAGAAGATGAAAAGATTCATGTAATAAAGTA
Source organism: Chelonia mydas (assembly GCF_015237465.2). Lineage (NCBI taxonomy): Eukaryota > Metazoa > Chordata > Testudines > Cheloniidae > Chelonia > Chelonia mydas. The sequence goes on from NC_057852.1 coordinate 62,691,055, forward strand.
AGGACAATGTTATTTGGTATTTAAATTTTTTTTAAATATTGCTCTAATGGGAGATATTAAATGTCATGGTCTATTGTGCATGACACCAGAATTAGGAACAAACTTTGACCCTGAACAGTATCATAACTTTTAGGAGTGCTGCACACACATTTGAGGAAAAAACTGATCGTAAGAAATTTACCAGCACTGGTCAAATGACCATTTGAAAGATTTGTTTCCACAGTATACATGAGAAGTTGGGAGGGTGGACAGGGAGGATACCTAGGTAGCTATTCTTTTCATTAAAAAGATCTGGGAACTATGGAATGACTTGACTGAAGTAGATTGGCAATGGTTTCCTCCACAGGAATGCTCAACAATGCCAGACAGAATTTCTAAAGAATTCAGATATTCATGGTTTTGGAAGTTAGCTCAGTAGATTTGCAGTGCTGCTGTCCCTTTCTACTACAAATAGGTGCTGTATATGGATGTATTCAATGCATCCAGTGTTCCTAAGAACACCCTCAGTTCCTCTAGTTATTTTTTTTTTTATATTACTCTCATTATTATCCATTGTAGGTGACTGAGTAGACTTGGTACATAATCCATCAATATTATAACTATAATGTAACTCTATGCACATTTGCTCCCACCTCAAAATTCAATCTTATAATTTTCAAAATTTGGAGGAATAAAAAAAATTGGACAGATTAGTAAACCCTGTATATGTGTTGTGATACAAGAGGGCCAGGGAACAGTGGGAGAGTCTAGAGGGGAAATATATAAGATCAAGGCCAATGAAGGCGTGGCTCCCTGTAGACTAGGGAAGGTGGCTGCAGGTTAATTGGAGCACCTGCAGTCAATTAAGGCCCTGTTAGGAACCTAATAAAACCCGCTGTGTCAGGCAGACAGAAGAGGAGGAGGAAGAAGAAAGGACTGGAGCTTGGAGGTGTGGTTGAGAGATTTGGAAGACCTGAGAATTGGAGTAAGGGAGACCCTGCCCAGCTGGACAGGGAAACTCGCTTCCCCCCAGCATCTAAAGACCAAGGGTAAGAAACCCACAGGGCTTGAGAGGGGCTGGGACTCAGTGAGGAGCAAACCCAGACCCCTCCCCCGCTTCCCACCTCTACCACCTTCTTGGGCTATTACTGGGGCCCTCGGCACCCAAGAGCAGGGGCAAAGGGTGGCATCTTAGCTCCTCGAGAAGAAAAGAGCAGGACCCACCAAACTAAAATCAGCCATCTTGCCACACGTGGTGTTAGAAGTGGGATTTCTGTGCCGTGAACATAGTCCAGTGGGGTCACAACCACCCTGCCTCAAAATGGAGGATGTGGTCAAAGCACTGGTGCAAGCCACTGCCGCCCAGCAGGAGGCTACCTGGGTCCAGGCAGCTGCCCAGCAGGAGGCCATGCGGCTGCAGCAAGATACCAATCACCTGCTGATGACCCAGGCCACCCAAGATCAGGTCATGCTGCAAGAACTAGTGAACCAGGTGAAGGCCCTTATGGAGAGGAGCTGTGGGTATGATGGGACGCAGACCATACGGGCCAGCTACTGTCTGCAGAAAATGACCCGGGAGGATTATGTGGAGGCATACCTCCTGGCCTTGGGGCCAGGCCTCCTGCAAGGCTGTCCTCTCAAAGACCAGTGGTCAGGCATCCTCGCCCCATTTTTGTGCGGGGAGGCCCAGAAGGCCTACTATGATATGACCACAGAGGAGGCGGCAGATTACCCCCAACTGAAGGTGGAGATTCTGGCCAGGGCAGGGGTAACGACGGCCCTGCGAGTCCGGAGGTTCCATGAATGGCAGTACTGCGAAGACAAGACACCATGATCACAACTATTTGACCTAATTCACCTAGCCCAGAAGTGGTTACGCCCGGAGGCGCTCAGCTCAGAGAAAATGATGGAGCTCCTGGTGGTGGACCACTATATGAGGGGACTACCCTTGGGCCTCCGAGCCTGGGTAGGCCAGAATGACCCCTCCACCTATGATGAACTGGTCACCCTCATCGAGAGACAACTGGCAGCCCGTGAACTGTTTGAAACTCCAGGAGGTGGAACATGGCGTTTCAGGAAACCAGTCCCGACCCTGAGGACCCAGATCATCAAGAAGGCCAAGAAAGCCATAGCTGGAAGAACAGGCCCCAAGGAACGGCCTGAGGGCCCAAGAGAACCAGGGGGAGAGAGTTGGGGGAGCAAGTCAGAGGGTCTAAGACAGAGGGCAACCTCCGGGATGAGATATTGCTGTTATGAGTGTGGGGAGTTGGAGCATATAGCAGCCCAGTGCCCCATTAGGGAGGAGCCCATGCAATGTAATCTGGGGGATCCTGGGGACCAATGTGGACTAATCAGCCTGGTAGGGGTCGCAACGGCCCCACATGAGTACACCAGGCCGGTAAAAATGAACGGCATCCAGACCATAGCTTTGGTGTACTCTGGGAGTGCTGTCACATTGGTCTCAGGGAAGTTAGTGGGACAAGACCAACTGACCCAGGCCAAGAGCACTGGAGTGACATGTGTCTATGGCACATAAATTTCTACCCCACAATTCTAATATGGATTGAGATCCAGGGGAACACTACCAAGATGACTGCAGGGGTGGTCCCCAAGCTCCACTATCTGGTCTTAATCGGCAGGAACTTTCCTGGGTTCGAGAGCTTACTCCCCCCCCCATCAAGTTAGGGGAGGGAAGTAAACCCCGAGCAAAGTCTGATGGTTCCATGGATGACCATACCACAATTTTTGCTGGGTTTTTCCCAAAGTTATTTTCACCCCCTGGGAAGTCTCGGAAATCCAGACAAAAGACTAGGAACCAGGATTTTGGCAGCAAACCACAGAGCTGCCCTGGTTGGGAGGAGGTCCCGGGGAGACCCAGAAATGGCCCCCAGAACAAGCAAAACCACCCCAAGAGAAGGAGAGGAGTCCATTCCAATAGAATCAGGCCAGATCAGTCCCGCATGCGACTGTTTTGGGCAGGACCAAGCCGATGACCCACTGTATGCGAACATGAGGGAGGAGGTAGTAGAGGTAAATGGCGAGCAAGTAGAAGGCAAAACCAAAGGCCCAGGGCCCTACTATATAATCAAGCAGGATCTGTTGTACCAGGTAGTGCCAATACGGGGGGAAGTAGTAGAACAACTCTTGGTGCTACAGAAGCACACAAGGGCCGTATTAGAGTTAGCTCACAGTCATATGTTTGGGGAACATTTAGGAGTAGACAAGACCCTGGACAGAGTCCTAAGGAGATCCTGACAGACCAAGGGACTCCCTTCATGTTGAGAGTAATGAAAGACTTATGTACCCTGCTCCACATCCAAGCCTTGCAAACCTCGGTCTACCATCCCCGAACAGATGGTCTGGTTGAGCGATTTAACTGAACTCTCAAGAGCATGATCCAAAAGGTGGTGGCCCAAGACGGAAAAGACTGGGATACCCTCCTCCCATACCTGATGTTTGCAATACAAGCAGTTCCCCAAGCATCTACTGGATTCTCCCCCTTTGAGTTACTGTATGGATGCCACCCACGTGGCATATTAGACATCATGAAGGAAGAATGGGAGGAACAACCCAACCTGGGGAAGAATGTCATTACACATGTAGCCCAGATGAGACAACGAATAGCCCAAGTGACCCCCATAGTACGAGAGCATTTGGAAAAAGCACAAGAGTCCCAACGAACCTACTACAATCATTGGGCTAAAACAAGGAAATTTCAACCAGGAGAACGGGTGCTGGTACCAACAACAGAAAGTAAGCTCGTGGCCAGTTGGCATGGACACTATGAGATCATGGAAAACGTTGGGGAGGTGAATTATAAGGTGAAGCAGCCAGACCATCGAAGGCCAGAACAGATATACCACGTCAACTTACTGAAACCCTGGCATGATCGGGAGACGTGCCTGACTGTCCTGCCGGTTCCATCCCAGGCAGATGGCCCACAAGGGCAGGTAAAGATATCCCCCAAATTAGCCCCAGAACTATAAATAGAGGTTGTTGAAATGATCCAGAGGAACCAAGACATGTTCTCCACACGACCAGGTCGTACGACGCTGATCCAGCACCACATCATCCCGGAGCAAGGGTGACAATAAAACCCTATCACATACCAGAGGCAAAAAGAGAAGGAATTAGGGCAGAGGTAAAGAAGATGCTGGAACTTGGGGTGATTGAGGAATCACACAGCCAGTGGTCCAGCCCTATTGTCTTGGTCCCCAAGCCTGATGGCAGCCTGAGGTTTTGAAATGACTTCTGGAAGTTAAATGAGGTATCCCAATTTGATGCCTATCCAATACCACGTATTGATGAGCTGGTGGATCAGTTAGGCAAGGCCCGATATTTAACCACCTTGGACTTGACAAAAGGCTACTGGTAGATCCTCCTGGCTGAGGACACCAAGGAAAAAAAATGTTTTCTCTACACCCGATGGCCTTTTCCAATATACTGTCCTCCCTTTTGGGCTCCATGGGGCCCCCGCGACTTTCCAACAATTGATGGACAGATTACTTCGACCCCATGCCAAGTATGCTCCCGCCTATTTAGATGATGAGGTAATCCATAGCCCTGACTGGGAGACGAACCTGGGGAAAGTGGAAGCGGTACTACATGCTCTTAGACAGGCTGGCCTCACCGCTAACCCATCCAAATGTGCAATAGGGTTAGCCGAGGCCAGATACCTCGGGTATGTAGTCGGAAGGGACCTGGTGAAGCCCCAATGGAACAAAGTGAAGGCAAGAAGCAAGTCAGAGCATTTTTATGGATAGTGGGGTACTATTGCCAGTCATCCCTCACTTTGCCACAAGGGCAGCACCTCTGACGGACCTGATAAGAGCTCACAGCCCGGAGATAGTTAAGTGGACCGAAGAGGCAGAAGAAGCTTCCACAGACCTAAGGACGGCCCTTTGCAGTCATCCAGTCCTCATAGTCCCAGATTTTAAAAAGGAATTCATCTTACAAACAGATGCCTCGGAGGTAGGACTTGGTGCCATCCTTTCACAGATGGTGGGGGATTAGGAGCACCCAATCCTTTACCTTAGCTGAAAGCTCCTGCCCAGGGAGCAACGATATGCCGTAGTAGAAAAAGAATGCCTAACGGTTAAATGGGCCATGGAGATTCTACGGTACTACCTGCTTGGGCTGTGGTTCACCCTTGTGACAGACCATGTCCCACTCCAATGGATGCACACAAACAAGGAGAGGAATGCACGAGTGACTAGATTTCTATCCTTACAACTTTTCCACTTCCGGATAAAGCATAGAGCCGGAAGCCAACACGGCAATGCGGACAGCCTGTCACAACAACACTGTCTCTCGTCCCAAGTAGCCCAATCCCGTGGTGTTGAGCAGGGGGGTGGGGAGAAGAAGACATGTGATACAGGAGGGCCAGGGAGCAGTGGAAGAGTGCTAGAGGGGAAATATATAAGCTCAAGGCTAATTAAGGCATGGTTCCCTGTAGCTAGGGAAGGTGGCTGCAGGTTAACTGGAGCACCTGCAGTCAATTAAGGCCCTGTTAGGAACCTAATAAAACCCCTGCATCAGGGCGACGGGGAGGAGGAGGAAGGAGAAAGGACTGCAGCTTGGAAGGGTATTGATAGATTTGGAAGACCTGAGAATTGGAGTAGGGGAGACCCTGCCCAGCAGGACAGGGAGACTCCCTTCCCCCCAGCATCTAAGGACTGAGGGTAACCCCACCTAAGGGGGACGAGGGTAAGAAACCCACAGGGGTTGAGAGGGGCTGAGACTCAGAGCGAGGCGCAAACCCAGATCCCTCCCCCACTTCTCTCCTCTATCATCTTCCCGGGCTAGTAGCAGGGCCTTCGGCACCCAAGAGCAGGGGCAAAGGGTGGCATCTTAGCTCCCTGCCAAGAAAAGCGCAGGACCCACCAGACTAAAATCAGCCATCTTGCCACAGTGTGTATATATATTTAAAGAAAGATTGGGTTGGAATGTACAACATGCAACCTTATGACCCACTAATGGAAATTCTAGCTTTTACATAAAGTGTTTCTCAATAACACCTGAATCTCTAAAACAAGGCTTCTTGTCTTATCTGTGAATTGACATTTTTTCTTACTCTTCAAATTTTTTAACAAAATTCTCCAAAGAGTGCCAGGAATAGAAACAGTCTAGAGATGACTGTATGCCAGAAAAAAATTAATGCCAGCATTTAACTCATTAGGAATTTCTTTCTGAAGGAGTATATGCCCCAGTCTTTAATACAACAATAGATAGCTGAAAGGAAGTTAATTTCCTACGCAAAGGAGACATTTTTACATGGTTTCTCTGGCTTTTAAATAAGAAGGGGAATAGTTTTGTAATCCACGCTGATATAACTGGAACTGAGTAGGCAGAGTGAATGCCAGTTGGGAAAGCAGCAGCGCCTATTTTTAAATCGTTATCTTGGGTGGCCTGATCAATCCTCTGAAGAGAGAGAGAGAAAAAAGAAGAACCCTGAGCTAATACACGAAATGTTCTGTGCTGCTGTTCATATTAAGGACCTATTCTACCTTTGATATAATCTTAGAGAATCAACCTATGCTGTACAGTATTGGCACACCTGACTCTCAAAGAGGCCAAGGACATTTCTTCGCAATAAGGTTTTTAATGATGTGTTATAAAACTGGAGGACAATTAAATAAAAGGTTAATGACAACATGTTAGCAGTAAAGGGATTCCCCTCCTACTCCCCTTCTTTAACTTGAGTGGCAAGTTTAGCCTAATACCTCCTTCAGGTTGAAATATTCTCATACAAAAGAAAAAAAAATCACCTGTCTGATCTCATTTCTACCTCCTAATAATGCTGCCCTCCCTCAAATTTCTTGTGGGAATTTTGTAATTTACTTTAAAAAAATAACAGATGGTCCAATTAGTCAAGATTAGACATTGCTCAGCTAGTTCGACAAAGTGCAGATACCTCTGAATACAAAGGTTTTCGGAAGAATGCAAACATATAAACCAAACTGCCATTTTAAGAGAGCACAACTGTCCATGTAGCAGTATTCTGCTTCCAACAACTCGAGAGTCTTTAAAGGAAAATATGATACCCCATTTTGCCCTTAATAACCCGGTATCTCTGACATTCCATAACAATCAATATGCGTCCAGAACTTGGAGCATAGATAGGTCAATAATAAGGGATATCAAGTATAGCTTTATATGTTATTCTTGGTTTTGCAAAAGTCTAATCATGTGTTGAACAATACATTGCTATCAAAGGGGCAGCAGTTGTGCAGATGTTTGGTATTTCGAACTGGGATTCCAGTGCTGATGTGTGACTCCTCTAAAGTCAAGATGACCAGGAAGCAGGACAACTTTTTGTTCTTTGCAGATTATTCTGCACTCTCAGTTTTGATAATTCTGAAATAAGAAAAAAAATCTTGGAACTTTTCAGTAGGAAGAGGGAGGCATCAGTAATCATTTATTTAAAACTGTAGATTTACACAGTGCTTTAGACCAGCGGTTCTCAAACTGTTGGTCGGGACCCCATTTTAATGGGGTTGCCAGGGCTGGCTTAGACTGGCTGGGGCCTAGGGCTGAAGCCCGAGCTCCACCACCCATGGCCAAAGCTCGAGAGCTTCAGCCCTAGGCGGGGCTCAGGTTACAGATTCGTTTTTATCTAAGGTTTAGTTAATTTTATTTATTTATTATTTTAGCTGGTATTATTTAGATAGTAACTTTATGATACTAAATAGGCAGAAAGGCTTCCTTTTAAAAATCACTGGCTAAGTATCATAAATAAATAAACTTGTTGCCTCCAGTTTTGATAAGATATATCATCCTTTTAACACATTTTCCCTAAGGTCTTTAAAAAGGCACAAAATGAAAATATTCCATTGTCATATACGAAATATTATAAATTGAAAGAAGGCTACTATTAGCACAAACAAAACATAAAACAAGTAAAAACATCCTACTGGAAAGAGGCCATTTAGACTTTAATAGTCTTTCCCGCTCCACACTTTCTTTGAAGAAAAGCTTTTGAATGTTGTAAATATATATTGTGTGATAGCAGGGGATAAAATGAAGTTTAGTGGTATAAGTGCAGTTAAGAGCTCCCATTTCATCTTGAATTTAGAAAATAAATGAGATGCCATCACTCCCTGAAGACTGAATTAATATATCCGATTTATTCAGGGCAAGAGTTATGTCATTAACATAGAACCACAATTTGCAAGAACTTATTCATTTGAGCTTATTTCCAGTTTGATTGCCAGCGGCTCCATCACTAGATGAATCAACAAGAGAGACGGAAGACCTTTGTGATGCATACACTCAGCTTAACTGACTTTCTCGGAGTACACTCTCTTATACACAACAGATGGCAGTGGTCTCATGTAAAAAAAGTTTATATACAATCCTTAAGGGTTTTTTTTCTGAACTCCACTCAACCAATCACTCTCTCTGCACCAAGGGAGAAAGCTACAATGAGCACACTTCTAGCTATAGCTAATCTTTATTGCTTAAAAGGTATTTTGTATCACCTACAGACTAGGTGTGGGTGTTTGTTTTTTTTTAAGAAATCTGCTCAGGATGAATCATGTCTGTAGGGAAGAGATTTTTCCAAGGTACAGAGGGGAATTAGGCACACAAATCCCATTGAGCAACTCCCATGTGCTCCTTTGAAAATCTCTCTCTGGATAATTATAGTAAATATTTTCAAAAGCATCTTGCAATCCTGATGAATAAGTCACATAGGCCTGTAAATTTTGCAACTCAAAGGTGGTCTGTCTTCTTTATGAATGTAATGGTGAAAAGCATGCTTTCCTGAAGATACATTTAAAGAATCCAAAGACAGGATATTTAGTATCTATCTACCCAATTCTCATAATGTTTTTCTTCACTGTACACCTGTATCTGAGCACCTCCCAAAGTATCAAAAACCAAATCCACTACAACCTGGTTTTCCCCAAAGCAGTTAGGTGTGTGTATTTTTGTGTTTGATTGTTTGGTTTGGTTTTGAACTTATTCCTTACTTAATCAATCTGGCAGAATCTTATGAAATCAGAAAATGAATCACCATGCTCAGGTTTTCTCCTGACCAACCTACACATTTTATTTCTTATAATACTATTGATATTTCCAACAGACAGCCATATTCTGATACTAGTTGTGGCATTTACAAACCTGCAGAACATCAGCTTCATATTAAATTCCTCATTTTCCAAGCAGTTCCAAATCTTGCTCTCAGTTTCATTAGCGCAGCTGCAATGCGGCTAACTCATCATTTTATCATGAGTTTCACAATACCAAGTGTTTTTTTTCCTTAAAGTCCCAGCTGCCGGAATCATGAGATTGCCTGAGAATCTCAGCTTTTATTTACTTTTTCTTTGTTTAAGTAGGCTTCTGGCTTTAACGGCTGTGAAGAAAAGTTTGAAAATGTGAGGTGAGTGCACCCTGAAGAGTCAGAAACCAGAAGACAAATAAGAAGAACTCAAAACCATAATATAGTTTAAAGAAAACTAAGGATTTAAGCCAGTATCATGGGTTTTGTTGAGCCTGACTCATTTTTGAACTCTTTGGGTTGGCAATACTGCAACTGCTTCAATGCTTGCACAGATACATCTTAAAGCAGAATTTGAAGATAATAGGATTTGAAGAGGTGTAATTCAGGGCAGATTTGGCAAGCAGAATTTTTATTACTGGTGGTTGCATGCAAACCAGAAAGAACAAATCTTGCAGATCCAAAGTTGAATTCAGTTGTGCCATTGACACACACATTTATTAATATAAGCTGAGTGAATGAGTACAATAAAACATGAGACTCCACAAACTTAGAACCCCTACAATGTCATTTGCATAGTGTCACTTTAGAGTTGAACTACACTTTAGAACAAGTATTGCCCTTAGTTCCATGGTTGCAGAGGGTCCTCTGGCACCAGGAGCAGTGTAGTTGCTTTACATCAAGCGATAGTGAGATGTTGGAGAATCGGGTGTTTGATGGTAGGGCAGGAAAAATGTGAAGCCAGAAGATCCACTATTGCGTGGATCCTCTGACCTGAATAAGGGCAATACTAGGACTTTTGAGATAAATCAACAGCAGAAGTACAGAGGTGTTAAACTGTAGAATCCCCAGCTGGGGATTAGGGACTGGACTAGCTCTTTCATACCCATTAACTTTTAACCAATTTCTGCTATAAAACCATTTATTTTTCCCTTTACACTGTACAATTTCTGCATATGCAACTCTCTCTTTGGAATGTATTGTTTTGTAAACTATCATCTCATGTAATGTAAGATTTCCCAAATATATAACTAAAGTGCACTACAAGACACAAAGGAACAAGTCTCATTTCTCAATATGTACCACCTGAAACTCACAAGTAGGAAGAACAAGTAATGAATCACAGATAGTCTATGTCTAGAATCCCAGTGCTTAGATTCTTTCTCCTGGGGGAAGGGGGTTGAAAAGAAGTAGCACGTATCAGGTCTTTCTCCAGAAGTTTGTTATAAACATAGTATGACAAAGACATGTTTAACATAAAAAAAATGCCAATGTGAGGGGTTGGATTTGGACCCAAGGTGAACATCATCATGGGCAAATAATCAAAAATTTTATTCTAGGCTCAGACTGACCACAGGGCACTGACCAGGGGTCCCGATTCCTCCCCCTTGAAATGTAGCAGTAATGAGAGAATACTCACCTCCATAGAGTTAAGCAGATATCTAAGAGGTGGAAGAAAAACAGATCTGGGCCCTGATCCTACCGAGAGCCATTCACATGCTTAGCTTTATGCATGTGAATAGTCCTCTTGTCTTCATTTACAATGTGTAAAGTTAAACACATGTGAAAGCCTTTGCCGGAGGCCTTAAATTGTAAACTTTTGGGGACAGAGATCATGTCTTCCTATGTTTATACAGTGCCTTATACTTTTCAGGTAAAACTAACATCAACAAACACGTTTCAGAGTAGCAGTGCTGTTAGTCTGTATTCGCAAAAAGAAAAGGAGTACTTGTGGCACCTTAGACACTAACAAACTTATTTGAGCATAAGCTTTCGTGAGCTACAGCTCACTTCATCGGATGCATTCAGTGGAAAATTCAGATTTTCCATTGAATGCATCCGATGAAGTGAGCTGTAGCTCACGAAAGCTTATGCTCAAATAAATTTGTTAGTCTCTATCAACAAACAAGTAACTTAGAAATGTAGAATGAGGGAGAAGAGACAAAAACAAGAGAGAATAAGAAAAAATGTAGAAACAAGAAATGAAGAGAAGCAAGTCAATTACTGCATATGTATAGAAAGTTGCTGCTGAAATTTTATGACAAAATATAGATATTATTAAAAATATACATAGTGTATGTCCAAGTATTTTATAAACTAAAAACATTCAAATATATTTTCTTTACATTTTATGTACGATGGAACATTCTATCTTAATTTTTTGAAAGACTGACAGGAAAGGAAACTGTTCTCTCCCACATGGAGAATGGATTTTGATCTGCTAGCCATATGAATACAATATTGTAGAGTTCTCTTGGTTTTCATTAGTATTTAACAATCTGTTTTTATGTGGAATTCTTGTAGTGTTAGTTTACTATAACTTACCCTAAATAAGTTACAGCATGCATGTTTTGTTTTGTTCGGGGGCGGGGGGCATTGTGTTTTTGGTTTTTTTGTTGTTTTTTTTTTTTTTTTTTTTTTTTTAACTAAAACCAAACATCATTTCACTTTTGGAATTTTTCCCTGTAGAATGAAATTTTCTTAAATAATCAGAAAAAAATTGGGGACACAAATGGCATAATGTTTATTCAAATTATGGTAAATTCTTTAGCAGCCGTCAGGTACACCTCTCCTGTGACTTTACCAACTCTCAGGCCTTGTCTACACTAAAGAGAAAAGTCAATCTAAGCTACGCAATTTGAGTTACGTGAACAGCGTAACTCAAACCAACGTAGCTTAGATCTACTTACCGTGGTGTCCACATTATGCGATGTCGACAGGAGACACTCTCCCGTCGACTCCCCTTATTCTTCTCGATCAGGTGGAGTACAGGCGTTGATGGGAGAGCGATCGGCGGTTGATTTAGCAGGTCTTCACTAGACCTGCTAAATCTACCACTGATGCATCCATCACTGTAGCGTTGATTCTCCGATAAGTGTAGACAAGCCCTCAGTCAAATATTAACAAATACCACTTCCTTAATGAATTCAATTAGTCTTCTATATCTAGTTCCATGCCCTGTAAATCTTGGTTGCAGCCCTATTTGGACCACTCTCTTTACAGTTTATTATTGGCATCTTTTTCTCATACCAGTTTTTCACTATGGCACTTCAGGTATCTATGCCAGGAATACACAGTATAGCCTAATTCCTCTTTCTCCGTTTAAAAACTGATCTTCTTCCAAATGATCAGACTACTACAGTTCCTTATACATATTACATATATATGGGCATATATAAACAATAGTAGCAATTAAGCTAAGGTGCTAAAAGTTTGAATTTCCAATAAGAAAACTTTCTGTAATCATATAAAATTTGATTTTAAATAGTTCTCCCTCCAAGTTACAAAGTTCCAATGAAAACCTAAGGCACTTTAAATAGTTTTGACTATCAACATTTATATCACTACCACACTGTCAACTTTAACGTAAGGTCTACCTGTTGGCCTGCATCCTATAACCACAAGAGTACAGAGGTTTTGGTGTCCATTTTTAGAGCTTAAACTCAGTTTGACTTTTCTGTCTGATCTAATTCAGGGAACAAGCAATTACTTTCAAGAAACTCACATAAGTAACAGAAAAAGCACCTGGTTGGAAGTATTAAAACAGCCCCAGCAAGTTTTTCTTCCAATATAATGAATGTGAACTTACATTCCAGGGAGAGCAGCTGAAAAAATTATTTTATTTATCTTATTTTTATTATATCCTATATAAGTGATATAAGAGAGCATCTTTAACACAGGGATGGGCAAAACTTTTCAGATTAAGTCAGAATGAACCCAAACTTTTTGTTTATTTGGTTTTCTGAGACTGGAAAAAAAAGTTTTACTTTGTTTTAGCTTTTAGGTTTTTTTTTACGTCTCTACTTCCAAAATTCTGTAAGAAAGGCCTGATTTCACAAGATTTCCAGTCTAATTTTACAGAACTAATTGTGGTCTGAGATGTTCAGACCAAAGTGTAATTTTTAAGGCTCCCTGTAGCCATCGTACTGCCTCCGTTCTATGAGTCAGCATTTCACTGATCTGTACCTCTAGCGCCCCTTTTGGCTGCTTCCTCTGCACTGGCTTGTCTTTTGTCTTCTGAAAGAGCCCTCCAGCTAGACATTTCACCAGTCTCATCCTCTTTCAGGGTACAAAAAGGCCCATGTTATAAGCGCCAAATAACCATGAAACAAAAAGACCTTCTACTCCGCCCCAGGGCTAGAGGTTGCCTCATCAGAGCCTGTCTCCCTCCTTCAGTCTCTCTCTCTCTCTCTGCACATCCTCCTTTCTCTGCAGTCTTCCCCCTCCTCCCCAACTGAGTTCCTACAGACACCTTATAAGGCCTGGGTATCTAATGGCTCATCACCAAGCTCTGCTGGCCGTGAGGCAGTCAATCAACTTACACCTGGAGCATATCTCTATTTTTTTCTTTCTCTAGCAGGCGATGGGAGATCACCACATCACACTTACCTATCACTTCTTAATGTTATTCGCTTTCAATGTTACTCACTGTATGAAATATTATTTACTGTATGAAACCATGGCAAAATCAAGAATTCTTTTGATTTTTATGTGGATCATCATGCATGCATCACCCCTGCTCATCCGGAAATATATACATGGGAGTGCATCAGTCTTGTCCACAGCAATATATCCCACTATCACCACCACCCCTCCTCTAACCCTGAGGGTGGGCCATCAGTTGCCTAGGGATCCACACATGCAGAGGGTTGGAAAGATATACTATATATCAGCTTTGCAGGGAATCCATGGGTAAGACATTTTAGCCTGTAGACGTAGTAATATTTATGCAGAGCCCTTCTATACTGTGAAACCCCCTTTAATGAGATTCCAGAGGCAGCCATAGGCAGTCAAATCCAATGGAATAGCAATACTGAAGTCAAAGAGAAGATAAGCATTGTTGGAGCTGGTGCAGACACACAAAGCCTCCATGAAACTACTACTTCCACAGAGAAATGGGAATAGGCAGCTAAGCCTTCTCTCGGACATAAGAATCTGGAAGAAGTTTGATGAGAAATTGCTGTTAACTGATCATGCATGGATCTATTTCTCTTACAAATTGATAATTCCCAGAGCTTGCGATTTCATCTAAGCAAGGTTTACAGTAGAACCAGAGACTGTGAAAAAGCCAGAAAAAATTTAATATGGGAAGACTGCAATATCCTTATCAACTTCTGAAACTGCAGACATTAGAGATATCTCAATTTTTGTGTGAAGTCACTATATATGGCGTTGCATGCCAAATCATTCCATGTAAGGTTCTTCCTACTGTCGCACGTCACACAGGATTAAATGGCGTACAAATTGTTAGAACAGTATATTCTTATATATTTAACTACTGAAACACAGAGCAACTCAAAATTCATAAGTTTGCCTAATAAAATGTGAGGTGGGAACTCTTAAAAAAATCAGGAATCTTCTAACCAAATAGGAGACCATTTGAACATATTGCAGGAATGCAAAAAAAACCCAAAAACATGTACCCAAGGAACTGCGCCTTTATAGATTCAATAATGTAATTCTACAGCAACACACAAGTTTTTAGCCACAAAAGTCCAATAAAAAGTAAACAAAAGCCACATAGATAAACCCCAAACAACTCCTAGAAAGTGGAAGTTTTGATTGGGAACTGCCAAATAGCTCCTTGACATACCAATCAGGCATACTAAGACCATTCCACAACAGGATAGAATCTTTTCGGGACAGAATTACAACATCTGACAAAATGATAGACATGCCACAGGTTCTAGGAAAGAAAATGTTCTTTTCAGCTGTGGTGTTCTAAAGCATGGGCTCTAAAACGTCTGTAGACACATTCATCAGGCATTGGCAGCTGGAACGAAAATAAAAGTTCCATGTTAAATGCCATACAAAAACGTATTGACTGTACAAAGCTTTCAAGTGAAATGGTAGGATGATTATATAAGTGCTAGTAACCAGAAGACTCGGATTTAATTTCAATGTCAAAGCATTCTTCTCTGGTTGAATGTACAAATATGGGCATTCTTGAAGGCAAGAAGCTAACAGAGTACTCCTCCCCCCACATACACACTGTAAAACCACTACATTGTTATTCTTTTATTTCAGCAATAGATCTGATTATGACTTTATTTTTTTCTCTTTATTTTTTTATTTTTCCTTTTCCTTTCATTGCATGGTTCTTTGTGTATAACTGAGCTTGGATAAAGAGACAAGCTTTGCAGCTGGAAGTATATAAAACAAGAGGGTTTTGTTTGTTTGTTTAGTTTTAAGTTTCTGATCTCTCATTTAGTGTCACAACTCACCATGTTCAAATTGGTCCATACTGAAGAACTCCAGTTGTAGCTATCCTAGGGCCCTCATTCTGTGTTTTAGTATCAAGTTTTGCTTCTGCATTTCAAGTGAAGTTACTGCCTTCATAGGCATCTGGATGAGCGATGACTGATCTAGTGTTAATTAAATGAAAATTGTATTCAAAACCCACCTTTTTCCACAGCGTCTCCAACAGTGACCCACACTCCCATGCAAACTAGTAAAATCTAAGTAGAAAAAAAAAATCTGTGCAGAATCAAACAACTTTCCATTTCTCACACTCATTCTGCCTGACCTGAGTTTCCCCAGTCTCTTACCATCATATTATGTCTAATCTAGGGTATAACCCTGCAAACGCTTAATGCCAGGGTACTCATAGCAATAAGCACTACAAACAGTATTTAATGTTAACAGGAAAGGGCCCTCAGATTGTATAGCTCTACAGTGAAAATTCTGTACACCTCTATGCACATTTGGTGCTCTAAACAATGTTAATAATAACAGTAGTAATCATCAATAAAATACCAAGTGCATTTCACACGCCATGCCAATGTAGAAATGCATAAAACACAGCAGCAGAAAAATAAAAACAAAAACTGCAAAATTATTTTGTTTGCTTAAGTGTATAAGTTGAAAAAGATAAACATCTCTGATTAATTAACTATTGTGCATTTACCAACTAGAATAGTCTTCTGAAACCTTCCTCTTTTTCCATCCTATACCAGACTAGCATGTGATAAAGCAGATTTATAAAATAAAAACAATCAACATTATTTCTTCCTGTCTCTTGATTATCTAGTTAAAGCCTTGTAATTGAGCCTAATGTAATTTACAGCCAAAAGTTAAACAAAATGAATAACAGGAAACTGCAAAGTGTTAGATTTCTTTACAGTGCACCACCCAACAGTAGACAAAACAAACCTGCTTAGAGCTGTAGCCCCAGTAACCATGCTCCATTAAACAAATGAAAATGTTAATTCTTTTCCATCAGTTTTAGCTAGTTTTCTGTTTCCCTGAAATCAAATTAGGCTTAAAAAATGAAAATGTGAGAAAACCTTAAAGATCTTTACCGTGATACTCTATAGTATCACAAATATCATCTGATCATACGAGCAAGAAGGCTGAGAATGATTACTGCAAACTCCAAGTTTCCAGGGCTAGAAAGTATAATGCTATTCAGACTGCTTTCCTTCAGCTATGTTCAAATGAGGCTACTGATTATAATTTTGAACATGCGTCCCCAAAAAACTTCTCTCCCTTTGAAATTTCACAAATCAAACTTCTTGTAGTCACACTTTCACCAACTTTTCAGCCTTTCCCAACAACCAACCAATCAAATTCAGTTATAGTTGTATGTCAGATTGGACAGTTGTGGGAGCAATGCTTGTGATAAAATCATGAGGAATGACATTAATTTAGCTTCTTTTTAATGTTATCAGGAGAATGAAGAATATTATATCACCTACATAGCATACCCTGATTTTTGAATTTTAAAGCAGCAAGTCAAACAGATGAGAGAAAATTATTACAACAGTTGAGACATTTCTATTCCTGGAATTATAATTTTTAACATCAACAAAGCTGAATGAATACTGCCAAACATTCTTAAATAACTGCTCCAATTTATAAATGAATATGCTTTATCCATGCCTATGCACCTTGTGGGCTCTAGATCCATGAATATTCACATGATCAAGCTATATTGCTGTGAAGTTTGCAGAAAGTGAATTTCAAGTTGTATATGTCAATATTTATGGAAACAGGGTTTTTAATCTGGATGACTATTTACTTTAGAAGAATTTGTATGATAATCTAATCTCAGAACATAATCATACAATCTGATTTATCCTAAATGACAAACCAACATACGCCATATCAATATAAAAATTAATATTGAATATTTACAAATAATTGTTTGTGATCAATACAGAGATAAAAATGCAAAATATATTGAATAATATAGAATAAAGGAGAAGTACATGGAAATAGCAATATGCAGTGAGCAAAAAGAGACCAAATTTTTCAGATAAATAATTTATTCTAAAACTGAGTGACAATTTAAGGAGAAGGAAGAACAAAGAGTAAGAATGGTAATGGAATAATTGAGCAGTGTTATATATTAGCCAACGATGGCTCTTTTTTCTTTAGTGCAGATAACTAATGAATTATTTTCTGCTGCCTGACATGAAAAATAGCTGTTGCTGACATGGAATTGTAATAGGATTTACAATAAAATATAATCCATACCAACTTTGTTTCCTTCACTGACTTTTAGCTGCCAACACATAGAAAGCTCTCAGAAATTTTAGTTACAGAAACCATTGGCTGAGAAACACCTGTTAAAAAGATCTCTACTACTTTTACTGATTGTTTCAGGGTGTGTCATATTGTTAGGGCATGTGTGGGGGGGAAGCGGGTTCTTTTGAATTGTTTTGTTTTTAATATACATGGTTATTTGTGTTAGAGAAGGCAACCTAAATTAAATGTATCTTGCACTTGGAGCCAAAAGCAGTGAGTTGTGATGGTCCTTATTTGGGGTGCGGGGGGGGGGGGAGAGGGAGAGGGGCAGTTCATTCCATTGGACTGGCCCCCTAGAAAGTTCTGTCTCCCACACAGGTGAGCTTTACTGCTCTCATAGAGGATTCCATTTTGCCAAAGGTTCAAAGTTGTCAACCATGATTTTTATCCCACAGCTTTAGATGGCCTTTTAGATATCCATGGAGTGCATTGAAGATAATGACTCAGACCTTGACTTGAATCGATATTCTATGGAAACCCAGTGTAAAGAGCAGAGGACAGGTTTGATGTACTCATGGTAGCTTGTGTTGATGAGGAGTTGCTCTGCAATGTTCTGTACATGTTGGAGTTTCCTAAGTGTCGAAGACTTGATGCACAGGTATATCACATTACTGTAGGGCGGCTGAAAACAGATGAAGGCATGAATAACTGAGGCCAGATCATCATCTACCAGGATGGGACACAGTTTCCCAGCCAGCTGGAGATGTTAAAAAGTGTTATTCACTGATGCTACTATATAACAGCTTACTATCAACAAGGAATTCATTAGTACTCCTAAACTATGGACGGAACTGACCATCTGTGGGTGTTGCTTTCAACAAAAGGAAACTGCACCTGGGCTGTAAGTGCTTCAAAATTTTTTTCCTCTGTCCCCCAGCATCACCTGTGTCTTGCTCAAGTTCAGCTTCAGCCAGCTGTTCTTCATCCATGAACTGATCTCATCCAAGCACTGGACCATCCTAGTCATATATAGAGTTCTATGTCATGGACATATGGCTGGCACTTGAGTCCATGTCACCTAACCACTTCAACTAATGTCTGCATGAAGATACTGAAAAGGACCTGAGAGAGAATTGATCCTTGTGGGACTCCACACGTGAGGGATCTAATGGTGGAAATGTAGTTTCCCATCATTACTGATTTCAGAAGTCCTTCCAGGAAGGACTCAAAACATTGTAGTGCATTACAGTGCAACTCCGCCACCTCTCTCAGGTGATACAGTACTATCTCCCAGTTGACAGGGAAAAAGCTGTGATTAGATCCAGCAGGATGAGAATGGATCTCCATTGACAGAAAGAGGTCATGTGTAAGTGCCACTAAAGCAGTTTCACTTCTATGTATTGGCCTGAATCCAGGTTGTGCTGGGTCAAAGACATGAGCTTCAGTTAGATGTGTTTTAGCTACCCTCTCTATGAGCTTGCTCAGGCATGGGAGGTTTGACACTGGGGAGTAGCTGGCTAGAACGGATATATCCAACGGATATATCAAGGTAGATATATCCAGTCGAAGTCTTGGTGTAGGTAGGGAAGATTTCTTCTCTGAATGATGCATTAGCTATATCAGTCAGGAGGGGAATGTATTTTCATTATTCTCTTTCACAGGCCAGGAAGGACATGGGTCATATTCATAAGCCTTGGGTCAAGACTCCATGAGGGTGCTCACAACATTTTGATGCGTGAATATACTGAACTCTGGGAATGCAGTTAGTTTATTGACTGAGGAGTCCTTCAGACAGTTTGACCCAAGTCCATTTCAGGCATTGACGATAAGGACCAGGATATTTTAAAAACTCCCAATACAGGATAGAAAGGCAATGTTAAGTCTTTGTAGAATTCTCTTGAAACAAGTGGTTGCCTAATAAGAGTGGTCACTTGTAGAGTTTTCATTCTGGGTTTAGAGTTATACTCCTGTTTAGGTGAGACATGAATCTCTTCATGCAGTATAGCCCTTCAGAGCCTGGTCTAAGGATTCTACAGAGTGTGCACCTTTAAAAATAATTAAATGTAATATTTTAAGGATTGATCAGCCATTCAAAATGAAACCACAACACTTAGAATCATAGAATATCAGGGTTGGAAGGGACCTCAGGATGTCATCTAGTCCAACCCCCTGCTCAAAGCAGGACCAATCCCCAACTAAATCATCCCAGCCAGGGCTTTGTCAAGCCTGACCTTCAAAACTTCTAAGGAAGGAGATTCCATCACCTCCCTAGGTAACGCATTCCAGTGTTTCACCACCCTCCTAGTGAAAAAGTTTTTCCTAATATCCAACCTAAACCTCCCCCACTGCAACTGGAGACAATTACTCCTTGTTCTGTCATCAGCTACCACTGAGAACAGTTTAGATCCACTTCTATTGTCTGATTACACAGATATAGCTTAATACACTTTGCCAACAGACAGTTGGAATGACGTTCTGCCTGGTGAAAACGGCTGCCCACCAGCTGAACCAAGGCAAATGTTTTTCTTGTGTTTCTAGATGGCGATTTACTGGACAATATTTAAATATTTCCCAGAAGCACAGAAAATATGCCGAGACTGGAAGTTGCATAGCAGGTTAGGCATATGATTTTTCAAAGACTTATTTACTTTCTAATTCAAACAGTCTCCACCAAAACGGCCAAATTCCAATTTAGTGTAAGGAGGTGCATTGAACTCACTATAGATGCACCTTATAGATGCTTATATCCTGTAAGTGCTGTTTTCAAATGTTTGCAGAGGTAATTCAAATATATCCTAAAACTCAACAATCCAGCTTCTCTATTCCTAACCTGCATAATCAAAGTTCTCCTTTTCACTACAATAAATGTCAAACCTCCTTCCCACCCACCCCCAAAAGCACAGAGAATTCGTTAGAGCTTGTCCCTTGGACAGTAAGCTTCAGGCACTACCAGACACTTCCAGTTAGATGACAGAACTGAACTGCCATACAACTTTAACAGGAAAGGCTGGAGCTAGAAATCAAAACTCTGGCCTGAAGATGGTCATTCTGAGCATGTCTGCAACCTCTAGTAGGATCCGAGAAGTATGAGATTTTTCAGGAAGTTAGAGATAAGAACATGCTGCAATTTCAATTTTTATATACAAAGGCATATTTTTCCAATAAGAGTAATTCATTCTTATTAGTTCCACCAAGGAACCTGGAATGTTGAGGACCCAAATGAAAAAACAAATCACCAGACCATATGTGGATCATTCCCCCTCATTGTCATTTATCCATCTCCCAAAGATATTTGTCTTTGTAAATTCTCTTGTGAATCTCCTAAGAAAATTCTTAAGAAAAAGCAGTCACTGATGCAACCACCACATATTGTGGAACATATACTGATGAGGTTTCATGAGGAATAGGATTTTTTTTTTAAAAAAAAAGGTAGATATCAAAAAATATTTTCTCCCATTGGTCATTTCCATTTTTTCCAATTATGTCTAAGAATGTGAGCATCTCAATTTCCAGCTGGTGGAGCTTGAAAGTGCAGAAAGAAGATTTGTCATAAAAATGATATCAGTGGAGTTAACTGCAGCTCAGGGTAGGGTTTATTTATTTATATTCTAGCAGGAAGACAATTTTTTTATTTTCCAGGAACGACTGACTTTCAGTGCACGTTAAGCCACATCCTTATTCCCCTAATGTGAACTGATTGCTATGATATGTGATCTACAACATAGATTTTATATTGCTAGCGTGGCCATGATTGTCACTGTATTACTAACCTACCATATGTCAAATAAGGAAAGCATTATATACAATCTGGAATCTACATAGCATAACTTTGCCAAATAAATGGCAAGGAAAATATATTCAAATCATACTGAGGTCCAAAGGGGAAAACAATAATGTAAAGTAATTTTGAGGGGGTTTTAATCATTGCTTGTGTCACATACATCTAACATGTAACACAGGTTACATTACCGACGTCTCAAATAAAATGACCACAGCATTACCAGGTCTCTTGCAACTGGATTATCCATTTTAGATTGTATATCATCACACAGTATCTTTTAAACTGCTCATTTTCATACTCAGCTCTTGACTGATTCGCTCACGACTGGGTATCCATTCTGTTGCTGTCAATCACACTGTTTATTCATTCCATTTAATCTGCATTCCAAGATGCATTCTTTCTTAGAGAACAGGATTCCTCCACTTACAAGTTTGTTCCCCTATACTTCAGTCATGTGTTGCCCTTCATTTTGGCAGATGTCCTGCTTTCATATCCTAGTGCTACCTATCTTTCACTCTTCGTATCTGGTAAACTTACATAATAGCTTTCAGCTGTTATCCAGCATATAATATCTTAATAAGTGAGACATAGCAAATGGTCCTCCTACATTTATATTGTGACAGGGTCAGGCCAGATGGCTACAGAAGAGTGGTTGAAGGTAGATACATTAGTTCCAGGTTAAGCAGGTCCTTTTTCCCTGGGTAAAATACCAGGGACTAATCCAGAACACTCCAGAACTTTCCAGAACTAATTAAGGAAAGCAGGCTAATTAGGACACCTGTAGCCAATTGGGATGCTGCTAGAATTAATTAAGGCTAATCAGGCCACCTGGTTTAAAAAGGCTCTCACTCCAGTTAGTGAGGTGTGTATAAGGAGTTGGGAGTGAGAGGAAGTGCTGCTGGAGGACTGAGGAATACAAGCGTTAACAGACATCAGGAGGAAGGTCTTGTGGTGAGGACAAAGAAGGTGTTGGGAGGAGGCCATGGGGAAGTAGCCCAGGGAATTGTAGCTGTCGCACAGCTGTTCCAGAAGGCACTCTACACAGCTGCACTCCACAGGGCCCTGGGCTGGAACCCGGGGTAGGGAGCTGGCCTGGGTTGCCCCCAAACCTCCCAACTCCTGATCCAACACAGGAGGTTCCACCGGAGGAGAAGGTCTCTAGGCTGTTCCCCGACCCACACGGTGGATCAGCAGAGACTGGGGGGATTGTTCTTACTCTTTTTTTCCCCATGCTGGCCAGTGATGAGGTTATCTGAGTGAACGGCAGATTTGAGCAATGAAAGTGGCCAAACTGAGGGCTACTGTGAATCTCTGAGGCGAGCAAAATCCACCAATAAGTGCAGGACCCACCAAGATAGAGGAGGAACTTTATCACAATATGCATTTCTTATCAAAATATATCTACAGTTTACCGTAGCAAATGTAATATACAAAATTTAAAGATATCATTTTTAAAAGCTACAATAAAGATATCAAGTTCAAAATGATAGGAAGTATTCTTTAATATAAACGAAAATCTCTTGCAGAGGGTAATTTAAATCCTAGGAAAAACTGAAAGTTCTAAAAATATTATTTTGTACTGTTTTTACCCAAATTCCATCACTTTTAAAAAGTCCTTTCTATTACAACATATATGAAAAGTCTGTAATGCTACAAGAGGTTTTCCCAGAATCAGATATATATCAATTTTACTTCCCAGAAACACTGATTTTTCAGATTACTAAAACCTGCATTTTTAAAAAATTATGGTATATTTATATTTCAAGGTGTTTTCTCATATACTGTACATTTTAAGGGACGCCTAACTGTGTAAAAGAGGCTAGTTTCTCTCCAGAATCATTCATACAGAGTTTGACATGAAACTACTTCAGAGTATGTTTAAATAAGTGCAAGAGATGAGAAATAGATTAAACATTTTATATTTACTTCATCGTAATTAAGCATGCTTTGAAGGTAAATGAAAAAAGTATGAAAGGCAAGTTGACTTAGCCTTTTAATATTATCATTATTATTATTTTTGAAACACAACAAAGGTTTTTCTGTGATGCTTGAAGAATACAGATGTGCCTCAAGTGAGGTTTGACTTTCATGTCTCTTTCCATGCCATAAGAAGTCATACGTGTTAAAGTTAATTCTAGCTTATCCTTTTATCAGTAAAAGCTCAGGTAAAATGAAATTGTTCAAATTAAATTCACTGAACCCTTAATGTGCTTAATCCCTTCCATTCTGAGATCTGTTTGATGTACTTTCTAACAGGATGTTGAAATAGCTGTCTTTAAATAATCTCAGAAAAACTTAATTCTGACAAAAAAATGTTCAGTAACTGAGTAGACAGAATGCAAACTTTAGACAGGAAAAACTGTAATAAACTATTTCTCTTACAAAGCTATTACAAAGGCCACAAAAAATTAGGAAGTAGTTTGAAAATAGAACAAAATGTGGCTTTCATGTCATTGATTTATTTAGTTTACTTTATGATACTTTAATAGTTCTCAGAACACTTGTAATGCAAAAAAAAAATGGAAATCTCTTACTATAGCTAGCCAACATTAAGGTTGTCTTTAGAATGTATTATTTAGCTATAAGAATTAATAATAATTTTCTGATCCTGTCACTATCTTTAAAAATTTCCAAAAATGAGTTTCAACATAAATGCCAAGGCTTCATTGTTTTGATGATAGGCCAACTGATAAATTTATTAGAAGCTAACTTATCTAGGGAATTGGACTGATCAATAATAGAGATATTTTAATCTCTGTGCAGATCTGAAGCCACTGTAGAGTGGTAGTGTGTAACAAAAAATATTTAATTTTAATATGAACTGTACATATATGCATAGCTTTTAATGATGAAATAAACCTATAAACCAGTTTGATTTCTGAGTCTTTGAAATGTATTTTCTGTATATGCTGTTTGCTGATAGGGGAAAAGAGGAGGAGGGAAAAAACACACATTTCTGTTTTCCATTCAATTGTAAGGAACCACCTGACAAACACTGAATAAAGGCCCCTCTTAAAGGCTATTACTGGAGAACTATAAAGGAAGAAAGGAGTAGCAAAATACAGACTCTGGACTTCAGAAAAGACTCCTTTAGAGAACTGATGGGCAGAATCATCTGGGAGGCTAATATGAAGGGAAAAGGAGGCCAGGAAAGCTGGCTCTATTTTAAAGAATCCTTATTGAGGGCACAGGAACAAACCATCCCAATGTGAAGAAAGAATAGCAAAGCAGATTGGCTTAACAGTGAAATCTTCGGTGATCTTCAACACAAAAAGGAAGCTTACAAGAAGTGGAAACTTGGACAGATGAATAGTGAGGAGTATAAAAATATTGCTTGAGCGTGAAGGGCTGTAATCAGGAAGGGGAAAACACAACTAGAGTTTCAGCTAGCAAGGGATGTGAAGGGTAACGAGGGATTTCTACAGGGTATGTTAGCAACAAGAAAAAGGCCAGGGAAAGTGTGGGACCCTTAATGAATGGGGAGGCAACCTGATGACAGATGATGTGGAAAAAGCTGAAGTACTCAATGCTTTTGCCCTATTTGTTCAGTGTAAATAAGAGATGTTTGTGTTTCTTAAAATGATCTGTTGATGGCTAGATGTGTTGATTTATATGTGAAGGTAAAAAAAAAAAGTGTGTGGGGTTGGAAACATGGCTGTCAATAAATCAGGAATCTTAGGGAATTAACACACAAATTTACCAAACTGTCATGTTATAATATGATCAAGTGCAACAGAAAAGCAGGTGTGGTTGTAAGAGAGATAAATGTTACCTAATAATATTGCTAATAACATCCTTCATAATTAATAAGAAAAGGAATGAACAATCTGAAAATAAAATTCACAACTGATATTAAATTAGGAAGCGCTAATGGATACCATTGAGGAAAGAAAAATTATGTGAAGAGACCCAGAATTTAGAAATGTGTGTAGGAAATAACAAAACAAGATGTATTTTAGAAAAAAGTAACCTGATATCTCTGACCAAAAGTAATCTATTACAGTGGTTCTCAAAGCTGGTCCGCTGCTTGTTCAGAGAAAGCCCCTGCCGGGCCAGACCGGTTTGTTTACCTGCCGTGTCCGCAGGTTAGGCCAATCGCGGCTCCCACTGGCCACGGTTCGCCGCTCCAGGCCAATGAGGGCTGCGGGAAGGGCGGCCCCAACCTAAAGTTTCAGAAGAATTTTTTTTTGTAATGGGGAAAGTGGTTTCTTTTTCCCCCACACTTTTTATTGTCATTCTTAAAAAAAATTGTACTATTTATTCTGAAGCTTTAAAAAAAATCATCAGCATGCTACTCCTAAAAACTTCAGCCCAAAATGTGAAAGATTTTTTTTTTCTGGAAAGATATGAGGGTAGAGGAAGGATGAGGGTGCAGACCATTATGGGGCCTTAACTGTAGCACTTGTTCCCATGATAAAATATGTACATAACCTCCTCTTCAGTTAAATGTGCAATTCACTGAAGATTTTGATACAGATTGAGAAAGCCGTTAGTGGGACAGGCCTACACTATCTCAAAAGCTGCTACTTTTTCAGAGACCATTGGTGGCAGTTACAATTACCTGATTTAGTAAGTCTATTTTCACCTAGATACAGATTTGAGGGAGCAGAAGGTAGAGCCTTCCTAAAAGCAAAGGCCCAAAGAAGATCTTGGTGTGGGTCCTTTTTTCTAGCTCGATAGGGACTCAAGGCCCGTATTCCAAGATGCTGAGAATCAATGGGAGTTGAGGGTGCTCAGCACCCCTTAGGAGATGCTCAGCACCTCAACAGATTGGGTCTTCAGTGCACCACCAGGATAGTACTGATTTTTTACTCTATCTATTTAGATTATTAAAGCACCTGTCAACCATGGTAACCAAACCCAAGACAAGTATTAAAATCACAGGGAGTGTACCCAGGGGACAGTCAGTTGTTTTTTCTACTCTCAGTGTGATCACAGCTCCTATTTTTAAGTCCAATATTAATTCTCCATTCTGATCCAAGTTTAATAACAGCCTGTTACATTTGAGGTTCTGTCAGGACTGTTCCCATTCTGGTTCTTTGAGGAATGGTATGATGAAAACATTTGTCTTACAGCATGATCTGTGATCAGCCATGAGGTTGATATTTACCAATGTCGTGACACCAGCATCACGTAAGGTTCAATATCTAATATGCAAGAACTGAACATGCATTCAGGGTAAAGGAATTGTACAACACCCACTCTGAGGCCTGTAAACCATAGCATAGCTGATAGATCTACATTTTAAGCCTACCAATCTTGACAGGATCCATTTAAGATAAGCAAGAATTATTCCCAGGTATGCCCCCTAAAACTGAGTATTAATGAAAAACAGTTCAAAATAGCTAATGATCTGTTTACATTAACTGAATTATAAACTACCAGATTCAAAACAAATCTGTGCCTTGCATAGGAAGTGAACAAAACCTCTCTCATTCAGTAAAATACAGGAAAGAACCCTTGAATAGCTCGGACTTTTATGATAACATTGTGTATCTAAACTCATTTTTGAAGGTAAATGATGAAGAAAGTTACATTGTGATGTATAAATATTATTAATTTTTCTTCTTCCTATGACTGTTTTGCCAAACAGGCTCTAACTCAAATCTACTAAAAGGAAAATCAAAATCCACATGCAAATACTATAAATTATTTAAGTTTCATTCCCCTACACAAAAAATGAGATTTGGTTTTAAAATGTTCCTTTAAAAAGAAAAGAGAAAATACTGAAAAGTATTCAAAGAGACATAACTTAGATTTTTAAAAATTCATTGATTTCAAAAATACCTAGTTTTTGTCAGAGCAATGGGGGTTTTTTTTGTTTTTGTGGGGTTTTTTTGTTTAAAAAGTCCTGATTTTTAAAAATATCCTTTAAAATTTCTAAGGGTTTAGTTACCCTGGCTGATGTTTAGAAGGGTTTTATCACCGAAGAAGAAACTCACAATACAAGGGAAACTGAAAATTAATACACCAAAAAAAAAGAGTAAACAAATTGGAAAAAAAAATTCCCTTAAGTTCTTTCAGTGCTAATATTCTTAGGTGTTACTTGTAGCCACAGTAATCCAAACTTTTCAGACAGAAATGTGATTTTCAAATTGATGTCCCCTCTCTCTAACAATAGAGGCTACACATGTTTTAGTACCAATTACTTTTGCCATCATAATTTCTGACTACCTGATAATTATCATTTATTAGAATGAAAGTGTGGATTTGTAAATCTACAAGAGTTGCTGTCCCTTTGAAATGCACACATTTTATTATTTCTGTTGCAGTGACACGCAGAGATCTCTAACAGGGTCAGGTCCCGTTGTGGTAAGCAGCGTATATACATAATAAAAAGAAAATCCGTGCCCCAAGGATTCATCTATGGTGAAGTCTGTAACAAACTAACAATTTTTTTTTAAGTTCCAGTTCAAAATCTAAGGCCTAACACATGAAAATAGACATTGGTTTAGTTTCTCACTTCTGTTTGCTAGATTTTTTTTTTTTTTTTTTTACAATTTGCTCTCTAATATTAAAAGTTGGCAGTTGTGCTTTACAGATTTGGAAAGCTGTTTGCATTATACTTCCATGGGACTACTCACCTGCATAAAGTTGAACAAGCTTTTAAGTCTTTGTATGATTAGGGCTTTACTGGGTACAAGTTTATACATAACTGATATCTCACAGTGGAAAACAGGAGGTCTTTTTAGTGCAATAAGATAATGTCTATAAAACTTCCATTAATACAGTAGGATTATGCAATTTAGCTTAAATTTGCAGGCTATTTTTTAAATATTCAAATGAGAGGATTAAATTAATATGGGGTCAATAACAGAAGAACAACAGCCACATGAGTTTGTTTTGTTTCTTCCACCTCAGAAAGAAAGCAATCAAAAAGATAACAGTCAAGGAAAAGAAATACAGCAGAAGGTTGCATTCACTGAAGGACCAGGGACAATCAGAGTCCCTGCACTCAGGGGAGTACAAGGATTGCACCCTTCATACTGCCTCAGAGAAGCACAACACTCAAAGGGCTCTGTTCTCTATTCCCCACTGGCATGTGCTGTCAGATTGATACTCAGGAGTGAAGGGGAAAGAGGAGTATTTTACATCTGATTCTGCTCCACTTTGGGGTAGTGCAAGCCCATTTGTGGGATTATGCCTTGAAGGTATAATTGAGAGCTAATATTTTATTATGAATTGTGGGTAACAAAAATATATTAAATATTGAACTGTTCAACTAAACTTTAAATTAGTACTAGAACCATCCTTCCCAAAAGACTTTTTCAATAAAATCTAGGAAGAAGTGATTTTTTTAAAAGCTATTATTATTGGTCTTTTCACTATCTGAGGAATGTACCAACAGATTATTAAAGACTTCAGTATCTGTCAGACCCATTGAAGTCAATGGGAATTTGCCAAAGTAAGTATGGCAGCATTGGTGCCCTTCCCCCTCCCCCTTTTTTTCATCTTTTTTAAGAGTGATGTATGATTTTTCCCTGTTATCCCTCAAATAGAAAGAATGGTCTAGTGGATCAGATACAGCACTAGCCTTCAAAGACCTGGGATCGATTCTTAGTTCAGCCACAGATTTCCTGCCTGACCACAGGCATTCACTTAATCTTCCTTGTAAAATGGGGATAGTATTTCCTTATCTCACAGAGATGTTGTGAGGGGAAAAATCCATCAATTGTGATGAAATGCTCAGATTCTACAGGAATAAGAGCAAGAAAAGTACCTGGATATTAACAACTCTACATTTTAATATTTTTAATAAATCAGAATTTGTAGAATGGTCATTGAAGTGATATTAAGAGAACAATTTATTCATTTGTAAGATGTTAAACTAATATCTTTTCTGCCTGTCTTTGGTAGACCACAGAACTTTTGGAAACTAGTAGAGGGCACCCTCACATCATAAGCCAACAAACTCATTCTCAATAAAAGTGTTTCTGAAATTCCAAGGCTGAGTGCAAATCTTTGGTAAGTGAAAAAAATTGTTAAAAAATAAGCAATTGCACCAGGAGGTACACTGTGATCTATAGAGAATTTATAGAGAAATGTGTGTGTATAAATACACAAAAATTACTCACACACATGACTTAACACTTACTAAGTTGCAACATGTCTCCAACATTACTTACAAATTAAAATAATGTTTCCAGAGCCACAAAAATGTCTGTGAGTATAAACCAAATCACTTCCAAATGTAAAGTAAATTCTAAACTGTCAACGGGCACTATTCACAAATGAAATTGAAATATAAAACAATCTTGGGGCACAGCAATGTGGTATTTGGTACACAGAAAAGGACATAGAAAGAATAAAAATGTAACAGAAAGCTTTTTACTTTAGTTTGATAAATACATTCCAACAATATTAATGTTTGAGACATTTCTTCTACACTTTTGAAACAAGAATGTGCCTTGCCCTGCTAGATACCCTTTTGATAAAGACAAACAAGAGAAACGGATATTGGCAAATACCTAGAGGCCCTCATTACAGTGAAAACTGTGAGGTCAAGAGGATCTGCATAATCCCTGTACCATCTCTGTAGACTACCTGTCCAGGAATTCAACTGTAACCAGCTGACAGTGAACTGGAGATGGGGCAGAGGCTCCCAGATATGGTAGAAGCACAAAGATGTCACATGGATTTTCCTGGCCCCTAGCAGATCTACAAGATCCAATCAGCTCTGGAAAGACCCATGGATCCTGGGGATCTAATGCACAACATATTCTGGAAGCCAAAAACCTGGGGCACATCCTCGTGCCCATCCTGGGCATACACGCGTACACGCACACACGGAACATCTGACTGTTCCTTCTCAAGTTCCCTCCTGCCATTTTTCCACTGGAAGAGGGCAATCTGACCCTTTGCAATTACAGTAGTTACATTAGCTACTACAAATACCTCAAAAGGAGATACTATTGATGCTGAAAGAAGTTATTAACATTATAGCTCATATGTGTATGTGTTACACTGCAGTCAAATACGCTGAAGTGTTTATGTTTAAGATTTTATTTATATATTTATGTTTCCTTTGAAACCAAATACTGGCTATTCAACAGACCCAAATGGTAGAAAATGGAGCAGACTACTTTAATATTCTCTCTCAGGAGAATGTACTGCTCATAAATAAAAGGCCTTATGTTAGTTAAAATAACAGGTTTGCTGAGAGAAATATACCAGTATTGGGCTCAGGAAAAAAAAATCTCATAGAAATCTTAGCTAGGAAGCTTTATAAATGTCACTGTTCTGCCATTCACAGAACCCTGATGAAAGATGGGTAGTCTTTTTACTAAATCCTTGCTTTTACTGTCTCAAGGCCCATTTCTGCTCATACTGAATTCAATAGTTGTTTTGAACCTATTTCAATGACAGCAGACTTGGGTTCTCAGGCATTCTACAAATGAAAAACTAATTCATGCACTTTTTAAAAACCTACTGTTAAAAAAGAAAGACTTTAGATAACAGGGTCTGGGTTGAGAAGAGACAGCACCCAAAGTATCCCTATTTCAGAATTAGCACTGGCTAATGTCAGTGAAGTCAATAGTTGTAGTGTAATTAAGTCTACTGACCACAAATAGAATTGCATGGGTTTGAGTTAGTACAGAACAGAGTCCATAAAGATTAAAAAGTACATAACTTCTCCTACCATATTTAAGAATCTCTTCTACTGGCAATTTCATTACCTGTCAAAAAAGCTAGCTATCAGCACCACACTGCCTTCACCACTAGTATACTTGATTCTCACACAAATGTACAGAACTTACTTAAAAAAAACAAAAACACTAAGTTACAGAAGCATAGTGTCTTTATCAATATAAACTGAGGTTCTTAGAGAAAAAGCATCTTGGATGAATTTTACTGCAAACACCTTAATTAGTTTTTCCCTATAGTGCATAACTTGTACAACAGGGGAAGAAGTTCAAATCCAGAATAGTTATATTTATTCCTTAAAGTAAAAGTTTTTTTCATTTGAGATTTTAGTCT
Organism: Chelonia mydas; assembly: GCF_015237465.2. Lineage (NCBI taxonomy): Eukaryota > Metazoa > Chordata > Testudines > Cheloniidae > Chelonia > Chelonia mydas. The sequence goes on from NC_057852.1 coordinate 62,722,482, forward strand.
TTGATTCCCTATGAAACCTACTCTTACATGTCCAAGTCTCATTTTATAATTTCCATCTTAGTCTAGCACATTAATGGGGCTTTTTGGACTTGTTATTCAAAGCCTCTCAAGAATAAATGCCCTCGTACATTTTAGTCCATGTTGAATTGGTGCGACTTCATAGTCTTCTTACATTGAGAAGTCCTGAATTGTAGCATTATGTGAAGCATAATTCTGCATAATACAGACATTTACTCAGGGTATGTCTACACTATGAAATTAGGTCAAATTTATAGAAGTCGGTTTTGTAGAAAGCGTTTTTATACAGTCGATTGTGTGTGTCCCCATACAAATGCTCTAAGTTCATGTAGTCGGCGGAATGTGTCCACAGTACCGAGGCAACCATCGACTTCCAGAGAATTGCACTGTGTGTAGCTATCCCACAGTTCCTGCAGTCTCCTCCACCCATTTGAATTCTAGGTAGAAATCCCAGTGCCTGATGGGGCTAAATCATTGTTGCGGGTGGTTCTGGGTACATATCATCAGGCCCCCCTTCCCTCCCTCCCTCCATGAAAGCAAGGGCAGACAATCGTTTTGCGCCAGCGAGTACATAAACCACAAGGGGTACTTTTCAATAGTGCTGCAATCACTGGTGGATCACAAGGGACGTTTCACCAACATCAACGTGGGATGGCCGGGAAAGGTACATGACACTCACATCTTCAGGAACTCTGGTCTGTTTCAAAAGCTGCAGGAAGGGACTTTATTCCCAGACCAGAAAATAACCATTGGGGATGTTGAAATGCCTATAGTTATCCTTGGGAACCCAGCCTACCCCTTAATGCCATGGCTCATGAAGCCATACACAGGCAGCCTGGACAATAGTCAGGAGCTGTTCAACTACAGGCTGAGCAAGTGCAGAATGGTGGTAGCATGTGCATTTGGACGTTTAAAAGTGCGCTGGCGCAGTTTACTGACTCAGTTAGACCTCAGCAAAACCAATATTCCCACTGTTATTACTGCTTGCTGTGCGCTCCACAATATCTGTGAGAGTAAGGGGGAGATGTTTATGGTGGGGTGGGAGGTTGAGGCAAATTGCCTGGCCGCTGGTTACGCACAGCCAGACACCAGGGTGGTTAGAAGAGCACAGGAGGGCGCGGTGCGCATCAGAGAAGCTTTGAAAACCAGTTTCATAACTGGCCAGCCTATGGTATGAAAGTTCCGTTTGTTTCGCCTTGATGAAACCCCCCGCCCCTTGGTTCACTCTACTTCCCTGTAAGCTAACCACCCTTCCCTCCTCCCTTCGATCACCGCTTGCAGAGGCAATAAAGTCATTGTTGATTCACATTCATACATTCTTTATTAATTCATCACACAAATAGGGGGATAACTACAAGGTAGCCCAGGAGGGGTGGTGGAGGAGAGAAGCACCAGGAGGGGTGGTGGAGGAGGGAAGGACAAGGCCACACAGCACTTTAAAAGTTTAAAACTTTAAAACTTATTGAATGACAGCCTTCTGTTGCTTGGGCAATCCTCTGGGGTGGAGTGACTGGGTGGCTGGAGGCCCCTTTACTGCATTCTTGGGCATCTGGGTGAGGAGGCTATGGAACTTGGGGAGGAGGGCGGTTGGTTACACAGGGGCTGTAGCAGCGGTCTGTGCTCCAGCTGCCTTTCCTGCAGCTCAACCATATGCTGGAGCATATTAGTTTGATCCTCCAGCAGCCTCAGCATTGAATCCTGCCTCCTCTTATCATGCTGCCACCACCTTTCAGCTTCAGCCCTCTCTTCAGCCCGCCACCTCTCCTCCCTGTCATTTTGTGCTCTCCTGCACTCTGACATTGTCTGCTTCCATGCATTCATCTGTGCTCTGTCAGTGTGGGAGGACAGCATGAGCTCAGAGAATGTTTCATTGCGAGTGCATTTTTTTCGCCTTCTAATCTTCGCTAGCCTCTGGGAAGGAGAAGATCCTGTGATCCTTGAAACACATGCAGCTGGTGGAGAAAAAAAAAGGGACAACAGTATTTAAAAAGACACATTTTATAGAACAATGGGTACACTCTTTCACAGTAAATCTTGCTGTTAACATTACATACATAGCACATGTGCTTTCGTTCCAAGGTCGCATTTTGCCTCCCCCCACCGCGTGGCTAGCCCCTCATCCCTCCCCCTCCCCGTGGGTAACAGCAGGGAACATTTCTGTTCAGCTACAGGCAAACAGCCCAGCAGGAACGGGCACCTCTGAATGTCCCCTTAAGAAAAGCACCCTATTTCAACCAGGTGACCATGAATGATATCACTCCTGAGGATAACACAGAGAGATAAAGAACGGATGTTGTTTGAACGCCAGCAAACATACACTGCAATGCTTTGTTCTACAATGATTCCCGAGTACACGCTACTGGCCTGGAGTGGTAAAGTGTCCTACCATGGTGGACAGAATAAGGCTGCCCTCCCCAGAAACCTTTTGCAAAGGCTTTGGGAGTACATCCAGGAGAGCCACAAATGCCAGGGCAAATTAATCATTAAACATGCTTGCTTTTAAACCGTGTATAGTATTTTAAAAGGCACACTCACCAGAAGTCCCTTCTCCGCCTGGTGGGTCCGGGAGGCAGCCTTGGATGGGTTCAGGGGGTACTGGCTCCAGGTCCAGGGTGAGAAACAGTTCCTGGCTGTCGGGAAAACTGGTTTCTCCGCTTGCTTGCTGTGAGCTATCTACAACTTCATCATGATCATCTTCCTCGTCCCCAAAACCTGCTTCTGTGTTGCCTCCATCTCCATTGAAGGAGTCAAACAACACAGCTGGGGTAGTGGTGGCTGAACCCCCTAAAATGGCATGCAGCTCATCATCGAAGTGGCATGTTTCGGGCTCTGACCCGGAGCGGCTGTTTGCCTCTCTGGTTTTCTGGTAGGCTTGCCTCAACTCCTTAAGTTTCACGCGGCACTGCTTCGGGTCCCTGTTATGGCCTCTTCATGCCCTGGGAGATTTTGACAAATGTTTTGGCATTTCGAAAACTGGAACGGAGTTCTGATAGCACGGATTCCTCTCCCCATACAGCAATCAGATCCCATACCTCCCGTTCGGTCCATGCTGGAGCTCTTTTGCGATTCTGGGACTCCATCATGGTCACCTCTGCTGATGAGCTCTGCACCCACCTGCAGCTTGCCACACTGGCCAAACAGGAAATTGAAATTCAAAAGTTCGCAGGCCTTTTCCTGTCTACCTGGCCAGGGCATCTGAGTTGAGAGTGCTTAGGGTTAGCTCTGAGATAGCTCACTCTGGGATAGCTCACGGAGGCCAATACTGTCTAATTGTGTCCAAAGTACCCCAAATTCAACCTGGCAAGGCCAATTTCAGCACTAATCCCCTTGTCAGGGGCGGAGTAAGGAAATCGTTTTTAAGAGCCCTTTAAGTCAAAAAAAAGGGCTTCGTCGTGTGGACGGGTGCAGGGTTAAATCGATTTAATGCTGCTAAATTCCACCTCAAATCCTAGTGTAGACCAAGGCCTAGACTTCCGTATTTATTTCCCTTGTGACCGCTCTCATTGTTTTTCCCAGTCAAGTTGCTTTGGTATGGACTGGATAGAACAAAAGGTCATAGAGGCGAAATACAAACAAGGTAAAAAGACTTAAGCAGCCAGGCATAATAAAATTACGCTTAGTTATAAGATTTCCAAAACTAAAAATCATTTCTCGCTTAAAATAATCTCACTAAACAACAGCAACTGACCTCACAAGAAAATATAAATAATATAGACACTTCAAGAATAAAATGTTTGTTACCATATTTAAATATTGGAATTACTTGCTCTTTTAGATTTGAAATAAGTATTAAGCCCTTCCAGCATTACCAGAATGTGCATATATCTCAAACAGCAGTTTTGACTGAAAACATGAGGGAATATTAAGCATGCCTTGCTACACTGCATAAGCAAATTTCTCATATGTGCAGGTACATATAGCTAAAAATAAAAGCTTATAGGATCTCTGAGAACTAGCCCATTTGAGGTCCTTTTGGCATGGGTTTTGTGTGTGTTTGCTTGTTTGTTTGTTTTTGTTTTGTTTAATGCATTTTAATAATAAAAGCCTAAACTGTAACCTAAACAACATAAAAGTCATTTACATTTAAATACCTTTTTTAAAATGTATTGCTGTAGCTCTCATGCTTCCCTACTGTCCTCTCCCTATTGTTCATCATCCCCACTCATTGTGACATGAGATGTATATGAGTTTAATGGAACTCATGCAGAAAGTGAAGGATAGGCACAAGAGTTTTCAGGATCAGTTTTGTGAAGCACATAGTACACCTTTGTGAACTATAAAATAGTTGTCATTAAGAGCAATAAATTATCTCCTGCCATTACCAAATCAAACTCAATTTTAGACACTGGAAATTTTGGAATTGCACAGCAACTGCTGCAGATGCACTATGAGACAGAGAAATACTGAGATTGAAAAGGAGCAGTACTATAAAAAAGCTTCCCCCCCTCACCCCTCAAACAATGCCGAAGGCAATGCCTTGTACCACAACAGAATTATCTGTCCCTGCAGTTTCCATTGTTGTTGTTGTTATCTGGTCCATTTTTATTCAGGCATTCAACAAAAGAAAAAGAAAAGTACAGGAGAGATAACACTTGCAATGAATCAAAACATGAAAACAAGAGAGGACTGTGTAATTGGATAATATATCCTATTGTGCAAAAGATATAGTTTAGTAGGTTCTTTCTTCTCAAATTGGGCTTTGCCACCAGACTTCTGGAGTACCAAACCCACTCACTTTCAAGATTGTCAGCACAGCACAGGTCTATGTCAGAATCCATTATTGTTAACCAATTTTCCACTGAACACAGTAAAATAGCATCCCTAATTTTCCAAGTTCTATGGTTTACAACACGAAAACACTGGGCAACCAAAACTGAATTCTGTCTGTGAGTTTAATGGAACTACTTATGCAAAAAGTTCAGTGTGTGCACAATTGAAGCCGAATGTCAGATATTTAGAGTACTTTTTCCAGACATAAAGAAGAGTTCTGTGTAAGCTTGAAAGCTTGTCTCCCTCACAATGTGAAGTTGGTCCAATTAAAGACATCAGCTCACCCGCCCTGTCTCTCCAAGGTACTTAACCAAGTCATCCAGTCACACACACTTCCCCCATCCACCCCCAGTATATTTTTTCTTCTCCTCACCTCACAGGAAAATGCATTTCTCTCCTTGCAAATCTGTTCCTCTGAATCCCACATTTCTTTCTCTTTCCCCAGACCCCACACTAGAAGTTAGAAGAAGGGAACTAAGTGCCCCTCTTTTTCCTCTTGTGCTCTTCTTCCTCTCTTACTAATTCACATCCTCACAGGTCCCTCTATGTATGTAGGCATTTACACCATACACAGAGCCCTACCAAATTCATGGTCCATTCTGGTCAATTTCATAGCCAGAGGGTTTTTTAATTGGTCAATTTCACAATTTCAGATGTTTATATCTGAAATTTCAGGGTGTGGTAACCTTGGGGGTCCTTACCCAAAGTGGGATCATGAGGTGGGTTGGAAAGTTGTTGTAAGGGGATCCCAAGATTGCCACCCTCATTTCTGTGCTGCCTTCACAGCTGGGCTCTGAAGGCAGCACCCTCCCAGCTTCCTGCAATTAGGAGGTTCCCTGAGGTTGAGGTGGGTAGAATCTCCCCCATGATGCTGAGAGCGCCCCAGCTGGAGCTTCCAAGCTGTTAGTCCAGGCCAGGGACAGATTAAGGCAGGGACCTCTGGCCAATTTCGGGGGCCCCAAGAAAAATGGGTGCCCCAGCCCTGGAAGAAGCCCCATGGAGAAGCCCCTACTGGGTCACCCCAAGCCCTGGCAGGAGTTGCAAGGGAAGAACCCCCGAGCCTGGGTTGCTCCAAGCCCCGGCTGGAGCCCCGGGCTCCCAGCAGCAGGGGAGATCAGATTTCACAGTCCGTAACTTTTTTCGTGCCTGTGAAGTTGGTAGGACCCTACCCATACCCATCACTACAATACTACTCGCTCCTTTTCTGCTTCCTATAGGTTTTAAAGCTCTTTAGACAGTTTTGTCCCTGCTTCCTCCACAGGTTTCTCCTGATCTCTAAGTTCAGTGCTGTTCCCCTCTCCTTCCCAGGCTCTCTGCGGTGTAGGCTCAGCCTCCCTTCTTCTAACTTCTCAGCTTCTATAGTGAGTTACCCTCTTCCTATACAAACCAAAAGTTTTGCATACAACCAGACCATCCTCTATCTTTGTCCTCGTGAACCAGCCAAATTTGTCTGCTTTTCCTACTCTGCTATTTAAGATACAGGGAACCCAATGTCCCCCACTTGAGGGAGATGGTTCTTGAATTAGGGGTTGGGAGAGTCAGGAGGGAAATTATTGCCTTCAGTCCAGTGCCATTTGGTGCTGGCAGAGGGATGGGAAAACAAGAGATACCAGTATTTGTGAGGGGGCTGTGTTAGGGAGAAGCAGAACGTGGCTTGGAGACAGCCCTTTGCTGAAAGTCTGTTAGGGATGGTGGGTGGGAAATAAATTTATCCAATTAAAACCTGGACAGATGGCAAAGTCAGAGGGGAAGACCACACAAAAAATCACTTTGCTGGGCTGGGGAAGGGAATCCCCCTTTAACATGAGAACACAGTTGGAGTTACAACACCAAAGAAGGCATTTAGCTGAAATGTTTATCTACAGAACTTCAGATTTACTGTAGAGATTAAATAAATCACGTAAGAACGCTCAATCACTGCTTCTTCGGGGGAGGCCAGTTACTAAGATGCATGGGGGGGGGGGGGGGGGGAGAGGTCCATGCTGAGGAAACAGCTGATTACAATAGCCAGGTCAAACAAAGGCAACAGTGAATCACACTACCCCGAGGGGTTCTGCAGTACTGTATGTCTCAAGCTAGCCAGCAAATGTGGAGATTAATACCAACAATGAGTTATTTAACTTTGTTTAAAAACAATCCATGGGGTTTTCAATAA